>NC_135572.1:270632630-271257630 GCF_965152235.1 Eretmochelys imbricata | reverse complement strand
AATTTTGCCACCCCCTTTTCCAGATTATGCGTGAATATGCTGAACAGCACAGGTCTCAGTACAGATTCTTTGTGGGCCCCACTACTTACCTCTCTCCATTGTGAAAACTGATCATTTATTCTTTGTTTCTTATTTTTTAAGCAGTTACTGATCCATGAGAGGACCTTCCCTCTTCTCCCATGACTGCTTAGTTTGCCTAAGAGCCTTTGGTGAGGGACCTTGCCAAAGGCTTTCTAAAAATCCAAGTACACTGTACCGAAAAGGTCACCCTTGTCCACATGCTTGTTGACACCCTCAAAGAATTCTAATCGATTGATGAAGCATGATTTCCCTTCACAAAAGCATTGTTAACTCTTCCACAGCATATTGTGTTCATCTGTATGTTTCATAATTCTGTTCTTTACTATAATTTCAACCAATTTGACTGGTACTGAAGTTAGGCTTATCAGCGTGTACTTTTCAAGATCACTTCTGAAGCCTTTTTTAAAAATTGGTATTCCATTCTTAGACTTCAGAAAGCATGTGATATTCAAAACAATCACCACCCTGGGCAAAGGTTCAGTATGCCTCCCCCTCCTGCTGCCTAGAACACAGGTTCTCAACTGCAGGAGGCATGTTGGACTTTCGGGGGGAGGGGAGGGAGAGTATGGTTCAGTGATTATGATAGAGGTGGGAGGGCCAATCTCCAGATCACACCACCAGTCACTCAGGACTGGCTTGGCCACTCCTCTGTCAGAGTGGAGACCAGGCCAAATCTGAGTGTGTTGCATTGCGACCTGGTGTTGGAGGGGTTGGGGGGGGGGGTGTCTCAGCACCACTCTTTTTTTTTCTTTCCTGGCGGTGAGGGGAATCCCTGAGATGGAGGCCTTGTGCAAATGCACCTAGTGCACATTGGTTACTTTGGGCCTGCCACCAATAGTTAAGGCTCTAATCCCATTCAAAATCTAAAAAACTCTCAGTTCTCAATAATTAACTATGTTTATTTAATCCTAGACACAAGGTGGGTGACATAATATCTTTTATTAGACCAACTTCTGCTGGTGAGAGAGACAAGCTTTTCACAGAGCTCTTCTTTGGGTCTGGGAAATGTACTCAGGGCATGTCTACACTACAAAATTAAGTCAACCAAAGTTATATCGATGTACAGCTGCCACAGTAATTAAATTGCTTTTGCATAACTACACTACGCGCCTGGTGTTGGCGGTATGTGTCCTCACTAACAGCACTTGCATCGATGCAGAGAGTAGTATACCGTAGTAGCCATCCCACCGTACAACTCGCCACCATCTGATGCAGGGTGTTTTGGGAAAGGTTTGCAAAGCCTCATGGGGGCAAACGAGCCACGCAGGGGTGACTGGGAACATGCTTTCAACATCCCATGATGCAGTTTTCTCCATCCCATAATATTATCTGCATCCCACAATGTTTTGCACCTCTTTTTCAAAAGCCCCACAAACCTGTGTGTCCACTAGCTCTGTGAGAAACATGGATCCTGCACTGCTCTTCAGTATTGTGCTGACCGTGATGAACACAACGCACTGGTCCTTCAGTATTTTCAGAGCTGCCAGAGAAGCTGCGAGGGATATGTCGAGGCCTTGCAGGCTGCCTTGCTGACAGACAGAGAGGGAAACAATTCAAGGTTGATGCTGGCATTCATGGAGCAGTTTCAGATGGTGGAGCGCCGGTTCTGGGCCCAAGAAACAAGCACTCCCTGGTGGGATCGCATTGTTATGCAGGTATGGGATGCCGAGCTGTGGCTGCAAAACTTTTGGATGCTCAAGGCCACATTCATGGAACTAAGTGCGGAGCTCGCTCCAGCCCTCCAGTGCAGCGACAACAAAACGAGAGCTGTGCTCACGGTGGAGAAGCGAGTAGCGGCCACTGTGTGGAAGCCGGCCACGCCGGATTGCTACTGATCGGTCAGGAATCAATTTGGAGGTAGGAAATCCACCGGGGAGGGGTTGCTGTGTGGCAAGTAGGCAGGGCTATGAAGGACTGATTCTTTGCAACGAGCCAGGAGATTCCAAATGGTTTTGCAGCAATGGTGTTCCGAACTGGGGTGGGGCAATAGAAGGCACAGATATCCCTATTTTGGCACCAAATCACCTTGCCGAGCAGTATATCAACAGAAAGGACTACTTTTCTATGGCTTTATACTTTTCTCCCCCCTTTAGTGATGGGAAAGGATGAATAGGAATGTCTCTTTGCCCTTCTCTTATTTCAAAGGCCTGTTTATTATCACCTCCCACACTTCTAATTTCCAAAGTCTTCTAATCGCTCCTTGCCTCAAATTCCTGGTCCTTCCCCTTTACCTCTAATAATTTTACTTGCCCTTCACTTGACTTCTGTGATTTTTTGCTATCCTTGTTAATTACGCCATTCCTGTTTACCCTTCTGTTTGTACCTGCACACCTCTGCTTGTTTTACAACCACCTAGAAACGCACAGTGACAGGGTGTTGAAACGGCTTAGCTGGTGAGAGCTAGATAGCCGTCAAAATGCCATGTTAGTTACACAGGTGCTGCTGACTGAGGAATTGGCTCGGACACCCAGTCACCTAGAACTACCCACGTTCCTTTACTGTACTGCCTCTGCTAACTGGGGCCCGAGAGCAAGGGAGCGGTGATTGGCTGAAGGAGATTACTTCCATTCTGTGTGGATCTGAGCAAAGAGATGGAAACGTAGATTCATTGTGGCCTCTTTCTTAGAGTGAAATACCCAGAGCGGGGAAATAGTATTGGAAAATATATTTGGAAAAGGTGCTTAAAGGCATTTGTTCTCTGGATCAGCAGCTATATCATCTTGCAGGTATGAGCTCATCATCTCTCACAAGGTAAAGGCACTTCCCTCCAACTCTCACAAATAATCCAATGTGATAAGAGGAATGGGGTTGCTGATTGGGTCCCTCTTCCCCTGAGTCGGTACTGAACAAATGCCCCTTGCGTGGCATTAGGGGGCTCATGTGCTTGTAAAATTAAGTGCATCCCCACCTGTGGTTACTAAAGATCTGTGAATCACTCCTCTGGTAACCACCCTTTTATCCTTGGAGGTGCCGTAAGCCTGCCAATCAGCACTGGTCAGCAGTGCTTGTGGTAACCCTTTGGTTGCCGGGCCAACATGGGGTACATAGATTCAAGCTCTGAAGGCAATTCTACAGAATCCTAAGGTGTCTGTGTATGCAAATACCCGACCGTGAAATGCAGGCACCTCAGGGATGGCAGCTGTTTAACACCACTCAGCAATGGTGCCCCACGGTTAAGGAGTGGAATTCAGAGCAGGGTATAAAAACATAATGTAGTTATATTAGATGGAAGTGAAGGAGAATACCGAGTCTTAACATTTCTTAGAGTGTCACCCTCAGAATAGGCCACAAGGCTGTTTTCTGGATATTACGACATATTCTATTCAGTCTAAGTTTCCATTAAATAGAATACGCT
Source organism: Eretmochelys imbricata (assembly GCF_965152235.1). Taxonomy (NCBI): domain Eukaryota; kingdom Metazoa; phylum Chordata; order Testudines; family Cheloniidae; genus Eretmochelys; species Eretmochelys imbricata. The sequence continues at coordinate 271,254,194 of NC_135572.1, read as the reverse complement.
TATCATTTTTGCTGAAGAAGATAACATTCTAAATTTAAACTGCTGCAGTAAATACGTAGCTGGAATATACGGCATGTTACTGCACAAACTTGCGGGGAGCAGGCGTTCCGCAACTGTACAGTTAAATGTATGTTATAATTATAAAATTGGCTGAAACAGACAATTTCCATGTAAATGTTTAACTATCAAATTCTTGAGGAAACCACAGTAGCTAACCTTCTGTCAATCCTTAACAAAAAATAATTCTGCAATCATTTTGCACAAAAGTGTTACACATATTTTGACTTTTGCACACTTTGGGCAGACTTTTTAAATAAATGTTAACTGAATATATACCAAATGTATGGCTACTTTTTCATCACATATTGTTTTATGGTTTGTAATTCCTGAATATCTATAATCATATCCAAATGCATATGCAGTACTGCATATCTTGCTGACTATAGAATATGTACTAAATTTTAAAATCTTTCTATTGCTATATTGGACAATATGCAACATTAAACACTCGGCACATTGGGGGTTGTACAGTTAATGGTATTTTCAAGACATGTGTAAATGACATTTTTATATGATTCTGAATGTGAAACTATTTAATTTATACTTTTACTCTGTATAGCACAATACCCTACTATGAATGAACAAATCAACTTGAATTACAGCTTTTGTTGCTGGAACAGTCCAAAGGGGAGAAAGAGGGCTCCATAAAGGGTTGTGGGATAAGGAGAGAAAAGGAAAAAAAAGTGCGTGGGTTGGGGTCACAGTTGGGAAAACGTGAAGAAACAGCTGTATCCATTTGAACAGCAGATAGATAAACAGAAATTAATTATATGAGCTGGAATTTGCCTGGGACACTGGCCTTCTCCATACTACATAATGATTTCCTGTTGTGATCTACTGAGTTAGATGGCATGATGCTGACCACAGTTTAGCTGGCAGTGTAAATCAGGACAGCTTGTGTTCAGCACTCTGTCAGGTGAGTATGATTAAACCCACAGGTAAGGGACACAGGGCTAAGCACAATTTGTCTCGCTCCCCACTGCCCGCTAAGTCATGGTCAGGACTGTGTCATGAAACACGATGGGCTAGATCCTCAGCTGTAGTGCACTAGCATAGCTCCATGGACTTTAAGGCATCTCTGTCAGTTTACACTGGCAGAACCCAGGGCCCAGCTACATGCTATAATGTGAACAAGCCCACAATGACTAATTAACACCACAGACAAATGCAAAGGGACTTATAGTGATCACAGGTGTGTAGTGCCTTTTTTGCATTTCCTATGGCAGACTCGTATGGCCTTTCATATTGCACATCTGCTAGCAGCCCAGTGCCTCGTAACCGCGTTCTGCAAAGCCCTATTTCAGCACTGACTCAGAGCAAAGAGTGCCTCCTACTCCAACACCACCCGACGGTATATCTGCAACGTGTTTTGGAGTGAGCCTCACAGCCTGGAGCTTGGGCTCTGAAGCCTAGGAAACAGGGTGAGCTTCAGGGCCTGAGCCACAACTTCAAAGCACTGTCTACACAGCTATTTTTAGAGCACTGGGGCAAGTCCTGCTAGCTCGAGTCTATTGACCCAGGCTGGGAGGTTCGCTCCAAACTGCTGTGTGGACACACCCCACGTCTCCTGTCCCAGCAATGACTTTATCCCACGCAAGGCCCCATTCCAATCACTTTAGCTTCAGATTCATCTAAAAAACACTCCTTAATTTATCTGAGCATAAGCTTTCGTGAGCTACAGCTCACTTCACTGAATGCATCCGATGAAGTGAGCTGTAGCTCACGAAAGTTTGTGCTCAAATAAATTTGTTCGTCTCTAAGGTGCCACAAGTCCTCCTGTTCTTTTTGCGGATACAGACTAACACAGCTGCTACTCTGAAACTCCTTAATTTGTGACTAATGAAAGCAGAAGGGTTCACGTCCTGCAGGCCAGTAGAGAAGGAGCACAGCACAGGATAGTGGGGGAAGGTGAGGACACGAATACATTTTAATTGCTCTGTTAGCTCTCACTCATTCGCCGGGGACAGCACAGAGTCCCGGCTCTCAATTATTTCGGTTGAGGGCACACCAAGCAGTCATTTCATCCTGTGGCAGTCAAAGGAATGAATACCAAGTACGACCTTTCATAGAGCAAACTGCTTTCCATGTGCTTTTCACTTTTCTTTGGCAAAATTTGGAGTGACTCTAGTGCACATAAAAAGCAGAGAGCCCTGAGTGTAGCCATTGCAAGCATCAGTCATCCTGGGTAAACTTCCCATTCACAGCATGTGATGACTGAGGTCCATTTGCCAGAGCTTTCTGGGGGAAACCCACAAAAGGAAGAGCAGGAGATGGTGCAGAATGCGTAGGCAGAGGGGTGATGGTTCCCAGCACTGGAATAGTAGGACGGGCTACAGGTCAGAACTCACTAGCACTGGCAGAACTGTATGTTGTTTCCAGAACTAGAGCAGTCATGGGAGCTGCAAATGAGGTTTCTTTGTAAAGGTGTGTTGGGAGCCCCCTATTGTATTTACCAATGCAGAGATGGAAGCTGCGTCTATAATTACTTTTGGCCTCTGGCTACTTTTTTTCGCAGAATCTTTTCTGACTTGCTTTGACTGCGTATCGATGTGCCAGTGGGTGCATCTGCCAAGAGACGCCCAAAACAATAGCGCTCATTACATTCCCCTCTGCCTCCTAATTACGTCACTCTTCCCTATGCCTCTGATTGAGTCTAGTCGTGAAGATGTCAGCTCCTACCCAGTGGAGAGAGCTTGTTTCTGAAGGAAACTCCAGTGCCATTCCTGCCCTTAGCTGTGCAGATGGAGGACAGCCTGGATGGTGTTCTTCTAAGGGCCAAGGCTGAGCTGGACAGACCACAGCAGCATCATGTCATGTTTTAAAAACGCTCTTTGAAATACTGCCCTTGGAGGTCAGAAATGAGGCTAACCAACCCTCCCCTCTGGTGAATTCCAACTGCCAACTCTTACCTCTGTGTTCTGTTCTCACTTGTTCATCTGTTGCTGGTTCCTCCCTTGTTGACTCCTCTGTGGTGATGCCCAAACCTGCCTGTCCAAGAAATCTTCAGCTCCTCTGACGCTATGCAAGGTTGATAGGTGTCCTTCGCGGTTTAGTAATGGAGTTCCCTCCCCTGACTAAAGTATCGGTTTACAGCAAAAAGAAATTACATGAGATGTAGTGCATGTTGGGACAGCGGACGCTTTGGGAAGCTTTATGTAGACCTCCAGCTCGCGTGGATGGGTTCAATAGCACTCCCATTTCTTTAGATTAATTTGGTAGCATTGTCACAAACTTCTTGTGGTTTCCATGAGCACATCTACCAACCAGTGTCCAAACACTATAAAGTCAGATTTAACACAGGGCCAGAGTACCTGCCCACTGGTCTGACTTACCATGTGTTTGCTCTTCCTGAACGTGACCATGGCTGACAAGTGAACTGGTTCCCCCCTCTGAGACTGCAGGAAGTGGCTGTCTCAGATGAGCCAAAAGTTGCATTCCCCCTCACATACACACGCACCATGAAAACAGAACAGGAACTTACATGCCAAGGCTGCAGAAAGGAAAATTCAGGCTAAGCATCAGGTGAAGGTTTCACAGTACAGATGACGGATGATGCTGCCAGGGGAGATGTTACATTCAGTGGACTCATGATCTCAGAAAAGACTGAGCACTGAGACTAGAGCCACTTAGTAGGGAATGCTGTGTGGAATAATAAAAGCTGGTCATGCAGCTAGAGAGGTCCCTTCCCATAGTAACGCATCAAGAATTTTGTATATCATGGAAAGGGGCAACACAAGAATCTGAGAACACACCTTTTCAGCCTTCTGAAGCCAGGCAGTTACACAGGGCCATGGAAGAAACGTGAGAGCAATTTTACAGCTGGAAATTGGGATGAAGGCTTTTCCTTCTCAAATGTTCACTGGGATGTGGGTCATGGTAGCAAAAGCAAGATGACAATTACACATAAGGGAAGGATAGCTAGTTACCTCACATACCATCATATATTCTGCTTTCCATCTTCATCTGCTGGAGAATAGGAGGATAGATGTGAAGACCCCTTACTCATCCCTCCATTCTAAGGGGTTTATGTATCAAAAAGTGAAATAGGGGAAATTAAAAGGAGCCCAAAATGCTCAGGAGCAGAATTAAACAATGGGGCCCAGGGACTAGTGAGCTAGAGATGAAAGAATTCTTCTGCCATTTTGGTTCTGGAGTGAAAGCTCTCCATGCCATCCCTCTGAGCCCTCCAGTCCAACCATCCAGAATGGAGTCAATGACCTAAAGGAAAAAGTTTCCAAATTCCATTCCCTTATCTACTGTTACTAAGTAATACAGAGGCAGAAGGCCCAATATGACACTACAACCATGAGCCAGTCACTGGACCTTCATTTTAACTCCTCACAGTCTCCATGCTTTGAGGGGAACATCAGAAATACATTACAAAAGCCACTCCCCAGGTCAAGTGCGAAAAGAACAAAGACAATCAAGAAAAAGTTCAGATTCTGGATTTGGTTTTGGTTTTGGTTTTGTTTTTTTTAACCCTGATATTTTGTGGTAGGATTCTTTATTTTTGAATATAAAGTGACAGAAATAATTTGCTGTTAGAAAAGAGAAAGCATCTTCGACTATTTACAGTTTTTGTACATCACAAAGTTTTTCTTGTTTTGTGTTATTTTGTTGTTATTCATTTTTCTTTTCTTTTCTTTTTTTTCTTGTCTAAATTTTCTCTGCATCATTTGAACAATGCCAAACTGGGAAATCTGTACATTTCACAAAAAACTCTCTGCCCAGAAAACAGCCTCCAATGAGAAACAAGACAAATCAAAGCGGGAAAAATCAACTCCTTTCTTTGTTTTCCGGGAAATCCATTTGCTTATATATATATATATTTATATGTATATATATTATTTTTCAAGTTAAAACACCAAAATTCAAGAGAAAAAGAAAAAAATCCTAAAGCTGTCTTCCCCTCTCCCCCTCCAGTATCTGTCGATCCCTGCTTGTCTGAAATCAGAAATAGCTATTTACAGAAAAAAGAACCGGAGGGGGGAGCTCAGTGGTGAGGAGGATTGGGAGAAAGAAGGGTGGTGATTGGTGGGGGGAGTGGGATTCGGGCCTCAGAGAGACGAGGCAAGCCTGAGTTCAAATGCGCTTTCCCTCAGGAAGACGCTGTGCTAGGAAAGTAACAACAAAGTCTCCTTCCCCCAAGTTAGTTGTGGGGGAATTGCCTTTATGGCTGTCTGCCTCGGCCCCACACTGAATGCATTTTCATGACTGCCCCCCCATCCTCTGCTTCTGTCATTGTTGCTGGCTATAACAGGGATTATGCCCGCAGGGGGCACTGGGACTGCATTCAGAGTATATTGTTTCACCTCCCTACTCCCAACCAGAATAGGTAGCAGTCCCAATATGCTTAAACATCACCTGCAGCTATTGTACTAGGACCAGGGCCAAGATGGCCATTCAGTAACAACACTGTGATTGGTTTGTATCACAACACTGTGATAGGTTTCCCTTTCCTGACTCCCACTTCCATCCCTCCAGCCCCCCATCCCACCCCATCCCCTGCCCTCAAGTAATTGTGCACACCAGACTAACTGGGACTGACTTAGAGCAGCCTAAGCCAAGAGCCAAAGAATGAAATTAGTTCTGCCTCCTCCCCTCAACCCCAACCCCAACCCCACCCATCCCCTGTATAACTTGATCCAGATTCACAGTGACAAGAATTCCACAAGCATCAGATGAGAAGCAAAGAAAACACTACAAGATATTCTCCATAAACAGCCATCAGTCATCTCTGTCCTTCCCTTTCTCTCTCCATCCTCTCGACTTCAGTCCCAACCCCATCTATTGAAAAATTTCTCTAAATTAGACAAGTCAGAAATCTCATTGCACAACAATGAAGCTTATAGGTGCCGATGTGAGATTGCGATTTACATGTAATTTTTGTGTATTATAATGCATTCATCAGGAAATGCTGTGTAAATGTGTGTAAATGCAAACCAAGATCTTAAAACAGTTTTACATAATACAAGTAAACAAACTAATCTCCCACTGCACTTGTGAATGTTAATATAAACTAGACATTAACCATTAAGTTTAGGTAATATTACTGGTTGGGAAAGCAGTGGCTTCCAAGGTTGTCCAAGTCATATGTGTCCTTGAAATGCAGTTGAGAAACATCCAAGACATGTGTTCATTAGACAATCAAATTGCTCCTTATTTTTGAAAGCTATGTAAATGTCATCTTTTTAGTCCGTGAATTCTTTTTAAAAAACAACCTAACCGCTATGGACTAATGTGCCAGAACTTAAATGTAAGAAACCTCTGAAGAGGGGCAGAGCCATAGTGGATCTGTAAATAACAGCATACAGAGTTGAAAGGACACCCTCAGGTCGTTTAGGACTAAAAATCAGATTTAGGCTACATGTACACTAGAGACCTTCCACAGGCACAGCTGTACCACGATCACCGTGCCGCTGTAAGGGCTCCCGTGTAGCTGCTCTATGCTGACAGGAGAGCGCGCTTCCGTCCGCGTAATTAAACCACCCCCAATGAGCGGTGGTAGCTATATCAGCAGGAAAGCGTTTCCTGACGACATAGCACTGTCCATCTTGGTGCTGTTGTTGGTGAAACTGATGTCGGTAAGGGGGGTGGTTTTTTCACATTTCTGACCAACAAAAGTGCGAGTGTAGACATAACCTTAGTTTTGTTAAAAAGGGTTTGGGGCACTTAATAGCTCACAGAAATGTTTTCATGATCCCTTTTTATAATTCAACACAATAGAGTTTTGTTTTGTTTTTTTGTGGAAGTGCAAGGAGTTTATTTGGGGTTTGTTTGTTTTTTGTTGTGGGGGGGATAAGTGTGGGGAGGGTGGTTTTGTTTAATTCAAAAGCATTCCTTGAAACTCAAGGTAGAGAAGCATTGGCCTAGTGTATGGAAACTAGAAAGTTAAACTGACTGTTGAAACAGACCAGCCTAGCTTCAATGGACCAAGCTGAGTGAAATGCCAGACTGATGAACAGCATCAGTGTTGTTAAGTAAATGAGAGATGTTCTTGATTAACTCTTTCCAAGATAATGCTCATAGGGGTTACTATACATTAGTAACACAGACAAGGGAAATTATTTTAAATATAATACCTTGACAGCCTGCTTTTAAAAGCCAGATGTTTGTGACAGTTTGACAAAAAAGCAACAGACACACGCCTAGGGTGACCAGACAGCAAGGTGAAAAATTGGGATGGGGTAATATGAGCCTATATAAGAAAAAGACCCAAACATTGGGACTGTCCCTATAAAATTAGTCTCTAAGGTGCCCCAAGTCCTCCTTTTCTTTTTGCAAAGACAGACTAACACGGCTGTTACTCTGAAACCTATAAAATCAGGACATCTGGTCACCCTACGCACGCCGAAGAGCATTTGCAAATGGTAAAATAAAATCCTGTTGTGGGATTCTTCAGAGACCAGAACCACTCTGAATTTTCAGACTTAGTGTCGGCCTTCCTAGCAGTCCTGACGCAGCTCCCATTGGAGAGAACGGACAGAATCCCCTTGCGCTCAGTGGCACTTGGATCAGGTCCACAGAGAGGTGCTGCTGAGCATGCAGGTACCTAGCCCCTGCAGGGCTGTATCCCGTACACATTCACCTTCCTCCCGCCTCCGAAAGGAGAGCTAATTAACCACACGAGAAAAACACGGGCAGCCAGTGGAAAGTCTGTCAATGCAAGTTTGTGATGGGGTCAAAGGCTTTTTCCATTCCCTCAGATCTTAGGCTGGGGGAAGGAGGAATGAAAAGAAGCTGGGAAACCATCAGGCTACGTGACTGGTGCGATTTCTCTGTGACCACTCATGAAGCAGAGACTTGTAATTTTGAGCATGGCTTTGGGAATAATACCATTTCCCCTCAGTCACCCAGATCACAAGTACACACACACACACCACCGGCCAGTGAAGCAGTCTTTGAGAAACTTCCTCTTTAAGCTTTGCAGGCAAACAATACAAGCCAGTGACCAGGGAGAATTAAGACAGAACGTTGGGAGATTCCATTCAGAGGATGCACCCAAAAGAGTTTGGCTGCTGATCCAGAGATTATCTAAACCTCATGATGCTGGGCCTGCAAATCTCATGACAACACAGCTTCCTGGGTGCGATTTCCAGAGCTTACAAGATCTGGTTGAGTCAGAAACACCTGTGAGTCCAGGCTTTTCTCACAGTGATGTTGGTATTTCCACTTTTGTTCAGAGTCAGAAAGTGTGGGGGCAGCACGAGCCTGAGGAAATGACTAAAACTCCTAGTGTACAGCAATCATTTTCTTTGGGGCAGGTGTGGTTTAGATGAATGAGCGCAGGACCAGGAGTGAGGAGCACCTGAGTTCCGTCCCTGCCTCTGCTACTGGCTTCTGTACAAATCGTACAAGCTCTCTGCCTCAATTTTTCCACCTGTATAATGGGCACATTGCTGCTTATGTAACTGCATTCCACTGTGTTGGGAGTCTTAGGGTGTGTCTACACTGCAGTGAAAAACCCACAGCTGGCCCATGCCAGCTGGCTCAGACTGCAAGGCTGTTTCACTGCAGTGTAGACTTCTGGGTTTGAGCTGGAGCCCGGGCTCTAGGACCCTGTGAGAAAGGAGGGTCCCAGAATTCGAGCTCCGGCCCAAGCCCGGAAGTCTACACTGCAATTAAACAGCCCAGCAGCCTGAGCCCCGCAAACCTGTCAGCTGGCCCAAGCCAGCTGCTGGTGTCTAGTTGCAATGTAAATATACCCTTAGTCACACAAATTTTCCACAGTGCTTTGCAGATGTAAAGGGTCATATCAGTACTAATCATTGTCATTCATAGTAGTATTCTTTTCAAACCTCCAGACAAGTTCAGGCTGACCGTTCATGTTTCAGGTGACCATTAAAGCTGATTCCTAATTTATCTAAACCAGGTCTTCCCACTGTTCAAAACTAAACATCTGACTGAGAATCAATGCTGGGAGAGGTGATTTCTCACTACGTCTGGTTCTGCCCCAGACGCGATTCCGCCATCCGACACTGATTCCTGTCCTGCTGTTGCCAAAGTGTGGAGGCCATTGTTTGTGTTTTTTATTGGAAACGGTTGGATTTCCTGCCCCCTTCTGATTTACCCACAGATGACACCGCAAGTCACAAAAGTTCACCTACTTTACACTCTGTAAGGGAGCTGTGATTGCTTTCCTTATAATTTGTACATCTCATTTATCCGTAAGTACATGGTATGTAAATGTGTACAAAGTAAGATTTTAAAACATTTGCATAATGTATGTAAACTTATGGCATCTGTCAATTTACTTAACATAAATGCTAATATATGCATATTTACGCTTAACATCAAGATTGAGAGCTTTTCGAAGTAGGGACTTTGGATAATATTTTCAAAAGTGCCTAAGTCACTTTTGAAAATGGGAGTTAGGGTGCTTTTGAAAATTTTAGCCCTGTTTTTCACACCTGTTTAGAAAGCACCTAGCACACACCAGGCACATTCCTGATTAATAATTTAAAATGGTATTGATAATGACTTTATACCCATAAATAATTATAACAGCATGATTAGGAGGGATGGCAGCATTTTAAATAAAATAATATTTGATCTGAATCTTCAGCCACTGCTTGTCCAAAACATGAGCCTCAAATCTTTGCTGAAGTCTGATGACATTTGATTCCCCTGCTCCTCACTTCTTCCCATGCCTGAAGTTGCATCTACGTTTCCTTGTTTTGGCCAGTAATGGCAGGCCAACAATACTCTTGAGGGGTAGGCTGCTCTGTGAGTATTGCCAGCCTGATCAGAACAAGGGTATCCTGAAAATCTTCCAAGAAGGCTTGTTCTGTTGTGAGGTCCACGCCAACGTTGTAGTCTCTAGAGGGTTCAAATAGTTCAGATGATCTTGTCTGTCAAATGCCCAGCCACTGTGGTATCTAGGCACTTAATTAGCATTATAATACAAGTTATGGGAGACATTTTCTAAAAGCTCTTAAAAGCCCATTGAAAGCCAATAGGTTTTTGTGCACCTAAATCCCACCAGTGCTTTTGAAAATCTCCTCCCCACTACCTGTTCAAAACCCGGTGCAAACATTAAGTAATTGATCTTCACGACACTCCCCAGAAGCATGCTTTGGTTTCCTACCTGTAAAAGAGGACTAACAAGGCAAAGGAGTGAAATGACAGGAGCCAGATTAGACCCCAGACATGCCTGACTCTGAGTCCTAGGCATATTCTTTCAGCTCCTACTACCCTTGAGGCTGCAGCTACACTGAGCTTTCTTCTGAATATCTCCCACTGTCACCGAGCTACCAATGCAGCTCCCCTCATGCTAGCAACAGTGGGCTGGGGTAGACTGCTGGTAGCATTCTTACATGCCATTAACCCTGCCCAGAGATGGTCTAGGTGGTCAGAACACCACTGGCTCACCTGTACTAACCCTCCCATTGGTCTTAGCCTTGGGGAAGCTGCCTTGTTATTGCAGCAATGGGGGAAGTTTTTTCAGAAAAAGCTCAGGCCTATTATGAGCATCCAGACTTCTGGGTGCTGCTTAGCCAAACCTCTGCGGAGCCTTTGGAAGTCTGCCCGTCATTAACACCCGCCACCAAACTGAGAGAGTAGTGACGTCCACAACACGGGTCCTTAAACTTGGGATTGGAACCATCGACACCTCCAACCTGAGTGTGCCAGCCGAAGAGCTGCCTTGTGTTACCGCTGACAAGCAACTTCATTGTTCACACAGTGTGAGGAAAGTTTGCCTGAGTTTCAAGTGAGTGGCAGAAAACCTGGTCAAGAAATTTCTCTCTGAAAAAGCCCTGAAACAATTCAAAATTCCTCTGCATGCACACGCCCAGGCCGTGAGAGAGAGGCATTCGCCCAGAGAATGTTACTTAACATTCCAGAGCGTGTCCTCCTCTGCTAATTGAAAGACCGTGAGTTGCTGCTGAAGGGCAATCGCTTACCCAGTGCTTCACCTTGAGATGGCAGCTTTGGTAGCCAGGCCTGTCTCTCGCCTCTTCAGCAAGAACAACTAATCAGAGAGTAGCAGAGACAGTTTCCAAAAGCCTCTTGGTTTTTAATCTAACAGCTTAGATAAGAAAGCAGCCCATGAAGCCCTTCCTTGTAGAATAGAAAGAAGGGGCGGGGGTGGGGGTGTGTGCGTACTTGACAGCCAAGATAGTGCATGGAAAGCCACAAGATGGCTGGAATGAGAGCATGGGTAATGAAGCTGAAAGGGTATTCCCCAAGCAGATGCTCTGATACGGTGGCTAGAAAGCAGAGAGAAGTGATCAGTCCACTATGGCAAGTACTCTTTGGTCCAGAATGGGATGCTGCTCTCTTTGTCTAGATATGACAAGGATGAGCTCAGGTAGCTGAAGAAGTCTTGAGCTTCTCTTATGAAATATCTTATACTCCGATCCATCTTCTGAAGGGAAATCAGACTACGTGGAAGAGTTCCAATAGTTCAAAAAAGAGCCCTCAGCCTTGGTAGTCCAAGGAGGAGTCCTGGAGCCATTCTCGGGGGGCAGGCAAGACTAAATTACAGAGCCCCAGCAGTCTAAGGAAGAATATTGTCTCACAGGCAGTTCTTCAGTAGCCACCTGTATATGTTTCTAATGCAAAGCCAAATTGAAAAGCCAGTCTCTGCTGGCTGAATCTCTGCTTTGTGATGGACTGCCCAGGTCATCCATTAGGAAAAATGAACCCATCAATAGTCTATATTAACAAATAAACAATAGATAGTCCACAAAGGATATCTAGGGGACAGGATGGTTCAAAACCCCATGACTCCTGGCTCCTCCATATGGGTATCCTGAAAAGGAATATGGCATCCCGCTAGCCTGGCTCAACTTCCTCCCTAAAAATTCTGGAGTCTGGACACTGGTGTGGGGAGACAAGGTGCATGAAAGGTTGTCTTAAGAAGTATGCTCCTCCCCGTCTAAGGTGAGAGCAAACGACTCCAGTTAATTGCTGCTGGCACAGCTGGTGCTTCTGTTAGCCAGCTCAACCAGTCTAGGGGAAGACTGGCTCAGTGGGTTGGAGGTTGTCTCAGCCCTGCGGGTGTCCTCTCCCATCCCCATGTTGCTATCCTTTCCAGTGATGCGAAAGCAAGAGGTGGCAGAGGCTGAACTCTGGACATGGCAAGTGTCTCTGTGTCAAACTTGCAGGCAGGCCTAGAGAATGGCCAAGGCCCCTCCCTCTGGGATCTGAAATGTCACCCGTGGAAGTCAAGATTTCAGCACCTTGCCCAAAGGGCTTCTCTAAGCTGATTCCCCTCTTTTTCCCCAGGGGCTGGATTCAAAATTCATTCCACGTAGACTCAGGATTCCACTCAAGGTTTTACTCCTCCTGGCACCTAGTCACATTGGAGGTAGCTGTCCCTCCTTTGCACACACACTGGGCTACGTACTTGCCTGTGGAGAGAAGTGTTTCTCATTGCGCAGGATATGGACACATCAGTGAGAAAAAAGAAAAGGAGTACTTGTGGCACCTTAGAGACTAACCAATTTATTTGAGCATGAGCTTTCGTGAGCTACAGCTCACTTCATCAGATGCATACCGTGGAAACTGCAGCAGACTTTATATATACACAGAGAATATGAAACAATACCTCCTCCCATCCCACTGTCCTGCTGGTAATAGCTTATCTAAAGTAATCATCAGGTTAGGCCATTTCCAGCACAAATCCAGGTTTTCTCACCCTCCACGCCCCCACACAAATTCACTCTCCTGCTGGTGATAGCCCATCCAAAGTGACAACTCTTTACACAATGTGCATGATAATGAAGTTAGGCCATTTCCTGCACAAATCCAGGTTCTCTCACTCCCTCACCCCCCTCCAAAAACCCTGGGTTTTTGGAGGGGGGTGAGGGAGTGAGAGAACCTGGATTTGTGCAGGAAATGGCCTAACTTCATTATCATGCACATTGTGTAAAGAGTTGTCACTTTGGATGGGCTATCACCAGCAGGAGAGTGAATTTGGGGGGGGGGGGTGGAGGGTGAGAAAACCTGGATTTGTGCTGGAAATGGCCTAACCTGATGATTACTTTAGATAAGCTATTACCAGCAGGACAGTGGGGTGGGAGGAGGTATTGTTTCATATTCTCTGTGTATATATAAAGTCTGCTGCAGTTTCCACGGTATGCATCTGATGAAGTGAGCTGTAGCTCACGAAAACTCATGCTCAAATAAATTGGTTAGTCTCTAAGGTGCCACAAGTACTCCTTTTCTTTTTGCGAATACAGACTAACACGGCTGTTACTCTGAAACCTATCAGTGAGAAACTTTACCACCTCCTCCTGGCAGCAGCCCTTTTGCTGGGAGGCCAACAGCCCCTGGGTATGAACCACAGAATGCCTTTTTGATACTGAAGAGCTCTCCGTGCACTTTCTTTATGCTCCTCTTCCTGCCTGTTCCTGCCATAGCCCTCTCCCTGGCCTCTCTCGACCCACAGGGCAGTCAGAGTCAACTGGCCCAAGGGGAAGAGGTGATCGCCTCTCAGACTCTATGGGATGGAAAGGTGGCAGGAGTCATAGAGCGCCAAGTCCTCATCTGCCATCTGGGTAAGTGCTCCTCTCACCCTACACCATTCACTCTAACTGGGGACCACATGCAACATGCTTGCCCAGAATCCACCTAAAGTGGCATTAACATCTCGTTCTGGTTCCCCTCTTGTTCCACAGCCCTGCCAAGGGAGGCCTATCAATGTATTAAGCTGGGAACCTTGTTAGAGTGCCAATCACAGGGAACCTTTGGTGGGAATTTTCCAAGCCAAGGATAATGTTTTGCATTTTTCCCCTCACCACCCTCAACTCCTAAGGTGTGGATGAGCCCCTACATACACCCCAAGAACCAACCAGCATTTGTCACAAACATAGGATGCGAATCTCCTGGTAAGAAGGGGTGCAACCACACCAGGGGTTTTGGGGGCATAGGGCCACATTCTGAAACTCCAGGAAGGGCTAGTGAGGGTCGATCAGTATGAACTATTTTTATAAGCGTGTGAATGGTACCAGGTTCCCAGCATGAGAAGGCAGGAATAATCCCCTTCCCCTCACTCTCCTAGCAACAGTGAGACCCCAGAGGTACATCACTCCTCAGAGGGAGGCAGACCTGCCGGTAAAACTGACAGGGAGCAATTGGAGGTGAGGTACCAAGGGTAACTGTCCAGACACTTAAGAACGTAAAACATAAGAACGGCCAAAGTGCATGAGACCAATGGTCCAGCTAGCCCAGTAGCCTGTCTTCCCACAGTGGCCAATGCCAGATGCTTCAGCAGGAATGAACAGAACAGGCAACCATCAAGTGCTCCATCCCCTGTCGCCCAGTCCCAGCTTCTAGCAGTCAGACATTTAGGGAACCCCAGACCATGGGGTTGCGTCCCTGACCCTCTTGGCGAATAGCCATTGAAGGACTTGACCTCCGTGAACTTATTTAATTCTTTTTTGAACCCAGTTATACTCTTGGCCTTCACAACATCTTATAGCAACAAGTTCCACAGGTTAACTGTGCACTGTGTGGAGAAGATACATATTGGAGGAGCAGCCTCAAAGAAAAATGAATACTAGTAACTCGCTAAATGCCAACAACTGGAACTTCATTAGGAGAGAGTTTGACCCATGCTGTGTCTCTCTACAAGCAGCTGGGCCCAGATCCCAAGGATCCACTGTTATTCCAGCCAGGGGATCAGCTGCCTTTCAGAAGGTTTGTTGGGCAGGGAGGAGCCAGGCAGAGAATAGGACAGGTTGGTGGCAATGGAGGCTGGCTGACAGTTGGTGAGTCACTATTTCAGTGGGTGGAGTCTGGGAGCATGTATATGAGGATGGAAAGATGAAGTTAATAGGGCAGAAGGATACATTTATTCAGGCCCATAAAAGTGACAAATTGGGGTATATTTTCAATGTAGCAAGTGCTGTGCTTGCCCCCTAAGCCCAGTATCACCATTCCCCTGGGAGAAGGGGAGATGGTTACAGCTCTGCTGATGCACAATTAGCTTGGAAGGTAAGCTCAGGAGCAGCATCTGGAGTCTCTGATTTACACTCAGACTGCTGCAGGGGAACGCACATCATGTTCTTTGAGGAGATGATGGAAGGACGTAGCACCTCCTTTCCTCTCGAGATTCAAGGGGCCACTATTCCCTTTTCTCATGAGGGTTCAGAGAGCAAACACCTCTTTCCCTTTAAGGTGGCAGTGCTGTATTTGCTTTTGGGGTGCACATTTCTTGTGGGGAGGAGGGTCAGGAGTCTAACACCACAATTTCTGCATGATGTTTGGGGAATTATTGCCATATTTCCTAAAGGAGCTGAGGGCCCAACATCTAGTTTTCTCCAGGTTTTGGAGAGGAAGCATATTTCCTTTGGAAGGGAGGGAGAATTGGAAACAAATGTAAGGTTTCTTCAAAGGGGACCAGGGAGGCAGTTCCTATGTGTCCTCAGATGGATCTGTGCCCCATTTCTCAGTGGGTAGGGGTAGAAAAGAGGAGGTCAAGTTAATTACAGGGAGGCTCGTGCATCATATGACAAAATTAATGATGTATGTGTGAATACAATCTTCATACCCCGGCCTCCCTGCTCCCTACGTCCTTCACCAGGACTGCCAACTTCAGCTGCTCAAAAATCATAAATGTTGGGTATTTTATATTTCTTTTTTTGATTTCTGAGACTTTCTGGTCCATTCTTTTCTCTTCCACAAGGAAGGCTAAAAACTTACTATTTAAAAAAATGAAAGCAGAGATTCTCGCATAATCACAGGACTCCAGGAACTGGGGCTTTACGAAAAATGTCAATATTGAAATACGTGAGATAAAATCACAAGATTTGACAACACTGCCTCCCTCTCTCTTTCTCTCTCTCACTCTCTCTCTCTCACACACACATGCATGACCCACTCCTCTCCTATCCCTTCATTTCCCTCCAAAACAACAACCACAAAAAACCTCTGCGCGACTTTTATTCTTGATCATTTTATTTTGGTGGTTTTCATGCTACATAAAAATTAGTTTTTATATCAAAAAAATTATTCACAATATTTCCAAAATAGGTCAAGATTTTTTTTTCTTTTTTCTTTTTTTCAATATTTTTAATGTGTTTTTTTTTTTTTTTTTTTTTTACTGCAGCTAGGGTTACAAAACATCCCGTTTCCTCTCTGCCACCATCATCTTGCTGTCGGTTCCCTTTGCACAATTGCATATTTTAAAAAAACTTTTTTTTTTCATTTTCTTTTGAGAAATAAATAGTCATTTGGCACTCCTGCCTCTGTGGCTCTGGTTCTCATGAGTGGAGGGGCCGGGGGTTGAGCATGTGTTGTGAAAAAAAGGGAGGAGGAGGCGATATTTAGGTCCAGAAGTTCACGCAAGGAGGAGGGAAATGTTTGCTCTGAATGAAGGCCTGGTAGGTGTCAGAGCCCACCCAGAGAAACCATCAGCTCAGGAGAAGTGAAGGAGGGACAGTGGGACAGTAGGGGAATTACACTGCAGGACAGTGGTTTTCACCCTTTTTTTCATTTGCGGACCCCTAAAAATTTTCAAATGGAGGTGCGGGCCCCTTTGGAAATTTAGACATGGGCTGCAGACCCCAGGTTGAAAACCACTGTTGTAGGTGAATATTTATTTCTCTTTTGATCTATAGACTGAGCTCATCAAACATTCTCTGGGCAAATGTACATTATTTAAAAGAAAAATACATAAGATGCTGACCAGTGTCAGCTCTAAATAATCTCCCTCCCCTAACCCCAGAAAAAAATAGAATTTTCCCCTTTACTACTCTCCTTCAGCCAAAAGCCTGGAAAGCATAAAGGAGCCTTACACCATCTCCTGAAAGTCAACACACTCGAGTTCCCGCAAACCAATGAGGGCAGGATATCCCAAGCCAAGAACACCCCGCTGCTCCTGTGCCCCGGATGCTCACATCCACATGCTGCGATTTATCTCACATGTCACTATGGTGCATAGGGAGTGTGTTCGTCAGGCCCCATATTTCTCCCCAGTGGGCATTGCTAGATTCTGGTTGGCCCAGGAGGGGACTGTCTGAGTCAAAGGCCAGCCCTAGCCACCCGTGAACAGCACAGAGCTGCAGGAGAAAGACAGAAGTGGGCATGGGAGTTGTTAGTTCCCATCTCTGGATCTTATTCCTCAGAACCCAGCTCCAGTCCCTTTTGTTTCTATAAGTGGGGGAAGGGGGCAAGGGGGATTGTGCAAGGAGGGAGAGGAAGAATTACTGAAAAGATAGTTTAGGCTGTTCCAACCAGCCACTCTGGCTCACTCCACCTTGCTCAATCTCCCCTCATGTTTTCTAATATGCCCTCCACAGTTTAGTTAGTGTTGTTCCCACCCAAGAGCATGATCTAAAGGAATTATTGCTGCCAGCCCAAGAGAGAAACCTCCACCTCTCTTTTCCCTGCTACCCTTCCCCTCATCACCAAGGAGAAGTCACCCTTTTAGCATCCCTACAGTGAGATCAGTGGCGACGGAGGGCCGATCTGTGAGTAGAACCTCTATTGTATTGTTCCATTGTATTTCAACAGAGATTGCAACATACTTGTATCTGAGCGACAGAATCCCACGCACATGCCGGCCTCCCCTCCCCTACTGATCACCACCAACTCAGCTCTAACACACCATTTATTGCATATTGCCCAGGAAAACATCACAAAGACTCCTCCTGAAAGAGCCCCGGGAACGTCCATCGCTCCATGTCAGAGAGAACAGCAGGAGCGGTACCCCATGTAATCTGGACAGCTGGAGCCTGGTCTGGTCTAGATCCTTACGATTCAGGGATTCCACGGAGAGGTCTGGTCTAAAAGTGTACACTGGCTGGGTGAGCTGTATCTAAATCATAGTCCGCACTTCCATTGCCAAGAATGAGTTATGCCCTGTGGGTGGGGACTGAGATAGCAAGGAAACTAGTGAAAATATACAGTGGGGAGAGAGGGCTCTTACTACACAACACTGCAACCCACCCCGGGGTCATGACAGCATTTGGGGCCTCTGCTACAGAATTCTGTGGTAATACTTGTGCAACAATTAAACATTTCCCCTTCTGAGAATCCATGTAGAAGTTAGTTAGAAGTTACTGTCAGAGAGGCCTTTTCTCTGCAGCAGCCCCAATCTCCAAATTATAGATGGTGCTTCGCTCACTGGCAAAGAGATGTCTCAGGATTGCCCTGGCATCAAAAGCATTTGCAAAGGAAAAAGCTCAAACACAGCTGACTGCATACACCGAACTGAGGTCTCAGAACGTTGTCGTATTGCTGAAGAAAGGCTCCCTCTCTCCCACCAAAATGACTTTACAAATTTCCCCCTCCCCCCTTAAAAATGTTGAAAACGGAGAGATAAAAAGAGCAGCTTGCTGTATTCTGAGCAGGCGTGAAAAGAGAGAGCCCGCTCCAAGGATAAGAAAAGCCACCAGTGGCAACAGAACTCTAAAGCTAGCCACTTGCCCTTTGAATCCCTCTTACTGCCACATGTGTTGAGTGGCGAGGTCCGTTCCTACGGCATCTTGTGAGGATTCTGGCTGGTTTTAGGTACCCAGCCTTTCAAGAATTTTAAAAAAAACCCACACAAACCTTTTCTCCTCCTTGAAAGCAAAACCTGGCAGTGCACAGGATAGTGCTGGAGAGGAACCAGTGAATGCATGCAGAAGGAAGCAGAGGATGTGGATGGGTATCCTTTGAAATAAGGAGTCATCTAAGGGCGATACATATACTCTCCATTGCCTCATAAATAGATAAAAATATATCGAAGTGGCCAAGAGACTGGAACACAGTGGGTCAGTTTAATGGAAGTAGGTGGCATAAATGACAAGAGGCAACAGCCAGAGGGTGTTGTTCCTTCCTCAGCTGTCTGATTGCTGTGGCTGCTTATCAGGTCCTGGGATTCTTTCCCAACTATTGGCAGAAGAGATCTTACTGTTGTTCAACATAGCCAGTTAAAATGCAGAACTGGCTGGTACCAGAGGGGACTCCCAACTGATCCCCCTGTACTGGGATGCCACCAGTTTATTGATATCTCCTTGGGATGGGAAGGAGAAGATGCAGAAAGGTCACCTGCTGCCTCCCATAGAGCTCGCTGTCTCCTCTTCTCCCCCACAATGCTGCAGAGCTTGGGGAAGGTGAACTCAATTCCCAACTCAGGTCACCAGGTGCGCTGCTTTTCCAGGCCCTTCAATGAACATTTACACTTGCAAAACGAAGACAGGGAGACAGAAGACCTGAGATCAAATCTATCGCAGCTTAGCTCTCCCCTCCATATTCATCCAAGAATGAAAACAGGTTTAGTGCTTCCATGCTGAAAGTGCACTGAGGCAGCAAGAAAGCAAGGTTGCATCCCGCCCCAGTCATGGGACAAGTGCATCCCCCTTCCACTTTACCAGGCATCTCCTGAAACACTCTACTGTGCTGCGAGGGGATGTCTTCCTTCTCCATCTGCCAGTTAAGGCCTAAGGATGCAATGCATGTGGCACGCTGGTGTGGAAACATGGCATGTGGAATGGGTTTCTGTTGCTATATTCCAAAAGAGAAATCTGCTTTCTAACCTGATCTGTGATGCAGAGCAGGTCCTCCAGGGTCCTCGCCAAGGAAGTCAGACCTGGGGCATAGCAGGACAGCAAGAGCAGCACCATGGCTGCCAGACATGGGTGAATTTACCAGGACACACATCAGCGCTAAAAGAAAAAGAGGAAAGGCTGCCAGCCCGCAGATACTTATCAAATGGCTTTGCTTTAGCACAGCTTCCAACTGGACTCCCTCTGCTCAAGCACACACACACACACACACATCATCTACATACACAGACTGTACACGCACACACAATATATATATATACACACACACACATAACAACAGGCATGCAACATACACATGGTACTCTGAGGCAGCAGGAGCCCCTAGAAGCTGACAGTGCTCAGAGGAAATGACAGCTCATGGGAGCTGAATCCCAGCAAAAGGCTCAGGAAGGGGAGAAGTCCACAGAAGCCAAGAGCCTGCCCAGCATTCAGAGGAAGAAAGTTCAACTGCAGAACTTCCATTACCTACCTCACTAATCTCATTTATTCTGAAGCACGTCTGAGTCTCACAAAGGTGACATGGGACTCATCTGCTAGCCCCTCTGGGCCCACACAGATGTCTCATTTGACAAGTGCCTTCTCACTAGACCGCCAGCTGGGTAAGTCACAATTGGGGCACACCGAGTAAGCAGAATGAGCAACAGGGGTGGACTGACTGGCACTGCACCTAAAGCTATATCCAGGGTGACTAGAATGTGAAATCTCACCAATATACTTGCACACAAACTGCCCAATGTTCACACACACTTACTCCATGCTCACCTGCAGCCCGTGCTCGGATACGACGCTGACACAGCTTCACCACACACTGCATTGGCACACCAGCTCACACAAACACACACTTGGACATATGTCCACCCACACACTGACACACATTCCCATTTACAGATTGACACACTCTCATGGACTGCAACCACACTCAGTCACTCTATTCACTCACGGAAACCCCAGCACAGTCAACCAAAGTCATCCCTCCAGCCACTCCTTCTCATACTGACTTGCCAGGCCAAGGGGGAGCCAGTCCTCAGTGCCATTCTTTCCCATCTGCACAGCGTGGCAGATAATCATGCGATCAGTGAACAAATCGATGGGTCCCGCAAACTATGCAGGGTAGTAAATGCTGTTCAAACACAGCACCACCTCTCAAAAGTCCCTGCTCGGTTCACATCAAGTAAAGAGGTGTGGTAGAGAGACTCACGTTTGAAGTGGGTCAACCTGAAACGCATTATTTGGTACATCTCCACCCTCCTGTGCACTTAATCAGCTGTCAAAGAAGGGAATTTTACAGACTACCACGCACGACTTTCCAAGGAAAAAAATTGTTTCATCAGGTTTCTTGCACTGGCAAATTTACCAGACTGCTCATGTTTTCCTTCATGGGTGTTCAAGGGCAGAACACAAGATTGGTGAAAGTGAAAAGCTGATATAGCTGCTAAATATCATCTTCTAAAAAAGAAGTGACTTGGCGAGGGCTAGAGAGTTTCAGGGAGACAGGGCAGCAATACAAGAGATAGAGTGGCCTGCTCAAGCACCGCCTCTCTCCAACTGTAGGATCATATGAAGACAACAGAGCAGTAAGATGGTAACCAGAGGAGCACAGGGAGCAAACAGTGAGGGTGAGTGGTTGTGAGGGAAGAAACACAGAGATAGGATTGGAGGAGTGGGATGAGTATTGGGAAATAGGTGGACATGAGGGCAGAAAGATGAGGCAGTGAAGCACTGGAAAGGTTTGAACACCTGGGTAGGAGGTGGATTTGGAGGTGGATAGAGAGATTCTAAAGGGAATAATGTAAAGTAGCTAGGAACTGCACAAAGATAGCAGAGGACACAGAACAATGCAGTCCCTGGTCCTCTAGGGATTTGGGAGGACAATACAAAGAGAGGACTGTGGAGAAAGTGGGTAAGGAGGAAATGAAGGCCCAGAGAAAGATTCCAGCAGAGGCAAGGTCATAACAACAATGGATTCTACTAACACTCCAGAGGGACGACAACAACAGTGACCAGAGAAGAGAAAGCAACCAGATAAAAGCAGCAAGTCACCTAGAGGAGGAAACAGCCCTGTGCCTCAGACAAACAGTCCCTAACAATCAACAAATCTTCTAATACAAGAAACTATTAAAACCCTCTCCTACCCCTCCCCCAACCCCAAATCTCCCCTACCTTGGGTCCCTTTCTTAACACACACATATAACATCCAGATAAACTTTCCGAACCAGCAAAAGCAGCCACTGAAACAACTTCAAACACCACATACCAAGAAAAAACACAATTTAGAAGTCAGCTTCCTCACCCCTCCCCCAGCCCATCATGCCATTGTTTAAGAAGGAAATACTGTACATATATAAAAATCGCCCTCTTCCCCAACCTGAATGTAGTTGCTTGAATTAGCTTCTGTATATATATACATATATTTATATTTATACACAATACTGCAGTCAAGGAAGCAGATGATATAAAAGTCACAAAATGAATACATTAAGTAAATAACTACCAGTAGAACATTAGGAAAGGTCACATTGTTCCTACTTTGAGAAGATGCATCTTGGGACAGAAAGAGTCACAAAGCATACTGCAGTGTACTGGCTCTTGTGTGTGCACACGCACCACTGCCTCCTGCTAATGTCAGATCTGCTCACATGCATATTATTTTGTGTGTGTGTGTGTGTCCCTGTCCCTGTGGGATGGAATGTCAGACTTGCTCAAGTGTTAATCAGCATTAGCTGTTTCAACTTTGAATGGTGGGAAACCTGAAAATACAGATTAAAAGCCCCATAACTACTAATAGCTAATACAGATTCTTCTTTACCTCAGTGGGTAGAGAACTGTGCTCTTGGAGTTTAAGGTCATGAGGTCTGTTTCCCATGATACACAGTGATGGTTTCACTTTTCTATTTATTGGGCATTACTAATAAACCCAATTTTTTTCCATGTCCACATTGCTGTCTGTAACCACCAAAAAGTGTGAGAATTCACCCAAACGTTGTGGTTAAGAGAGGAAGTTGAGGATGCTGGAGAGATGGAGAGGGGACTCCAAGCCCATTAAAAAGTGATCTTGTTTTTCTGAGAGATGCCCCTGTTCGTCTGTGACTAGCCCTGATGAGTTCCAGACAGCCTGTGATGAAGATGACACAATAATTTGGGGGTTGCTGCTGAGCCAGTCATAATCCCAACCTTTCCTTGGGGGAGGGTTTCTTGTGTGTGAGTGAATGGGTGAGGTGGGGCTATATGGCTTGGAAGTCTATTTGGTTGCAAAGTGGAAATAAGCCCTTGTGGGGACACAGCTTGGGTCCCTCTAGTTACTTTCTTGATGTGCCCTGCAGCATCCAGCAGCATGGTATGTGTGGTCCACTTGGACATACCAGGTTTGATCAGCAGCAGGGAACCATTTATGGAAGATGGTGGGGGGAGGGCATGGCTTTGAGTCCTTTCCCATTTGCTGTCAGCAAGCCAGGTGCCTGACCATGCCATAAGTTTGATGCACAAAACTCCCAGGGACTTCAATATGAGTCATGCATGTGCCAAAAATCATCTAATCAGGTCCTACGCTTTTCCATGCCTCTAGCTTGGGTAGAGCAGGAAAGTTCATGTGTACATCCTTAGGCCAACAGTGTGGATGGTCAGCACAACGTTCCCTCATCAGCACTGTCCCCACGCTTTCCCCTCTTCTGGCAACGAAATATATGTGGGGAAATGTAAATCCCGCCCCATGGTTCCTTGACTGGAGTGAAGGGTGTGTGACAGGCCTCAGTCTGATCATTGGCCATGTTCTCAGGCTTGCTTACATCTATTAATAAACAATGGAGGTTGGAAGGCATGCCATATTTTATAGAAAGCTCTAAAGCAAAGACTTGCCTGCAAGATCCCTGAGGTACCATGTCAACCTGTCACCAGTATCACATCCTTACTCTCTCTTGCTAGTACCATCACTACAAGGAACAACCCTAGGATAACAGGGACTCTATTCAGAATGGGTGTGGGCATCTCCTTGCTATTAGGAGGTCAACTTTTGTGTGCATGCTGGACAGCTCTGAAGCAAAATGACCCATCCTGGCAATTATAACTTCACCATCAAACCCTATAATCTTTTAGGACATCATGGAAGAATCTTCCTCACTACATATAGGGAGAATCAAAATAACTTCCTAATGGAGTTTATACTAGAGAATTGCTGAGCAATCTGAAGCCACTTGGGGAGTCCAGTGCCAAAAATATTGGGGATATGTTTGTGTCAGAGATGGTGATACATTTGTTTGAGGTGGGTAGGATGTACCACATTGTCTTGACTGACAGTGAGTGCTGATTGAAGCTTGTCTTTATATTTTTGAATTGATGTGTTATGTTCTGATATCAGGATCATGGTGTGTTGTGTTATGCCAGAATGTAGAATGTGATGGACTATTGTTATATCAACATATATTATGTTATATTATTTTAGAAAACCAGTGTGACTGCTCCAACAGGGCATCATGCAAAGCTCCACAGCTTGGAAAGTCTGACTGCCAGATACCCTGAAATTTGTATGGGATAGTCCTGATATTTTAGGGACATTTGCTCCCCTCCCATTCTCCTTCAGTGCCATACATACATGCTGGCACTGCTCCAGAAGAAGAGGGATGATGAGAACATTAGAACATCTCAAAGGGAACCATGCCTGGGGTTCAAATGAAGAGGAATGTGGCAAATACATGGCCGGAGGTGCCAGATTCTTCCAGGTAGACTGAAAACATACAGTACAGCTCATTGTAACATCCATGATACAATGACTTCTGCCCTTCAACCCGAACCTCACTATTTTAGTAGCCAGAGCCTTTGAGGTGTGAAATGATCCCATAAAACGTCCCAGAAAATATTGTTTTTTACTAAGGGGAAGAAAAAGAGAGAGGGAGATGGCGGAAAGGGGAATGGAAAACATTTGTTGGGCTTTGGTATGAAAACCACTGCTTTTTTGGAAGGTAATAAGCATCACATGGGCTCTGTTCTAGCCGAAAGAGCACCTGATGCTAACATTACCTGTGTGCATCACTTGATTAATTACAATGAAATAACACTGAATCTAAAATCCTAAACTCACAACAGTGTTAATCACATCAGTTTCTTTGCTGGATTATGATCTCCCGCAAACAACCCTCACCCCACCTCCTGCCCCAAACACTCCAAAGTCCAACCTGGTGCTGCCAGTCCTACATTTCCAGTTGTCCTCAGAGGAGGTATTCATGTGGCTCATGGCACGATTAATGTTTGCAAAGTGCTTTGAACATGAGAAGCGCTATACAGTGTAAATGCTAAATCTAATTATCATGGCAAACCATTATCTGCCAATCACTGGAACTAGGGATGGAGCAAACTAGTTCTGAGAAAATGAGAACCATACCAAAACATTGCCCAAAACCCAAAACCTGAACCCTTTAGAGAGGTTTGAAATAGTCCTGTTGACTTCTTTTTGGTTTGTTTTCAGTTTAATTCCCTCCCAGCACCATCTTTGAGCTTCCTGGTTCCAGCTGCAAACAAGGTGAGGGGAAAGTACTGAAATAACAATCAGAGGCATGCTGTTCTTGCCAGCTGTCAAAAAACCCTTGGGAGGTGCCAGAAATCTTGCAAGCTTTCCCAGCGCCAAGATTTCTAAGCCAAAGCAGTATTGGAGAAGTCTCTATAGCATCGGGTGATGACGCAAACTGAACACCCAAATCAATGGCTCACCCCATCACTGGCAAAACAGCGCAATGTCTTGAGGCCCAAATTCCACAGACAGATGCGGAACAGAGTTTATAATCAAATGGGGAAGATGGGGTACTTCCACCACGGCATGAAAACTCTGCTGGCAAGGATCGAGGTGACATGCCAGCATCTTCAATTCATGAAGATAAAAGCAAAAGGGGGGAATCATAGAATCATAGATTCTCTGGATTGGATGGGGCCTCAGGAGGTCATCTAGTCCAACCCCCCTGCTCAGAGCAGGACCAATCCCCAGCTAAATGGTACTGGGGGGAAGGGGGGAGGGAACATAGTGCACATGATTTTCTCTTGCTCTCCCATTTGCACGGCCTCGACCTGCGTAAACCGCTTCCACATACACAGCCTGAAAGTCATAGAAAACAAACAAAACAAACCAACCTCACCCCACCCTCCCTCCCACCCTGGTCGCCCCACAACCTGAATTTTCACGAGAAGAGAAACATCAATTTATACAAAATGCAATAGAAAAAAAATATTTACAAATGAAATGAATGCCTTCTTGGTGGCCACTGTCAGAGGGCTCTGACCAGTTGCCTCGTGTTCTGGATTGCAGATTGCTAGGTTAGTTCATTTGGCTTTTCTTTTAAAGGGAGGAGAGGGAAGGATTAAGCAGGTCCCTTCCCCTGATACCATGGGTGAAAATTCAAAGACCCTTCAACTCCTTCCCCTATAATTTCCTCAGTGAAATCTAAACAAACCTCCCACCCTGCCCACCCTCTCCTCACACCATGAGACTTTTCAGCCCCCCAACCCCAGCTTAAAAAAAAACTGAGGTCTTCTGTTGGCTTAAAAAAGGAAAGGTAGTAAGATAAAATCACCCGGGGCGCATTGAGGAGTGTGAGGGAGGGAGGGGTCTCAGCTCCAGGAATTGTTGCTTGAAAAAAATGGCTGCCTTCCTCTGTTTAGGGTCAATTCTATGCGCCACCCCAGTCAAATGTGGGATTTTTTTCAACCATCCCTCATGCGAATGAAGGCTGGCAGGACAATGGGACAGATCCATTTAAAAAGTCAGGGTCTGTACCACAAATTTCAGGGTGGGAGGTGCTGACCCGGGGTTCCACCTCAGTTCCTCCTGTTAAAGGGGAGGTGGACATCTCACGCCCACCATCACTCCCTTTAGTTTAGTTTAATTTGCATCTAAAAGGATACAGTGGAAAGAAAACCACTTTTACCGATACCACGTGTGCTGGGAAAGCTGAGTACAGCGTGAGGCTACTCCAGCTTAGCACCTGTGCTAGTATTTCTCTCTCTCCCACGCGCACGCTCATACACACTCTCTCTCTCTCTCCCCCACCCTTCCACCTGTGGTCTTCAGACCTCCTCATAGCTGCCGGGAGTGTTGCCATTTATTTATGTCTTTCCCGCCTGCCCTCTGGAAGACAAGCCATGTGTTTCCACAGCACATGCAATAGCAAACGTAAGCTCGTATTCAGCAAGTGTGCACATACGTGCCGCACGTAGGCAGTTAAACAGTCCCTGCTACTGCTACGCTCACATGTTTTCCTCACACCTCCTTTTCCCTCAAAGCCAGACTCAGAACACTGTACCACCATCAGGAGGGAGAGCCCTGTGCCATTTTGTGACATATTTCTCTCTGCCCGGCAGGGGGAGGGGAAGGAGGAGGGATCAGGTCCCTTCCTGACCTGCCCCTCTACTTTTACATTGGCCAAAACAAGGCTGATATCTCCTGAAGTGGCAGGATGACAGATCTCCACTTCTGTCTCTCCCATACGCTCACGCTCTCTGCCTTTTCCCCAGCTTCTCAACCTTTGTCCTGCTGGGTTTGTTAGCTGTACACCCACTCCGTTTGTGGTATTGTTTCATTTTCCCACAGACATTGCAAGTGTAGAATGATCATGTATACCCACCTATAACCCAACTCACCTTATAAACTGCTCCAATGATTTAATTATGCCCAAAATTAACAATGAGTTAATTGCTAATGAACAAGCCAAGCCTTACCTCCCACCCCCAAGCTTCTCTCATTTTAGTGAACACAAGGTCATCTCCCAGGCTTCCTGACCTCTGTGTTGCTTCCCCACCCCAGACCCAATAGCCTCCCCCACCTCTCCTGCTAGTCTGGCACAGATGTGCTGGCTGCGTTACCATAACGGAACCACCAGCCAGTCCTGTGTACAAATCACCCTTCCCGCCTCCAGAACATGATTCCAAATTTCAGTGTAAATCTCTCAGTGTATATGCAAATACATATTTCAGCCCTAAACCCCCATAGTCTTCATGAAAAAAAAAATTAAAGAGAACCTCAATATAACCAGTATGTAAGTGCATCAAGTCAATCCCATGTTATGTCTCCTTCATTTTATCCATGTATTCAATATTTTTTTTTCTAAACAGTTTTAGGAAGAATTGCCTGATAGAGCATTTTCCTTTGTGTCCATTCCACCTCTTCTGCTCTCTCCTCCTGTCGCGCATGCGCTTGCGTATCCCTTCGCTGTTTGGAGTTAAAAAAAACCCGAAACAATACGGTCACGGTTCCTGCCCACACACCTTCCCCTGCCTCAGCCCAAACACACACCTTCTTCTCCACCTGGGACACCCTAAGCGAGGATACCCAATTCCTACGTCAACGGAAGTGTGATGACCAGGAATGGAGGAGGAAGGAGGGAGTAGGAAAATGGAAAGCGATAAAGGGGGTGGGGAAAGAAAGAGGTGGCACTTGTCACCAGTGCTGCCCTAGAGAGAACTCAGAACTCCAGTGTTCCACAAAGAACCAAGAGAGTAGCAAATGGGCACCAGGTCTGACCCCATCCTGCCCTCCCACACTCCACATTCTCCGCTGCTCCCCGCATGCTTCCCCTCACTCAGACATCAGACTCAATACTGGAGAGTTTCTCATAAACATGCCCGTTGCTGGAGCCGTTGAAAGCCCTGGGGGTTTTGTTGTTAGGCACACAGGGGTTGGACTGGTTCCCTATACAGATGTCCTTCTGGAAACGGGCTGGCACAGCCCCGTGAAGGGCTGAGACCACTGGCTTGTTGGTGGTGACAATGGCTCGGAAGTCCGGCCTGGCTTTGGGCCCACCTGCCACCACAGGCTGCCTGAAGAAATAGGATTTGCTGCCATGGAGCAAGCATTGGTCATCCCCAAAAGTGGGGATGAAAGGGTTTTGCGTGACCCGGTCAGGGTAGAGTGACTTGCTGAGCATGTAGCTGCTGCTGCCGGGGTTGTTGTGGTGGTGGTGGCTGGTGGCGGGCACTGAGGACTTGTTGTTGGCAAAAGCGGTCTCGCTGGATGACATGTCAAACATGTGGGCATAGGGGCTCCCCTCCAAAAAGCGGCCCTTGTCCTTCAGGCTCACGCTGCGGGGAGCCAGGGCTGACTCATCCTTCTGCAGGTCCACGAAGGTGTCATAGGAGTGCTGCCGGCGGAGCTTGTTGCGGTTCTTCTTCTGCACCTTGGAGGCAGAGTTAGACGGGCTCTGAGGATACTTGGAGGAGGTGGCGCTGGTCGTCACTGGCACCGGGGCAGATGGCTGGTCCAGCTCTTGGAGAGAGTTGTCCTCGCTGATGTCATAGAGGTTGCCTGCCTTCTTGCAGGCCTCACACCGGATACAGGGCTGGCGAGTGGAGTTTTGCCCCACCACTGCCGGGGTATAGTTGTGCAATTTAGAGGGGCAACTGCGGCAGAAATTAGCCCCTGGCCGGTCTTCCCAGTCTAGGTTGGTCAGGTTCTTCTCCCATGGTGCTGGCACTCCACTTACAACACCATGCTTGTGGTCATTGGCTCCTCCAAAGTCCGCTGACCCATGCTTGTGGTGGGCCCTGTTGGTGCAGGACCCTCCTCCCCCTACAGCATCGCGCTTGAACTCATCTCCCCGCTCTTTGTAGATATCCGTCAGGTCCACATGCTCCCAATGCGGTGAGTTCTCCTTGGTCCGGAACTGGTCCAGGTAGAAGTCCCGTAACCCTTCCTTGTCCCTAAAATAGCGCTTGTGGTCTGGGGAGCGGGGTGGGCGCCTGCGGTAGGCCAGCTCGATCTCATCAAACTCCCGCCGTGATTTGGCTGAAGCCGGACGTTTCTTCAGGCTGTCCTTATACTGCTGTTTCCGCCGCTTGGCGGCATTGCCTTCGATGTTGCCATAGGTCACCGTATGGGTGGAAATGTCGGAGACATCTGAGCGGATCAAGTCGTCATGGCCCCCTCCGCCGCTGTAGCGATCATTCTTGAAGGAGAACTTGCCATAGAGGTCACCCAACTGACTGTGCTTGGAAGGTGGCAAACCAATGTCCAGTGGCTTCTTAGCAATGGACCTGGGCTGAGCGGAGAAGGGTGGGTTGTCACAGTCATACAGTCCATCGATGGAGCTGGCACTACCAATGCTGTGGGGCCGATGGTGGTGGTGGTAGTGGTCCTGATACACATTGCTGTCCTTCAGTTGCAGGTTGCCAAAGGTCCGTTCTACTTCGCTAATGTAGTCGCTGAAGAGGTTCTCCTCGCAGGGCGGGTTGTTATAAGATTTGCAGTCAGAGTGGGTGAAGCTGCGGCGGTGCTCAGAGATATCGTAGACTGAGGATTCGCGGCGGATGAAATCCAGGGCACTCTGCGGTGAGCCATTGACACCTGACAGGTTGGCCATGTTCTTTGCTGTGCGGAGCAGGCGCAAGATGTTGGAATGGGTGTTGTTCATGGTGGCTGTGGGGGAGTTCATCGCTGACTGGTGCTCCTCAATGGCTACTCCATGGATGCAGCTGTAGATACCCTGAAATGAAATGGAGGAGACAGAGGTGAGTGCTTCTGCAGGTGGGCAGAAAGGAGAAGACACAGGGCTGGGAGAACTGAGTCAGGGAAACAGAGAAAACAGTTTGTTCTAGCATGGGACCCTAGAGTTTGCCAGTCTTGCATCAGTATGAAATGAGGTCAAACCTGCATGTATCAACACTGAGTATTCTTTCTCTCTGTATCCTGCCCCCCACCTTTCTGTTTTTTCCTTCCTCTCCATCTCTCTTCCTCTGCTTTGCTCCCTCTTGTTTCCTCACCCTCTCTTCTTTTCTCCCATTCACCTCCTTTCACCAGCAGAACAGTCAAGAGAGGAAGGACAGCCTTGTGTGAAGGTACTGAACAGGGACTCAAAAATCTGGGTTCTGTTTCCAGCTGTAGCACAGACTGCCTGTGGGACCATATGCAAGTCACTTAGCCTCTCTCTGGCTCCAGCTGTCGAAGAGGAATAACAACACTTCCTTTGTCTGTCTTTTCTAGTTAGATTACAGTATGAGCTCTTTGGGGGCAGGGACTGTCTCTGACTAAGTGTCTGGACAGTGCCTAGCGCAATAGGGCTCTCATGTCAATTGGGACCTCTAGGGATTATCCTAGTATAAATAAATAAATTAAATATTAAATGAGAATAATGATCGTTTCCATTTGGGAAGACGTTCATTTATTTGGGGTAGAAGGAATCAATACCTCACAAGATAAGGGTCCTCTTCAAAAGCCATTAATTCCAAGGACAAAACTATCTCCCCTGCAGTATACAAGCAAAGCTCTCTGATGTCAGTGGGAGTTATTCGAACCCAGCAGCTGACACTTTGGATTCCAAGATGGGCATCAGCACCACAGATAATGTCTGTGAGAACAGCCACCTCAGAATTGGGCAAACACTAAATTTTTGCGTGGATGCAAGGAGTTCAGGATAGTCTTGTTTTGCCCTGAAATTCATTCTCAGACTTCATTGAATCAAGCTGGCCAGGGACTGGTTAAAAAGGAGAAAGCTTCTCTTGTCATCTACTTGGATACCTTAGTCATCTTCACAGATTAGAAAAGGAAATGAGGAGAAAGAGCAGGACCGATGAATGGGTATTTAGCTCTTTAGCGTTTAGCTGAGTATGGCACAACAGATTTTTTTAATTACTTTCAAGTTAAATCTAACATTGATAACATAAAACATAAGAACTGCCACACTGGGTCAGACCAAAGGTCCATCTAGCCCAGTATCCTGTCTTCCGACAGTGGCCAATGCCAGGTGCCTCAGAGGGAATGAACAGAACACGTAAATCATCAGGTGATCCATCCCCTGTCACCCATTCCCAACTTCTGGCAAACAGAGGCTAGGGACACCATCCCTGCCCGTCCTGGCTAATAGCCATTGATGGACCTATCCTCCATGAATTTATCTAGTTCTTTTTTAAACCCTATTATAGTCTTGGCCTTTACAACATCCTCTAGCAAAGAGTTCCACAGGTTGACTGTGTGTTGTGTGAAGAAATACTTCCTTTTGTTTGTTTTATACCTGCTGCCTATTCATTTCATTTGGTGACCCCTAGTTCAGGAATCAGATTGACATCGTTGGAAAGTGAAATCCTCAATTCAACTGCAAAACAGACAGCAGCAGTGCAAGATTTCTCCATGTTTCCCCAACCAGTGTATCTCAGCCATAACACAGAAGGGCCACTTTTGTGGGTAAGAGAGGTGTTCAGATTCCATGACTCATTCCTAATTTGCCTCTTTAGTGAGGCTACCAATCTGGGGTCCAATTAATGTCAAATGTGAAGTGAACACCAGTGTATTATAAAGTGGACTGACCACCAAGTCATTTCACATAGTGACATAGGTCACCCAACAACTAGCAGAAGGTTAATGACTTTCAGTCATCACCAACCAGGCCCAGATTTATACAGATAACCAAGAGATAAAAGGATCCGCATTCTGTTAATAATCTCCTGACATATCCAGTTCCCCCATCTGATCTCCAACCTGGGATAAGATTGGGACTGGTGATATAAGAAGGACTTTCTATCCCTATTGCCCATTCAACTAAGCCATCTAATTCCCCCAAACAGTGTAGCACTCTTCATACGACCACTTTATTGTCACAGGGATGGTGATATCAAAAACACAGACTTATAACCTCACTGCAGAATGGAGCAGAAGGAGATGCCAGAAGCAGGAAGAAGAGGAAGAAAGCTCTAAATGGAGCACAAATATTATGTACAAGAGAAGAAGAAGGATCACACAGAAATGACTAGCTGGAGAAGCTCATTTAGAGATAAAGGAGACTCTTGAAAGGGGAATGTTTTTGGTAGGTTTTGCACTGAGTGAGTGCTGAGGGCAAGTGGCTATCCTTTTTTCCAGGGGCTTGTGTGTTGGTCACAGTATGAATTTAGGTTAGGGACCTCCTGCTGCTCAAAACAATCACAAGACAGTGCTGATTTCTCACAGAATTATCTGAATCACTCTAACACACAGGACAATTTCAGTTTGGTGTTCTAACTAAGACCAGAGGAGAATTGGTTGATGGAGAAAACTGCCACAACCTTTCCTCCAAGAATTCAGTGTCCTTTCAAACAATTTTGGAGGGATATAAAAGTTACAAAAAGAAAAGGAGTATTTGTGGCACCTTAGAGACTAACCAATTTATTTGAGCATAAGCATCAAATGATCAAATAATGCATCCGATGAAGTGAGTTGTAGCTCATGAAAGCTTATGCTCAAATAAATTGGTTAGTCTCTAAGGTGCCACAAGTCCTCCTTTTCTTTTTGCGAATACAGACTAACATGGCTGCTACTCTGAAACCTGTCATAAAAGTTACATTAACTTTTCTATATAGTTTCCCATTTTCACGACTGCCTCACCATTACCCAATTTCAACAGAGAGCAGAAATTATGAAACACTGTGAGGAAAAGGCAGTTCTCCCAAGGAAAGTGGTGGCAACCCTTGTAACATTGAAAACCAGAGTGGTCAAAACGCTGGACAATATAGTGGAGGCAACAGCCTTTCGCTGGCTGTGTGTAAGAGGGATGGCCAAGAGAATCTAGTAGGACTATCCCATTTCTATGACTATATGACTTCACCTCCGCACTGTTCCTTCCATTTTCTGAAGACACTCACCCTGCTGATGGAGAAGACCATGCCAGGCTTGCCAGAGCAGACGCCTATGAAGCAGTGGCGGAATTGCCAGTAGAAGAGATGCTCACAGATGAAAGTGATAAGGCTGAGGGCCATGGCTGCCCCCAGCATATAGAAGACACCTGCCATGTTATCTATGTCCAGCTGGCTGCTCATTACCTCATTCTTTTCATTGTGACAAATTCCAGTAAGCCACAGAGCTTCCAGCTCCTCCATCTCCCCTGGAAAGAGACAGACAGATAGAAGGAGATAAAATTGAGTCAATCCCGCATTGGCTGAAAGACTGGAGTAGAAGTGGACTGGGGTAGGAGAAGCTGACTGGATAGGTCTTTTCCAATGGCTGAGCCCTGTTTGCACACCAGCTGTCTGGTCATGGTGGAACTCTGTCCATATAACATTGTGACTAGCACTTTTGGTAGGATGCAGCATTTCAAAGCAGTAAAAAACCATTGCATCAGTCAGAGGAGAGATAACAGGGCAACATTCTGCCATAACCAGACATTGGTGACAAAAAGCTGTATCACAGGACACCTGCCATGCGACCAAAAGTCCTCTATATTGAGGAAGTTCCACACCAGTTCACTCACTGAGATATCAAGTCATAGCAAGGTTTTCTGGCAAGACACTGTTCAAATTTGCACATGGCGCTTGGTTATGGACCTTTCAACCAGTGGTGAGCTGGAGCCGGTTCACACCTGTTCACTGGAACCCGTTGTTAAATTTAGAAACCCTTTTAGAACCGGTTGTTGGGACAACCGGTTCTAAAAGGGCTTCTAAATTTAACAACCAGCCAAAAGTGGCACCTTTGGCACCGACTCTGTGGGGGCTCCGGGGCTGGACCATCCACGGGGAAAATTTGGTGGGTGCAGAACACCCACTGGCAGCTCCCCGCCCGGCCCCAGCTCACCTCACCTCCGCTCCGCCTCCGCCTCCTCCCCTGAATGCGCCGCCCCGCTCTGCTTCTCCGCCCCCGCCCTCCCACCGGCTTCCCGCGAATCAGCTGTTCACGCAGGAAGCCTGAGAGGGCTGAGAAGCAATCAGCGGCTTCGCGCTCAGGCCCAGGGAGGCGGAGGTGGAGCGGAGGTGAGCTGGGGAGGGCGGGGAGCAAGGAGACCCGCCCGCGCCGCAGCAGGTAACCCGGGGGGCGCGCAGGGGAACCGCTCCCCACCCCAGCTCACCTCCGCCTCCCTGGGCCTGAGCACAAAGCCACCTGCTTCTCAGCCTTCCCTGGCTTCCCACATGAACAGCTGATTCACGGGAAACCTGGGGCACGGAGAAACAGAGCGGGGTGGCGTGTTCAGAGGAGGAGGCGGAGTGGAGGTGAGGTGAGCTGGGGCTGGGCGCGGGTGGGGAGTTGCTGGTGGGTGCTGTGCACCCACCAAATTTTCCCCGTGGGTGCTCCAGCCCTGGAGCACCCAGGAAGTCGGTGCCTAAGGTGCCACTTTTGATGTGATCGGTGTGGGGAGCGGCCCCTCCCCCTGTCCCCCCACCCCCAGCTACAGTCCCATGCCCCTAGAAGCCAGAGGGACCTGCCGAATGCTTCCTGGGAGCCACCCCAGGTAAGCACCGCCGGGACTCCCCACCTCGCCCCCCGGCAGGTGGCTCCTAGGGGCGGAGCGCAGTGGGCACCCACTACGGTGGCCCACGAGACCCTCCTGCCTGGTTCTGGGGGAAGTCAGGGGACAGGGGTGGATGGGGCAGGTGTCCTGTGGGGGGGGACGTCAAGGAACGCGGGGGGTTGGATGGGGCAGGAGTCCCGGGGGCGGGGGTGGGCCACGAGCCCCTCGTGGGGTGAGGAGAGAACTGGTTGTTAAGATTTTGGCAGCTCATCACTGCTTTCAACCCCCAGCACTGCACACACTGGGGGCTAGATGAACCAGATCACTTGATGGGGGAAGTTTTGACTGGTTGGATGAGCTGAGCCAGTTTCTCATTGACTGGATGAACTAGGCAAGTTGCCAGCTCTGCAATATTTCCTGTCACCAGCCAGTAGGGTATATAGCAGATTAATAAACTACATTCCTTTAAGAGGTTTACTTATTCTCTAACTTTTGACATAGCATTTATTTAACCTTAGGAAGATTCAGTTTTTATTTTCTGTGAATTTTGAGGAATAACTTCAAGTGTTTAGTTCCAAACACTTTCCTGAAACTTTTAGCAATTTAAATTTTTGCACTAGCAGGAAATAAAGCCTGAGATACCAAATGCAAATACTTAAACATTTACTTATAGGAGAAGTAAAGATTCTTAACAGATTCAGAAATGAAATTATAATATATACGATTTATAACATTTCATAATATTATGTTTTTGTTAACAGGCTGTAAAGCAGGATTGAGAGTAAAAGATGACACCAATTATCTCCAAGTCCAGTAATACATGGTTTTTAACTTTCGCTTTCAGTAAATTTCAATGAAATGGGGAAAAAAATATATGTTTTTGGGTAGGAGAGAGAAAACAGTTATTACTAGCACAGGTCAACAAATGAGCCAAAATGTTTATGAAAATCTTTTAGGCTGAAATTCAAAATGTTGATGAAATTTTCCATTGAAATTTCTTATTTTAAAATTTTTCAATCAACTCTATAACTGGTCAAAAATAGACTGACATTTTCACAAAAATGTTTTCAGTGTTTTTAATTTATTTTTTCCAATTTTGTCAAAATTTCAAATGTCTAACCAGCATAAATTATTGCCAATTTATGCCAAGTAACAATAAATATTTCCTGTCTTAGATTTATTGCACACTCAACCCTGGCCCAGGATTTTCAGGATCTATAAAGAGATTCAAAATCAGAGAGAGACTCTGTCTTGGGAATGCTTTTCATGCTTCTGGGGAAGATGGGAGTTACTCACACTTTTCAGGATCAGACACAGACAGGGAGAAATTCCCCACATTTATATGGTGTCATATTGCAGTGTGAGGTATTATGGGATTTTTATGCCTTCCTCTGAAGTATTCAGTATTAGCCACTATTGGAGAAAGAATACTCTACCACAATGATGTGCAAACTTTTCCAGTCACGCCACTCCCCGCAACCAATTAATGGAATCTGTCTGCACCCCACCTCCATTACTTCACAGCCAAGACTTCCTCAGCAGCAGGCTGCTTCTGCCTTGCAGGCAGGCTGCACCACTAAGGCAGGACCAACACCTGCCCCTCTGCCCCGCCCCCCCTTGGGTTTTCAGGGTGGGCCAAGGCACGTGCGACAGTCTCTGGGGGCGGAGCCAGCGCTGGGCATGGAGGCTGCCAGGAGTGGAAACCAGTGCAGCACACTGACCCACAGGCTGGGTGGCCCACAGAGGTGAGTCAGAGGATGGAGGTGGCACTCCCTCCCCAGCCCCTGTGGGGGCTGGCCCACGCCCCACTATGCAGGGCTGGCACAAGCCGCCTGGTGTTGCCGCTCAGCCCCCTGAATGTTCCTCCACACACCCCCTGGGGGGGGGGGGGCGTGCCCCACAGTTTGCGAACCACTGCACTACCAGACTGATGGCCCACTGTTCTGTTAACCTACATCAATTCTTGTGTTCTTCCTGTATTTACTATACCAGACTTTTTTTTTCTGATTTTAGACTTCCTATTCATTTACAAAATAAGATCAACATTTTTAATTTTCTAAAAAGAATATCCAGAAAGGAGTGAGGTGAAAGAGAGAGAAAAAGCACAAGAAGAGTCTAACAAAAAGGAAGCTCCAATCCCATCAACAATCCACCATATCTTTAAAGTGGCAGTATTTTATTCACTAAGGATTGGGGAAAACCAGCTTGTATACAGTAAACACTGATCAAATCTTTCACTACAAAATGTATCCCTGAATCCCCAACTTGCTTATTTTTTTATTTATTTATTTTTAGGTTTAAGAAAGTTTCGTATTCTCTTTCCTCCAGTCATGTTTAGTTATTGATCACATGGGTGTTGCACAGCTTGGTACTGTCTGGAAAACACAGGCATGCCGGAAATAAGTACTGAAAGCTCCATTCTCACTTGGATTTCTGATTATGGCTAAAACCAATAACTACCAAAAATCTGACAAGGAAAAGCCTGTTCTCACATGATTTCCAGAGTGAAGACGTTCAGATAAACTTCAAATACACGTCTGAACTTTTGGGGGCTTAATTCTCATTAAACCTTTGGAAATTGTGATATTACCCCTGAAGATGTTATTAACTTGCATAAAGCATACCCAACTGTGTGTGTCTCGCCCCATCCCTCTCCCAACACGCTTTTTCACTACTCTTGCACCGTTTACCAAGTCTAAGATGTCAGGGTCAGGGAGGGAACCCCATTTCCATACAGCCAGGATCTGGAAATTTGAGAGGAAGCCCCATATCTCTTTGCACAGACCACTTACCATCACCAAAAAGCTGTAGAATGGCAAGATCTACCTGACGCTTCCAGCCCGAGTCCTTTTGGATGGCAATGCCATAGCCAGTAGAGGCAAAAACCTTCCCACTACCAATCGTTACCAGCTTGCACCCTTCGTCTCTGCCAGCCATGTAGTTTAGCACTGCTGCGTCATAAATGAATGCATCCAATTTCCTGCCGGGGTGCAAGAAAAAGGGAGAATACAGTAAAGAAAAGATCTGTGTGAGTTCAGATCATTGCACATAACTGAAAGGAACTGCTGATACCAAGAACAGTGTTAACTAAGTAAGGATGGGAGGAACTCGTCCAGATAGAATACTGTAAATTGACTCCTGAACCTTCAACAGGAACTGAAATCTGAGACGAGAATCTTTTTTGAATTTGAGTTAGATTAGATAAGGACTCATCTCTCTCTCCCTGACATCCAGCATGGTCTCCAGAGAGGCAGTGTGAAGGAACATTAGAACAGAAGTCTATTACAGGGTCAAGGCTGAATGAAGAGGAAGCTGAAGGGACGTTTATGTTCAAAATAATATCTTGAATTTATATAGTGCCTTTCACCCCAAAGGATCCTAAAGTACTTTACTGAATACATAAATACCGCACAACAAATTAGGACTTGAAGTAAGGAAGAAAGCCATTTCCACTGATGATGTTATTTAGCTAAGCAGAATGTAATTATTCAGATTATATTTGGTCAGGACCCTGAATTTAACTCCTATGTTACTGTGAAAAATCCCATAGGATCTTTAACTGTGACAAGTGGTTAGGAAAGCAGTCTTACGTCTCACCATGAAGACAGTAGCTTTAGCGTTACAGTGCCTTGCTAGCAGAACACGGCGAAAAACGAGTTCAGTACAGACTCAGAAGAATCACCAACACTGACGCTATATAATGACATGCTAGGGTGGATACACTCGAGAGATGGCAGGTAGCAGAGCAGTCTGTTGGGAGCCCCTCTCTGCATCCCAGTAAAATAATCTTTCTTTTTTTCTTTTTTCTTTTTTTGTCATGTACAAGGGGGAGCAACTAGGGAAAATACCTGAACAGGAATTTGGATCTTCCAAATAATCAGATAGCTGAGGAGTAAATCCTACCACTAAATATGAACTGAACCACTTTTAACAGAGGACAAAAGACCTTCCATTTCCCACATACGCTCACAGCCACCTCATCGTTCTAATCCACTGTAAGTAGATTTCCAGGATGGCCAGTATCCCAGTACATGTGCCTATCTAGAGTGAAGTCTGTCTCAGGGCATTTATGTGTCAGGGATGACATCTCTTCTGAACGGAGTACATTTCTAGGATGACATCTATCTCAGGGCATATATATTTCCTGGATGATGCCTATCCTGATATGTATATTTCCAGGGATGGCATCCAGAAACAGTATAGTCATTTGTAATGGGCTACGCTCCCCTGAGCCTAGCAAATAGGTTAGAAATGTTCAGTCAATCTAAAAATTAAATTGGCTGAACATCCCTTAGTGCTTCAGAATAAACCTTATCAGAGGGTGCTGAGCCTTGCAAGCCAGAGTGAGGCTCAAGGATCTTTTTTTACACCGGGTGGGGCCCTGAAAACTAGAGGGAAGTTTACCAAGGCGGAGGGGCTTTATTCATACAGAGACCTGTAAACTAGATAGGGCTTCTACCTAGCTCTCGGAGGGGAGCATAGTGACTGGTACACCTAAACAAGTTGTTCAGAGCACATACTTTTTCCAGTGAATGTTTCCCTCTCTGTTTTCCAAATTATCTATGAAGAGACTCTGATTTTCACAGATCTGTTCAGGATTCAAAAGATTTTGACAGGCACTTTATGCAAGATTTTCTACCCTATGGGTCATTCGCAAACTATTTGCTTCGACTATATGCCTTCCACTATACAATATTCATTACTGCCATACTGGCGTGTGACTTATCAATCAAGTCACATGGTATTGCTTCTGCTCCCTGGTTGACTTCATCTTTTATGAAACAGAGGAGGGAAATCAAAGAAATTTCAAGATGATTGTACAAACACTTCTGGAGCAAACTTTGGCCCCACCCTGCAAGCTGCTCTGCATAAGGCTCTGCTTGCATGGAGCAGCTTGAGGCTCTGGGTACTAACAAGTATTCACAAGATTTTCTCCTTCCGCAAATATTCTTACAAGCAAACAAAAATCACTTGTACAAATGTTAGAGGAAAACTGACAAAAACAGTTGCAAATAGCATCAAGGCCAAATCACTCTGGCAGTTGTCATGGTGGATGTCACCTTTGCAATAAATCATGGAGAATGATCCTCAAAGCACCAGACACACAGGAAAAGAAGCCAAGCTCATGGTATGGACAAGTTTGGAAGGAGAAGGCCTCACCCAGTCTTCAGCGAGAATAGGGCATCGTCCACCCCCCTCTGGTTGAACTTCACCATGTAGCTATGCATTTCAGGGTAGTTGTTGCGAATGTTCCTCTCTGTGCTGCCATTGGGAACCGTCCCAAAGCGGAAAGGGGGCGAGAAGTCGTTAGGTTTCTGGAACTAGAAAGGCACAGAAAGAAAATTCCTCAGAATCTTTCAGCTATAAGCAGTAGTTTGCATAAAAAAACCCACTTTACTGAGATAGAAAACATCCGTAGTGACGCCGAAGTTAGCCCCAATCTTCTTTTAAGATTGAGTGGATATTTTTTTAAAAGAAATTAAATACTCCCCTACTTCCAAACATAACAGCGTCTGGCTGGTGCCTAAGTACCAGGAAGCAAAACTTATCCATTTAGTTTCACTTTCCAACCTGAAAGAAGTGCAAAAAATAACCGACCATCATGAAGGAAAAAGGTAAGTTAGATTTTTTTAAATCCTTTATTTAAAAAAAAAAAAATACCCTAGTGCATGGGTTAGGAACAAAGGTCAGAAAGGATTTTCAGTAAATACAATATATCATTTTTATCCTGACTGTATCACTT
Organism: Eretmochelys imbricata; assembly: GCF_965152235.1. Lineage (NCBI taxonomy): Eukaryota > Metazoa > Chordata > Testudines > Cheloniidae > Eretmochelys > Eretmochelys imbricata. The sequence goes on along the minus strand of NC_135572.1, from coordinate 271,213,734 downwards.
CATTTCCAAAAATATATATATTTTTCAACTTCTGTACTTCCTGGGGCAGGAAGAACTGCAATAATAATGAGGAAAGGCTCTTCTCACAACATTTCCACCTCCAGTTTGGCAAACTATGAGTTTGCTTTCTGCTTTTGGGCATGTCTCCCGACTCAACAGCCCACTTCTGCTGAAGGTATGCCCCTCACTAATAACAACTGATGGCTGAGACAGGGATGGTGGAAGTAAACCTCCAAACCTTTTACTGCTTCCAAGAAATACACTCACCATAAAACTCCCCCATGACTGCAAGGCAATAAGACTTTATATGCCACTTGCTTAACTCAAGTCACAATCAATGCTCTCTGGAGTTTTATGAGCAGTAAAATTTACCACTGCCAATTATCAAGACTCCTTAAAATCCATACAACAGGGAGACAGGAAGAAGCACAGAAAATTGCAAGCGGGGAACCTAATAAAAGTAGTAAAGAAAAAATAAATCATGCATTGATTAGTCAAGTCCTTGGTGCTGCAGAAAGGTATTTTGCATGGCACTCCCCGTTTAGTACCATCTTTTGATCGTCCATTTTGGGGGTCATGAGAGGCAAGTTCAGATCTTGGTGTAATGACCAAACCTGACCAGATATTGTTGAGATAACAGACTGGCTGGTGTGTGAGTATACATGTGTGTGTGTACCACTGCCCTCTACTGCATGGAATATGTCAGATACAGGATGTGTGTGCAACACTGCACTCTACTGCACAGAATACATTCTATACACTGGTTGTGGTAGCAGAACTTTTCTTTTAGGTTGCAACCGGCCAGCATTTGTGTTTGTGTGCACCTGCATGTGCCATTCCCCTTAGTGGCAGGAATACATCACACCTATTTATACGTATGCATCGGACCCCTCTGCTGTCTAAGCTAGGGAATCTTTTCCCTTTAGTTATGATGAGATGGCCTGGCTGCTGTGTGTGAGAGAGAGAGAAAGATAATGAATGCATCCACCATTGCTCCTCAGCGGATGGGAAATGTCAGATCTGGTTCCCAAAACACAGGCTGACACTTAAGAAAAAATGCATCTCAGAACCTGGAGTCCCTCCCAATGGGAGCAGACAAACTTGGAACGATCAAAAATTGTAATAAGAGCAAACCTTGGTAGGAAAAAAATCACTGCAGTGTGTTCAAGTTATTATTATTAAACCTCATCTTGGTTACAGTGGTGACCCAGGGCCAACCAAGCATGGGGCTCCATTGTGTTAAGTGCTGTACAAACACTGAGTAGCAGAGAGTCCCTGTCCCAAAGAACTTACCATTTAAATAGACCAGACAGACACCGTGTAGGGGAGAAGGGGTCTAGCACACACAGGCTGAGAGAACAGTGTCATGGCAGCAGACAGGCTAGTGCCACCATTTATTTTTGTGGGGTGGAGTTAGTTAAGAGAGGATCAGCTAAATGAAAAGAGAAGAGAGGGGGAGGGGACATTGAAGGGAAGGGAATGATGGTGGACAGGGCAAGGGAGAAGAAGGGCAGGTGTGGAGTGAAGAGGTTAGGAGGGAGAGGGAAAGGGTTGGAGCAAACAGCCAATCAAAACAGGGCAGAGAAAGTCCAGTCAAAACTGTAGCAAGTTCTCCAAATGTCTGAAGGTCCCTGGTCTGGCTGCTTCCACAGCTGTTCCTCCTACCAGCTGGAGTCTGGCTGGTTCCTCTCTGCAGTTTTCCCACAAGGCCACATAGCAGTAGGGAACGGAGTCACCACCTGGGTCTTAGTGCCCCCCTAGAATGTGTGTGTGTGGGGGGTCTCCCTTGCACAGTTTTGTGTGCAGGGGGAGGAGTGCTGGGGGAAGGGGTAGCTCTGGCGGGGCCCCATTTTACCCACTCCCCAAAGTGCAGCAATCCTTGCACCTGGGCTGTTTCTGCAGCTGCTCCTACCGGCTGGAGTTAAAAGGAATACAGTCAGATTTCATTACCATGTAAAGTGGTGTAGAATAAAAACATGATCCCTGAGCCACCTAGTGCTCCCCACCACTGATCAGGGACCAGATTAAGACCAGCCACCATACCTCATTCTCAATCTCCTAAGCCAAAAATGCTCCTAGTGAAGGAAACTATCTTTCCCTACAAATGGAAAAGATTGGCCCTAGAAACTGTAGCTGGTAAGAATGGCTGTTATGAAATCTATGCCCAGGTATTTCACTACCATCCCTTTAAAAAGAACAACAAACCCATTCTCATTGTTCAATGGAAGGCAAATATGCAGATGCACCTTAGAATATACACCCCCCACCACTATGCACACTGCAGCCCTGCGAAGAGTGAGATTAGAAATTATATGCAAGGATCCATAACAGTACCCAGACCCAGAGATCCTTGGCTCTAAAGCTTGACAGGAACACACATAAATATTCATCCCCAGACTCCTGGCTTTATGTTCATAACACTGACAAGAACCGATGCCCAGCTGCCACTCAACAGTCCATGGGCCCCAAGAGAGAAGGAAGAGGCTGGGGAAAGGAGAAAATTCCTTACCCTCTGAGAAATGGTCATATAGTTTCATTTTTCAAGGGAAGATAGCCCTGAAAGAACCCCATTTCTGTCCTTTTCACTAGGGATTGGAGAACACCCTGGCTCACTACGGGAGTACAATGCCCACTGTGCTTTAAGTTTGAAAGAGCCTGGAGCAGCAGGATCAAGCAGAGCATTTCTGCTTGCTTCTATTGCTCCCAAAATGCAACAATTAGTGGAAGAGCAGGATGACCACTTACTCCCCCAGAAAATGCCAGCACTGCGTATTGGGGGAAGGAATGTGCCTCCTGCTGGTCCATCAAAGATGCAGAACTGGGGATCTAGGCTGTCAGCCTTCACTGGGAGAGCCCAAAGAGGGACGCAGGATGCCAGCTGCTGCTATAGTTTTTAACAAGGGGAGCAGGCTTCCTAGCTGCCACTGAAAGAACCAAAGGTGGGGAGTGGGCTTCCCTTCCCAGCTGCCCAGAAGATGCCAACCCAGGGAAGGCAAAGCGGGCTACTGGGCCTCCCCAGGAGAAGACAAGAAAGGATGGGTACTGGCTGAGACTTGCTGGAGGAGCATTATGTGGAAAGGGTCACTGCTGGGGGGGAAGGGGGTTTACGGGAGAGGGGACGCTCATTAGATATGGATTCAGAAATTAAATGTGGATGCTTGTGTAAAGCATCAGGATCTAAATCCCACATCCCTAAGCTGCTCCCTCTTCACACATTTTAAATACCCCTTCTACAAACACCCAGGGGCACAGCTACTCTGCCCGGGCTCCCAGACACCCACAAACAACGTCCACATGTGGGCTACAGAGTGACAGTAACTCCTCTCCCTTCCTTACAGGGAAGGGGATGAGGGACAGGTGGAGTAACAACACAAGTCGAGGAGCAATTTCCCTATGTGGTGAGTTACAGGGGAGCGGACAAAGGGAATGCACATATGGAGTGTGTGTGTGGTGGAGGTGTCGGGGGGAGGCACTGTATTGGTCTATCTGTTTCACTGTGGTTCTGGCTGAATCTGTGTGTGCATTTCTGTGGCAATGTACATTAGAAGCCGAACAGCCACTCCTCATTCATATTCCTCTTCCTCCCATTGAAAGTGAGAAGTAGTAAATCAAAATCTTGCCGTGACTTCGGGAAGGCATGATCCCCTCAGGGACTGAGATCTTATCAGTGCTCAGGGGGGTTAAACAAACACTATGCCCAGGGCTGGCAGTCAACCACAGCTGAGAGTCTCACTTCCTGCTCCCCCCACACTCCTCCATGAAAGCTTTCAGCAGCAGTGCATTAAGCAACGTGTCTGGCAGTGGAATCTTATTAGCAATTTGGAGCCATGCCACACAAAAGACTAGGCTATGCTGTTTTCAGCTGTTTGGATATCAGTTTGCATAATGAAACAGGTGATAGTTTCCCCCCCATTCAGACAGCTGGGATTGGCAGGGATAAGGGGGAAAGAGGGTAGCTAATTGGCCACAATTAACTTGAGATTAAAATATATATATATTGTCCATCAATATATATATATTGTCCATCCAAACGGTTCCCAGAGAAAAGTGCATCTGCACATGGTTGTCTGTACGTTACAGGCATTGTCTACACCAGAAATAGCTACACTGGCCAACACCCCTAATGGAGAGGCAGCGCAAACCAGAAACAGAGTTCTGTTGCTGGTACAGCTTAAATTTGTTCCCTGAATTGAATAAACTATGCCAGCAAAAAGACCTTTTTTTTGCTGCTGTAAGTGCATCTACTCTGGAGATTTTGCCAGCATAGCTATGTCAGTCAGAGGTGGTAAAAAAAAAAAAAAATCACACCCACGACCAACCTCACTACGCCAACGAAACATTGAAGTGTACACCAGGCCACAGTGTGTCCAATGCCATGTGCTGTACGTGGGGATGTGTTATGGCACCTGTGAGAGAGACTGAGGCAAGGCATGTGTGTATGCGTGACACAGAACAAAAGACTGTGTGAGATGCTGTGTGTGTGCGGCATGTGATGTGTATGTGCATGAACCTGTGCTCGGGTATGTATGTGTAAGAATGAGAAAGAGAGAGAGATTTCATTTTCCACATGTTGCCCAAGATAATTCATCTTAGAATCATAGAATAACAGAGTTGGAAGGGACCTCTGGAGGTCATCTAGTCCAACCCCTGCCCAGAGCAGGACCAATCCCAACTAAATCATCCCAGCCAGGGCTTTGTCAAGCCTGACCTTAAAAACTTCTAAGGAAGGGGATTCCACCACCTCCCTAGGTAACGCATTCTTCACCACCCTCCTAGTGAAAAAGTTTTTCCTAATATCCAACCTAAATCTACCTCACTGCAACTTGAGACCATTACTCCTTGTCCTGTCATCTGCTATCACTGAGAATAGTCTAGATCCATCCTCTTTGGATCCACCTTTCAGGTACTTAAAAGCAGCTATCAAATCCCCCCTCATTCTTCTCTTCCGTAGACTAAACAATCCCAGGTCCCTCAGCCTCTCCTCATAAGTCATGTGTTCCAGACCCCTAATCATTTTTGTTGCCCTTCGCTGGACTCTCTCCAATTTCTCCACATCCTTCTTGTAGTGTGGGGCCCAAAACTGGACACAGTACACCAGATGAGGCCTCACCAGTGTCGAATAGAGGGGAATGATCACGTCCCTCGACCTGCTGGCAATGCCCCTACTTATACACCCCAAAATGCCATTGGCCTTCTTGGCAACAAGGGCACACTGTTGACTCATATCCAGATTCTCGTCCACTGTCACCCCTAGGTCCTTCTCTGCAGAACTGCTGCCCAGCCATTCAGTCCCTAGTCTGTAGCGGTGCATTAGATTCTTCCGTCCTAAGTGCAGGACTCTGTACTTGTCCTTGTTGAACCTCATCAGATTTCTTTTGGTCCAATCCTCCAATTTGTCTAGGTCCCTATGTATCCTATCCCTACCCTCCAGCATATCTACCACACCTCCCAGTTTAGTGTCATCTGCAAACTTGCTGAGGGTGCAATCCACACCATCCTCCAGATCATTAATGAAGATATTGAACAAAACCGACCCCAGGACCGACCCCTGGGGCACTCCGCTAGATACCGGCTAGACATAGATACTACACATAGAGCCATTGATCACTACCTGTTGAGCCCGACAATCTAGCCAACTTTCTACCCACCTTGTAGTGCATCTATCCAGCCCATACTTCTTTAACTTGCTGACAAGAATACTGTGGGAGAACGTGTCAAAAGCTTTGCTAAAGTCGAGGAATAACACGTCCACTGCTTTCCCTTCATCCACAGAACCAGTTATCTCATCATAGAAGGCAATTAGATTAGTCAGGCATGACTTTCCCTTGGTGAATCCATGCTGACTGTTCCTGATCACTTTCCTCTCCTCTAAGTGCTTCAGAATTGAGTCCTTGAGGACATGCTCCATGATTTTTCCGGGGACTGAGGTGAGGCTGACTGGCCTGTAGTTCCCAGGATCCTCCTTCTTCCCTTTTTTAAAGATGGGCACTACATTAGCCTTTTTCCAGTCTTCCGGGACGTCCCCCGATCGCCATGATTTTTCAAAGATAATGGCCAATGGCTCTGCAATCACATCCGCCAATTCCTTTAGCACTCTCGGATGCAATGCATCTGGCCCCAAGGACTTGTGCACGTCCAGTTTTTCTAAATAGTCCCGAACCACTTCTTCCTTCACAGAGGGCTGGCCACCTCCTTCCCACGCTGTGCTGCCCAGTGCAGTAGTCTGGGAGCTGACCTTGTTCGTGGAGACAGAGGCAAAAAAAGCATTGAGTACATTAGCTTTTTCCACATCCTCTGTCACTAGGTTGCCTCCCTCATTCAGTAAGGGGCCCACACTTTCTTTGGCTTTCTTCTTATTGCCAACATACCTGAAGAAACTCTTCTTGTTACTCTTAACATCCCTCGCTAGCTGCAACTCCAGGTGTGATTTAGCCTTCCTGATTTCATTCTTACATGCCCGAGCAATATTTATATACTCATCCCTGGTCATTTGTCCAATCTTCCACTTCTTGTAAGCCGCTTTTTTGTGTTTAAGATCAGCAAGGATTTCACTGTTAAGCCAAGCTGGTCGCCTGCCATATTTACTATTCTTTCGACACATCGGGATGGTTTGTCCCTGTAACCTCAATAAGGATTCTTTAAAATACAGCCAGCTCTCCTGGACTCCTTTCCCCCTCATGTTATTCTCCCGGGTGATCTTACCCATCAGTTCCCTGAGGGAGTCAAAGTCTGCTTTTCTGAAGTCCAGGGTCCGTATTCTGCTGTTTTCCTTTCTTCCTTGTGTCAAGATCCTGAACTCGACCATCTCATGGTGACTGCCTCCCAGCTTCCCATCCACTTTTGCTTCCCCTACTAATTCTTCCTGGTTTGTGAGCAGCAGGTCAAGAAGAGCTCCGCCCCTAGTTGGTTCCTCCAGCACTTGCACCAGGAAATTGTCCCCTACAGTTTCCAAAAACTTCCTGGATTGTCTGTGCACCGCTGTATTGCTCTCCCAGCAGATATCAGGATGATTGAAGTCGCCCCTGAGAACCAGGGCGTTTGATCTAGTAGCTTCTGCGAGTTGCCGGAAGAAAGCCTCGTCCACCTCATCCCCCTGGTCCGGTGGTCTATAGCAGACTCCCACCATAACATCACCCTTGCTGCTCACGCTTCTAAACTTAATCCAGAGACTCTCAGGTTTTTCTGCAGTTTCATACTTGAGCTCTGAGCAGTCATACTGCTCCCTTACATACAGTGCAACTCCCCCACCTTTTCTGGCCTCTCTGTCCTTCCTGAACAGTTTATACCCATCCATGACAATACTCCAGTCATGCAAGTTATCCCACCAAGTCTCTGTTATTCCAATCACATCATAATTCCCTGACTTTGCCAGGACCCCCAGTTCTCCCTGCTTGTTTCCCAGGCTTTGTGCATTTGTATATAGGCACTTGAGATAACCCGCTGATCGCCCCTCATTCTCAGTATGAGGCAGGAGCCCTCCCCTCTCACACGCTCCTGCTCGTGCTTCCTCCCGGTATCCCGCTTCCCCACTTACCTCAGGGCTTTGGTCTCCTTCCCTCGGTGAACCTAGTTTAAAGCCCTCCTCACTAGGTTAGCCAGCCTGCTCATGAAGATGCTCTTCCCTCTCTTCGTTAAGTGGAGCCCGTCTCTGCCTAGCACTCCTTCTTGGAACACCATCCCATGGTCAAAGAATCCAAAGCCTTCTCTCCGACACCACCTGCGTAGCCATTCATTGACTTCCACGATTCGACGATCCCTACCCCGGCCTTTTCCTTCCACAGGGAGGATGGACGAGAACACCACTTGCGCCTCATACTCCTTTATCCTCCTTCCCAGAGCCACGTAGTCTGCAGTGATCCGCTCAAGGTCATTCTTGGCAGTATCATTGGTGCCCACGTGGAAAAGCAGGAAGGGGTAGTGGTCCGAGGGCTTGATGAGTCTCGGCAGACTCTCCATCACATCGCGAATCTTAGCCCCTGGCAAGCAGCAGACTTCTCTGTTTTCCTGGTCAGGGCGGCAGATAGATGACTCAGTCCCCCTGAGGAGAGAGTCCCCGACCACCACCACCCGCCTCCTTCTCTTGGGAGTGGTGGTCATGGAACCCCCAACCTTAAGACAGTGCATCTCATGCCTTTCAACTGGTGGAGTCTCCTTCTGCTCCCTTCCCCCAGACGTATCATCTGGGCCACTCCCCGCAATGGTACCTGTGGAGAGAACATGAAAATGGTTACTTACCTGTATCTGCATTGCTGGTACATGGACGTTTCCCCTTCTTTTTCTGGAGGTCACATGTTGCCAAATTAAGTGTCCGAAGGTATCCAGCCACGTGCTCAGTGAACCAGAAGCTGCTGTGTGGCTTTCCCCCAGCATTGAGCTTCTCCTAGAAATTAGAGCTTGAAAAGACCCACCCGGTGATCTAGTCCATCCGCTGGCCTGGGCAGGGCTGTTCCTGACAGTACGTTTTCGAGTGCTTTGTCCAGTCTAGTTTTACATGTCCCACAGGACAGGACTTCCATCACTTATCTTGGAAAATGGCTTCACAGCTTAACAGAGCTCAGTCTTAGGAAATCGTTCCTAATAATCAGCCTACATTTTTCCTTTCTGAATCTCATCTCGTTACTCCTGCCTATATCACTGTTTCCCACGCGAGGTGAGCCCTCACTTGGCTTATGTTTGGTTGATTCACATGGTGCACTAGGTCTCCGCATCATCCCCACCTGGGACCAATCTGACTGTGACCCCTTTACAAAGGCGTCACATTAAAAAACAAACAAATCAAAACCAAAAGATACACCATTGTTTCTGTTGAGATGTATGCTTATAATCACCCTGGTCACTTTGCTTCTGGACAGTATCCCTTTGCCCCCTCCTTCATCTTTGTCTTTTTTTAGATTCAGAGGAGAGACCATGCCTTGATCCACAGCCGCCGACTTTCCAATGTGCCAGGGGAGTGGGTGCTGGACCCCCAGTTCTACCCCAGTCCCCACCCCCACTCCACCCCTTCCCCGAAGGCCCAACCCCCACCCTGCCTCTTCCGGCCCCGTTCTGGTCCCTCTCCCAAGCGCGCCACACCCTCGCTCCTCCCCCCTGCCCCCCAGAGCCGCCTGCACGCGGCAAAAAGGCTGATCGCAGACGGTGAGAGGCGTGAGGAGGGAAGGGGAGGTGCTGATCAGCGGGGCCCACTGGCAGGTGGGAGGCGCTGGGCAGGGAGCTGCCAGTGGGTGCTCAGCACCCACCATTTTTTACCCCTGGTTGTTCCAGCCCTGGAGCAGCCACGGAGTTGGAACCTATGCCTTGATCTGTAATTGGAAAGTGCCTAATACATTTTTAGTGCTACTGGAATCTATATCATCATTATCATCAGAGGCTGTGTCTGTATTCCTTTCCTTCTAATGGCTTGTCTACACACAAAACTTGTACCACCCCAGGGGGACACAGTTATATTTGTATAAAGGTGCCTCACACCTGCACAGCTCATTTCCATAAACTGTATTGGTATAAGGCACCTAAAGAGTTACATAGGCACAAAATCTGTGTGTAGAGCAGGCTTAAGAGACGGCGCTACTCATTCCTTAGTTAATAAGAGTTCCCTCATACAGGCACTTCTGAAGCTTCAGTCCCAGCTTGTCCCCCTCACCCCCACTCAGACACCAGACTTTTCCATTTCAGACACTTTTTCTTCCCCAGACTGAATCCAGAGTCCCTTACAGGTGGCTGCAAACATGTAGTTCCTCCCTTTCTCCCATCCCCACATTTCCTCTCCCACCACGGTATTCCCCCATCAGCCCTTCCATATACCCCATGACAGGATTCAAACCCAGGACTCCAGTGGTGAAGCATTGGTCCCTTGACTTCTCCTACCATTTACAATGAAAAAATACACTGCCTTGATTCTAAAGTGTGAGGGGACAATGCCATATCTAACATACAGGGTCGGGAGGTCCTGAAAATGCATTCAATTCCCTCAGGTCTTGCTCTTGTGATTTATCATATTCACAAATACCTTTTGGTGTTCCAAATCCCCTGGCCTTCTTGGGCACAGTGCCTTGCTCTGTGCACTGCTTAGATGAGTCTCAAGGGGGGTATCAGTGTTAATGCTGCTGACTGTGCTGCTGACTGTAACAACACTGGCAAAGAATTAGATTAAACTCCCCCACAAAGGTGCTGGGAGGGGGGCAGGTTCTACTTAGCAAATGCGCAAGATGCAAGAATGTCAGCGGGTGAAATAGTGACACCACTGGGTCAGGCAAAGGAACAGAGCAAACTGGGAACAATTCAGAGGTGAAAAAAAAAGAAAGGAAGTTCAAAAATAGCAAGTTTAAAAATAGTTGTCCTTGTAAAATGGCTGAGATGAAAGCAGCGATCCAATTGGTGGAAGCAGCTTCCGTCACATGTAATTATTGCCAAAGAAATGCTCACAGTGGGACTATACAGTCTCTTCAATGACTGGATCGCTATGCACATGTCAGGTCCGAGCAGTCTCTGTACTAAATGGATCGCTACCAACCTCAAGGCTCTATAGCCTCTTCTCTGACCAAACTGCATCTCAGGGTTATTTATCACCCAAATCACCATGCCCTCGCTGGGGCTAGATATCCCCTTCTCTGACTCAGTCACTACACACACATCACAGCTCTGCAGCCTCTTCATGACCAGGCCTTTGCACACACACTCACCACAAAAACACCATATACGCATCAGGACTAGATCACTATGTGTACAGTCCATGCAGCCTCTTCGCCACAGGGTTAACATGCTTCATCAGTGCACACCTATTGGACTATAAAGCCCCACCTCAGTCAGATCTCTAGATGCGCCACAAGCGTCTTCACCAAAAGAAATCCATGCTCCCACTGGGATCACTTAGCTTCTCAATCAAGCAGAACACAAAGGCCACTTCACACACTAACCCATGATACGATAAGCACAGCATAGGGCTTGTCCACATTTAAACTGCTTCAGTGGCACAGCTGTGCCCCTGTAGCACTATCTATGCCGATGGGAGGGATGCTCTTGTCAGCACAGGTGGTAGCGAGGTCAACAGAAGAATTCTTCCATCTACCTAGCGCTGTCTACACAGGGACTTAGGTCAGCTTAACAACGCTGCTCAGGGATGTGGATGTTTCACACCCCTGAGCGACATAGTTATGCTGTCCTAATTTTCCTGTGTAGAACAGGCCATAAGTGTTACAGTTCAGTGGGTTACCAGATATGAGTTAAACTAGGGTATCCGTAGCTTTTATTTGTGCACATGCATGTGTAGAGGGTGTGGGTCATTCATTCTATGGGCCACTCCTCCCAACATGAAATCCTACCATACATTCTCTATTATGCAGTCAACCTCCTATTAAAATACAATGGGGGAAAAAGACGTGTAATAAACTCCCAGGCAAACAGTGAGAAGGAAATAAAGTGAGATTCCACTTGGAAAAATGCACACGCATATGTTAGGGGAAATATAATCAGAAGCATAGATATTCAATGGAAGGGAGAAGCCTGGGGTTCAATAATAGTGAAAAAGATCCAGGGGTGACAGTGGACAGCACATTACACAGGAGTTTGAAAAACAATCTGACTGTAATGAATAGAGCTGATCAAAAATATTAAGTTTTCTGACACATCAAGGAGACACATTTTTTACCCATATTTTTGTAAAAAATTCAATTTCTGACCAGCTTTACTAAAGAAGGCCAATGAAGTTCTGGGATTTATATTCAAAGGTATGTGATGATGGAACAGCGTGCTAGTAGTGGCTAACCTGCCCCTGCTGCAAGCTGATCTGCACATGGGCATGGAGTACTGGACTCTGAGATGAAAGCCTGGCCCCATTGACTTCAGGGGAACCCGGATTTTAACCTGAGTAATTGTAAACAGTAGAATTCTCTTCAGAGTAACTTTAAAAATGACCATTACTTATACTGCAGTATCATCCAAAGGTCCCGGTAAGAATCAGGGCTACCTTTCACTAGGCTTTGTATAAATACATAGTAAAACAGAGTCCCTGCCCCATACAGCTTGCAATCTACATTATTGAAAAGATAAATGTAGCATCAGGTTGTGCCCATTGCTAACCCAAGCAACCCAATGGTCTCTTTTCATGTCACCCACGTTCTCTCTTTCTCGGATCATGGAGCTTCAGAGTTAAAAGCCCATTGAGATGCATGAAGCAGTTCACAGCTCACAGACTGTAAACTCTCCTAAGGCAGCAGAGCCATTGTCTTTCATTTGGCTGCAAAGTGCCATGCACATTTTATTGATTAGTTATGTTGTTCCAAAACGACATAACTAATCAATAAAAATAATCTTTTTTCCTTCCTCTGCTGGCTTATTCGGAAGCAGGAAACAGAACGAATCATCGTTCCTTTTTATTACAACTCTCAGACGGCTGGCATTTCCCAGGCTGCCAGCCAAATGAACAGGTAGGTGGCCAAATAAAGCTGCAATCCCCAAAGGGTTAATACCGAATGAAGATTACAAGAGAAAAAGGGTCAGAAAATAGCGAGTGATGCCAGTGATGTGCCAAGTTCAGTAAGGGTAGATTCACAGATTCCAAGGCCAGATGGGACCACTGTGAACATCTAGTCTGCCATCCTACCTAACACAGAGGAAGTTAGGGATAGAGTGAATCCCGTCATTCTGCCATGAGCACAGCAAAGCCCAAGAAGTTGCATCTCCCTTTGCTTGAAGGGATGAATCAAACCCAGAGACTTACTCAGCACATTTGCTCCCCCTGTGTCTCATCTGCTGAAATTCCTGACAGAACCACATTTGTACTGCCGTTAATTCTGAAGAGCCGCATTAGAAGTTTTTACTGCCATTAGCCCCTGCAGAGCCATGGAAGAGAGAGGATCCTGTGAGTCAAAGCTAAAGCGCATCATAGCCTCGCCATGTCCCAAATCATTCTTGTTTGAGCGGAGGTTTAAAAAAAGAAGGAAATGAAAGAAGAAAGGGGATAGGGAGAAAGAGAATGTTTCAAACCCTGCCGATTTTAAACATCCATAGCTTCAAAACCAATTTTCTTCAAGCACAGTGGCTTGTTTTGAGGATCTCACTGAAACCTGAAAATCAAGCCCAGCGTGAAGACTGTACAATTTGTGCTGTAACTCACTGTATGTATAAGGGGGAATAAGAAATTCCAGTTTGACTGTTATTACACATCTTAGTAACTCACAATTTATAATGATATGCAGAGAGATCATCAGATGGCATAAAAGTCGAGAAATTCAGAGTTAAAAGTGAACCTTGACTCTAAAACTTGTGTTGTACAGTTCATACACATATACTATATTATGCAGTGATAGAAAGCTCTGCAGATGTGCATCTAATATTAACTAGAAAGGCTACTTTTACACAGAACACAGCACACAGTTCAACTTATGTATGACAAACAGTCTTGCTGGAGAAGCAGTGGAGAAAGAAGTACAATCCTATTCCATTACAGAATTCTGGTTTCCAAATAGGATGTGACATAAGCCAGGATTCTATGAGCATGTGAGATAAACCCTGCTTTACATGCAACACTACAGAGTTAAAGTTGCTGTGTGATCTTTAACTATGAATTGCCTGACTTTTGTCCAGCTAACTCATAACCTCAGCTGAGGTCGCTTGAACAGCACAATTGTGCTGCCACGAAACCAGCTGCACAATTTCTACCTGTTCAAGTTGCTGCACACAAGCCTCTTTTTGTCACATAAATCCACACAAATAGCACACAAAAAAAAATTGTGTTAGTGTTAAGTGCCCTCCTACAAGTTCCACTACTACCTCCAAGCCACATGGCCAGAAGTTTCCCCTCCTGCAGGTCTTTTAAGGTGCAAAGAAGATGAGCCCTACTGCTGCGCTCCTTAGGAGATCTGTCAACATAGGAGGTTCCCACCTGGCATTCTTCCTAGCCTCCTCCTGAGCAGAGATCTGCTATATATGACCACAGAGCCCAGCAAAACACTTGGGCATGTGCTTAGCTTTAATCATGTGAGTTGCAGTCCATTGACTTTAATGTGGTTAGTCACATGCTCAAAGTTAAGCACATGCTTAAGTGCTTTGCATATCTGAGGGCCTGGTCATATAACTCAGATTTAATGTACTGCATAGCCCATGGGGCTTTCACCTTAACATTTCATTAACTTCTTAAAAAATTGTAAATACATGTGAAACCTAGACAAGCTACATTAATTTACCAGGAGCTAGATGGCCATTTCTGTGCACTTTATGTCAATTATGAGATGATCATTTTGGTGCTTTGCTTTGCTAGGTTCTTAGGCATTTTCAACCAAAGTATAAACGCTATTTATTTTCTTGAATTTATTTTTAATTAATTTATCTCATCTCTACGGGCACTATTTGTATGCACTGCTGACCGTTCACATTTGCTTTTCTTCTATTACTACGGTATATGAATGGAAATGTGTTTGTAGCTAGCAGATTATTTCAAATATTATTTCATTTATGTTCCGATTTCTGTATTTATTGCCTTCAGAAACCTGAGCTACAGCAGCTACTTCTTTCTCCAAGCCCGTCTGAAACACTTATTACCAGAAACCAGGTTATGACCCCTGATTAAAGCCAGGAAAAACCCAGGCCCAGGAGCTGGATGCAGAACTCTGAAGCAGGGACATTTGGCAAGAAGGCAAACAGCTACAAGAGGGGTAGACCCTATCGGGACACTAGGAACTGGAACGCATGGACTCCTGTGAGGTGATTTACCTCCCTGGAAGAGGAGAGCCCGCAGAGCGGTTAGATTTCTATTGACCTCGCTAAAGCAGAAGCTTGGACTTTGAGCACTTCCTGGTAGTTCAAGCAGGCCACAATTGCTGAGTTGTCTGTCCAGACTAGGACTTCCTGGCCTGCATGAAAGAAAGCAGAGCCAGCTCTATGTTTTTTGCCGCCCCGAGCAGCAAAAAAACCCAAAACCCCTGCCGAATATGCCGCTGCCGGAGAGAACAGGAACATCGGAGGGAGCTGCCGCCAAATTGCCGTCGGGGCTGCTGCCAGAGTGCCGCCCCTTCAGCAGAGCCGCCCCAGGCACCAGCTTGCTTAGCCGGTGACTAGAGTCGGCCCTGAAAGAAAGACTCCGTGACGGCAAACAGGGCCTTCCCAGTGGCTCCTAAATTGAGAGCAATGATTGCCAGCCTTGAGTATGAATCAGAGGGCAAGATTCACTGCTGCTGTTCTGACCCCTTTGTGCTGCTCAGATCATATCACAAAGGAGCCGGAATCTGACCATAGCTGCCAAGCTGAACATCCCCAGACAGAGGGGAATTTTCAGCTGGGATAAAGCCCTCAGAGTTGGCTCTGACACCAACTGCCCCAACAGTCAGAGGATGGAGGGGCATGGCAGGTGGGCATGCCGGATTATGTGGACAAATGGAGAAAGGTATAAGATGTGCTCCACAATGCCAATTTACAGCTGGAATATGGTCCCATAGGGACCAAATGCTGCCTCTCACCATGATAGCAGCAGCCCCTAGGCTTCATTCATTTACACTGCAGCCACAGCCACTGGAGAATCCGGGAGCTGTAGCCAGATCCCAACTCCCCTGTGTAGCATCAAGCAGATCTTAGCTCAGGAGAGACTCTAGCTCAGTGCACCTGCCAGGTGTCCTGGTCTCACAGGCTGAGCTGGTCTTTTAAGAAGGTTGAGAACTCAGCGGCACCTGGGCCAATTTTGGCTTGCCTCCCTGGTGGCCAAGAGCCAGGACTGCTGTGGGGCACAAAAAGAGGAGTCCTGGGAGAGGAAAGAGGCTGGTTGCTGGAAGCTGCCTGTTCCTACTCCTACAAGCAGGGCTGTAACAGGGAGGGATGGTGTTGCTGCTGAAGACACCCAAGAAGGGTGTGAGGCTGAAGAAGTGCTGTTGCTGAGGGAGTGCTGTGGCAAGGAGAGGAGACAATACCCTGGAAGGGATGGACTTTGGGGTTTGGCCAGAGGCCCCAGCCACCTTAGCAACCTGAGAGAAGACTGAGAGAACATAGTTCATGTGCAACCCGCAGCTGGATGGCCAGTGGAGTGTAATACCCCAGGAACAGCCAGGAAGGAGGGTGCTGCAAGGAAAAGGTTGTTAATAAATTGTGCCCAGAGCCAAGGAGCTGATCATAACTCAGGAAAACATCCACTGAACTTTCTATGTGATGGTGAGAGTCTACTGTCTCACAGCTGGCCTCAGCCTCTCCTCAGTGAGCCCTGAAGAGTAAGCATTTATGGCTTGCACTGAGTTTTGTGCTGTGATGCTCCTCTAGCACGACTTCACATCACCAGGAAGACAGCCTGGGTTCCACTGGCTGAATGAACCAGAAGGGCAGAGAATTTCCTCTCTAAGGGTATGAGCTAACTTGGACTCTTACTCGGGTGTTGCCCTTAATTCCTTTCTCATCCACACACACAAAACAATCTCACCTGAGTTTAATGGTGCTGTCCACCCAAGCTAGCTGGTGCATCGGGGGCTGTAGGCTAGAATTAGAGTGGAGGCTTTCACTCAGGTAGAAATCCACCCACTTTGCAGTGAGGACACAGGCTAAATCACTTGCGTGATGACAGTTCTCCATTCCCTTCCCACAACTGCCCTCTAAGGGACAGAGACGTTCTCCTGCAATTGACACAATTGACTGGGAAAAAAACCTAGCTTGTCTCAGCACAAAGAACCATGGGATATACCCAATGACACATTAGGGCAAGTGCAGAAATAGTGAAGGTCCAGTAGTGTGGATCAGGCTTTACTGTGGGGATGTGCACACCTAGGCCAGGCTGACCCGGATGGTCAGACCAAGGTAAGAATCACCTGGGTTAACAGCAATGTCAACAGTTCCCGGCAGAGCAGTGTAGTTCAGTGAGTCACTCACAGCCCTCTCTGAGTAGAGAGGGTGAATGGAAAGGGTTAAATGGCAATAGGAGACTTCTTGGGACCTTTTTAAAAGATCATCCACACATTTGCTTAGGGGATTCTCGGAGCCAACATTTCTTTCAATGGATAGTGGATTTCCCTCCCCCAAATTGGCTACAACTGAATCTACTTTAGGGACCACAACACAGAACATGATTCTATAAGCAGGAAGCCTTATCATCTGGAGGAATTAACAGATGAAGTACAGTGAGCAGCCCATGTCTTAATTTTTGGACAGCAGGCTAGAAAAGAGTAGAACTGTCAAGCTTATTCGCCTCAGAGAGAGCAGGGAGCAAATCAGCATCAGGCAGAGGAGAAAGGGGGGTGAACTTTAGAAGTTTGGTAAGATCCTTGCATAGCACTAGCAGGGCCTCTGAAGAAAAACGTTAGGAGAGGTCCTGAAGAAGACAGTCTCTACAAGACTGGGTCATTTAGAATCATAGAATCATAGAATATCAGAGGTGGAAGGGACCTCTGGAGGTCATCTAGTCCAACCCCCTGCCCAGAGCAGGACCAATCCCCAACTAAATCATCCCAGCCAGGGCTTTGTCAAGCCTGACCTTAAAAACTTCTAAGGAAGGGGATTCCACCACCTCCCTAGGTAACGCATTCCAGTGTTTCACCACCCTCCTAGTGAAAAAGTTTTTCCTAATATCCAACCTAAATCTACCTCACTGCAACTTGAGACCATTACTCCTTGTCCTGTCATCTGCTATCACTCAGAATAGTCTAGATCCATCCTCTTTGGATCCACCTTTCAGGTACTTAAAAGCAGCTATCAAATCTCCCTTCATTCTTCTCTTCCGTAGACTAAACAATCCCAGTTCCCTCAGCCTCTCCTCATAAGTCATGTGTTCCAGACCCCTAATCATTTTTGTTGCCCTTCGCTGGACTCTCTCCAATTTCTCCACATCCTTCTTGTAGTGTGGGGCCCAAAACTGGACACAGTAGGC
The DNA here is from genome assembly GCF_965152235.1 of Eretmochelys imbricata. Taxonomy (NCBI): domain Eukaryota; kingdom Metazoa; phylum Chordata; order Testudines; family Cheloniidae; genus Eretmochelys; species Eretmochelys imbricata. The sequence goes on along the minus strand of NC_135572.1, from coordinate 271,195,907 downwards.
CAGATGAGGCCTCACCAATGTCAAATAGAGGGGAATGATCACGTCCCTCGACCTGCTGGCAATGCCCCTACTTATACACCCCAAAATGCCATTGGCCTTCTTGGCAACAAGGGCACACTGTTGATTCATATCCAGCTTCTCGTCCACTATCACCCCTAGGCCCTTCTCTGCAGAACTGCTGCCTAGCCATTCGGTCCCTAGTCTGTAGCGGTGCATTGGATTCTTCCGTCCTAAGTGCAGGACTCTGCACTTCTCCTTGTTGAACCTCATCAGATTTCTTTTGGTCCAATCTTCCAATTTGTCTTGGTCCCTCTGTATCCTATCCCTACCCTCCAGCATATCTACCACACCTCCCAGTTTAGTGTCATCCGCAAACTTGCTGAGGGTGCAATCCACACCATCCTCCAGATCATTAATGAAGATATTGAACAAAACCGACCCCAGGACCGACCCTTGGGGCACTCCGCTAGATACCGGCTAGACATAGATACTAGACATAGAGCCATTGATCACTACCCGTTGAGCCCGACAATCTAGCCAACTTTCTACCCACCTTGTAGTGCATCCATCCAGCCCACACTTCTTTAACTTGCTGACAAGAATACTGTGGGAGAACGTGTCAAAAGCTTTGCTAAAGTCGAGGAATAACACGTCCACTGCTTTCCCTTCATCCACAGAACCAGTTATCTCATCATAGAAGGCAATTAGATTAGTCAGGCATGACTTTCCCTTAGTGAATCCATGCTGACTGTTCCTGATCACTTTCCTCTCTTCTAAGTCCTTCAGAATTGAGTCCTTGAGGACATGCTCCATGATTTTTCCGGGCACTGAGGTGAGGCTGACTGGTCTGTAGTTCCCAGGATCCTCCTTCTTTCCTTTTTTAAAGATGGGCACTACATTAGCCTTTTTCCAGTCTTCCGGGACTTTCCCCGATCGCTATGATTTTTCAAAGATAATGGCCAATGGCTCTGCAATCACATCCGCCAATTCCTTTAGCAGTCTCGGATGCAACGCATCCGGCCCCATAGACTTGCGCACGTCCAGCTTTTCTAAATAGTCCCGAACCACTTCTTTCTCCACAGAGGGCTGGCCACCTCCTTCCCATGCTGTGCTGCCCAGTGCAGTAGTCTGGGAGCTGACCTTGTTCGTGAAGACAGAGGCAAAAAAAGCATTGAGTACATTAGCTTTTTCCACATCCTCTGTCACTAGGTTGCCTCCCTCATTCAGTAAGGGGCCCACACTTTCCTTGGCTTTCTTCTCGTTGCCAGAAGAAACCCTTCTTGTTACTCTTAATATCTCTTGCTAGCTGCAACTCCAGGTGTGATTTAGCCTTCCTGATTTCATTCCTACATGCCCGAGCAATATTTTTATACTCATCCCTCGTCATTTGTCCAATCTTCCACTTCTTGTAAGCCTCTTTTTTGTGTTTAAGATCATCAAGGATTTCACTGTTAAGCCAAGCTGGTCGCCTGCCATATTTACTATTCTTTCTACACATCGGGATAGTTTGTCCCTGTAACCACAATAAGGATTCTTTAAAATACAGCCAGCTCTCCTGGACTCCTTTCCCCCTCATGTTATTCTCCCAGGGGATCCTGCCCATCAGTTCCCAGAGGGAGTCAAAGTCTGCTTTTCTGAAGTCCAGGGTCCGTATTCTGCTGTTTTCCTTTCTTCCTTGTGTCAGGATCCTGAACTCGACCATCTCATGGTGACTGCCTCCCAGCTTCCCATCCACTTTTGCTTCCCCTACTAATTCTTCCTGGTTTGTGAGCAGCAGGTCAAGAAGAGCTCCGCCCCTAGTTGGTTCCTCCAGCACTTGCACCAGGAAATTGTCCCCTACAGTTTCCAAAAACTTCCTGGATTGTCTGCGCACCGCTGTATTGCTCTCTCGGCAGATATCAGGATGATTGAAGTCGCCCATGAGAACCAGGGTGTGCGATCTAGTAACTTCTGCGAGTTGCCGGAAGAAAGCCTCGTCCACCTCATCCCCCTGGTCCGGTGGTCTATAGCAGACTCTCACCATGACATCACCCTTGTTGCTCACGCTTCTAAACTTAATCCAGAGACTCTCAGGTTTTTCTGCAGTTTCATACTTGAGCTCTGAGCAGTCATACTGTTCCCTTACATACAGTGCAACTCCCCCACCTTTTCTGGCCTCCCTGTCCTTCCTGAACAGTTTATTTAAATTGATATTATTAGGGGCTACTGGAGAGAGAGGTCTGGGGAAGACAAAACTGAGAGTATAGCATGGGGGTGGGCAAACTTTTTGGCCCAGGGACACGTCTGGGAATAGAAATTGTATGGCGGGCCATGAATGCTCACAAAATTGGGGTTGGGGTGAGGGAGGAGGTGAGGGCTCTGGTTGGGGGTGCGGGCTCCAGGGTGGGGCCAGAAATGAGGAGTTCAGGGTGCAGGAGGGGGCTTCAGGCTGGGAGAATGGGGGGTGGAGGGGTGAGGGCTCTGGTTGGGGGTGCGAGCTCTGGGGTGGGGCTTGGGATGAGGAGTTTGGGGTGTAGGAGGGTGCTCTAGGCTGGAACTGAGGCAGAGCACCCTCCTACACCCCAAACTCCTCATCCCCAGCCCCACCCCAGAGCCCGCACCCCCAGCCAGAGCCTTCACCCACCACTCCCTCACCCCAGCCCGAAGCCCCCTCCTGCACGGGCAGGAGGGGGATCAGGGCTGGGGCAGAGGGTTGGGGTGTGGGGAGAGGCTCAGGGGTGCAGGCTCCAGGTGGCCCTTACCTCAAGCGGCTTCTGGAAGCAGCGGCATGTCCCTTCTCCAGCTTCTACACTGAGGGGCAGCCAGGCGGCTCTGCACGCTGCCCTGTCTGCAGGCACTGCCCCTACAGCTTCCATTGGAGCACTGGAGGGGGACATTGGAACGGGGCTATTGGAGCGCACAGGAGCCGGAGGGGGGCCATGCCTTGGCTTCCGGGAGCTGCATGGAGTGGCCCCCAACCCTGCTCACCGGCTGGACCACCAGAGCAGGGCCATGTGGCTGCTTCCGGGAGCCGTGTGGAGCGGCCCCTGAGCTTGCTCCCCGGCTAGAGCGGGGTAAGCCCTAGACCCCGTTCCTCAGCAGGAGCTCAAGGGCCAGCTTAAAATGGCTGGCGATCCAGCCCATGGGCCGTAGTTTGCCCACCCCTGGTCTAGCACCTTTTCTAGAGCAGATCCTTACATCCAAGGAGACACTATCAGTGGAAATGTACTCAACAGTAGTTGCCTTGAACTTGACCGATGATAGAAAGCCACAGCTGGTGATAGTCTCTTTTTCCTTCTTATTACATCTGGCATGTTGGACTCCTCCACAGTTAAGGTGCTGGGATCCTCAACCTACGATCTTCATGCTATTAAAGGCTTTTGCTAGCAGGTTCAAGAAGTCTCCGAGAGGAAGGCCAATATCCCTTACAGTGACCAGACCCTCAGCATTAGCTTGGGCTATTTTGTCCCCTGACCTATGTCTTGCTAGAGGCACCTGTCCCTCTCCAGAAAATGTGACCGGCTGGGAGGTTTTTGCTGCCCCAGTGACTGCCAAGGGCAAGATTTCCATGATTTAGCATGTTGGGGAAAGAGACTCCCAGGAAGCCTAGGTGCCCTTGACTCCTTGCAAGGATTTACATTTGTTCTCTTCTTGGCTTTCTTTGGTTTGTCAGCTATTGTCTCCTCACAGTATCCCTTCTGCCTAATCAACTGGGACAATGCAGCATTCAAGTTCTATTTAAACCCTGTATTGAGAGTGTAAGTGGGTCATAAGTGATATATGAACTTTGTGGGGGGCCCTCTGCACAGGGGTGAATTTCAACCAGATAGACTAGGGCATTTAACAACTGCTCAAGGACATATGGATTGCTGCTTGAAAATTCTGTCATTGCTTCTTTGTGCCTCTTCAGGTGTGACGTGAGTGAAAATCTATTAAGATGTAGTCCTAGCTTATTTACTTAGAGGGCTTTTGGCTGAAGTAGAGCTTTCCTGGCCTCCCCCTCACTTGGCATAGGCAGGGTACATTGCAGAGTAAAGCTTGGGCCTGAGATGATATGAAACCCCTGAATTGTTGCTGCCAGTTGCACCTGGTTCCAGATTTTGTTGCAAAACTTTGCAATTCTAACCCCAATGCACCATCGGCACTGAAAGCCATTTTTGTGTGACACACTGATTAGCTGAGCATGTTCTGTCTATCTTCTCTGTTCTGATAAACTTGGGTTGTTGTGTAGAAAATATCCAGAACAATTATAAATGTATGAACAAAGTGGGAGAAAGAGTACCCAGACCCACTTCATTCCAGCAACCCTACAATAACATCTTCAACAATATGGCCAAGGTCCAGTGCCCTCCATGAATCTGAAGCTGTGTAATTTGCCTCAGAATCAACTTCATATTTTATACACACCTCCTCATGGGTGTGAAGAATATCTTAAAAATACGCATAGAGTGCAAACAGATGAGTAGTTGTCTTCCTGAGTCTGCAGGCATCCTGAAACAAGACTTGGAGGTGCACTCAGTTCAATGGGTTGTTAATGGTGAAACCTAATAACAATACATTAATGGCAACACTTAACTGTTTTAGTGATGATCATTTTAGTAGAAACTTCCAGCTAGCATGTTTATCCCACAATCCCGTACAATGCCCAGCCTTTCTCTGGTGTCAAAAGCCCCAATTATCCCTTACCCAGCTGCCAAAACTTCCAGCTTTCTGCCTGACTGCTTCTAGCCTGCAGTAACATGTTGTCAATACAAAAAGCTGAAATGTGAGAATGTGGAGACAGCATGAAACAAAGTGAAAATATTATCAAAACAAACACCACAAGGGCTACTGTATGGATTGGGGTTATTCATTGACGTATTTCATTCCTTTAAAAATGCTATTTTAAAAAAATGTACATGAATCTGTCACAGAACTTCCAGGCTGCTGCACAGAAGTATTGCCTACACTAGGGGACCTGGCCCCAGAACTGAGTCTATCTTGTCATGGAATAGATGGGGCCTTGACAATAACAAGCCAGGTTTGCAATAGCAAGCCAGCGTGTAGAGTCAAGTTCTCACTAGTCATCATATGATAACAAAAGGGTTTGCAGCTTCATGTTTAGAGGCCACCCTACAGCAATAAATCATAAGAACGGCCATACTCGGTCAGACCAAAGGTCCATCAAGCCCAGTATCCCGTCCTCTGACAGTGGCCAATGGCAGGTGCCCCAAAGGGAATGAACGGACAGGTTATCATCAAGTGATCCCTGCCCTGTCACCCAATCCCAGCTTCTGGCAAACAGGGGCTAGGGACAGCATTCCTGCCCATCCTAGCTAATAGCCATTGCTGGACCTATCATCTATGAATCTATCTAGCTCCCTTTTGAAACCTGTTATAATATTGGCCTTCACAATACTCGGGCAAGGAGTTCCAGAGGTTGACTGTCCGTTGCATGAAAAAATACTTTCTTGTGTTTGTTTTAAACCTGCTACCTATTAATTTCAGTTGGTGGCCCCTTGTTCTTGTATTATGCGAAGGAATAAATAACACTTCCTTATTTACTTCTCTATACCATTCATGATTTTATTGACCTCTATCATATCCCCCCTTAGTGTTGCCTCTTTTCCAAGCTGAAATGTCCCAGTCTTATTAATCTCTTCTCATATGGAAGCCGTTCTATACCCCTAATCATTTTTTTTTGCCCTTTTCTGAACCTTTTCCAATTCCAATATATCCTTTTTGAGATGGGGCAACCATATCTGCATGCAGTATTCAAGGTGTGGGCATACCATGGATTTATACAGAGGCAATATGATATTTTCTGTTTTATTATCTATCCCTTTCTTGATCATTCCCAACTTTCTGTTCACTTTTTTGACTGCCGCTGCACATTGAGGGGATGATTTCAGAGAACTATTCACAATGACTCCAAGATCTCTTTCTTGAGTGGTAACAGCTAATTTAAACCCCATCATTGTATATGTATAGTTAGGATTACGTTTTCCAATGTGCATTACTTTGTAGTTATCAACATTAACAATTTGAGCAGCCCTTGGTTGAACAACAAACTCCAGGCTAACAAACAAGAACCCACAGCAGCATACTCATGAGTACCCATATAATAAAAATAAACCATGGTGCACGGCCTAGTGCTCATAAACAACCCTACCCTAACAAACCAGTGAGCACTGTCCTGCACACATCAGAGCAAACCAACGTGTACCACCCAGCATAAGTGATTAGTCTGAGATAACAAAAACTAGTGTGTGTAAACAAGGGATAGAAAACTGTTCAGAAAAGAAAAGCATTTCTGTTTTGAGTTTTTAAGTGTCTATTCATAACAGTGAGCATTAAAATACAGGACCAGACCCTCCATTGGTGTAAATCAGTGTATGGACTAATGTCAATAGATCTCTACTCATTTATACAAGCAGAGGATCTGGCCCACAGATTTTATAACATGATATCCGGTACTGTTACCCCATCGTTCTTTGCACAGTGCTTTGAACATGTAAAGTGCAACTATGTTTCAGTGATCAGTCTTAGCACTGTTTATCCCAGACACTGCATCAATACATTTGTTGCCAATTAGAATGGGTTAGAGAGGCTGAAAGATGCTTTCAAGTTTGGAATGGATCGGTTACCTTTTTGTCGCTCAGTCCAGACACTTGGTCCACGTACTCCTCTTGGATCATGAAGGCAGCCAGGTTGGCAGTATAACTGGCCAGGAAGATGACAGCAAAGAAGGCCCACACAGACACCATGATCTTGCTAGTGGTACCTTTGGGATTCTGCACTGGCACCGAGTTGTTAAACACCAGACCCCACAGCAACCAGATAGCTTTGCCAATGGTGAAAGAGGGTCCACCTGGCTCTGGAGTGACCAAGGAATAAAACACAGGCAGTGAAAACCTCAGGATAAGCAATCTGCAGTTCTACTTACTCATGCAACTTGATCACTGGATTAATATTTCTGTCTGTTCCCACAGCTGTAATGCACTCACATGTGTCCCTGCAGTGGCACTAAAGTGCAGCCTCACTCTGAAAAGTGACTTTGTAATAAATGGCAACGTGGACTTCCATGTTTATCATGTCTCCAGGATTTTGTTGACAAATTAGTACAGTTTACAAGGAAAAAAGATGCTTTTTTCTAACTCCTAACTGGCCCTGGAATCTGAAAGTCAAACTGTTCCTTTCTGCTTTGGGCATCATCACTAGCAATAAAGATTCTGCCAGATGAATTCTGCCCTCTCTTACAGCTGTTCAACACCACTGCCCGCCAATTACTCCCTCAGGGATGCGCATGCAAACTAGCACCCTTAGTGGGTTGGCCCAGGCATAAGTAAGTGCCCAACCTGAAGACCACAGGGTTGCACAAGTAGCCCTACAAATGGATCTCCCTTTGCCATTATGTTGATGATGCAGAGCCCAGCTCTATCTCCCTGAGCTGCGTTGGCTCTGAGGGGCAGACAGTAGTAAAAAACCAGACAGATCTTACTTTTTCAGAAAGTCAGCAGCTCTGACTCTGAATCTGACATGCAAGGAACAGATCTGCCATGCAAGAAGGGGCTATTTTTACATAGTCACTTTTCAGAGTAGAACCTCACGCTAACTATAACAAACACATCTGGGAATGGAGCACTCAGCTTATCATTTTGAAAACTCAGAATATGAAAACTGTAAGGTTCTTATGGCAACCTTATCTCTTCCACACTGCATATACTAGACACAGTGCTAGAGATCTCTGAGAGACAGACTGGAGTTTGCCCCCATAAGGTTGGGAGAGAGATTATAATTGGAATTATTCCAAGAGTTCTTCTCAGGAAGCAACTGTCCAAGTGGGAGCTCCACTGCCCATGTGACCCTCTGGTGTCAGCTCAGCTCAGCGAACTGGTATAGTAACAATATCTAGCTCCTATATAGCACTTTACAGGGAGGTCCAGATCATTATCCCCATTTTACAGATAGCTAAACTGAGGCACAAAGAGGGGAACTGACTTGCCCAAGGTCACCTAGCAAAGTCCACTGGCCAAGTCAGGAATAGCACCCAGGTCTCCTGAGTCCCAGCCCCGTGCACTATCCACCAACCCCCACAGTGCGGTATTGAAAAGGTAGGGCCATACTCCCACCTGCCGCATCGGTGGAGCGTCTAGTGCCAGCAGTGGTGCTACACTTAGATAGAGTCTTTGTGCTGTTTATGGTGACTAGCGCTGACCTCTACAGAGGAGCACAAGGGAGGGAAGATTTCTTGCACCTTCTCTTCCACCCACGTCAGGCTAGCTACACCTTAGCCCTTCGAGATAACTAACTGTTTTATTTAAAATATAACTTTAAGTGCAAGTGGCCCACTTCTACCCTTGGAGGTGCACACACAACTCCAGCTGACTCCAATGGGGATGTCTCAGCTGTCAAAATTGGATCCTCCATATGAAATGGAGACAAGTTAGCTATGGTGAGAAATATACTTTTTTGAACTTCCTGGCTTTCTGAGTGCTTATAACTGTAATGTTAATATGACATTAGCATGGTTTTGTGCATTGCATTAATTTATTATTAAGAAAAAAGAGGAGAGAGAGGCTAAGAATGGGATTTTCAAAATGGCCTCATAATTTAGGGGCGCAAGTCCCACTGATTATCAGTGCCTAGGTCACTAAGGGTATAGCTACATTGTAATTAAACACCTGCCGCTGACTTGTGCCAGCTGACTCCAGCTAAGGGGCTTGGGCTAAGGGGCTGTTTAATTGCCGAGCAGACTTTTGGGCTTGGGCTGAAGACCAAGCTCTGGGACCCTCCCACCTTGCAGCCCGAGTCCGAACGTCTACACTGCAATTAAACAGCCTCTAAGCCTGAGCCCCACAAGCTTGAATCAGCTGGCACAGGCAAGCTGCCTGTTTTTAATTGCAGTGTAGACATACCCGTAAGTGCATTTGAAAATTCCACCCTAAAACACTAATCTCTCAACTGATTTCACTGCGTATTTTCACAACTGCATTGTCAACCACAGAACCACACAGTGATGGGAGTATCAAAGTAACCTTAACTAGAGCATTAGTGACCAAGCAATGCCCCTCTGCCATGTACACTGGCCAAACTGGACAGACTCTACGTAAAAGAATAAATGGACACAAGTCAGACGTCAAGAATTATAACATTCAAAAACCAGTCGGAGAACACTTCAATCTCTCTGGTCACTCAATTACAGACCTAAAAGTCTCAATTCTTCAACAAAAAAACTTCAAAAACAGACTCCAACGAGAGACTGCTGAATTGGAATTAATTTCCAAACTGGACACCATTACGTTAGGCTTGGAGTGGATGTGTCATTACACAAAGTAAAACTATCCCCCTCCCACCCCCCACTGTTCCTCAGACGTTCTTGTCAACTGATGGAAATGGCCCACCTTGATTATCACTACAAAAGGTTTTTTTTCTCTCCTGCTGGTAATAGCTCACCTTACCTGATCACTCTTGTTACAGTGTGTATGGTAACACCCATTATTTCATGTTCTCTGTGTATATAAATCTCCCCACTGTATTTTCCACTGCATGCATCCGATGAAGTGAGCTGTAGCTCACAAAAGCTTATGCTCAAATAAATTGGTTAGTCTCTAAGGTGCCACAGGTACTGCTTTTCTTTTTGCGGAAACCAAGCAAACACTGTAACATATGCACCTGCCATCCACATCTGCACTATTACACACATCTGTAGTAACAAAAACATCTGTCCGAACATGTAATATTTACGACTATTCAGGCATACTATTAATTGCATCTGCCCATACAGCTAGTTTAATATCTGCATCTGGCTGCACAGCTGTATTAATATCAGCAGCTGATTGCACATCTGTATTAGTCTCTCCCTTTAACCTCAAAGCTATTTTCATCTGCTCATACATCTGTTTAGATATGTGCATCTGCCCATACATGCTGTCCACAGTTCAGTGTTATTAGAGAAGTCCCCACTGGCACAGTTATACTTAAGTCTCTGTCTGTATTTCCATTACACATTCTTTTTTTTTTTTTGGTCAGTGCTGTCTAACTTGGTAGTATAAATCAGCTGGAGGCAATGGCTTGGCAGGCAAGTGAACATATTTTCAAACAAACATCTGAGTTCAGCTGTTGTTAAGTGACCAGTGTGCTGACAAAATAGAAGGCCTTAGGTTGAGGACCAATTCATAATGGAGTGAGATTAAGGAGAGAGTAGCAACCTTAACTGCTGAGCATTCCATCTCTGCTAATGCAAAAATCCCTCTCTGTCCGCTTCTCTGACTCATCTCTTCTTCTCCCAGGGAAGAAGGCTTTTGAGCATCACAGAGAGAGATCAGACTTGCCCCCTCCATTCTCCCATGCCCTGCAAAATAACTCCTCATTCAGCCCCAGGAAAACCAATGTCTCACTTTCCCAGTCCTCTCACAACGTTTGGTCAACAAAAGAGCTTTAAAACTAAATGGGGTGGGGACACGCCCAGGTAATGGATTTCAAGTCTGGGGCACAGAAGAATATATCTCTTACCTCTGCCATCAGCAAGGCACCGATTGTAACCCACAGGGCTGAAGTACTCAAAGACGAAGACAGCCACTGCAGAGATTATGAGCAGCATTACAAACATCATCACCCATACGTCAGCACTGAATGGTTCTGGGCAGGAGAGGAGAAAAACAGGGCACAGGGTGAAATGCCAGACACACCACAGGCAGCGTACTATCCCACTCAGAGGGCTCCATGTCGAGGTTGGGGATCGGGGGGGACTGGTTTGCACAGAACAGGAAATAGCTCCAAAACCTTCACTCCCCCACCTCAAATCAAGCCTCAAAGCTTCTGAGCCTGGAAAAAGTTAGTTCATTTTTTATTCCATTTTCATCGCAGGGCCAGATGTTATCAAATGCAATGATGAAATGCTCGTCCCATTAAGTCCTTCAGCTCATTTCTGGGGAACAAACAGGTTTGGATATGATTCAGCTACGCAGTTTGATTTTGGGGTGCCTGCCTGAACCAAACTGTATCCCTGAAGTTTTTGCAGTTCAGCCAGAATTATGGGAGTTCTACCAATGTTCCACCCTGCCGCTTGGCAATTGAGACCCGCAGGCTGCACTAGAAATGCTACAGTTCATGTCCTGTGAGTGTTTGACCGAAGCTGCCTTCTGCCCTGCTCCAAGCTTAAGGGGCAGTGATGGGGCTGAGTGAGTTCAGATCAAATATGACCCTGCTACAACCTTCAGTCAAAGTTTGAACCCAAACCTATTTGAAGTTCAAAAACATTGTGTTGATTTTGTTGCTGCTGCTGTTTTAAATTTCCTAGTGATATTTCAGGACCTGGCCAAAGCCAGAACACTGGAAAGCTTATAAGAAAAGCATTATCTCCTGAGATTCCCAGCCCAAAGAGGTTTAGATAATCTTCCTTAGGTACATGAGTAACTTCATATGGATAAGTGTTTGCAGAATCAGGGTCAGAGAGCAGACTGATCCTATAGCTCACCTTTTATTCTTTGCTGTATCTCAACGTATTTTATAAAGCAAAGCGGTAAATATTAGGAATGTAGTAACTGCTTGAGGAAACACAGCAGCAACTCTGCACTCAGTGATCACTCTCAACCTTGGGACACTAGAACTGGGGAGTGGAATCTTGACCTACCACAGGGATTGTGCCCCATCTTTTTCAGAAATGCTGGTAGATATTTATCTTCCACTGGATACTGTGCCAAAGAGAGCTTAGGTTAATGTGTCCTTGTAGGGTGACATGTCTAAAGCCATGTCTTACCACCCTCATTGTGTTATCACTAAGGACAGGCACACGTTCTGGTAGGAGGACCTGTACCACTTTTCTTCTGGCTCACACTCACTGGGAGTGATACTAGCTGAGTCAACGGGCACCTCACCTACCTGAAAATCAGAACTGTGACTGCAGCAATGTAGACATACCCAAGCTAGCTTTGATCTAGCTAGCTCCCATAACAATAGAAATGAGGCCACGGCAGCATGGGCTAGTCATTCAAGTAGGCACCCAGGGTGGGCTTAACCTCACTGCTATTGTTATTGGAGTTAGCTAAATTAAAGCTAGGTCAGGTATGCCCCACGTGCTGCAGTTAACCTCTGACAGCAGTGTAGACAGACCCACAGTGATACTGTGTACTGTAGGCTGAGAGCTGTAAGTGAGTCATCTCCTTGCTAATACTGTGCCTAAAGGTGACTGACAAATATTCTGGAGCTCCTGGACCTTGAGTATTTGAATTTGCCTGGATTTTGCTTGTTTGGGATTTTGAAATAAAACAACTTGAAGAAAAAAAAATCCTTCCCTGAAACGCCTTCCTCGGGACTGTCCAGAGACTCACGAGGACTCTTTGGTTGCTTTTTCGTTACACTAGTTCCCCCTCACCATCACCTCAGGAGAAGAGCTTACCTAGGAAGGCAGAAGGTGAGACAGTCCCGTTGCTACGTGATACCATGACACTAATTCCTGTCTCGATGAAGGGCACAGAGAAGTCCACCACCTCTGAACGCTCCTCATTTATGGTGAGGGATCCCACCGCCATGTAGGCCCGCTTGGTGACCACCTCAGGTAAGGAAAAAGACAGACAGTTACTGAGGCTGGTTCCACTCATGCCTCGTAGTTAAGGACCCCACCCCCATCAGTATCTTCTCCCACTCCTATCTTTTCATACATTCCTTTAGGCCTGGAATTCTGTCCCTGTCCTTACTTCCATCATTTCCTCTTTCTTATCTCTCTTCAAGACATACTTTTTCCAAGAGACTTATAAATATTAATTTTCTACTCAAAGAATGTTGTGTGTATTAAAAAAATGATATTTAAAGTATACCTGTGCAGCTCTCAGGATAAACACATCATCCGTCTAGAAGGAAAGTTATCTTATTTCTGTTGTTCTTGTCTTCTCTTCCTTCTATGAATGTCTGTCATTATCCCTTATATGTCTTGCCTTAATTTAGATCATAAACTCTTTGGTGCAGGGACACGTGACAGTCAGCAACCTTATGTTCATCCTCTTTACAAGACCATGATCAATTTTGTACAAAGTGTGCTTTGTGAGGTATCATTTGAAAACTCGTAATTTGCTGAACATTAGTGCCCTGGTAAAATATATGTGGCAACATTGTATGTGAAATTATAAAATTCTACTGTATAAGATACGTTCCAAATTTAGAAAACCCAGCACAAACCTTAGAGACAAAAGGCAAACTGATGCTTAGGCCAGGTGTCAACATAATCAAACGGACTATCACCTGATTAAGCAGCCATTCTTTGGCAGTAAGAAGGGTGTGAGCAAGAGATTTACATCTTGGCAATGGAACAGCTGGAGGTTCCTATGCAAACAGACTGGCTGCCATCTGAACCCCAGCTGGAGAAGATTCTCAAAGAGGAGGAAGAGATATAAAAAAGAGGAACAGAGTTCCCAAATCACCTCTCTCCCTTCATCTCTGCTCATGGCATCAAGCACACATGAAAGACAAAAGAAGCATCACTGAACTGTGGGAGTGGTCCTGCCTAAAGGAAGCCAGCTAGACTGCTGTAAGCATGTGGTATGAGAAATCTTTTTGCTTTAAATTCACTTAGCTTGCTAAATTAGGTATTAGTTTGTGTTTTATCTTTTATTTCTTTGTAACCAATTCTGTTTTTATGACTTATTACTTGTAATCACTTAAAATCTTTCTGTCATTAATAAACTCGTTGTATTGTTTTATCTAAGCCAGTGTGTTTGGATTGAAGTGTTTGGGGGACGACATTTGAGGTAACAAAATGAGTGCATATCATTTTCTATTAATGAAACGATGGACTTTCTATGAGCGTGCATTGTCCAGGACGGTACTGGGCAGTACAAGACACACATTTCTGGGGGAAAGTCTGGGACTGGGAATTTGCTGGTGTTACTCTGAAGTATAATTCCAGGGTGGAAGGCCATCTGTCTGAAGCACTCTTGCACTATAGCTTGGGGTAATTTACATGCTGAAGGCTGTGTGTGAGCAAGCCAGGAGTGGCTGCTCTCACAGTGAAGCAGTGTGAAAGGCTGGACAACTGAGGGGACACAGCTGTCCAACAGTCCAGGTTGTACCTTGAGCGATATCACAGGACATCTCCTTTTATTTGATTGTAAAGTGCCAAACACATGTGGCACAGTAAAAAATAATAAATAATAACTGAGAGGGATTATAGCTATTGTTCAGCAGTGAGCATGCCACAATGGATTCATTTTTATGAGGTCTCATCTGCCCCTTCCCAGGAAGGGGAGCTAATCAGAACTTGGACTAGACTCTGACTCCAGAGCCCAGCCTCTGGGTAAAGTTCAGCCCCACCCTTCATTGCTTACCTCCCCAATCATTCCATTCCACGTCCCATTGATCTTCTTCCCATGCTTGCCATTGGTCACCAGGTAGAGGTCATAGGTGAATTTGACAGACTTGGAGATTTTCTTGAGGATGTCAATGCAGAACCCCTTGCAGCATTTCTTGACGTAATCAGGCTCCTCGTCCGTCTTGTTCCTGACCAGTCACAATAATAAGGGATTAAGTTTGAGGAGAACTCCCTCTGCTAACCCCGCTCTATTCCCAGAACACCTACCCTCACTCCCTGAACACACTCCTCATGAAGACCCTAGCTTGTGGTACCACTGCTGAGGGGCAAAACGAGCCAAGCTTGCAGGGCTTGGCTGGCTGGCTGTACCAGTGACAAGAGGCAGCATGGGCCAGGTTGAGAGAGCCCAGATGGCTTAGCTGGAGCAGAGTATCAAGGCAAGCCAAGAAGGCTCCACCTGCTTTGTGGAGAACAGTGAGCCAGAAGGAGAAAGATCATGTGAGTGCGTACTCGGTCACGATGCGCTTTTGGCAGGGGACCGTATTCCTCATGCAGGTGCCACTTAGTGGGTCCACACTCTCCACAATAACGAACGGCGCCTCCTCTAGGGTCACAATACTCAGATGGTCATCCTCACGCTCCTCAGAATCAGGGTACAGCTCAAAGCGGGGCCACACATAATACTTCATCTGGAGGCTCTTGTCTTTCCATTTCCCCACCTGCGGAGACACAAACAAGACAGAAACACGTGACTGCCCAATCCCTCTCCAAGTTACCCTGTAGCGTATTGTCTGGAGACAAGAGGCCCCCAGAGTGCCTGAGCCCACTCACATGTGCAAGAACTTTCTTGAGAGGCAGACCCTGGGGAAATGGGTTCAATAATAGAGAAGATCACACAGGAAATGAGTTTGGAGAGTCCCTTTGGCATAATAATCAGACTCTGTTCTCAGATGGGCTAAAACTGAAATAAGAGGAGAGCTGCATGACAGGATTGAGTTTCCCTGGGTGGAGGGGACCATTGCTGGAATAGCTGGGGGTGCTATAAGTCAGGATTGACCATACATAAGCAGAGCTTTGAAGGAAAAGCTCATTTAACAGTTTCCAACACGATCCAGCTCAAATCTTTCCAGTGTTATCACTCCTGCACTTTCACAATCACTAAATGGCATAGCTGTACAGATTAGATGCAGATAAAGAATTGGTGCTCTGTCTTCCTGATGCATGAGAAGATATTTCAGGGAGATTCTATTACTTTTATTTATGCTACTTTTGCTTAAGGAAATACTACAATCTTACCCCTTCAGCCACTACTCTCATTTCTTGGGTAAACATGGACTTCCTTGTTGCAGGGGGTTCCTTTGTTCAGCTGTTGCTATGTACACCCCACAGACAGGAGTTATTCTTTTGAAGCCATTGCAATCTCCCACCAGGTGATGTACTTAGAACACACACTACCCGGGGTAAGATATTCCTTACAGAAATTCCAGAAAAACCCACCTATGATGCTTTCAAACATCAAAGTCTCACCTCTGCTCACATTTTCGCCCATCCCATCACAATTGACACTAATAAGCATCTTGCTTGGCAGCTTCAGCTGAGTGGGCCAGGTCTGAATGGGCCTTGAGAACAAACTCCCCACTCATTCCTAGAAGCAATGCCTCCAGGTCAGAGTTGAGGTACATTGATGGTGGGGGCGGCGTGTGTGTGTAGGAAGCATGACCTGCTGCTGCTCATGGTGTACCTGCTCTGTGGGTAAATAGAGGGCTGGAGTCTCCAGCGGCTGTCAACCTTTCACTGAATTTCATTTTAAAATTACAGGGGGAAAAGCACTTATTAGAGCCTTTTTAGGTGTCAAAGGTTATTCGATAAAAATCAAAGCTGTTCTGGTGTTTTGCATTTGATGGCATCTAGAACCAGCATAAAACATTTATTGCTTTTTAAAAACCTTCATCTGACTTAAAAAAGAGCAAATACCCAGAGTGGGTTTATTCAGTAAATTGTTCAAAGGAACAAAAAAGTCACTCCGGGGCAGCAGTGACCCCGTAACCCTCTCCCAATGCCAACACAGTCCTGTAGCGGGGTGGCAACAGTGTGCTGTCAGAAGGTTGAGCAGCTGGTGGAGCTGGGTCAGCCCATGGGAACCTGAAGATCAGAAGCTGGCAGCAGATGCCAGGAGTGGGCTACATCTGACATTCTTGTGATCTTGAGGAATCGCCATATTCAAAACAGGAAACAAATTCAGCCATTTTTTCCCTTCTTTTTTTTAAAGTACATTTTCATGCCAGATTAATACCCCAGGGGACTGATGGCCTCTGTTTATCCTCAGAACAGGTACAACATTGGCAACAAAAGAGAAAATTCTCTCCCCAATCTCATACTTCAGCCCTAATCAAGACGGCCCATTTCTGAGGGGCAGAGGACAGTTTTCTCTACGGTCCATTTGGTCTCTTTGGCCTCTCTGCTGAGAATGACAACACGGAGCCCAAAGAGAGCCATTTGTGCTGGTGGCTTCTGCCGTTTGGACTTATTCTCATGAGGAACTGGGCTCAGATCAGAAGGTCATTTCACTCAGGCCACCAAAGAAGCTGGCAGATAGGAACAACTTTCATTTAAATGACAGACTTGGGGCTGGATTGGCACTAGTGATCTACAGGCAAAAGGGCATCCCCAGCACACATCCATCCCAGACACACATTCAGGAACATTTGTTAACATTATCAATAAGTGGTCAGTGAAAGAGACATCTCTCCATAACATAGTAGCACATAGAAACCACAGCAATATATAAACCCCTAAAGCATAGACTAGACCAGATAGACAGAGGAGTCAGGCCTGACTCATAACTTCCCAAGGTTCCCGATGAAAGAGATGGGGAGCTCATAGAGTGGTAGGCCAGGAACATTTTTTCGTATTGTATTATCTGGGGTAAATTTATGTGGCTTAAGATGGGAATGGCAGCCCAGCAACACCACAGTGTGAGTGCTGAAGTACCCAAACTGCAAACACAGCAGTACACAACCTGTTCACCTGCCCATAAGAGGGTAATGAAATAACAGCACAACTTAAAAACCACTCCATTCCAATAAGCTTTTATAAATTGCCCAAAGAGGAGGAAAAAGAGAAGTGGGCTGGCCTAAATTTTCAAGTGTACGATAAGTGCCTCAATAACATGTCCAAAGCCTACATTTCAGTGCTCAAATGAACACTTGGGCACATAAAACAGGGCATTTCCATGTCTATAGGTAAGTGCTTGATTTGAGAGAACAAAGGCAGGAGATGTATAGCCTGCTGACCTAGGAAAACCGGGGGGATGGGGCAATGTCTTTAAGTGTTTGTGATAGACAATGTGCATTTGGGAGAGTTAATGTGTACAAGTGTGAATATGGGAGAGTTAATAGGTATGAGTGTGTATTCAAGAAAGTGTGTGCATAAGGCAGTGTGAGTGTAAGGAGAAGAGCGAGAGAAATTGTGTGTGTGCGCACATCTGTGTAAAAGAGAGAGAGGGAGAGAGAAAATGCAAGCAAAGGAAGATCTGAGTGTATTTTTATATGGTATATATCTATGCGAGAGGGAAGGAGCAATGTGTTGTGAGGACAGAGGTTAGACTCAACAAAATAAAATGTCACAGATTTGTCTTGGCCAAGTCATTAAAGGTGATGCCTGCAGTTGAAGAATATAACCTGCCAGCCAGCGCAAAGCAGAGTGAGGCATTTCTGACAGCTCAGTGTGTTTCGGGGCAGCTTGTAAATTCTTATTATTCCAGTGTTTACTCAATTCCTGCATAAGCCAGAGATGCTCAGGGTTCTTGCGCCACACATCCCATTTATTTACTCGTTATGCAGTTCTGAGAACCCACCCACTTGTAACACCAAAACCTTATCCAATCAGACATCAGCCACCAAAATTTCCCACAGGAAGTCTCAAGGAAAGGAGAATACATTCTCCTATCTCCCCTTACTTCTTTTTCTTAGTGTTACCAAGTCAGTAAGATATTTATAAAACAGAAAGGAGCCAATGGACTGATCTAATTAATATCTTGTACAGTACGCGGTCAAAAGCAGGAGATTAACCAATCCCAAGCTAACAAAACCCAAATAAATATTATCCCTTTGTAAATAATATGGAACCGCAGATTGGATAGATATCATTGTCAATCACGTCACTCTTTTTCCCTACAGGCCACTCCCTTGAATAATTATTAAGGAGGAAATTTAATTATAAGGGAGGAAAAAAAACAATTGGGATGCATAACCGGCACAGATCTTTGTCCCCAAATCTCAGTCCCTGAAGAACACTCAAACCTTCTCTGAGACCTAAACAAGCTTGAAAAAGCTTCCATAGTTTAGAAACCTCTCTGAATAATTCTGCACCTACCATGTCTTGGAACTGGGACCAAAGAGTGCGCAAAGGTCAGCATGGCTGGCTCTAAACATGGTTTGTGCTCATACATCATTGCTCAAACTTGATTAGTAACAAAGGCTAACGAGCAGCATTCTGCTCCTGCCAAATGCTTGGACTGGCACACAGCTGTCTTCCTGTCACCCGCCAGGACACGTTGTTTTTTGTTTTTGTTTTTTTACAGGGTTGATATGATACACTAATCACGTTTGTGTAACTGATTTGGATGGTCTTGCTTATTCCCAGCTAGCCGGATGGTAGGACAGCCCAGAGCCCCACATACTGTGTGCCACTTTGCACATGTCACCAGAGTACTTTGTTCTCTGTTGAGGCACTATAGGATACCTGCTCAGAGTTTCCAGAGTGCAATGAGGCAAACAAGGCGAGGCAGTATACCAGGTATGGACACACAAACACAGCTGCTGTGTGACACAAACTGAACTTTGTAACCTGTGACCAGTTAAGATGACCATTCCTCATCTAACCATTACAAAAACCCTGGTCAAAAGTGTCATGTGGACATAGCCAAAAATACGTCACTCCAGTGAGATTTCCAAGACTTTCTCCTTTCAGCTGGGTCAGAGAACTGCCATCCCTTGTGTTTTTCTTAATATTTCATTTTTATCTGGCCTGGAGAATACAAAGGCCACTTGGGGAACTCTTTAATTGAAAGTTAAAAGGATGTAATCATTCAAAGGTTTGGGTTTTACATTCTGGGCAAGGCTCCTTCCAGATACTGTTTTGGGTGAAGGGTCCAGAGGTGCAGGTTCAAGTTTGGGACAAAAAAATTCAGGAGGCTCAGCTCCTTGTTTGGGTGAAGATTAAAGGGGACTGGACAATGTTGTGGTTAACATTTTGCATGAAGCTTCAGGAAGCTCAAGTTTTAGCACAGCTTCTTTCTGGTTCTTATTTTATCCAGGCTTGATCGCCTCCTTGCATTGTCTTATACCACCTCTACCCCCATCCCTACAGTTCATAAGAGGTCGCAAATAGGAATGAATGTATTTCAGTTGCATTTAAAAAGTGACCAAAAAGGTCACCCAAAACTCATTTGGGAATCCAAACCCTTCCCGAGGTTCAATAAAACTCAGATAATATTACCCCCCTATCATTTTTCATGTTCGCAGTTGCCTTTGTGCTTCCTAATTCCAGTGCTGAAATACCAAAAGGAAGGAGAAGAGGGGTGGTGCAGCCTAAGACTCAGGAGAACTGGATTTAATTCTCCGCTCTGCCACAAAACTTCCTAAGTGACCTGGACTAGGGACTTCCTTCAGTTCCCCATCTGTAAAATGGGGATAATAATACTTTCCTATCTCAATGGGGTATTGTGAGAATAAACACAAAATGCCTTAAGTGTGATACTGGCAGACCAGGTGCCAGCTCATGCCAAGGTCCCCATGTCTCATTTGAACAAAGACAAACACATAGTTGGAATCCATCTGGCTCACTGTGTGTTAGTATTGTTAAAATAAGTATTAAAATCACATGAATGTGTTTAGTATTTAGACTTTATGGAATGCTTGAAAGTTGCTGCATGCACTGATCTCACTTATAACATCTGTATCTCATACTGTAAGGAAGTGTTTGAGCTGTTGTATTGTGAGCATCTGTCCCTGTGGAAGTCACCAGACAGGACAGAGACATTAAGCAGTGTGAAGGGCTGATCTTCAACAGGTGTTACACCCTTCCCAAAAGGAAAGGTCAGGACTATTGTGGGAAATTGGGAGTGGAATTTTCCTATGTACCCTCAACAAGAGGACAAAGGACTTTTGTTGTCCTGGTCTCCTCCCAGTGAAGATGAGTCATGCAAGTGGATTCCTCCAATCGACTGAGTTTGCAGCTGAGAATTCATGGCAAGAGGGGGATAAAAGCCCCAAACAAAAGGAACTTGACAGGTTTCAGAGTAGCAGCAGTGTTAGTCTGTATTCGCAAAAAGAAAAGGAGGACTTGTGGCACCTTAGAGACTAACAAATTTATCTGAGCATAAGCTTTCGTGAGCTACAGCTCACTTCATCGGATGCATTCAGTGGAAAATACAGCGGGGAGATTTATACACACAGAGAACATGAAACAATGGATGTTACCATACACACTATAATGAGAGTGATCACTTAAGGTGAGCTATTAAGCAGGAGAGCGGAGTTGTGGGGGGGGAGGAAAACCTTTTGTAGTGATAATCAAGGTGGGCCATTTCCAGCAGTTGCATAAGAATGTCTGAGGAACAGTGCAGGGTGGGGTGGGGAGGAACAAACATGGGGAAATAGTTTTACTTTGTGTAATGACACATCCACTCCCAGTCTTTATTCAAGCCTAAGTTAATTGTATCCAGTTTGCAAATTAATTCCAATTCAGCAGTCTCTCCTTGGAGTCTGTTTTTTTGTTTTTTTAAGTGATCACTCTCGTTACAGTGTGTATGGTAACACCCATTATTTCATGTTCTCTATGTATATAAATCTCCCCACTGTATTTTCCACTGAATGCATCCGATGAAGTGAGCTGTAGCTCATGAAAGCTTATGCTCAAATAAATTTGTTAGTCTCTAAGGTGCCACAAGTCCTCCTTTTCTTTTTAAAATGAACTTGGTATCTCTATGCTGCTTGGTCTCTGGGGGGGCAAAGTGTTTCTAGACATAAGCAAGAGATTCCCCAGCTGCTTAGACTGGGTTAGCCCTAAAGGACATATAGAGCTTGCTGATTATAGAAGCTTCTATTCTTTTGAAATTTAAAATTGGAACTCATTTGTGTATCTGTGTTTACCTGCCTTAACCTTGTGAATAACTCAGGTTTCCTTTTCCTATTTAATAAACCTTCAGATAGTTTAGAATAGGATTGGTTCAAGTGTTGTCTTTGGTGTGAGATCTAAAGTGCAATTGACCTGGGGTAAGTGACTGTCCTTTGGGACTGGAAGTAACTTGATTCTTGGGGTAAGGACCATCTATCACAGAGGTGAGCTCACCCGTGTGGTGACTTAGATTGAAGTCCCCAAGCAGGCTGCCTGTGACTCTATATTTAGGCTGTCATGGCACCTGAGAAGTTTACACTTGATAATTGGTTGGTGAAATCGAAGCGTAGAACTCGCAGCCTATCTGGGGTTTGTACCCTGGTTCATCAGTCTGCCCTGAGGGCGGTATTCATGCTCTTGATTCACTGCAGGCAGCATTACATTGAGGGGCTCAGATACTATGGCAACGGGGGCCATATAAGTGCATACGATAGAAAGACAAGGAAACATTTATGTTCCTAATTTAGAATTAGAAGTAGGAAGATGAAATCTTGTGAGACGAACCTGTTCTCGGGGGGAGGTTCAGTCTGGAGTTCTCCAGGCATTGGCTGGTAAGCATCATTAGTCTCATTGCACACGTCGGGGAGCGATACCTAAGGCTAGGTCTACACAGCAAAGACAAACCTGTGGCTGGCCTGTGCCAGCTGACTCAGGTCCTCGGGGCTCAGGTTGCAGGGTTGTTTCATTGCTGTGTAGACTTTCTGGCTCAGGCTGGAGCCTGAGCTCTGGGACCCTCCCACCTTTTAAGGTCCTAGAGCCCAGGGCCCCTAGCTGAGCCCAGATGGCTACACTGCAATGAAAGAACCCCGCAGCCCGAGCCCCGCAAGCCTGTGTCAGCTGAAGGTGTCTAGTGCTGTGTAGACATACCCTGAGGCACACAGCTGTCAAGTGACTTGCTCTGCATCCCACAACTAATGGATGTTAAAGCAGAGACTATAACTCCGGTCTCCTGCCTCCCAGTCTTGTGCCTCAACCACTAGACAGACAGTGATGCCTCCCATGCAGCCACTTGAACAGACTTTCAATCTTAACCTTTATTGAGGCTTGTCAGTCACTAGTTGTAAGCTTTCACGGGTGACATCACAGCTATTTCCCTCTGGAACACCTCTGATGTAACAAAAGCACATCACCAGAGGCGTTGGCATGCAACTGAACAAGCAGGGAGGGGAGAAATACCACTGAGAGCGAAAATCTCCTGTTTACAAACACTTGGGCTCATTAATTAGCCATATCAGCCAAAGGAAAAAAAGAATATTTGTGAATGTTCCATATGCAAATTAATTAACATGAAAACAATGTCCCTTCTCGAGCATCAAGTGTCTTCCACAACCACCTGGTGAAGTCTGATGCCCTTACTACATCTGCACAACAGGGAATTGTTTCTAATGGGCTTTCGCTTCAGCAAGAACGATCACGGCAGGGCTGGAGGGACTGCTCCTTCTTCTGTTTGTACAGCTCCTAACACTCTGTGGGCACTACACAGCATAAAGTAACTGCTTTTGCTTTCCATCTCTCAATCCTATGGCTCTCCAAATAAAATAATTTCCCAGGAATGCAGTCCTCTGCTCACTTCAAATTGGCATTTACACTGCTCTTGCCATTCGTTGAGATGCCACCAATTGGTTGTTTCTTTACTGGTATCTTTGCTTGCTTTTTTGTCGGTGTTTAAGTCCTATCCTCTGCCCTAATTAGCCCAAGAATGTTAAAGAGGTGTACTCTAAAAGTGCCTGTGTTTTGTAAAGTCATGAAATACAGTGTTCTCTGGTATCACAGGGGGAGAGCTACATAAATGATGAGGTGACCACCTCTGTAAATTACTCCTTATGCCAGAACTGATATGAGAACTGTCAAATGTTGCTGATGTCAGAACTCATGGCTTACTGGGGTGGAAGGCCTGGCTTCTGGTAGTGGAGCTCACACTAGATGGTGATAGGGAGTCCTTTTTTTTTTTTTTTGGCACGGAAGGTTGTGGCTCATAGTACCAGTGGCAGAGGGCTTACATGGCTTCCGGTAGCTGAAGGCATGGTTAGTGTTGGTGACTGGTATGAATAGCTTCCAGATGTAGAGCTCATGGATTACAACAGCGGCAGCCATGGCTTATGGTAATGGAGGGTGCGATGAACATATCTTACGGGGGTGGAGATCACAGCTTAATATGGTGGCAGAGGGTGTCATTTATGGTTGGGGAGGCCATGTTTTATTTAGTGTGCTGGAGATGTGGTCTACTGTGGTGAACAGTGTGTGGCTTATCCTGCAGCAAATAGTTCTCTGGATTTATACAAATGCAAAGGAACAGCTCTTCCATACGCGCTAGGCTCCCTTTACATAAAACTTAAACATAGCTCAGAAATAATACCCCACCATAACTAAAGTGCAGCCATACTGTTCAATATAACCATCTACAGCCAATCAGGCAACACAAACCCTAGGCTCAGCCTTCTTCTGCAACAATTCTGCACCCTGGCAAGCCCCCACCCCCTCTGAAATGCCTGGGGGAAGAAAGATGAGCATTTCACCATCTCTTAAGGGTCATCAGATTCAGCTTATTTTGGACTAAGGTTAGGACAAGCAAACTCCAAAGGCATGATGCCCCTACAGAGAATACCAAACCAGTAGGGCTTCATCTTGAGCTCCTCTGCTTTTCTCTACTGTGGTAGTGTGGCCCAGGGGGAAAAGGTGGCAGATTTTTTGAGGACAAGGTGGTCGGAGGCATGTTGCATGTGATGGAAGTGTCTATCTGTTCCAATGGTTTATTGTGGTGGAGATGTATTGTTTTTTAAATGGCCTTATACAAAAATACTCCCTCTCGTTCGTACATGCGCACGTGTGTGTGTGTGTGTGTGTGTGTCCACATTGTGCAGGTGGGTGCCTGCACTCAGTACATGTCCATGCATGTAATGCCCTGACTAACGATTTTTTTCCCCTTGGTTTTTCTTGTTGAGCAATATTTTTTGCTGAGCTTTCTTTTCTCTCAATTAATTTTTTTAACATATTACAGGGAAGGAGGAGCTCACCCATTTATGCCACAGCCTGAGAGACAGTTTAACCCTTTTACTGATTGGGGGAAGTAATGAATCTGGGCACTGGACTGGGGTGTACAAAACCCAATGAACGCTCAGGTAAGGCATTGGCAGTGACTGTTTTGCTCTGAGTGAATTTCTGTTCTGGGCTCCCCTGCAATCCAGCACTGATGGGAGGTTTAAAAATGCAGACCTAGAGGCGGTTGAAAGAGTCTCTTTGGATTAAGACAAGCAGGGTGTTGAAAGCAAGCCGGCCACAGTGAGGATGGGAGAGTAAGCAATGGAAAGGGAGGGGCTTGCTTGCATTTTTATTGTTTGTCAGAAGTAGCAAGGCAGAGCGAAGAAGCCACTTTGTGAGGTGCCTCTGGGGAATGGGAGGAGATCGGAATATTGAACATGGGAATTTCACCTGCTGTGGCGCCCCCATTGCCAAATACCATCCTGCCTTCTGCAAGACAGGCAAAAAACAACAGCCCTGCCCTCCAGCACCACCCAAAACCCTTTGGTCCCCTAAGTCTATAGTTTTTTACATGGAACTGGCTGACCCACACACTGGGGCACCCTTAACAAGAGGCACCCACTCTCCATGAAATAGGCATGCATAGATACTCTCCTGCACAAAGATGCAAAGGGGCCGCCTCTTACCTCAGCAGTGAAAACGGGAGAACCACCATTAGACGTCAGTGGAATTACTGTGGATTTACACTAGTGTAGCTGAGATCAGACTCTAGGCCACAGACACATGCAGGCAGAGAAATTCATCCAGGCACTGACATACAGTGCACTCAGGCAGGAGCATAGCTACAGGTTATTCATGCAATGGCTGCTCAGAGGCAGGGGGCCCCAGCACATTCACTGACAGATTCAAGAGACCCACGCAGCATGGCTCTGCCTTTGTGGATCTGGGGGATACATTCCCATAGATCCCTCGGATCAGTGGGGTTGGCGGACCTTGGCCCCTGACTCCATGGGCAGCTCTAGCCCCTTAAGGGGATGTTTTTCAGCAGATTGAGTTTTCCTGCCTCTCTGGCCATCTCGGGTTCCTCCAGGGCGGGTGGGGGATGTGGCCCATAGTTATTAAATAACTCAGAGGGTTTTGGGGATTGGACTAGATGACCTCCCGAGGTCCCTTCCAACCCTGATATTCTATGAGCTTCAATAAGCCTATTGGCCTAGCCATCAGTTAGCTCCTCTGGAAGTAAGTCAGGTTGAATGTCCCACTTCTAGTCAGGAGGGTGTCACCTCTAAGTGAACTCACGCATGCAAGTGACCAAGGGCAGTCAAAGGTGACAGATTGGGCCACTGATTCAGACTGTAAATAGGTATTACTTCTATGTTGGAGAAGTGATTACAAGAGCAAGAGGAACAATGTCTAGGGGCCCCTACTCATCCCACACCTACTCCCTTGTACACTTGGCTTCATTTTAGAGTAAGCAGGGCTGGAGCACAATGTTACCATAACACTCCATAGCATTCAGTCAGGGCCAGCTGCGTCCGCCACTGGTGGCCACATGCCATAGACTAGATTTCACCATTGGGCATAGTCCACCAATCAGACAGCCAGACTTTCTACATGTTCGCACATTACTGTGGCTCAGACTTTAGCCAGAACCATTACTGTGGTCAGCAAGTAGTGATTCTGCCAGAGGAGATTAAAAGTATCCTCTTGGCCCGACCCACACTAAAACAGCACAAGTGTAGTGAGCTGGTCTTGTCTGGGACTCCCCTTCCTCTTGGCAGAACCAGTAGGGACCAAGCTGAACAGGGCGTGGCTGGAAACCACCCTTGGCATCTTTTGCTGCTTTCTCACCAACTGGAGAGCACTAGCAAACTGTGAGCACCTCAGGCACTGCTGCAGAGAGCGAAAAGTTTCAAAGCAAAGTTATGGAGGGGAGGAAGGGCTGTGTACTTGCCAACCCCAGCTGGAGAAAAGGAAGGGAAAAGCTGTGGACTGCTTTCCTGGGGGCCTGAGCTTTCTAGAGCCAAAGCCAGCTGACTCTCTCTCAGTATTGATGGATCTCTGGAGCTCACATCTTCCATAGACTCATCAGCTATTCAGAATCTCAACTGGGGAATGACGGGTCTGAAGCATGTCAGTGCAAAGCTCACATTATCTACGGCATGCTTAGCGTTGCAAGAGGTCTCAGCTGATGCCATGCAGTGGAAGGGCAAGAATAATAGGAAGGGTCCTGCCAACGTAAGATGAAGCTGAGGCTCTTGGAAGGTTGTGAGAGAGGGCCTGAGGGTCATGTGGCAAATAGAAATATATATGGGGAATGACTTTACACAGTCTAATTTATCTAGGTGACTTCGTACATGTGTTTAAATCTGTGTGTATGTTTATGTGTGTGTGAGGGGGGTGCCTGTGTGTACTGCATAGTTACTACGACTATGGGGGAGTTGGTAGTAAGCCCTATATTTAGGTTGCCTCACACTTTTCATTATATAAGATTCTCTCTCTGGACCTTTTTTTGAGAAAATCTAACACCTCCATTCTTTGCAGCAAGCCTTTGAAATTGAGCAGGGAAAAAACCCTCATACTAGAGAAGTGTTTTTTCTTTGGTCCATGAAATTCCATTCAGGTTCAGCTGTGTTATAGACAGTTAAATAATTGCCATTTCCCTTCTGGCAGTTGCATTGCCCAGGAAAATTTCTGGCAACCTGCCAAAATAATAACTGAACACAAATGCTCTAAAGAGCCAGGCCCACAGTGCCATCAATGCAGCAGCAGCACCAACACCACAAACCACACAAGGAACACACCTGGAAGCTGCCAGAGCAGTGGTAACAGCAGGGTGGGGGAGAAAGCCAGACCAAACGCCTTATATAATACCCTCCTAGACCCAGTACATGCCCCCAGCAGCCCAGCCCCTCTCTCTCATGACCCCATTATCGACAGGAGCCCCCTATCTCCCAGGTGGGGAAGAGAGAAAATCAAGCCAGGCTGGGCTCCCATGACTATCCCATGGACCTAGGACATGGTATCAATTGCCCACTACCCCTCTAGAATAGTATCTGCCTTCTGGTGCCAGCAGGAGAGGCTGCTGGTAGCTCGTCCTGTAAGTTAAGTGGTACAAGTCTGTGCTGGGATGCTGAAAGTTCCTGATTCAATCCCTGCTGATAATGCATGATGAGGGTTTGTTACAGTTGTACATAATAGGATTTGTGTTTACCTTTTTCCTTTTAAAAAGCCTAGGAGGTTACACATCAAAAACTATATTAAAATAACATTATTTAGGTTGCAAGGTTAAGCACTCAAAAGTTAAGAAATGCCAGGTTTATAGTTGCTTATGCAACCTTAATTCAGCCCCCTTGTGCATGTCCATTATGATAGGTCTTCAAAATACAGGACCACATACTTTTTTTCCCACAGCACCCCTCCTCATTCTATGGATAAGATGGATGCGCACAGAGGCAGAAATAAGGTAGCAGGGGCAACCACAAATATTTGACTTTGAAACCCAAATAACTTTCTTTTAACTTAGGTTTTTTTATGTAGTTACTAATATAATTCCACAAATGTGCATAAGCCTTTGCAAAACAAATAAGCAGAATGAGAAAGCAACATAGAAGTTGCTGAAGGAACTTTCAGTGAGGTAGTAGGAGAACCAGGAAACAGACTCACGGAGCTCAGGGAGAAGAGGGAGTAAAGAAAGAGTGACTGACGGAACAGATAAAGGCAGCAGACCAATCAAATAAGGGAAAGACAGAGGTTTGCTCCCATCTGATTTCGATCTTGGTGAGGGGTCTGCATGGTGCAAAGAGGACAGATTCCTAACTGGAAGGTGCAGTGTTAGTTGTGAATGTTCAGAGCAGCCCTAAGGGGCATAGAGCAAGGAGGTAACCATCTTCTTAAACAGAAATAAAGGCAGTCTTTCATTCACACCAACCAAGATGTGTTGGGTCCCTCTTATCACTAGAGAAGAGAGTTGGAGGAGAGGAAACCAATACAGTGGGATGAAGGTAGTACTATAATGACTCTTCGAGACAAAAAGGTAACAGGAAGACAGGGCAGTAATTAGGCAAATGGGGTTGACAGAAGGTTTTTCGGCACTGAAGATGCAAGAGCACGCTTGTAACAGACAGAAGGGAGCAAGTGGTTGCAGCAACGAGAGAGAAGAAAGATAATCTTGCAGCAAAGCCCTAGGAGTCAAGGGACCCAAGTTCTGGTTCTGTCACAGACTTCTGTGATCCAGAGCAGGTCATTTAACCTTGCTGAGGCTCCACTCCTTCTCTGTAAAATGGGAATAACTACACTTCCTCTTTTGCAGTTAGTTCATCTAAAGGGGATCCTAAAATGGGAAACAAATATGTCTGCATCATAATTAACTGCATCAACACCTCCACTGCACCTCAGCTAGACAGAGCAGCTGGTTTAAAACCAACGGCATAGCACATGGGTGCTCACTGACTAATCAGAAGACTTACCTTAGAGAAAAGAGAATTTATCATATACAAAGTCTACAATATTGGAGCTATGACAATGAAAATCGCATTAGTAAACAAAAATGAATAATATGACAGAATGCTATTCATTTGTAGCTATAGCTGTGGGAAAAGAAGGCATGATTTTATATTATATTAACTAAGAAGTAGTTTGGGAATGGGTAATTAATTAAAGCCTTGGGGCCTGATTCTCAGGTCTCCACCAGCTGCTCTGAACACTGGAGTGGCACAAAGCAGTTGAAAAGCTGGCTTAACTGGCACCTTGAAGATTCCTCTCTTGTAAGGGGAATCCCTGCGTGCCACAGATCAGCTAGCACCTCTAGACCACTTCCCTCCTGGCCCTCAGCATAGGGAATAATCTTGCGGAAAAGAAGGGGCATGTCTGGGGCATCCAAACACACAATGATCCTCAGCTGACAAAACAGCCCCTGGGGCTGTGGGCAACAGTCCTGATGCCAGCCCCAGGCCTGCGGAAACGTAAAGATGGTTTGCAGCCACCTCTGCCCTCTGCCCAATTGTGCCAAGCATATCTAGACTGCAGCTGAAGATCTAGAGCTATGTTATTATTATTCGTGAAGCAGAAGAGGGCAGAGTTAAGGTTGAATATTTGTCATTTCCTGGCTTTTGACTGCTTAACTATGCAAATTTAATGTTCTCTCAATATAGGTCTTTGTTGAAATAAATACATATACTAAACACACACATGAATATAGATAGATAAATATCAATCTATCTAGTGGAGAATTCAGCTGTGTGAATAAGTTACATGTGACTAATTAATTAATTCAGCTAGTTGAGTTTACCCCTGTCTATTATTAAAATTCAAGCAAATCAACAACAGAAAATCATATTTACCTGTATACTGCCTACATAGAGATCATTAGCATTGCGGTCACTGGTCAAATCCAAACTCTTAATTACTTTCCCAATGACATATGGCATGACCTTCAACACCTAATAGCGTAAGAGGAATTTATGAACTGTTCATACAGTCAGAATGCCCAAACCACACCCACTGTGTGATATATGCAGCACAGCGTCCTAATCATTTATTTGGCTGGCAGATCTGAAAAATGCCAGTGTCCTAAGGGTTAAAAGAAAACAAAGTCCATGACTGAACATAGCTGACTTTCTAATCACTTGGCTGACACAAACATTTCCTTCCCCTCATCTTCAGTTGCCAGTGTGTTCTGGTGTATGTGTGTGTGTGCACGGTTTCTTCTTTGTATGCTAATCTTATGCTTTAAGACAAGGAGTTTTTGTTCCTTTGCTGCCCCTTAGCAAGAGATAATATTGAGCCTTCTGGGGGGAAGAACTGCTCCCTCCCTTCCTCCCTCCCAACACAACTCTTTGCCTCCAGGAGCTGCTCCCTTGGGGAACGGTCTACATAAATAAATGTTTAAGTAGCCACTAAGCCACAAAAGATGCAAAAAGCCGGAGACGTGGCTGCAGAAGGCAGAGTGCAGGGGGAATGAATGATGGCATCTCAGAAGAGAAGAGAGAGAAAGAAAGAAAGAAATCTTGATGCGTTCTGCTTCGGAAACTCAAACGTCCCCCCATCCATCCAGCACAGCAGACTGTTTTAAGTTAGCTGGGGCTAACTGATGGAAGAGGGGACAAGTCTACATGAGGAGCTGTACAAATCCCAAACCAAGAACATGTCTGACTGGTGAAAGACAAGAGCCTTTAACTAAGACACAAAATACACATTTAAAAACTGTACGTCCAATGACAAGTTTATTTACAGGCTACTCTGTCTTTTCACTGCTGTCCTTGTAGAATCTTCCTACCTGTCCCTCATTCACCACATATTTTTTCATGTTATCAATCTATACATTCAGTGTACTTACCACTTACATATATTGTTCTCTGCTAGATTATATTCATCCTCCTTAACTGGTATGTAGTGGGTATCTATCTGTAAGCTATTAGGGCTCCATAAAGCCCAGTGCACACAGTACAAGGCCTGCTGCTTAGGAGAACCTGTTGTATCAAGAGCTGGATGTGTTCGTCCTGTTGGGATCCAGGAAGCCCGCCTACTGCTAAAGGACCTCCCCCCAGCTGAAGCGGGGGATCCACAGGTCCAGGATTCCAAATGATTGTGGGGGACAACTAAAGATACAACAGGAACGGGAGTGAGGTCACAGGGCTATACGAAGGGAACCTGATGGGACACTGAGCAGAGAACCCCAGACATTGCCCACTGCTCCTCAAAGGTGTCAAGGGAGCCAACGGAAGACGCCCAGAGGAACTCTGCCCAGATGCATAAACGGACTGAAGAGTGGAAATAGGCCCCACAGTCGCAGGAAACCCCGTCAGCCAACCTCCTCTCCCTGGTTTTGTAGATGGCCATTTTGGCCAGGGCTAGGAGGAGGTTAACAAGGAGGCCCCGTGACTTTGTGGGACCACAGATAGGGAGTGCATAGATGAGAAGGTGAGGGGAAAAGTGCAACCAAAAATGTAATAATATATCTAGGAGGAGCCGGAATAGGGGCTGCAACCTGGCGCACTCCAGATGTACGTGGCCATGGTCTCCCTCATGCCGCAAAAGGGGCAGGTGTCTGGGAGGGGAGTGAACCGTGCCCAGTACACGCCCGTGCTCATGGCTCCATGAAGGAGCCGCCAGCTGATGTCCCTGGCGGGCCTCAGTACCAGAGTGGAATATAGGCTTACCCACCGGGGCTCCTCACCCTCCAGAGGTGGCAGGAGGTCCAGCCACTTCATGTCAGGGCGGGACGCAAGGGAAAGGACGTGAAGAGTGTGGAGCATGAACATGTACAGAAGTTTTCTTGGTGCGGTCCAGAAACGAACCAGCTGCAATTTGTGAAGCTGGCTCGCAGTAAAGGGGTGGGATGGCCAGTTAGGTCCATGGGGCAGGAGCCTGATGAAAAGGTCCAGAAGGCCTGGGGTGTAGGGTGGGCGGGGCGTGCCCCTGGATGTGTTCGGGGCACTGCAGTTTGGACTGAGTCAGCTCTGCTTCTGTTTGAGTTGGGGCTGGAATTGCTGTGGTTCCATTTGCTAGGTGTCATTGGTTTTGTAATTTGATCAGTTCTGCTAGGTTGGTCTAGGTTTTATAGAATGAGATCACACTGCTTTTATGCTGGTAGAAACTGAGTTTAATATCATCAAATTGGCTTGAGTTTAATGGACGAGGATTGCCCCAGTTTAACATGTATTACCTTTGTTTCACTTTGGTTGCTATGCTTGTACCCAGTCAGAATGAGCTTTGTTCTTATTTATTTGGGTTCAGTTCCATGGACTGGGATTGCACTGTCTTAATGTGGCTTGGCTTGGCTTTGTTTTGATGGGATTGTGTGAAATTTCATTTAGTTCCTTGAGGTTGCCTTGGTTTACCTAAACCAGGATTGTCTTGGTTAGGCTTTGTTTCATTTTGATTGCATTGAGTTGGACTGCAGTGATTTTGATACAGACCGAGTAACAGTTACAAACAAAAAGAAAAGGAGTACTTGTGGCACCTTAGAGACTAACAAATTTATTTGATCATAAGTTTTCGTGAGCTACAGTCCACTTCATCAGATGCATGTAGTGGAAAATACAGTGGGGAGATTTATATACACAGAGAACATGAAACAATGGGTGTTACCATACCCACTGTAACGAGAGTGATCAGGTAAGGTGAGCTATTAGCAGCTGGAGAGCAGGGGGAGCAGGGGGGGAGGGGAAAACTTTTGTAGTGATAATCAAGGTGGGCCATTTCCAGCAGTTGACAAGAATGTGTGAGGAACCATGGGGGGGTGGGGGGGGGAATAAAGATGGGGAAATAGTTTTACTTTGTGTAATGACACATCTACTCCCAGTCTTTATTCAAGCCTAAGTTAATTGTATCCAGTTTGCAAATTAATTCCAATTCAGCAATCTCTCGTTGGAGTCGGTTTTTGAAGTCTTTTTGTTGTAATATTGCGACCTTAGGTCTGTAATTGAGTGACCAGAGAGACTGAAGTGTTCTCCGACTGGTTTATGAATGTTATAATTCTTGACATCTGATTTGTGTCCATTTATTCTTTTACGTAGAGACTGTCCAGTTTGACCAATGTACATGGCAGAAGGGCATTGCTGGCACATGGTGGCATATATCACATTGGTAGATGTGCAGGTGAAAGAGCCTCTGATAGTGTGGCTGATGTGATTAGGCCCTATGATGGTGTCCCCTGAATAGATATGTGGACACAGTTGTCAACGGGCTTTGTTGCAAGGATAGGTTCCTGGGTTAGTGGTTCTGTTGTGTGGTTGCTGGTGAGTATTTGCTTCAGGCTGGGGGATTGTCTGAAGGCAAGGACTGGCCTGTGTCCCAAGATTTGTGAGAGTGATGGGTCGTCCTTCAGGATAGGTTGTAGAATCACATCAGCCACACTATCAGAGGCTCGTTCACCTGCACATCTACCAATGTGATACCCCAGTGAGAGACTGCTGAATTGGAATTAATTTGCAAACTGGATACAAGCAAACTTAGGCTTGAATAAAGACTAGGAGTAGATGTGTCATTACACAAAGTAAAATTATTTCCACATCTTTATTCCCCACCCACCCACCCACCCCCGTTCCTCACACATTCTTGTCAACTGCTGGAAATGGCCCACCTTGATTATCACTACAAAAGTTTCCCCCCCCCCCCCCCCACTCTCCAGCTGGTAATAGCTCACCTTACCTGATCACTCTTGTTACAGTGTGTATGGTAACACCCATTGTTTCATGTTCTCTGTGTATATAAATCTCCCCACTGTGTTTTCCACTGAATGCATCTGATGAAGTGAGCTGTAGCTCACGAAAGCTTATGCTCAAATAAATTGTTAGTCTCTAAGTGCCACAAGTACTCCTTTTCTTTTTGCGGATACAGACTGACACGGCTGCTACCCTGAAACCAGTTACAAACAAGTTGTTTACAGAATGGGGGGAGCAATCACAGTAGTGAACTGTCATGTGTTTCATGATTTTATCATCATGATTCATGCGTACGTGCACGTTTGTGAGGGATCACATGTCAAAATTCTTACTTGTGAAGCCACCATGCCAGGAAACTGACCCCACCTCCCATAAATGGTACCATCATCTTGAAGATCCCATACCTAGTCATGCTAGAACCATTGCATTTGAGGCTGAGTTGGGCCTCTTAACAAGCCCTGCTTCCAAAACCCTACAGACTTCCCATGAGTCTCTTTGGAGAGACCACAATAGATAGTTGTTGGAAAGGTAAGAATTAGCCAAGTCCATTCCATCCAAGACACACTGGTTTGAAAGTGTGTACCACAGCTCTCTAGAAAAATTCCACTATTGTATGGGGGATACATAATATTGACCCAATACTAATTCCATTAAAATGTCCTCCACACTAGGTGCATTTCATGGAGATGGTGGTTGGAAGGAACTCTCAGAGACAGGATGAACACAAGAGACATCATTGTATGTTCTGCTCTACCAGTTGGTGTGTCACAACAATGGTAAATCTGGTATGGCAACTCCTATTTTCCAGTTTTATGAACGATTTATGAAACTGAAATACTTGTGCACTTCCTGATTGCATCAGGAAAATAAGCCTATAAAGCCCTCAGGAAAGCCAGTTTTGCACTACATTCTTTTGAAGAGGTTGCAATTCCAAGACATTTTTACAACGATCCGACGGTCAATCTTTCTATGTGCATTGGCATGCAGCTCTCAAACAGTGAAGCCTTCAAAGAGATTTGAAGATCTTTCCTTCATGATGCTGTCCCAGACTTTTGTATGTTTCCCTGAGAGCTGAAAAGGTCAGTAAGGGTCCCCTTTCAGGTTCTCTAGTGTTATTTTCTATTCTAGGTACAAATATTCTGGCTGCTGTTTGTTGTCACATGAGGTGACGTCAACAGGAGCTTAAGGTCTGAATGAGGGCAGCCAGCCAAAGCCATCTTTTTCAATCTGTTTCAGCTGTTTTCTGCAGCTTTTCGTCCACCTCAGCAGGGTGTTTTTGTCACCATTTCCCCATGCTTCACAACAACCCCCCCTTTTGAGGGTCACTTTGGGGAAAGAGTTTCTCACCAAAAATGAGGCAATAATGTGTCCATTCTGCAGATGGGCATGGGCTTGTTTGCTTATGCAAAATACCCATCATGCATGTGGAAACAAGCAAGCACTAGGGAATATACAGAGAGGGAGGCTCCCTACCTGAGCTCTGTGAAGCGAGGAACATAAAGAAATGCACCTCCTTCCCCTGAGCAACATGTAGGGAGTGGGTTAGAGGGAGAAACAGCCCTTTCCTAAGCAGCTTGAACAGTATGGAGAAAGAGTCCCCTTACTCAGCAGTGTGCACTGGGGGACATAAAAAGAGGCCCCTTCCTTAATAGGGTGGCCAGGTGTCCAATTTTCAACTGGAACACCCAGTCAAAAGGGGACCCTGGCGGCTCCTGTCAGCACCGCCAATCGGGCCGTTAAAAGTCCGGTCGGCAGTGCTGCAGAGCTAAGGAGGTTAGTCCCTATCTGTCCTGGGGCACCATGCTGCGCACCCCCCGGACACTACCAGCAGTTCCAGGTCATAGGCAGGGGGTCCACGGGGCTCCATGCGCTGCCCCCGCCCCTGAGCACCCACTCTGCACTTCCATTGGCTGGCAACCAGCCAACGGGAGCTGGAGGGGGGGATTTGCCTGCGGGCGAGAGCAGCATGTGGAGCCTTCTGGCCCTGGACCTGGTGGCTGCTTCAGGGGGGCGCGCAACATGGTGCCAGGACAGGCAGGTAGCCTGCCTTAGTCCTGCTGCACCGCTGACCGGGAGCTACCTGAGGTAAGCCTGCACCCCAATCTCGTGCCCCAACCCCCTGCCCCAGCCCATAGCCCCCTCCTGCACCATGAACCCCTCATTTCTGGCCTCACCCTGGAGCCCGCACCCCCAGTTAGAGCCCTCACCTCCTGCCGCACCTCAACCCCCTGCCCCAGCCCAGAGAAAGTGAGTGAGGGTGGGAGAGAGTGAGTCACTGAGGGAGGGGGAATGTAGTGAGCGGGAGCTGGAGCCTCGGAGAAAGGGCGGGGAACGGGCATGGCCTCAGGGCAGGGCGGGGCTGGGGTGTTCGGTTTTGAGCAACTAGAAAGTTGTCAAGCCTACTCCCTGAGCAAGATGTCCTATGGAATATGAAGAACCAGCCCCTATCCCACCCCAGCCCCTGCCTCCAGGAGTGGCATGTATTGGGGGAAAGAGAATGAAATCAACATGTCCAGCTTTGAGAGTGTGATGGTATTTTAAGTTTCTGCAGAAGCCCCTGGGACTCCCACTCCATACAACTGTCAGCGGACAATTCCCCAAAGTGGCTGTTGAACCATCATGCTCCTTGCAGCCTGGTTTGTCCAGGTCTGTGGTGTCAACCCCATGTCATCCCTCTCCCTATCTCCCTTCTGGGTGTGGTGTTCTGTCCCATCTAGTGGCTCCGAGACCACTTAGAGAGAGAGATTAATGAGACTGCTCTACAGCCTTACTAAGAGCCAGTTGGCTTTTAGATCATGCAGTAGAGGCTCATGCACTAAGCTTCAGAGGTCCCTGGTTCGATCCTGCATGCCGATGACCGGGGTCTGTCAGTGTTACATCAGCTCTACAGCAAACGTTCCCTTCTAGCTTTACAGACCTCCCCACTTCCACATTCTCTCATTTTTAACATTTGTCCTTACGGGAATCTCCCCAGACTCCGGCTCCCTTTGCTATTCTTGAAGTTCTCAGCATTGACGTAAGAACCTTCTCTCAGCCTCTGCTGGAAACCATGATGCAGTTATCCTGCTACAACTGTGATAGCATAAACCTGTTGCCTTGGGTGTCTGTGATCTCATCAGCTCTCGCAAGCCAAGAAGTGGTCAGGTCTTGTCAGTATTAATGATAGGAAACCTCCAAAGGAGCTGCAGGAAGCCATGTTTAGCGATTCATGGAGCGCTCTTCCCTGAGGCTATATCTACCCTGCAGCTGGAAGCAAGCCTCCACGCCTGAGTAGACAGACTTGCACTAGCTGGGCTTGGGCTAGTGCACTAAAATATAGCAGTGTAGACGTTGCGGCTTGGGCTTTCAAGCCCACCCCACCCCCTCGGGTCTGAACTCAGGTGGCTAGCCTGAGTCTCCACCCAAGCCACAACATCCACACTGCTGTTTTTAGCAGGCTAGCTTGCAGGAAGCTAGCGTGCGTCTGTCTTCCTGGGCTGGGATGCCTGCTCCCAGGTGCAGTGTAGGCACAGCTTAAGAGGCCACACCCCAGCATGGGGTAGAGGGCCCTGTGCTGCTGGAGCTTCTGTCTTTCAGAGAAGATATAAAACCAGGTTCCTGACCTGTCCTAGTCTCTAAAGATCCAGTATTGTTATTGGTATTATTTATATATTTGTATTACAGTAGCATCGAGAAGCCCCAACCAAGCTCAGGGCCCCATTGTGCCAGGACCTGCACAGACATAGAAACAGTCCCTACCTTGAAGAACTTGTTTATTTCAATTGTGAGGATAAGTGTAGGAAGGAGAACAGATGTGAAGTGACTCGCCCAAGGTCACACAGCAGGTCAGTGGCAGAGACGGGATTAGAACCCAGGTCTCCTGGTCTGGATAATTTATGTATTAAACCACACAAGCAGTGGCGCTTTTTGCAAGAACAGGGATGTTAGCCCTATTCCAACACAAGTACCAGTCATTAAATGCCTCTACCATGGAATGACCCCTCCACTTTCAGTTCATGTCTTAAATGGTGGTGTGGCACCGCTGTGCACTGATAAGCAGCGGCCACGTTTCGTTCCAAAGAGAGGTGGCTACATTTCAATGGAGAGCAAAGTGATGCTAGTGTACAGAGCTTGTCCAAAGAGCTTTGGGACCCTTTAGGATAAAATGAACACTAGAAATAGAAGGCTCGCAGTTGTCGTTGTCTGACATCACTGAAGGATTGGATTGGAGGAGCAGGGATAAATGAAAAGACAGCTCTTGGTTGAAGAAGCAGATATACTGTAAAATGGCAAAGGCGGATATTGGAGCAACCCAAGAAAGGAAAATGGATTTATGTTTGCCTTCACTTATATACCTCAAAGGCTTCTCCAGCATGAAACATGCTCTTTAAGACGCTAGCTGCTCACTCCATACATTTGACAGTCTCTGATTAAACTCCCCAATAATAACCTTGCAAGACAGAGCCAAACTCACAGAAGTACAGGGTGTTCTCATCATTGGCTCCCAAAAATAGTTCTTTGCCAATAACAGTCAATCGGTTTAGCCTCCGCCAACCTGCACTTGCACTGTCCCCACATTCAACAACTGCTGACGCTGTTTGTCCACTATGCCACAGGACTGCAAGGCACGGAAAGAGACAACAGCTAAGGCTTGGATACACTTTGCTGAAAATACCCCTGAATTGCAACACTGGAGTAACCAGGCTTTCACATAGCCCAGCCATTCCGTCACTCCATGTGACACCTGCTAATAAGAGAAGCCAGGACTGGAAGAGTGGTGAGCCAGCATTCCTGTACTGTTTCCTGCAGTGCCTTCTACTGGCAGAAGCTAGGACTGTATTAGTGTTGAGCTTCTCAAGGTCAGCTCTCCTAGCTTAGTCCCTACAATGCTTGCTGCTGAGAAAGGCTGGTACTGTAGTTGTCATGTGCTCAGCACAGCATGTGCTCCTAGGAAAAGTCTGGAACCCAGGGGAATGAGACTGCAAAGGGGTACCAGGACATGGGGTAAACTGAGCTTGGGGGAGTGGCAGGATAGCAGGGAAATGGAACTAAGGGGGCTGGGACATGGGGAAATGGAGTGGAGCTGGGATGGGAAGACAGAGATATGGTGATGAAGAGGTGCCAGAATGCAAAGAAATGGAGGACATCAAACAATCAAGCTAAGCCAGTGGATGGGTCCTTTTAAGGACAGAAACTACTCCATTATTCTCTAGCTCTATTCATCTTGATAGCCAAGGTTTAAAGTTTACCAATGACGTAAAAGAATGAACCTATACTGAACTCAGTAGAGATGCATCCACTTATGAATTTGGCCCCAGAGGACTTTTTCAAGCGACGAGTTAGATGATGACTGCCCAAGCAAATGCAGCAGCCACAGTGTGATACTGGTGCCAAAACCAGGCCAGAACAGATGAGCCATCTGTCAAACTCAAGCATGGTACTCAACTAGCCCAGGAGGGTACAAAATGGGCAGAAAATAGCAGAAGGCACTGAAAATGCTCTCATTCGAACAGTGAAATACAATACAGTTGTGTTTTATACAGCATCTTTCGTCCCACACGGCTTTACAAAGTTAAATACACGACAGCAAACGCTATATGGAATAAAGAAGATCTGGTGCATAAGCCATTATGAGGCAATATAATTGGCTACATAATTTTCCCTGCTTGAAGCTGCTGCATAAAAGCTCATTAATCCACAAAAATGCTGTGTTACTGTTCTGTGCCTTCTTAGGAGCCGTCTCTGCTGCTCCCTTTATAACCAGCCACAGTGTACAGACCTTCTCAAAGGAGCCAAGAAGCAAACACATCACTCCCCAACCCCAAACATTTCCTACACACCTTAGGGAAAGTGACTGCTCTATGGAGCTCATAAGTTTTGCCATACCAGGTCCTGACCACACAAATTCAGGGCCCTTGATGCATAATGTAGGTTAAATGTGCTACACGGTACACAGGGCCTTGAATATACATTACAGAAAAGAGTGGTGCAAACACATTGCATAGCAAACATATTGGAGACCAGTTTAGGACTAGACCATGAAACAAATGGGAGACAGTGATTCTGTGTGAGGAGGGGGACAACATATTTGCTTCTGGGCCCCCTTGAGAAGGCAGGCAGAAGACTTCTGCCTCTTTAGGGCCAGGACAAAAATCAATCTAGCCACCATCTTAGCCTCCTTGAAATGCCTCCTTAAAATCCACCTCTGCCATGACATCTGCAATACACTGTCAGCCCAGGTGACAATGTCTAGTCAGATTGCAAGCCATAACTAACACTCATTAAGCTAAGATATGTATATTAAACTGCTTCCTTGGCCTCCACTCCACATCCCCACACTTTGTTTCATCCACCGTGTGTATTCTGTTGTGTCCTTCACTGTAAAGGCTCCGAGGCAGGGACTGTCTTCTTAATGTGTTTTTACAGTGCCTAGCACAATGGAACCTTATTACTACTAACCCTATAAGAAATGAAGAGCTGGGATTTGGAACCCATAGGGAGTTACAATAGCCCAGATGACTGGACATGAAGGAACAGATGGGAACGTCAACAGAAGGGGAGCTGGGGCAGTAGCACAGGTGGACAATGATTTAATTGGTAATTTGGTGAGGGGCAGATGTAGAGACATAGGAGATGTGGGAGGAAGAAGAACTCAGGGTTAAGGAGGACACCAAGGCACACAGTGGAGGCCAAAGGGAGGTCTGAGTTAAAGGAGAAAATGGAAAACATGGCATATGGGGCAGCAGACTGGCCACTGTGAAGGGGGCTTTATGTCACATAGTTCTCATAGGGGGTGGGGAGCTCAGGGCTTCTGCTCTGCATCGGGGTGGTGGGGGTAGGGGCTTCAGCCAGAGATGACTGTTGCCTGCTGAGAGTTGCGGGCACAATTTAAAGTTTCCACCCCCTCCAACAGCTTGAGTCATCCCCCCCCACCCCAGGCACACTCCCCTCTTACCCTCAGCAGCCTCTCCCTGCAGCTCCCAGCTGTTTGCCACTGCCTCTCCCCATGGCCCACAGCTCCCAGACAGCTCCAGCTGCTGCTGTGCAGGGAGGGAGCCCAGCTGCACCATGTGACCAAGCAGGGCCTGCAAACCCTGGCAAAAATCGGGGGGGAGGGAGGTGCCCCCCCATGTGTTGCCTCTAGCTTCTGCCCAGTGGGGAGGTCGGTCTTGAGGCTTCAGTGGGAGCAAGGCTGATGTCTGAAGCAGGTGCCTCCCACGGGGTTGAAGACCTGAAACCCCCATTCCCGCAGGGCTGAAGCCCCGAGACCTCGCAGGTGCCTCCTGAGGGGCTGAAGCCCCAAGCCCCATCAGATACCGAGCACATACAGTCCTTCCCAACCCCATCCCACCCACCCACACAAGGCTTTGTCCATGCATTTCAGTCTTGGCCTGAAGCATCCGTTGCTATTGCAGCCTCCCCGCTGTTCCCCTCACAGCTCTGTGCAGCCTTTGAGCCCCGTCTTGTAACACCTCCTGCAACTGCAATACAGGGCAGCCCCCTAGCTACGTCACCGCACCTCAGTATGGTCAGCAACACCCCTGCTGTTCTTACACTGGGCACTACTCAGGCAAAATTGTGTGGTATTTTTTGCAAGGTGGGAAAGTGGCGGTGAGGGGGCAATCTGACACCCACTACACTCGTTTGACTTGTGATTAAAGGTAGGTTCTCCAGCAGTGCATGAGATGCTGCTTCTAGCACAAAGGAGAAAGGGAAGCTGGCAGCGCTGGAGCTGAATTCCTATCTGCTGAGTGGGGCTAACACAGATGTACAGAGAGCAGACACCAGCCTCTGGGCGGGAAGAAGGAGCAATGCCAGCAAGTAGTCGAGCAACCAAGACCACTGAGGCAAACAAAAAACCACTGGGTTTCATGGAGAGAACAATTAAATGGTATCCTGGGGAAATAGCGTTGTTCCTGGGATGAGCTCTGATGAGCCAAATGGCATTTTCATGTTCTAAACACTGTGTGCGCTCGCTCACGCGGCGCAGGGCCTGGGTGCTCATCAATTATTGAGATTGTTTAAAAAGGCATTTAGGAAAGTGCGCAGGAGGCGGGTTTGCATCTCCACCTCAGTCCCAGCTGAACTGCTCTTAGAAAGGGAAGCAGAGCTCATAGCCAGTGAGAAGGTAAGAGAGAAAGAGAAGGGGGGAGATGGGGATGGGAAGAGAGAAAGAGGAAATACTGAGGTTCCTCTACCCTCACAGGAAGAGGTTACGTAGAGCACAGGAAAGGACCTCATGGTGCTGATATGCCAGTGTGGTAACTGCATTCCCTGCCCCTCCTGCTTTCCAGACAGAGGGCAAAGTCCATCCTGACTTTCCCCGGTCTGATCCACATCCCTTGAGGCTAGCTCTATAGTCTATTAAACACTCTCTGCTCTGAATCAGGGTGAAATGCTGCATGAGGATACATGGAAGTTGCACGCAACACTTGTGCAGTGCAAACAGTTGTGTCACAGTGATTCTGCTGTCCAGGGAAATTATGTCAGCAAGCAGCAGGTCATTTTTAGGCAGTGCCTGTGCAGATTTTACTGACCCCTTTCTAAGCACTGCTGTATTTAGCTGGTTCAACAGGATTGTGAAGCATCTTAAGGGAGAAACTATCACAGCATGAGAACAGAGGGTTGATCTGCCCCTTTTTGTCTCCCCTCAGTTAAGGGAAAGGAGCTATATCCTCCCGCTCCCTGCCTCTAACTAGCTCCCTGATTCTTTCCAGTTCCCATATGCAGATACTTGTCTTCATATCAGCTCTCCCAGATAGAGCAATCATACTCCTCTCCTGCACTTCCAGTCTCCCCTAAATTCAGTCTCCTTGGAACTTGGTCATAGCTCAGTACTTTATCTTCATTACTGTTCTGGAGACTATGCTGAATACAGATCTCCAGAAAGCCACACATCCAGGTGCTGCTCTCTCTGGAGATCTGCACTCAATACACATTCCAAAACAGTAATGAAAACAAATCTCTAGGCATGCCAGAATGACATTTACAATTGCTTAGAACCTTTTAATTTGCTACCCAAATTTCTTCAAACATATCAGAGGGTCTTGTTCCCATTAAATAAGTCTAAAGTTTAAAAAACGATCCCACTGTGCAGTTATCTAAGCTCTAAAAAGCATCAGCTCCTCCCCCCCCCCCCCCCGAGGGGATGCATTTTTTGAAGGGATGCTCATATCACGTGAAAACTACTGAATAGATTTTGTTCAAACTGGTTGGGTTTCTTAAATCACTTCTGGGCCAAGAACATCCGAAAAGGAGAAACTTTGATCATCATGAGGGAGCAAAGTCAGGGGCCCTTGAACATAGGGCTCTTTCAACTATAAGACTATGGAAGATCTGATACCATTGTGGCAGAGAAACCAAGATGTCTGCAGATCAGATTACTCAGGATTCAGGGATGGTAATGAGTGACTCACCTTTGGAAACCAGAGCCTGCCTACTTCACCTTTAAGCAGCAGCTACAGATTTATTCTTCTTGGTTGTCTTCTTCTAGGATCTCATACACAAGTTTTGGGGATCTTGGAAATACTTGCCCACACAATGCATAATTATCCTGTGGAACTCACTGCCACAGTATATGACTGAAGGCCATAGCTTAG
Source organism: Eretmochelys imbricata (assembly GCF_965152235.1). Classification (NCBI taxonomy): domain Eukaryota; kingdom Metazoa; phylum Chordata; order Testudines; family Cheloniidae; genus Eretmochelys; species Eretmochelys imbricata. Next base: position 271,152,741 of record NC_135572.1, on the reverse strand, counting down.
CATGATTCAGAAAAGGATTGTGCATTTATATAGGTAACAGGAATGTCCAGAATTACAACAGCCAGGATTAAAATCAAATAAAAAAATCTAGAGTTTTGGAAAAGACATAACCCTATTGTTTCAGGGTAGAAGTCAACCTCAAACTAATGGGGTCTAGGACAAAACATTCCTTGGAAGTAGGTCATTGCATAACAGCCTTCCGCAAGGTTTTGTGCACCTTTCTCTGAAGCATCTCGTACTGCCCAGCATCAGAGACAGGATACTGGACTAGACAGATCTGAGCCATCATGGCAATTTTTACATTCCTGTGTACTTTGAAAGGCTGGTGTTTTCTGTGAAGCTACCTAGAATGCCTGCGGTTGCTGTAAAATAATAAAAAGAAAAGGAGTACTTGTGGCACCTTAGATACTAACCAATTTATTTGAGCATGAGCTTTCGTGAGCTACAGCTCATGCTCAAATAAATTGGTTAGTCTCTAAGGTGCCACAAGTACTCCTTTTCTTTTTGCGAATACAGACTAACACGGCTGTTACTCTGAAACCTGTAAAATAATAATACACACTGAACCAGCCATATTCAGACACACAGGCACACGCTTTACAGGTTCTCTGACACTTTTACCCACCCCAGCATAAACACAAACACTCCTACTGCCTACTCTGACTATTCACAAAACACTGTTCATCTTTGTCTCTCTCATAATACATTATGTAAAGAGTTTTGCCTGTCCTCCTCCTACTTCATCTCAGCTTGTATCTCTTGGGAACCAAATGCCACACATCAGGGAGGCAGGCCCAGCTTCTCAGCAGGCTGCTGTCAAAGCAGCTTTGTGGCTGCTCTGAGTGTCTGTTCGTTTCAAATTTGTTTTACAAGAGTGCAAACGGCAGGCAAGAATCACTGCCAGGCCACAACCAAGACTGCAGTGTAAGATATGTCATACAGGACATGGGATTTCAACTTCATACACATGCACCTGTTATTTGTCCATGAATGAGCCAGGAAGGAAACTCCAACACTAATGGAGGAGTTGTGAGGAAGGAGAGAATCATCACATATGAATAACGGAAAGGTGAAACTTAGAGATTCTGGTTGATCAGGGAAACTAGCCTGAGGAGCTAAATGTTCCACAAAAAGCAGCCAGTGAGCCAATCATCCAGAAGTGCAAAGCTCCCTTTCTCTTCTAGAGTGCCTAGATCCTCTTCCAAACAGGGGAGCAATCTGTCTGGAATTTCCAAGGGAAAAGTCCCACATCCTATGAGCCTAACCCACAGGACAAGTACATAACTCCAAGTGTATCTTCTTCAGTGCAGTCAGTGTTGGTGATCGCATGGGCAATGGAAGAACAAGTTTCCCCTGACATTTTCTATTATAACAACATTGCTTGTTTGATTTTTGTTAGTGCTTGGCTACAAAGACCGCATTCTCCATCCCTTCATTATAAACACAACTGGGGCAAGCTTAAAACTTCTTTCCTTCCCTTTTTCGTGCTTCTGTATTCAGAGATGAGAACTGGAGTCATTCTTCAAGTGTTATTGAGGTAAAGCTATTGCAAAGAGATCACTCTGACGTCTGGTGGAAAGGAGTTCTAAATCTGGAGGTGCGCTGTCAAGAAAGCCCAGTCTCCTATTGCCACATCTTTTAGCTCCATTATCCCATTTGAACACTGCTGTCACAGCCAGTCCTGGTTGCAGAGGGAGAAGTAGCATTGGAGACAGCAAGTGTTTGGCCACTAAGGGCCTTGAAGATTTGGTTTAATGTTTTAAGCTAGGCATGGTATTTGACAGGGAAACACTGCAGCATGCGGAGCATCGGGACCGCGGGCTCTTCTCAACCTGTGCTACTCAGAAGACGGGCCAATGCATCTTCAGTCATCTGGGGTTTCTTCAAGTCATGTACTGCCATAGTTAGGTACAGTGCTTTAGAAACCTAGCCTGGAGGGGACACACTAATAGCATGGACACATCCATCCCCTACAGGGAGCATGGCCTTCTAAGCAACTGTAAATGAAAAGCTATTTCTGACCACTAATGCACTTTGAGCAGCAAAGAGACCTGAAAGACCCCAAGACCATGTTTCACATTCAGAATTAGAGGGCAGATGTCCTAGACGGGGGACATGTTATGGCTCTGACCTGATTCTTCGAACTGTTTCCTCATTCCACCAGCATCACTTCTATCTTGCCAGTGTTTAGTTTTAGCCAGCTGCTCTTCATCCCAGGCACGTCTCTCTCTCGCTCAGACAGCAGGAAAGCTGGTTTCTGTGTCTCGTATGAAGGAGATATAGGACTGAGTGTCATTTGTGCATGGCTGGCACTGAACTCCATGTCCTCTCACAGTTTGCCCCAGGAGTTTTATATGTATGCTGAAGAAAATGGAGGATAGAACTGAGTTCTTCAGGATTCCACAGGTGAGATCATGCATGGTAGAGAAGCAGCTGTGCACCAAAACCATCTGGGAGATAGTTCAATGGGATGTCACTCACTCCAGGTGTCTCAGGAGAAGCAACTTCGCCTCATGACCAGCAGAGTCAAATACTGCTGATAGACCTAGCCATACAGGCATGGATACTTGCTCCTTGTCCTGGCTAGAAGGTTAGCCATCAGCACAACTCAAAATGGTCAACATTTTTCAATGAATTTTTCTCTGAAAATTTTCGAATTTTTTTCTGATAAAACTTCACTGTCTTTCAACCAGCTGTAACTTAATGCTGTCTCAGGGCACAGCTACAGTAGAGAGTTTATAGCAGCACAGCTGCACCAGTGCAGCTGCGCCACTGTAAGCTTTCTAATGTAGCCATTCTAAGCCGACAGGAGAGAGCTCCCTCATCAGCTTAACTCCTCCAGCCCCCACAAGCAGCAGTAGCTGTGGTGGCAGGAAGGTCTCTTCTGCCAACATAGCGCTGTCCACACCAGTGCTTACGTCAGTGTAACTTCTGTCACTCAGGGAGCGGGTGATTTATTCACCCCACAAAGTGACATAAGTTATGCTGACACAAGCTGTACTGTAGACATAGCCTCAGTAGCATGCCCAAGCCTAAAGCCCCTCTGTGGGCATTTAAGATCTGAGTAAAGACAGGTGCTGTTAGAGATAGCTCAGTCACCTTTCTCAGGACAATGGGCTGAGAACTTTCACAGCAAATGATGGCTTTCTGAGTACACAGTGGCCTGCTATTTGCTTCAGGATGAGTGGAAGATTAGTGCTTCCTTTAATCAGGCCAGTGAGTTGTCAAAGGAGGGCCTCAGGCCCCCTCACAGAATTTCACGGACCACAAGGAGCCACAGACAGAGTTGCAGATGATTGTATGGACTCTCTTTCCTGTGCTCGGATATCATGTTGATGTTTACAATATAAGAACTAGAATAGAATAAAGTACCTACATGGGGAACAAATATTTAATAATGGGCTCTTCAGTCTAGCACAGAGATGTCAAAACAACTTGTGGCCAACAACATCAAATAGAACTAAAACACAGACCTTGAAGAATCAGCATTGACACCTGGGACCAAACTCTGCCCTTAATTACATCCTGGCAATTCCACTGAAACCAGGTGGGAGACAGGAGATGACATGTATAATAGAGGATGGTATTTGACTCCTGATCATTGTCTACTGTCAACAGGAGACCATCAGAACCTCTGTGCTAATCTCAGTCTTAAACCCAGACTGAAACAGGCCAAGGAATTGAGGACGACTCTGGATACTGCCAGAACTGCTTTTCACAAACTTCTCAACAATAATCTTCCCCAAAGAGGAAGCTTGATTGTAGACAGGATGATAAATGGTGAGATCATCCATCTAAAAAACATGGTTCATTGAGTTACAGGTCTAAGAGTCACTCATTTGTGAGAGGCTAGCAGCCTTACCTCCACAGCGTAGCGCACTAAATTTCTACCTATGAGGGTCTCAATTTGTCAATGTTTTATTAGCCAAAAAGGATATGGGTCCAAATTGCGATATCATAGAATCATAAAATATCAGGATTGGAAGGGACCTCAGGAGGTCATCTAGTCCAACCCCCTGCTCAAAGCAGGACCAATCCCCAATTAAATCATCCCAGCCAGGGCTTTGTCAAGCCTGACCTTAAAAACTTCTAAGGAAGGAGATTCCACCACCTCCTTAGGTAATGCATTCCAGTGCTTCACCACCCTCCTAGTGAAAAAGTTTTTCCTAATATCCAACCTAAACCTCCCCCACTGCAACTTGAGACCATTACTCCTTGTTCTGTCATCTGCTACCACTGAGAACAGTCTAGATCCATCCTCTTTGGAACCCCCTTTCAGATAGTTGAAAGCAGCTATCAAATCCCACCTCATTCTTCTCTTCTGCAGATTAAACAATCCCAGTTCCCTCAGCCTCTCCTCATAAATCATGTGTTCCAGTCCCCTAATCATTTTTGTTGCCCTCCGCCGGACGTTTTCCAATTTTTCCACATCCTTCTTGTAATGTGGGGCCCAAAACTGGACACAGTACTCCAGATGAGGCCTTACCAATGTCGAATAGAGGGAAACGATCACGTCCCTCGATCTGCTGGCAATGCCCCTACTTATACACCCCAAAATGCCATTGGCCTTCTTGGCAACAAGGGCACACTGTTGACTCATATCCAGCTTCTCGTCCACTGTAACCCCTAGGTCCTTTTCTGCAGAACTGCTGCCTAGCCATTCGGTCCCTAGTCTGTAGCGGTGCATGGGATTCTTCCGTCCTAAGTGCAGGACTCTACACTTGTCCTTGTTGAACCTCATCAGATTTCTTTTGGGCCAATCCTCTAATTTGTCTAGGTCCCTCTGTATCCTATCCCTACCCTCCAGCGTATCTACCTCTCCTCCCAGTTTAGTGTCATCTGCACTAAATATGCAGCTCACTGCTTCCAAAGCACCTCCAGAAATGTATGTGAATGACAATGGCCAAAACCCAGGCAAAGAGGATCATGTGTGTGTAGCCCGGACTCTCATAACACACATCTGCCATCATGGAAGCAACTAATCAATTTTCTGCACCACTATCATTATATTTTATTTGTTTTAATCCTCATTCTTCCTTTGTCTAGCTTCATGTTCTAGTTTTGTTTGATTTAGGACCACATTCTGCCTGGCCTTAAACAGAGGTAAAATGGTGGGAGAGGACATAAAGAGTTCTCCACCTCGCACAGTTCACGCTAAGGGCAAGGCAAGAATTGCAACCCCTGCACTCAGCAGGGCATAAGGGCTGCTCTACCACTAACCCCCAGTAGATCCCAATGAGAGTGGCAAAAGGTGACTAAGTAAATATGGAAGCGTTATTTACTCCTTCTCATAACACAAGGACTAGAGTCACCAAATGAAATTAATAGGCAGCAGGTTTAAAACAAACAAAAGGAAGTATTTCTTCACACAACACGTGGTCAATCTATGGAACTCCTTGCCAGAGGATGTTGTGAAGGCCAAGACTATAACAGGGTTCAAAAAAGAACTAGATGCATTCATGGAGGACAGGTCCATCACTGGCTATTAGCCAGGATGGGCAGGGATGATGTCCCTAGCCTCTGTTTGCCAGAAGCTGGGAATGAGCGACTGACGATGGATCACTTGATGATTACCTGTTCTATTCTTTCCCTCTGAAGCACCTGGCATTGACCACTGTCAGAAGACAGGACACTGGGCTAGATGGACCTTTGGTCTGACTCAGTATGGCCATTCTTACGGACCATGTATTATTTTCCTCTAATTACTGTAAAATATTGTGCAAAGATATGATACTATATAAATATCTATTATTATACTCTTCTACAACCATTTCTAGTACTTTTCAGTTCATTCAGCTGTCCCAGTGCTCACCATGCCCCACATCAGCCCTTCGGTTACACGCTTTGGGGAAAGAGATTGCAGCCTCAGTTTCATCCAAGACCTTGTGCCTGAGCCATTACCTGCACTGATTTCCGTCTCCTCAGAGACCAAGGTTCAGTTAATCTCTCCAAGGCATCCATCAGCGCCTGCCCAGCTAGACAGATGGCAGTGTAGAGTCTTCCAATGAGACCAAGATGGTAATTTCCTTTGAGGGAAGCTAGTTTGACCTTTAATACCAGAATCAGCTGACATGTTTCTTCCTTTTCTCAAACTTACAGAAATAGAATCATAGAATATCAGGGTTGGAAGGGACCTCTGGAGGTCATCTAGTCCAACCCCCTGCCCAGAGCAGGACCAATCCCCAACTAAATCATCCCAGCCAGGGCTTTGTGAAGCCTGATCTTAAAAACTTCTATGGAAGGGGATTCCACCACCTCCCTAGATAACGCATTCCAGTGTTTCACCACCCTCCTAGTGAAAAAGTTTTTCCTAATATCCAACCTAAATCACCCCCACTGCAACTTGAGACCATTACTCCTTGTCCTGTCATCTGCAAATACCTATGGACATACTATTAAGTAGAGCTGGTTGCAATTTTTTGTTTTGTTTTTTCCTGCAAAATATTTTGATTTTTTTTCAAAAAATACAAAAACTTAAAAGTTGCTAGTGTTCAGCACTTTGCCTGCAAATGTTTCAACAGAAAATGTTTGACTAGCCCTATTATTAAGGAGCCATTTTCAGACAGGTGCTCTCAGACATGTATATGTCCCCACATGTACGTGTTGTTGGTCTGCTCTTCAGTACATAGTAATGTGTCAGCATTAACAAGACTCCAGATATGCTCCCCAAGGCCAACCTTTGTGAACATAATAGAGAGGTGGTTCCTCCCCCATGTATTTCCCAGACACACTTTCTTAATATGAATATTTTAATTATACCTCTTCTAGTGCTTCTTTCCAGACAAAAACATACTAAGGGCTCATCTAGGTGGAAATATTTACCAGAAGAACTATACTTGGATTATTATGCCACAATAGTTTTATCTCTATAATTCCCCACATGGACACTCTAATTCCAGAATGAGTGCCTTTGTCCAGTTAACTTATGACACTTTGAAAGTGGTATAAAATAAATCAGAACAAGGCGCACTAATTCCAGAATAAGTGTGTCCCCAAGGGGAGTCAAACCAGTATAACTGTACCAGCATAATTGTACCAGCATTACAGCCACCCCGATTACCACTACAAAAGTGGTTTTTCATCCTGCTGATAATAGCCCACTTTAATTGAATTGTCTCGACCCCCCCACTTGGTAAAGCAACTCCCATCTTCTCATGTACTGTTATATATATCTTCCTACTGTATTTTCAACTCCATGCATCTGATGAAGTGGGTTTTAGCCCACAAAAGCTTATGCCCAAATAAATTAGTTAGTCTAAGGTGCCACTAGTACTCCTCGTTGTTTTTGTTTTTGCTGATAAAGACTAACATGGCTACCACTCTGAAACCTGTACCAGCATAGTTCTGCTGGTAAATTTCCCCATGTAGACTAAGCCCTCGGTTTCTAATCTTTTGCTATGCTGTATAGATCTTCTATAATACCTCTAACAAACCTTCATCACGTTTCTCTTCACCTTTGAATCGCAGTTTATCATTCTTGAGTTGAGGCAACCAAACTGAATTAAATATTACGGAACAGGAGTATCTGTTTAAAATATGAGGTTATATTAATGCAATCCAGGACCCTGAGTAAGGGCCTAATTTCTACAGGAGGCCCCTGCAGCCCCCACCCCTTCAAGCCCTATCTATAGTCATGGATCAGAAGAGCAGCAACCAGCCCCACAGAGCCCTCTGCTGTTGTGGCTCTAACTCACTCCAGTAACACACACTCCAAATCACCCCCTAACTTACTACCCTTTATTAATGACAGGTTTCAGAGTAACAGCCGTGTTAGTCTGTATTCGCAAAAAGAAAAGGAGTACTTGTGGCACCTTAGAGACTAACCAATTTATTTGAGCATGAGCTTTCGTGAGCTACAGCTCACTTCATCGCATCCGATGAAGTGAGCTGTAGCTCACGAAAGCTCATGCTCAAATAAATTGGTTAGTCTCTAAGGTGCCACAAGTACTCCTTTTCTTTTTACCCTTTATTACTACACCCAGGAACTCCAAATGTTGAATCACCATCCAGTCTTTGAAGACTCCTCCCAACCTGAATTCTGACACCTCCAGGGCTTCTCCCTAACCCACACCTGGCCCTCTGAGGCTCACTCAATCTCCTATTCAGGACCCCTCCCAGGTCCCCTTTCCTGGCCAACCCCCATTTCCCCATTAGAGAACTTGTTTACTTTAAGGGCGTTGCCTGGCAGGGGGCAAGGCTATTGCCCTCAGGGTGCTGATGCCTCACTTCAGGAGTCTCTGCCACCTGCTCATGCAGCAGAGACACAGCATAACCAGTACCTTCACTCTGCAGAGCCAGCCCAGCAACAGCACCATGTACAGCAGAGAGGAGATGCTGCGACTGGCCAAGCAAGGCTCTCTGGCTCCTATCTAAGGGCTGACTGTTGCAGGTGGGGATAGTTGCCAGGAGCACAGCCAATTCAGCTGCAGATGAGGCCTCATGCTAAATCAGGTCTTAAGCACAATAAAGTGGCCCTGGTGATGGTGTTTCCTGTGTTATTTTTCACTCCATTCTAGCACCCCAATTGCTTTTAAATGCTGTTCCAAACAGAGCAGACACCTTCAATAAGCTTGCTTCAGAACTGCCCCTCTTGCTTTTAGACCTCTCTGTGGAGTGGCTCGAGTCCACCCCTTCAGACTTACCTTGCTCCACTTCCCTCCTCACTCATTTCACACTGTCCTTCCCTCTCTCTTTACACAGTCTTGTCAGGTCTAGTGCAAGAACCCTCTTCTCTGCAGCTCCTACTCTCAGGTTTACTGTGTCTCTGCTCCCCATGCACGTTCCATTTCATTTCATCTCTCAACAAAAACATGTTTTCTCTGCACCTCTCATTTATTATTTGCCCTCTAACTGTATTATTTAGCTCCCTGAAGAATTTGAGGGTACAGTCTGTAAGAAAAACACTGTACAAAATTAAATTGTAGTGCTCTGTACCCAAGATTACCCCAAAGTTATTTTCTGATAGTGAAGCAATTTCAAATCCTTCCAGATATTTTAGATACTTTGTTTTGAATCCAGGTGTTGACCATGTCAGCGGTGCACTAAGAATGCATCTTCATGAGTTGCTTTTCTTAAATTTTTTAATGGCGGGGGGGTGGGGGGTGGGAAGAAGTCGCTGGAAAATTCCATTAGCATAAGCCGACCATGGATAGCTGGATCTGAGGCCGGCTGTGCTCTTCAGCACTCAAACTTTCTTGTTATCTAGGTGTAAGAGGACACATACCAGGAGTCAAGTTTAAATAGAGAGCGAGAGAACTTTAAACACGGGCTCTGATGAGGAGCCGGAGAGGTGGACTGGCAGGAAGGGCATTACTGAAAGGAAAAGTTTTCTCCAGGGGTTGTCTACACATGGAGTTATTCAGGAACAGCAACTGCACTTTAAATTCACACCCTACGTTAATCTGAATTAACTTTCAAGAGTAGGCAAGCCCTGAGCGCTCACACACAGAACAACAAAATAACAGAACTTATCCACTGAAAATACAAGTTAGATCATCCTTCCCCACACCCTCTCCCGACCTCTGCCCCACTGTGTTTGTCCAGTCACATTTTAAATTATTCAAATGATGGGGCTTTCACCACTTTCCCTGGAAAATGATTTCATGTTCATTATTTATAATAATGAGCTCATTATTCGGAAATGTTTTCTGATATTCAGTCTTAATTTACCTCTGCTCTAATTTCATCCCATCCAATTACTCTTCATTATACTCACTTGGATCATCCTAAAGAAGGCCTTTCCTTCCTTGCTGTTTACAAATACTTGCAGACAATTATCATATTTCCCCTTAGTCCCTCTTTGACAATACTGTAGAGAGAGTGAAACGTCTCTTTGTCAACCAGTCTAGGGTGCAGTAAAACCCTGGTTTTGGCTACCGTTCAAATAAAATTGCACTGAAAACTTTCAGGACTATTTTAAAGTGGTTATTTGAGATGGGACTTTCTAATGGAGTTGGGCCTTCATACAGTTTTCATCACTGGGCTTTTTTAAATCTTTCCTCACTATTCCCAAGCTGGAGCAAGGTGCCCGGACAATGGACAGATCCCTGTGCCAGGAAAATTCACACATGCACAGAAGTTATTCCAAAGCCAACACACAGAAGAAGAGGCAAGGGGTAGGTCAACTGTTCAAATATGGGTACACACTCTGCACAGGCCAACAGGCCGCAGTTCAGTCATCCGTGATGCCTTTGTCTGCAGCATCAATACACCCATAAGAAGAGGGACAGGGGTACGTGTAAGTACATAGATAAAGACCAGTCTAGCTCCAAGATCAATCACAAGGAAAGCAGCAGGCTACAGATTAACCTCAGTTCTAGGCAGAGGGCCTATAGACTTTAGACACGGCTATAATCCAAGCAGTCTTTACAGAGCAAACATAATTAAATGCAGTGTTACAAAGAAGCCCAGGCTTAGTGAAAATGAACAAGCATTTAAGCAGGAAAGCAAATATTTCCCACTTCAACAAAGAATGAAATAAAACTTCAGTCTGAAGTAAGTGGCCAGGCCAGGCTTAGAAAGACATCTGACTCAGTAAAGCAACAGAGCTCAGGCTCAGGGCACACAGAATAAAGGTAAGTCAACTGTAGAATATTTCAGATAGCGGGCAACTGGAGAACTGAATCCACTGCTTGGCTTCCAGTTTACACCATTGTGTTCTATGATCTTGTCAGCTCTCACAAGCTAAGCAGCATCAGTTCTGGTCATCCCTTGGGTGGGAAATCTTCAAGGAAACCTCAGGTACTGCCAGAAGTAGTGCTGGTGATTCAATAAGTGGCAATCTTCCCTCTGTCAGCATCATTGCAATGCCCCAGCATGGTGCCAAAGGGTGTTCTGATGCTGCAGCTACTATCTATTGGATGAGAGATAAAGACAACCTCTTGACTGCTCATGGTCGTTAAAAAAAACCCATGTCACTTTCCCCACAAGCAAGGGTGTTACGAGACATCTGTGGGGAAAAGTGCAATTTAGCTAAATCTATGCTGTCTACTTAAAATTCTTCTCTCACATTCAACTAGATACTGTATTCTTCTTTCCTTCTTGTCGTAGACTGTAGTGTTGTGTTGTTCTGTATCATTAAATGGCCAGCACATTTCACACCAAAGGTGGCTGAACGTTAGTAACGGTGAAATGATGCCTGGATGTAAATTTTGTAAAGCACTTAGGAGCCTTCTGGATGAAAGGCACAATAGAAATGTAAGTCATTATCATCTACAGTTGTGAGGAAATAAACCCAAAAGAAACAAGCATCAGAAACTCACACAAAATGCAGACCAAGCGGACAGCTAAACAAGAACAAGGAAAAAGCCTGTCAAACAATATGTCAGACTTAGTGTGGCAAGAGATGCCGCAGAATACAATCAGCCCACCAGAAGAAAATTAAGTAGACTGGACAAATTCCTGACTCAGCAAAAGACAGCACAGTCCCCTAGCATGTTTGAGTGAGAAACAGGTCAGTCAGCACCTGACACCTTCAAACAGAAGAGAGTCCAAAGAGCAGCTACAGACTGAACTCTACAGAACTCTACAGCAGAACTCTACAGCAATGAAAGAGTGAACCCCAGGGTCTAATGTTAGCAAAGGCAGGCTGAAAAAAATTACTTATTCAGGGAAAATACAATTCAGACAGAAGGAAAACAAACAGCACTGAACATATTGCACACTCAGACTGAGGAGGCCAAGTGCATGACAGAGTTCACAAGCAATAAGAGTAACTCAAGTACACAGGAGCTATGGTGACAACCAGTTTTAACACTGTGAAACCCACCCTGAGAAATGTTGGGTAGGGTGACAAACATGATGTGAGCATTGAAAAAAAAAAAAAAAAATCACACCAAGAAACACCAGACAGGATGACAAGCGTTTCCAACATGGTGACAACCAGAGAGAGAAACACAGTCCCAGTCTGGTAAAAAATGACTGTCCAGAGATGCACCAAGATAAAACTGTTTGACAATGGAACAGTCACCACCACCACAAACAGGGTGAATGGTGTAAAAACCAATCAGGAAACCCCCAGACAGTGTGACAGATGTAGCCCTAGTGCAGAGAAACAAAGTCAGCAGTGTGGTGACGAACATAGCTCATCTTTGCAAAAACAATTTAATTCAACCCATGCCAGCATGAGGGAAACTTATTTTAAATGCATCCGAAAGCAATCTTGGCCAAATATATTTAAACCCCAGTGAAAGCAAACGCTGGTCACCAAATTCAGGTTGTTAAAAAATAAGGAGGAGGAAAACAAATCCAGGGCCCTTTGAATATGAAAGTGAGAGCAACAGCATCCCCGCCCCCTTCCCCAAATCCAAAGGACGAAACCACCACCCCCAGTTAATAAAACTCAGCAAATATAAAAATAGAAAAGGCAGAGAATTCATGGGCCAAGCAAAGACGTCGACATGAGATGCTGTCTCAAGCAAATGCAATAGAACAGATGAAAACACATCCTCGGGGTGTGGGAGCACTTTCATTCTCTGTGAGTCTTCTTAAGCAAAAGCTAAGCCCGCATTTTCAGCCACTCTGGGCTCAGTTTGTTGGTTGTTTCCCCCCAACCCCGTCTTTCAAATGTTAAAGCAGGCAAAGTTCCCTTGTTTCTTTCCCCACTGCCTTTTGCATATTCTGCCCAACAAATGTCATTAGAAAATTAAAAAAATAACCACCTCCTCCAATGCAGCTGTTTTGAATTTGAAGTGAATTTGGCTTTGGGTTAATTTCTGGCCCTTCTAATGATTTCAAACGCAGGGCTATGTATTTGGGGAAAAGGGGGTGGGGGGAACATGAGTTTTGCTGTACAGTGTGCTAATCCTAGCTATGTTAGATTGTCATCTGTTTGCATTGTTCATATGTGGAGAGGGGCAGGGGAAGAGATCATGACATGCTGTGGCTGTTTGATGTTGGGTTGTGATGTCAACAACTTCCTGTTAGTGTGCAAAGACACCCTCACAGTGATGCAACTCCATCACTTGTGACTGCCATGGAGGTTTGATGTTGTCACCACATTTTGACATCTAGAATAAGATTGGCTCTCTATGTTCTCTGGCTCTCAGTAAAGATCATTAAAGTTGGGGCTGTTCCATCAATTTTAAGAAGTGTGGTGATCCTACAATAATAAATAATACTGATCACTGTGACACCTTTTATCAAAGGATGTTAAAGCAAACACACAACAGATAATAGTGTTTACAAATATTTGTTTACAGATTAGCCATAGATAATGGCGATGGCCCACAGTTTAAAGTATATAAGTGGTGAGGGAGATGGGCTTCTTATCAGAATACGTATTAAGACTATAGAGGACAAGTACAGGTTTGAGTCTAGACAGTACAATTTCAACAGTCCATCTAACACAATTCTGGGCTGATCACAGTGTCAGCCTGACCAAGGAGACAAGCAGGCAACTAAATTGTAATGGACATGTTAAGTGTGGACACTTGTTAATTAAGATCTTCAGATTTTCCAGTATCTGACTTGCAGTAACGGCAAGGTCCCTTCCAGAAAGTTGTCATTGTTTCAATGCAAGAATCCCTCTAGTAGCCAGGGAGTAAGCAGGGCCTAGCAAAGAGGAGCCATAATATTTTTCTACAGGCTCCTGAATCATAAAATATATGCTCCACAGTAGAAATGAATGAAACTGGAAGCCCCTTCTGCAAGGTGCAAAGGAAAGAACAAACAGCTTACACCCGCACACTGCAGTGGTTATGAGGAGAAATCCAGCTTGTCCCCTCTCTGGTTAAAGAGAGGAACTGGCTCATTACAGTAGGATGGGAAAATCTAATCTAAAGATTTCAAGGGATTTTTTTCCATTCATCCACTGATGAAAAAAAGCCTTGAGTGTGTTTTTTGCTGACTGGTTACAGCTGGCCTCAAAGTAGTGCCTTGTCTGGAGAAGTGAGCATCGATGTAGAACTATGATCCTGTTTTCTGACTGAATCAGAATAATCAGCAGAGGCACCATATTTTAAATAGATCAAGTGTCTATGGGACCTTCACTTGTGTGTGAAGTACCCACAAAATGTGTATTCTGTGATGCAAGTCTACTGCCTGATGAGAAACAAGGGATTGAGTGAATTACCGTCTCTTCGGGTTTGTCTAAGCAGTTTTTAGTAACAAAAGCACTCCTACCAACAAAGCTGCATTCACACTGCCACTTGCCTCGGCAAAACTTTTGTCTTTCACGCAGGGGCAGGGTCTTTTTTAAGTACCCGTGAAAGACAACGTCGCAGTGTAGACAAGCCCTTAGATTAAGGTCCACAAAAGATACTCTGCAAAAATAAAAAATATATAGGTCCAAATTCTGATCTCAGCTACACCTGTTTAAATCCAGAGTAATCCATCTGCTTTTAGTGAAGATACACCAGTGTAAATATTGATTTAAATCAGAAGAGAATCACTCACTATAGCCAAGAGGGTGTAAAACAAATACATGTGTCACATCTCCCCAGGGACAGCGAGTCATAAATCCCCATGTACACATGGAAATTAGCAAAACAAGGATGATTGGCAATGGCAATCCAATCTTTCATTGCCATAAAAGGACTGTATGTAGGTGTGATGCTGGCAGGGCAGGTGCCAGCTCTTGCCAAGGCTGCAGGCATTAGCTAAATACTGACAAATTCATAGCTGGATACCAGACTAGTTCACTTATGTATTAGTGTTGCTCAAAATAGGTATTAGTCTTATAAGAACATATTCAGTGTTTAGACTCTGTAGAATGTTTGTAAATTGCTGCACGCATTAATCTTATCTGTAATGTCTCTATTCCAGGCGGTAAGGAAATATGTACGTTTTGCTTAATAACTTTGAAAATGTTTGCTCTAAACTTGAGAACTCAGATGGGATGAGCCTGTCCAGAAGAACTATCAAAAAGAGCTCATGCTCAAATAAATTGGTTAGTCTCTAAGGTGCCACAAGTACTCCTTTTCTTTTTGCGAATACAGACTAACACGGCTGTTACTCTGAAACCTGTCAAAATCACATGGGCCATCAAAGAACATCACAATACAAATGACTGGTGAATGGCCCTGTCACATCTTGGAAATGCTACATGCAAGGAAGCTCATCCTAGGGACTTGGAGGCTGAATGAAGGAAATAAAACAAAGTTGCATGAAAATTTTCCATCACTTTTCTGTTTGAACTCTCACAGGGCCAGAGACACCAAACTGAAGCCAGAGATCCCCAAGGGTTGCCTCTTGGGTCCACCCTGAAAGACATTTTGAATTCACAGATCACTACAACTCTGTCACTCTTAGAATTTAAATTGCAACACAGTTGTGTGTATATGTTTTCTTACTTTAATCTGTAAATAAATCTCTTATTTCTTTTTCCAAGTTAATAAAACTTTAAGTTAGTTTATTACAGGATTGGCTACAGGTGTTGTTCGGTGTGAGATTTCAGATACAAATTAATCTGGGGTAAGTGACTGCTCTCTTGGGACTGGCAGCAACCTGAATATTTGTGATATTTTGTGTAAGTGATCATTTATCACTAAGTCCAGCTTGCCTGGGTGGCAAGATAGACTGGGGAGTCTAAGGCAGGGGTTCTGACAGCAGTTTTTTTGGTGGCCTCAGAATACGGCCAACAACTCTTGCTGGCGGCTGCTCTGACAAACCTATCTCTCTGTCACTCTCTCCCATGGCCCTTCAGCAAAAGTCCGACCCGGAGACAGTGGGTTGGGAACTCACCGGCCACCTGCAGGGTCCCAGGCTCCCTGTGCCCCTGCTGGGTGGGAGCAGAGGAGCTGTCCAGGGAAGCGCCCCAACGTCTGAACGCCATAGCTGCCCCCACTGACAAGAGCCACCTCCTGTGCCGCGCATGCCAACCCCACGTGTCTCCAGAGGCGCTGCCCAGAGCCTCCAAGGAGGCTGAGCAGTGCAGGGATCCGATCTCTGCTGGCAGTACCAGTGCAAAACAACATGGCAGCACACCTCACTGCCCTTGGTAACAGCTATTTGGGAGCAACAGTTGGGTGTTGCAGGGGAGGGCAGCTGCTTTGCCCCACCCCCAATCTCCCCCCATGCTTTGGAGGCTGTCATGGCTGCAAAAAAACCCTCTGGTGGCTGCATGCCGACATGGCAGCCGCATTTGAGAAATGCTGGTCTAAGGAAACTGTCTGTGACTCCATGGTGAGATTGTTACAGTGATCCAGGCATTCAGGTTTGTCACTGGCTGGGTGAAATCTAATTATAGAACCTACTGCCAGTTTGGGGTGTCTGCCTTGTTTTTGACAGTCTGCCCTGAGACAGGCACTCATGGTCGTGAGCCACTCTAGACAGGGTGACATTCACCACTTGGGATGCAGAAACAGCTTGGCAAGAAGCAGCTCAGCATCCAAGACAGAGTTATCACTCTCCCCCCAGGGCCCACCCTAAGGAAGCCATTGGCTGAATTGTCTAAGCATACAGATGAGGTGTGTAAACAGATGAAGATTTTGACCAGTGATCTGATGCAAACTTGGCAGTGAAGGGAAAGCCCTGGGAGGAGGCTCTCTGTCCAGTTTGACAAGAATGGCCAACCCATCTGCTGGCAGTGTGAGGAAGCTAGCCACATTGTGAGGAGGGGCTCACAAAAGGCAGTGCCTTAAAAGAGGGAGTCCTCAGGGCGTGGGCTCTAACCCTGAAGGGAGAACTACTAGATCCAATACCAGACTGGGAGTGGTCTAAATTCGCTGGCAAGTGCCCAGTCATTGTTGTCTTCAGTGATGTGCAGATGGATGTATTATTGGACACTGGATCCTTGGTGACTACTATCCAGAAGGGAAACTTTCTCCAGTACTGGTGGCCAGAGATCTTATCAAGCCCCCTCCCCCCAAAATTGGATATCGTTAGCTGCTGGGAATGAGCTCAGCATCCCCTCTGTGGGATACATACTTCCAAAATGCTTCACCAATAGGGGATCATTGTGAGTGATGCAAACAACTATGAGTTACCCTCTGTTGGTCTAGGCGTAAATCTGCTCCGGCACGGCTATGACAAACTGAGTAGTCCTGGGGGCTTGTGACCCTCCGCTGCCTCTGCAGGGTGCAGCAGAACACCACTAAACAAATACATGATTACCAGCACTTCACCAAGAAGTAGGGCAAAACTGGAAAGGCCAGGCTCGACACTGACAGACCAGATGCCAGCTCAGGCCAAGACCCCTGGGCCTCACTGACCATTGACAAATGCATAGCTGGAAACCAGTCTGACTCACCTGTGTGTTAAAATAGATATTAGAGTTATAAGAATATGTTCAGTGCTTGGACTTTATGAAATGCTTGTAGGATGCTGCATGTATTAATATTACGATAATAGCTGTATCCCATGTCATAAAGGTAATAAGTGTTTGCTCTGTAACTATAAAAAATGTTTGCTAAAAAAGTAAATCTCCTCAGGCAGGGGAGAAGCATTACCAAGTGTGAAATACTAGTTTACCACAAGAGGTGTCATCGCCTGCCCAACAAAAGATGGTCTATAGACAGCTGACAAGCCATTGAGGAACATGAGTGCACAAAAAAAGACTTTGTTGATGGCTTCCCCCACACGCATGAAGAGGGGATGTGCGCAAGCCCTCATCCCATCACAGCTTGAACACTGGGGCGGGGGGAGGTTATAGAAATCCCTGTCAAAGAACAATTGTTATCACTATGTTGCTTGAAATTTGGAGAGGACAATATTTCGAAGCATAAGCAAGGGATCCCCAAGCTGCTTGGCTGTGGTTAGTCCTAAAGAACATATAGAGCTTGCACATTATAGCAGGTACTATTATCTTTTGGACTCTAAGACAATCTCATTTATGTATGTATGTTTACCTGATCTAACCTTGTAAATCGTTCTCATTTCTTTTTCCTAGTTAATAAATCTTTAGTTAGTTTATTATAGGATTGGCTACAAATGTTGTCTTTGGTTTGAGATAAGTGACTCGTCCTTTGGGACTAGGAGTAACCTGACTATTGGTGTGATTTAGGTGTAAGGGGCCATTTATCACAAAGGCAGGTTTGCCTACGTGGCAAAATAGACCGGAGTGCCCAATGGGACTGTCTGTGACTCCATGTTAAGGCTGTTACAGCACTTTAGGAGTTCACACCTGTTACTTGGTTAGTGAAATCTAATTATAGAACATGCCACCAGCCCTGTTCCTTGATAGTCTGCCCTGAGGTTGGCTCCCATGATCATGAGCTACTCTGGACAGCCTGACACCAGGATTTGGGACATCCACCCTCTATAGACAGAACCGAACATAAAAACTCTCCTCCTAAGCAAGACAAAGACTGGCTTTGGGGCAAATATTATACCACCCAGCTGGACCTGTACCCTGGCACAGAGGCAAACTCAATTTTGATGACTCACAGTTTGCTCCCTGTCGGAAAAGGGAAGATGCCAACTGGGAGTCCTGCATCAAGTTGTTCCTCAATCAAACCATTTTACAAGTCCTCTGACTAGACTGGGAGGATGCAGTGATGTCTGAGAGACCAGATGCTGGAATTTACCCCATTGCCTTACAGACAGCATTAGCAAAAGCCCCAAGGAGGCCTGGCTACAAGAGACAGACATAGGTAATGCACAGATTATGAAAGAACAGAAAGAACTGGTCTAGCTGATTCAGAAACACTCCGCTGCCATCTCCAAGCACCTGGCCAATTTTGGATGTGTAATTCACATATAGCACTGGATTGTTACAGACCACACCCTGATCCAGGAGAGATTCTAACCTGTCCCGCCTGCCTTGTACCAATCAATGAAAGAGAAGGTTAATGAGGTGAAAGAAGCAGATGTGATCAGAGTAAGCTACACTCCCCAGGCAGCTCCCAGTCAAGGTTGACAGGAAACTATAATTCTGTCCGGGCTATTGGAAAAGTGCTTGCACCAAAGCTGTCTGGAGAGTTGTGCCAAGCAGCAGAGATGTATCATGAAGTGTTAGCACAGATAGCACACAGAGCCATGGTCCCAAATACTCATATGGGGCCAGTCTCCATCAAGAGCTCTTAATGACCTGAAAATCAAAAAGGAATCCTACAAAAAATAGAAACAGACAAATTGCTAAGGGTGAATACAAAAGGATAGCACAAGCATGCAGGAAGAAAATCAGAAAGGCTAAGGTACAAAATTAGTTACACTTAGCAAGGGACATAAAAGGCAGTAAGAAGAGGTTCCATAAAAAACGTTCAGAGCAAGAGAAAGAGGAAGAACAGTGTAGGTCCACTAATTTGTGGAGAAGGAGAGCAAACAATGGATGACATCAAGAAGTTTGAGGTGTTTAATGCCTTCACTAAAACGCTTAGTGGTGATCAGATATTTAACAATTAATATTAACAACAAGGGGGAAGGAATCCAAGCCAAAATAGGGAAAGAACAGGTTAAAGAATATTTAGATAAGTTAGATGTATTCAAATCAGCAGGGCCTGATTAAATTCATCCTAGGGTACTTAAGGAATTAGTGGAAGCAATCTCTAAATCATTAGCAATTATCTTTGAGAATTTATGGAGGACGGGTGGGGTCCCAGATAACCAGAGAAGAGGATATATCTAGTGGGGTTCTGCAGCGGTCTGCCCTGGGTCTGGTACTATTTAATAATTTTCATTAATGACTTTAATAATGGAGTAGAGAGGATGCTTATAAAATGTGCAGATGACACCAAGCTGGGATGGGTTGCAAGCACTTTGGAGCACAGACTTAGAATTCAAAATGACCTTGAGAAATTGGAGAATTGGTCTGAAATCAACAAGATGAAATTAAATAAAGACAAGTGCGAAGTTCTTTTTAGGAAGAAAAAAACGAAATGCACAACTACAAAATGGGGAATACCCAGCTAGGCAGTAGTACTGCTGAAAAGGATTGGGGATTATAGTGAATCACAAACTGAATATGAGCCAACAATGTGATGCAGTTGTGAAGAAGGCTAATATTCTGGGATGTATGAACAGAAGTGTTGTGTGTAAGACAAGGGAGGTAGCTGTCCTTGTCTGCTTGGCACTGATGAGGCCTCACCTGGAGTATGGCGGCCAGTTCTGGGTACCACACTTTAGGAAAGATGTGGACAAATGGGAGAGGAGAAGTCCAGGGGAGAGCAACAAAAATTATAAAAGTTTTAGAAAACAAGACCTATGACAAAAGGTTAAAAAAATTGGGCATGTTTAGTCTTGAGAAAAGAAGACTGAAGGGGAGGAACTGATAACAGTCCTCAAATCTGTTAAGGGCTGTTATAAAGAGGATGGTGATTGACTGTTCTCCCTGCCCAGTGAAGGTAGGAAAAATAGTAATGGACTTAATGTGCAACAAGGGAGATTTAGAAACTTTTTCCAGTATCTAACCTAACTATAAGGGTAGTTAAGCTCTGGACTAGGCTTCTCGGGGAAGCTTTGGAAGCCCAGTCACTGGAAGTTTTTAAGAACAGGTTAGGCAAACTCCTGTCAGGGATGATCTAGGTTTACTTGGTCCTGACTCAGTGCAGGGGGCTGGATAAGATGACCTTATTCAGGTCCTTTCCATCCCTATATTTCTATGATTCTATGAAACAACAGCCAAATTACAGATTAGGAGCTACTAATCCATATGATGTGCCACAAGCACTCACCTTGAACTTGATTGAAGAGGTGTGGACCCAACCATGCACCAGGAAGCGCCAGTCCTGATTCCACACTTGGCTGTGCTAGTCATGATAATGTTCTGGGCAGCATTGCCCCAGAACTGGTTTCAGAAGATCTAGGCCTCATTGCACTGGGAGATGCCAGCTTCGCCCTTGCCTCAAAAAGCCCAGGCCCAGATGTGCACCAGGAAGAATGGGTCTGTAATTTGTGCCAGGATGTGGCACCTCCATCCCCTATAAAAACTATATAATATTCTTCAGTAACTGCCCATGCTGCAGTTAGAATACTACAGTGCTCTTTTATAAGGAGCACCAGCTTTTGCCTGCTGGAGAATACACAAAGAGTGACTTCCAGCAGATACAACTCAGCTTAGAGTCTAATGGCTCAGCCCAGTACAGGACGTTCCTTTTTTGGATTCACAATAGAGACCGTGGCCCCAGTTTACCTCACACTGGTGCACAGCCTTGCATAGGGACAGAGTGGTGGACTTGCTTCCCACCATTCTTGGTGCTCAACTATCCATTGTCAATATTGACCTTGCAGCAGCTGGCAACTAGCCAGGATATAGAAGCACCTGGAGTACTCTTTCTCTGGAATCCCCAGCCACCTATCCCCCAACATGCCCCGGAGCGCATCTTGTGCCAGACAAGGCCATTGAAGAACAAACAAGATGACTGTGAATTAGCCCCACTCTTAGTAAACAATATAGGGTCCCGTTTGAGTCCTGGTTGTGGAGCACATGAACTTAAACACATACAGATGAGCCTGGCCAGTGCAGAGGGAGCTCTACTAATTGACTAATTAAGAAGTAGAGAGAGAGCACATGCCCCATTAGCGTGTGAACTTTTGCCCTTAACAAAAGCTGTGTACAAAGAAGTGAGTCAAATGAATGAATGCGGAACATTTACTTATAACAGTAAATACCGCCTGTGAGTACATCAGCTGAAGAACTCAGGGATACAGATCTGTTCCAGAAAATGGTTGCTATGGTTGTTCTGTCATGACTGCCAGCCCTCTGTAGCATCAGTCTGTCTAAAAGACACAGGAGGAGATTCATCAATGTGACAGCATTAGGGTCACAGGGGAGGGAACGTCTGCCTCTTCTATTCAGGCACTGCAAAATCCAGTTTGGCCCCCAGCACAAGCTAGCCTAAGGGCTGCCCCAAGTTGCACTCACCATTGACATAGCCCCTATAGAGCTTGCAACAGCAGGAAATTGACAGGGTGCAGGACCATTCTGGACATGACTCTTCCTCTCCCCACCCCTGCTCAGAACACCCCTAGAACTGGTGGGGGACAACTACTGGCACACCACAAGGTTGTTTGTATTTTGTTGATGGGATCTATCCCTTTAAGAACAAGGTGGAGCACTGGACTATAGAATATGGCTGTATGTGACAGAGTTGTATGTCGGAAAAATCACCCTATATATTCAGGGAATGGAAGAGCCTGCCTCTGTAAGCTCTAAAAAGGTCAGGATTTTATATAATACATTTATCTTTTCAGGAAGCAAGACTTATTCTTGAAGGCATAACATTAGGATGTATTGCATACTGGATGCCTTAGGGTTAGATGTTTAAATCAGCAGGTCTGGATAATTTGAATCCAAGAGTTTAAAAAGAGCTGGCTGAGGAGATCACTGGATTGATAATGTTGATTTTCAATAAGTCTTGGAACAGCGGGGGAGTACCAGAAGACTGGAAGAAAGCTAATGTTGTGCCAAGGTAAACAGGATGACTCTTGTGATTACAGGCCCGACATTGATCCCAGGCCATTATAACCTGCAGGGCTGGAACCATGGGGGTTCTGGGCTGCTGACACCTCTGCATTTCCATAGGAAGCTTAGGCTAGATTCCATTGGGAGGACTCTTGAGGCTGGGCTTGGCGGGAAGTACCACCCAGCAGGACCCGAGTGGTGGACCATTGCAGCCCACTCATTAGCCAGTGCCAATACTTAAACCAGAAAGCCACTAAGGGGAGCTATCTGAGCAACAACACAGAGTGCCTGCCCATCTGTGCGCCGCACCCTGCTTGCAATAGACCCTAGACTCCAGCTTCCAGACCTTGTTCGTCCTTGACTTCACTATTCGATCGCTGTCTATAACCTGGCACCCAACCCCATTCTTCTGATAACCTGATCCTACCTGACACCACTCTCTCAGTTCACCCTCTGGCCTGTCTCAGAATCTGACCTACCGATAACCTGACCCTGCCTTCCTCCTGACACCTGATTCTTGGTCTGCCCACTGGCTTGTTTTAGACTCTGACCTCAAGGTACCTGATTCGGCCTGATTCCCAATTCCTGCTCCAACCACTAGGTCTGACCGCCCAGGTCTCAGATATGACAGATTGCTCAGACCACCTTCACCCTCCCCCCCCCCCAAATCCATCCATCCCCTCCACTGATGATGGAAGAGACAGGCTGCCCTCCCACCAGCAGCTCCCTGAGAGCCCAGGATCTGCAGGACCAAGTCATCTGTCTGCAGAAGGAGAACCTCACACTACAGACCCATGCTATGCAGTATGCACTCAAAGTAAAGACCCTGCACAAGCAACTAGTTTGGTCACAGATTCAGGTGGCACAGCTCACTGCTGAGGCACAGACCCTACGTGAGCAGCTTGCAGGCTCACAGGAGAAGCAGCGACACTATGAGTCTGAACAGACCGCCCATTGCCTCAACCAGTCCTTGCGGTATCACTGCCCAAACACTTCAATGGCAATCACGGGAAATTCTGGGGTTACCTGTATGCCGGCTGCTCTTCCTGCTCTGCCCCGAGTGTACCCCCACAGACCAGACTAAGGTGGGGCTAGTAGTCAGCCTGCTGTCTGCTGAAGCACTTGACTGGGCATCCTCCCTGTTGGAGCAGAACAGCCCAGTGCTCTCTGACTGGGATGCTTTCCTGCAAGCCTTTGCAACCATCTTCAATAGCCTGTATCACATCCACTCTGCAGAAGCTCTGGAAGCTTCACCGGGGCAAAGGCCAGCCACCTCCTATGCCACCTATTTCTGACAGCTTGTGGCTGGTGCTGAACAGAATGAGGCAGCCCAACTTTACCAGCTTTGATGGGAGCACAATGATGAGGTAAAGAACGAGCTAGCTCGCACTGAAAACCCCACCCACCTAGACATCTTGATTGATCTTACCCTGTGCATGGACTCCTGACTGTGCAAATGGAAGGAGGAAGGGAGGGGTGGCCAACACCTCCATGCCCTCCCTCTACACCGAGGCCTGCAGAACCAAGTCCTGAACCAATCGAGTTGACCTGGGTCACCAACGTCTGACCCTGGAGGAGACAGAACCTCGACAACAGCTGAACCTGTTTTTAGTGTGAGAGAGCAGGACGTGCCCTTGCCTCCTGCCCAACTTGGAAGAACTTGGGAAACAGACCAGCCCAGACCCAGTAAGGGGATACAGTCTGGGCATCATCAGACCTCCTTGCTCTAGAACCACCCCACCGTCATCAAGTAGAATCTGACCTGCATGGGCGGCGGGTTGCCTAGGCTGGGGGAGGCTCTGCCTCCCCAAACTGCCAGGCGTGGCCCCGCCCCCTGCTGTGACCACTCCCTTCATGAGGCTCCAGTCCTCCAGCAGCTCCAGCCCCCAGAGCTCCAGATGGGGCTGTGGAGGCTGGGGCCACGTGCCACCTGCCCTCCCGTGCTCCGGGGCTGGGGCCGCACACCCTCTGGGTGCTCCTTTGGGACTGGGGGGCTAGCCATGGGACTAGGCCAGTGGCCACGGTGGGAGGGGCTTTGGGCTCCAGAAAGTGGGGAAGGAGCGGGGCTGGAGGTTACCCCCAGCCAACAGTTCACGCATCACCCATGCTGACCTGGGAACCCCGCATTTCCAGTTGCTACTTCAGTTCCAGGTCTTGGGGCAGGTGCAGCAGATTCCTCAACAGTGAGCAATGATAAACCCCTAGGCTGCTGCCAACTTTATAGATGCTGAGGCAGCCAAAACCCTCCAGATCCCCCTCCAGCTGAAACATACACCAGACCTGCTGGAGCCAATTGATGGGTCATCCCATAATCTTAATGGTTGTGGAGTGCCTGACCAAAATGGCCCAATTCATGCCCTGTAATCAGCTTCCCTTTGCTGAGACTACTGCCCAACTCCCACTGAACAACGTGGTCCAGATCCACAGACTCCCAGACCACATAGTTCCCCAGCAGAGGCTCACAGTTCACCTTTCACTTCTGGTGCAAAGCGTTCAGGCTGCTGGTTATCTGCATATCCACCCCCACTGCATACCAACCTCCCAGAGAGGGACAAACAGAATGGGTGAACGAAGTACTGGAGCAGTACATGAGATGCATTGTAAATTATCATCAAGATAACTGGTCTATACTCCTGCCATATGTCAAACATATGCCATATGTTTTCTTACAATAATGCTGACCATCCCTCTACGGGTCAGAGCCCCTGCTTCACTAATTACTAGTTCCACCCTGGTTTCCACCCGGTGTTACCAGCAGCCTTCCCAAACCCTGCTGCCAACATCTGCGTCCAACAGATGCATCTTATTCAGGAAGAACTCAAGAACCACTTAGAAGAGGCAAAGGAGGCCTACAAGAGATATGCAGACCATCGGCGACTAGAAGCTCCAGTATTTACAGTTGGCCAGAAGGTATGGCTCACTGCCAGACACCTCCAGACCAGGCAACTCTCCCATAAATTGAGCTATCCATTCCTGGGACCCTTCCTGAATATGCCAGCGGATTAATCCGGTTATCTTCAAACTCCGTCTTCCCCAGTCTCTCAAAATACACCCAGTTTTCCATGTTTCCCTTCTGAATTCCTGTACTGAGAATTCTTTCCGACTGAACCACACTGCCACCTCCACCAGTCAAAATCCAGGATCACAAGGAATACAAAGTGTGTGCCAGCCTCAATTCCCAAGAGCTGCCTGTACTGTCTGGTGAACTGGGAAGACTATGACCCAAAAGAATGCACTTGTGAGCCTGCCTCCTACATCTACACCCCTGACCTGCTGGAAGAATTCCACCAGGCTCACCCAGACAAGGTTGGGCCAGCACCACCATGAAGGGAGGCCTGAAAGAGGGCATGATGTTACAGTCTGCAGGGCTGGAACCTGGGACCATGCGGATTCTGGGCTATTGATGCCACTGCATCACCACAGGAGGCTTAGACTGGGCTCCCATGGGAAGACCTTGTGAGGTTGAGCTCAGCAGGAAGTACTGCCCAGCAGGACCTGAGTGGCAGCCCCTTACATCCCACTGATTGGCTGGTGCCAGTACTTAAACCAGGAAGTCATAACAGGGTGTCAGAGGAACACCACAGCCTGCTTGTCTCTGCACCAGACCCTGCTTGCGATCGACCCTAGACTCCAACTTCCAACCCTGTTTTTTTTCTCAACTTTACTATTCGATTGCCATCTGTAACCTGGTACCCGACCCTGATCTTCTGGTAATCTAATCGTACCTGACGCCTGACTCTCAGTTCATCCTCTGGCCTGTCTTGGACTCTGTTCTCACAGTAACCTAATCCTTCCTGCCTCCTGATGTGTGACTCTTGTTCTGCCCACTAGCCCATCTCAGACTCTGACTTCCTGGTAGCTGACTCAGCCTGACTCCCAACTCCTGCTCTGACCATTAGGTCTCACTGCCCACGTCTTGCTCATGACATGGGAAAGATAATGGAGAAGCTGATACAGGATTCGATTAAAACTTAAAGGAGGGTGATGTAATTAATGCAAATCAATATGGGTTTATGGAAAATAGATCCTATCAAACTAACTCAATATCTATTTTTGATGAGATTACAAGTTTCGTTGATAAAGGTAATAGTGTTGATGTAATATACTTAGAATTCTATGAGGCATTTGACTTGGTACTGCATGACATTTTGATTAAAAAACTAGAAAGATACAAAATTAAGACAGCACACCTTAAATGGATTAAAAACTGGATAACTGATAGATCTCCAAATTTAATTGTAAATAGGGAATCATCATCAAAGAGGTGTGTTTCAAGAGGTGTCTGTGGGGATCAGTTCTTGGCCCTACACTATTTAACATTTGTATTAATGAACTGCAAGAAACCATAAAATCATCACTCAAAGTTTGCGGCTGACAGAAAAATCGAGGGTGTGATAAATAATAAAGAGGAGATGTCACTGAAACAGAGCAATCTAGACTGTTTGGTAAGCTGGGCACAAGCAAAAAATATGTATTTTAATAGGGCTAACTGTAAATGTACACATCTAGGAATAAAGAACGTAGGCCATTCTTTCAGGATGGGGGACTCTATCCTGGGAAACAGTAACTGAAAAAGATTTGGGGGGCATGGTGGATAATCAGCTGAACATGAGCTCCCAATGATACACTGTGGCCAAAACAGCTAATGCAATCCTTGGATGCATAAACAGGAGAATCTCCAGTAGGAGTAGAAAGGTTATTTTACTTCTGTATTTGGCACTGCTGCAACCCCTGCTGGAACAGTGTGTCCAGTTCTGGTGTCCACAATTCAAGAGAGTGTTGATAGTTTGGAGAGGGCTCAGAAAAGAGCAGTGAAGATGATTAAAGAATTAGAAAACATGCCTTAGACTCAAGGAGCTCAATCACTCTATCTATTTAGCTTAACAAAGAAAAGGTTAAGGAGCGACTTGATTACAGCCTATAAGTACCTACATGGGGAACAAATGTTTAATAATGGGCTCTTCAGTCTAGCAGAGAAAGGTATATAACACAGTCCAGTGGCTGGAAGCTGATGTTAGACAAATTGAGACTAGAAATAAGGCATACATTTTTAACAGTGAGCGAGTAACCGTTGGAACAATTTATCAGTTCTCCATCACTAGTAATATTTTAAATCAAGATTGGATTTTTTCTAAAAGACATGTTCTGGGAATTATTTTGTGGAAATTCTCTGACCTGTGTTATACAATGGTCCTTTCTGGCCTTCGAACCTATGAATCTAGGGTGCTGCTAATGAGTTACAAAGCTTTTCACGCGAGGGTCATCAGTCTGAATCCAGCTCCGTTCAGCCAGGGTTAAAAGGTATTCCAGCATAATAGATGTATAGTGGCCCCTATGTATCAGACTTTCCCACAAAGTCTCCCCATGGACTTCCTTATGGCACTGGTCAAGCTGACCACTTAGAAGCAGGAGAAGAAAGATCACTCATAAAAATGCCCTTTGTGACTGTGGGGCTATTTTCCTGGGCTTTGCACATGCACGCATCCAGTTTTAGATTCATCGATTCCAAGGTCAGAAGGGACCATTTTGATCACGTAATCTGACCTCTTGTACAACACAGGGTACAGAACTTCCCAGAAATAATTCCCATTTGAACTAAAGCAGATCTTTTAGAAAAACATCAATTCTTGATTTTTAAAATTGCCAATGGTTAATTACCCTTGCAGTTAAAATTTACAGCGCTCCTCTGGGCAGCATCCACTGACTCCCCACTTCAAAGCTTCTTGCATCAGTGGACACTGTATGTGGTTCTCTGCTCGGTGTGTCCCCAACTCCATTTTACTGCACCTTTTACCTCACTCCTGTTCCAAGCCCTCTTGAGTTGTCCCCCTGTTCTCAGCTGACCCCAGTTCCTTTTTTGATCCCTCCTTTACTTTAGGGTTAGATGCACATTTTTTAGAAATATCATAGAATCATAGAAATGTAGGACTGGAAGGGATCCCGATAGGTCATCTAGTCCAGTCCCTTGCATTGAGGTAGGACTAATGATCTAGACCATCCCTGACAGGTGTTTGTTTCTAACCTGTTCTTAAGAATCTCCAGTGATGGAGATTCTGCAGCCTCACTTGGTAATTTATTCCAGTGCTTAATTATCCTGAAAGTTAGGAAGTTTTTCCTAATGGCTAACCTAAATCGCTCTTGCTTCAAGTTAAGACCACTACTTCTTGTCCTGTCCTCAGTAGTTAAGGGAAACAGTTTATCACCCTCCTCTTTATAACCACCTTTTATGTACTTTGAAGACTTATCATGTGCCCCCTCAGTCTTCTCTTCTCCAGATTAAACAAATGCAATTTTTTCAATCTTTTCTTGTAGGTCATGTTTTCTAGATCTTTAATCATTTTTATTGCTTTCCTCTGAATCTTCTCTAATTTGTCCACACCTTTCCTAAAGTGTGATGCCCAGAATTGGATACAATACTCCAGCTAAAAGAAAAGGAGGACTTGTGGCACCTTAGAGACTAACAAATTTATTTGAGCATAAGCTATCAGTGCTGAATAGAATGGAAGAATTACAACACTTCAGAATGACGTTCACTTTTTTTGCAACAGTATTACATTGTTGACTCTCATTTAGTTTGTGATCCACTATAAACCCCAGATCTTTTTCTGCAGTACTCCTTCCTAGGCAGTCATTTCCCATTTTGTATTTTACAATTGATTATTCCTTTCTAAGTGTAGTACTTTGCATTTGACTTTATTGAATTTCATCATATTTATTGCAGACCATTTCTCCAGTTTGTGCTGATCATTTTGAATTCTAATCCTGTCCTCCAAATCACTGGCAACCCTCCTCAGCCTGGTGTTGTCTGCAAATTTTAAAAATGTACTCTCTATGCCATTTTCCAAATAATTTATGAAGATATTGAACAGAACCAGACCCAAGACAGACCCCTCTGGGTCCCTACTCGATATGCTCTTCCAGCTTGATTGTGAACCATTGATAACTACTCTCGGAGTATGTTTTTCCAACCAGTTATGCACTCACCTTATAGTAGGTTAATTTAAGCTATATTTCCCTAGTTTGTTTCTGATATAGTATCAAAAGCCTTATTAAAGTTGAAAATACATGATATCTATTGCTTCCCCATTATCAAAAATGCTTGTTACCCTATCAAAGTATATTATATTGGTTTGACATGACATGTTCTTGACAAACCCATGATGACTGTTACTTATCATCTATTATCTTCCAGGTGTTTACAAATTGATTGTTTGTTTGATTATTTGCTCCCTTATCTTTCCGGGTACTGAAGTTAGACTGACTGGTCTTTATTCCCCTTTCTATAAATAGGTACTGTATTTGCCCTTTTCCAGTCCTGTGGGATCTCGCCCATCCTCCACAACTTCTGAAAGAGAATGCCTAATGGCTCAGAGATCTCTTCAGACAATTCCTTAAGCATACTAGAATGTATTTCATCAGGCCCTGCTGACTTGAAGACCTCTAACTTGTTTAAGTAAGTCTTAACTTTTTCCTTCCCTAGATTAGCCTTGGATCCTACCCCATTTATACTGATGTTCGCTATTGTTAGTCGTCCAATCGGTGCTAACCTTTTTGGTGAAAAGTGAAACAAAAAAGACATTTAATACTGTGGCCATTGCTGCATTTTTGTTATATTCTCTCCTACTCAGAGAGTGATGGGCCTATTCTGTATTTGTAGAATGTATTATTGTTACCCTTTATGTCCCTACCTAGTTTAATCTCATTTTGTGCCTTGGCCTTTCTAATTTTGTCCCTACATGTTAATGGGGATTTTTTATATTCATCCTTCATAATTTGACCTAGTTTTCACATTTTGTCTTACTCTTTTAGGAGTTCCAGTTTATTGAAGATCTCCTGGTTAAGCCAGGATGGTCTTTCACCAGACTTCCCATCTTTCCTATGCTTTGAGATCATTTGCTCTTATGCCTTTAATAATGTCTCTTTAAAAAACTGCCAACTCTCCTGAACATTTTTCCCTTAGACTTGCTACCCAGGGGACATTATCTACCTATTCTCTGAGTTTCTTAACGTCTGCATTTTTGAAGTCCATTCTCTTCATTCTGCTTTTTTCCTTCCAACTATTCCTTAGAATTATGAACTCGATCATTTCATGATTACTTTCACCCAAGCTGCCTTCTATCTTGAAATTCCATCTTCCAAGATGCAAATGAACTCATTAAATAATTTACCTAAAATGTCATACATGGAGCTGCACCTAACACCCCATCCCATTGAAAATTGTATGCGTCTCTCTCTAGTGGCTGAAGTCCTAAACCTTGATACAAAGGATAGCTAATGTTGTATCTCTTTTAGTTAGTAAAGGCCTGCGATTTTGATGCTGAAGTTCCTGAGTTCTAGTCCTCATGTCATATATAAGGCGAAGCTGGTAACTGCAGTTTCTACAGCCAGGGGTCCATTCGACTGACTGTCCCCATTCAAGGCTGTCCTTAAATCTGTCAGTGGTTCTGCTGTAGGGAGCTGAACTCTATTACGTAAAACAGGAAAGTGGACGCTGAAGGGAACCATGAGTGAATCTATGAACGTTTTATGCAAACTAATATGATAATGTATTGGTGGCCTACATTTGAGAAGAGATGGTGTCCTTGTATTATTGGAGACACCCAAATCCAGCTCCCACAGATCCTCAGAGGAAGTAAGGAGCTGGTCACCCTTTGGTACAAGGAAGTCCTGAAGAGAGAGGGGTTAATCTGATGAGCACCTTCACCACCCTCCTCCTTCCCAGTTTAGTCCAAGAGTCTCCAAACATATCCTACCCTCTCCCATTTCCTCTCCTTGGTTAGAAGGATGATCACCAGCTTGGGATGCA
This sequence comes from Eretmochelys imbricata, assembly GCF_965152235.1. Classification (NCBI taxonomy): domain Eukaryota; kingdom Metazoa; phylum Chordata; order Testudines; family Cheloniidae; genus Eretmochelys; species Eretmochelys imbricata. The sequence continues at coordinate 271,121,656 of NC_135572.1, read as the reverse complement.
TCTGGTAGCCGTCCTCACTGAAGGACAAATTCCTCCCTTCAAAGGTGACATTAATCAGGTACCTAGAAGAGAGAGAAAAGATAGAAGATTTTAAACACACAACAACCATACCCAGAACAGAGACCTACCTCCCTGACCACAGTTTAAATGAGGGTTGTAGTGACAGTGCAACGGACTTGGAACAGCAGGGAGGGAATCAGAGAGGGAATGGGGGAAGTAGCAGTGGCAGAGGGGTAACAGGAGAGCTGTTATGTAAGGAGTTGAGAGAGACAGACCAAGGCAATCTCCCATATGTCACTACTGGCCGCTGTGATCGGACGATCACTTTTCTCTCTGGCTCTTGCTGAATTGCTTTGTGAGTAGTACCCATCGCAACCACATTAGTGCAAGCATGCTCACAGTACTTAATTTCCCCTTCCATAAAGGGCATGAATATTCTGCATGTGCTCCAGACCCTCATCCTCACTCTCTCTCAGAGAGGCATCTCCTTCACATATCATTGAAAGATGGTCATGGGATGGGGATACAGAGGTGGAGATACTGCTCTCATCAGGTGACCAGCTAATGTGGCAGGGTGCTGCAGGGAGTGGAGTAAGGAAAGTGAGATGCGCCCTATTCAACTGCCATTGACATCAGTGCACTTTTTGGCATTGACTTCAATGGCAGCAGAACAGGGCCCAAAGCAGCTCTTTGAGGCATAGGATTAATTCACAGATTAAAGGCTCTGGTAGCCAGTTAAAAGTGCCTTTCTGTAAGGATGGAATAGTTCATTGTATGTAGTGGGATCAAACAATAAAAGTCACAAAGACGAACAGCCAACCAAATCACTGGAGCACCTTCTCAAGATCTCATTTGGTCTATAGCGGGTGCCTCACTGCTGAGCAGCCCAGTCCAGTCTTGGGCCATTCCATAATAAAAATTAAAATGGTCTATTAAACAGACTGGGCCTCGTACTCATTTACAACAAGGCCACTTTGCACCACTCTGTCAGTGAAAAGGGCTTTCATGGAGACATAGTTTGCTGTTCTACTCACTTTAAGGCTCCTTGACACTGCCAAAGCATTTTAAAGAGGCCTGGCTGTACATGAGAATCAGGTCTATTGTTTTTAACTATCCAAATGACATGTTTTATTTTAAAATTACATTGTGGGCGTGAGGGAGAGGAAATAGATTCATAGATAGATTCATAGATATTAAGGTCAGAAGGGACCATTATCATCATCTAGTCTGACCTCCTGCACAACGCAGGCCACAGAATCTCACCCACCCACTCGTGTGATAAGCCTCTCACCTATATCTGAGCTATTTAAGTCCTCAAATCATGGTTTAAAGACTTCAAGGAGCAGAGAGAGAATCCTTCAGCAAGTGAACCGTGCCCCATGCTACAGAGGAAGGTGAAAAATAGATGTTTCATAGTTCAATGGCTTATAAGAAACCTTTGGCTGTCTCCCCCGTTTGTATATTTCACTTCAACTCACTATCCTGTTCTCGCAAAACTAGAATTTTTCATTACACACCTGCTATATCACAAGTAGAGTCACATAATGGTAAGAGCTAGAGGTGACCATCTTATCAGCAGGGTTGGCCCCAATAACAATTTCTTCAGTGTTTTGTCCAGTCCCATTTAAAAACTACTCAAGCAGTGTTTCTACCACCTACATCAAAAGACTCTTCAACTCTACTACACCACTGTGACTCTGACAGACCAGATGCCAGCTCATGCCAAGCATCCCCGGCCTCAATGGAACACTGATAAATACACAGCTAAAATCGGCCTGGCTCACTTGTGTGTTAGTATGGTTTAAATAAGTATTAGAATTATAAACATGTGCTTAGAATTTAGACTTTATGGAATGCTTGCAATCTCACTTGTAACATCTGTATCCAATACTGTAAGATAATTTTTAAATGTTTGTATTATAAGCCTCTATGACTGCGTAAATCACGGGTAAAGTACTGAGCTCCAAGCTCCAACTGACAGTGTTATATCCTGGCTAACAAGGAAGGCCCATCAACGCCAGATGAACTATTGTGGAACATTAAAAAGGACAAAAGACTTGGTTGATTGCTTTCCCTACCACCACCCCCATGAAGATGAGATACGCAAGTGAATTTCTCCCGTCAGCTGAGTTTGCAGCTGAAAGCACAAGGGAGGAAGAGAATAAAATACCCTAACAAGAAGGAACTGTATCTTATGCCTGATTGGACTCTGGGGGCAAGATTTCTAGGCATAAGCAAAGGATCCTAAGCTGCTTTGCCTGGGTTAGCCCTAAAAGATATAGAGCTTGCTGATTATAGAAACTTCTATTATCTTTTGAAACTTAACATTGGAACTCACTTGTGTATGTATGCTTGCCTGCTTTAACCTTACAAATTACTCTCTGGCTTCCTTTTCCTATTTAATAAATCTTTACATAGTTTATTATAGGATTGGCTACAAGCACCTCTGGTGTGAGATCTAAAGTGCAATTGACTTGGGGTAAATTACTGGTCCGTTGGGACTGGGAGTAACCTGAATATTGCTGTGATTCGCAGTAGAATGGACCATCTATCACAAAGGTCAGCTTGCCTGGCTGGCAAGTGCCCAAAGGGACTGTCTGTGACTCCATGTTAAGGCCATTATAGTGCCTGAGGAGATTACACCTGATCATTGGTTGGCAAAATCTAAGTACAGAACTCACAACCAGCTTGGAGTTTGTGCCCTGTCTCTTAAAAGTCTGCCCTGAAGTAGGTACTCACTCTTGAGCTACTGCAGGACAGCTTAACAAACACATTTTGTTAGGAAATGTTTCCTCATACTCAAACTAAATTTCCCTTTAATTGCACTTGAAAAATCCTAAAAAATCCCTCTTCCTTTGAGCTATTTAAACCCTCTGAACATTTGTGGATGATTACCATTACTAACCCCATCATAATTTAACCAAATGACTGTATACACAATCAGTCAAGTTTTTATAAAGCAACTAATAATTTTAGGTGCCTCCCTTTATGGGTGCCCAATCTGAGTCCAAAGGGTCTGATTTTCAGAGAGTGGGTGCTTATCATTTTCTAAAATTCAGGCCTCGTTTACAGAGTTCTGTTAGGCACCCAAAATCACTAGTCATTTTTTAAAATCTTGGCCATGTAATGTCTAGAACATTTCCTCAAGCTAGATAAGTCCTCCAGTCTGAGAATCACTTTTTTGCTTTTCCCTGAATTCCCTCCAATTATTTTGCATCATTCTTGTTCTGATGTGTCCAGAACAGCAAATGATATTCCAGGTGAAAGGCTCCCTCAGAGCACCAGAAAAATTGATAAGATCCCTTCAGCGTGAGGCCATCATGAGAACTATTTCAGTGTGGGTTAGGAGGCAGCTTTGTTTCAGTGTTTAGAAAACAGCGGCAAAAAAGAAGAGATTAACTATGCATCAATATACAATATTTCTAACAACCTTCCAAGAGCAATAACATTGGGGGAATCTCCATCACCACAGCGTGGAGACAGCAAGAAAGTTCATGGAAATCAGCAAGAGCTATTTGACAACAGGGTTTCTTTTCTTTTTGTTTTTCATTGCAAAGATCAGAACCATAATAATAATTAGAGAGGAGTCAGGAGTTGCATTGAGATTTGCACCTAAAGCAGTACTAAAATCCCTCTGTTTCACACTTTAAGGACTGAATTTAGTCTCTAAAATTGGTACAAGAACTCTTCAGGGAGTTCTCTTTCTAGTTCTGTAGTAGCATATTTACCAACTTTTACAGTGGGAATACTTAAACATGCTCCCTTCTGAACGTTGCCCTGCTTTCCTTACATTTCTTAAGATACTTGTATCCAAACAACTACTAACAGCACCCATGATCTCCAGACCTTGGACACATAGACTTGCACACTCTAATGGTATCTCTGACATAGGCCACTTTTGAAATGTTAAAATTAAACCCATAGTCTTTCCCCTTCGTTGGGATAATGGACATGCACTACACCAAGATTAGCCAAATGGATTTGCTCAGATCTGTCAGCTACTTCCATTTTCCGTCGCTGACAGTCTGTCTCCCTGACTCACGAGCTCTGCTCAGCACAGAGATCCTCAGGACCCAGGGAAACAGGCTGGGCAGACGAGGGTATGGTAGGTGGACAGTGATGGAGAGATGGGCCTCTGGGTGTGGGTACTGGTTAAGAAGGGATGGATTGGTGGGGAGGGGGGGGATGAGAGGCTGAGTAGGGATGTGTGATGGACCTGAGGGAGAAGCAGCTTGTGTGAAAGGCAGATGGGGGCCTCCAGCGGTGTAGAGGGCCTGGGGTGATGGAAGCCCAGTGCTTCTGTGCCAATGTATTAGTGTTTGAAAGGCTCCCTGGCACAGCAAGCCAACAGTGTACAAGACAGCAACACCCACGCAGCTGACTGACTGTGCACACCACCCTTGGCACACTAAGGGCCCACACACGGCATTGCTGCCTTGGTACGTGTCCCAAACAGCCCTTATCTCCTCCAACCAGCTGCTCCCAAGTAAGACCTACATTCTGCCAGAACCCCCCATAACACCACCTCCCCCGAGCAAGGAGCTGAGTGGGAATGGGGGTGAGCAGGGAGACTGCTCAGCATCTCTGCACTGAGGCATTAGCTATGGAGGGAGGAGACATGTGTGCAGTGGGTGGTGGATGGGGGGGTGAGGTAATTCAGAGGAGATGAAATCATGGTTGTAGGTTGGGTGAGTAGTTAACTAGTGATATTCTGGGTTTTTTATGCTTTAGCTGATGATACAGGCACTTGAGCAATCTTAATGGTCTTTTAACAAAGCTGTCTGTTTGCGGAATAATCATAATATAAGCATTTCTCTAGCACCTAATTTCAAACATTAAAGGGTCAAAAATCCTGCCTTCATTTACACTTTGTGATGCCCCTTTGGGTTCAGTGGAGCTGCCAAGAGTGCAAAGGCAGAATCTGCCCTTAGAGAATTAAGATGCACACAATATTATCCTCATTTTACAGATGAGCAAACAGGAACAAAAAAGGTAAGTGACTTGACCCTAGTCACATAGAAAGTCAGTGGAAGACCCCATAATAGAACCCAGGAGACCTGACGCCCACTCCTGGGCTTGAACCACTAAGCTACATTCACTTTCCTAGATTTGAGATCCTCAGCACTTCTGGTTAGTGATGAGTAGTTCAAAAGCCACATGGAACAGGAAATAGAGCATTAAAATCATACAGAATGGCCATTTGGGACTCAATGGTTGCAGACAAGTTACTAGGACAACTTAAATAGCTTCAGCTAGTATTGGAGAAAACATGGGGAAATTAATGTTTTTAAAGAAAAAAAGTTAACTGAACTTCTCTGAACCTCAGATACAGGTTTGAAGGGGATGAGTTTGAATACTGAGCTAACCAGTTCTGCCTCTTGTCTCCAGTTTCTTGACTGCGGATTCTTTATTCCTGGAGCTACAGGCAAGATGAGCTGAACTGGAAAATGACCCAGCTCAGCCAGTAGAGGTCTCTCTCCAACACACCACATGCCCACACACACATGCACCCCTGTGTCCTGTCATTCTGTGTTACAGTCAGAAGCGACAAACAGCCAGTCTGAAAACAGCACTATCATCCCAATATCTGCTGCTTTCCCTAATTAGGCACCTCATAAAAATAAGACCACCACTCCGCTGGCAGCACCTTCTCTCTCTGGAGTGGCAGGGTATGAAAGAGAAATAAAGGAAGCAATGGGAGGACAGTTGGAGAGGGTGGGGAAGAGAAATGCAGAGAAATTTATCTCTTGGCGAGAATTTGCTCAGCATAACAGAGGAATAAGGCATTTGGTGGGGGGATGTGGTAGGAGGGGACTGGAAACTAACATCAACCCCTCTGTGGTGACTTGCTGTCAAATGAGTTAATCATCAGGGGCCAGCAGGACTGGGTGGCAAAGCGGAGGAAAGAGGCATCCATGTGCATGCTCTTTGCCTGCTGAGATCTGCATGCTAGAGGACTCAGTTTCTTCTGTGAGGAGAAATACCACAACCCCTGGCAGAAGATATCGTAAGTTGGAAATTCAGTCAGTTGAATCACCCAGAGTTGATTCACCTCCCCACTATGTGAGTTACACCTGTGTAAAACAGAATGGGACCCAGGATTTCTAAAAGCTCTGGCATCATTCCAGTTTTGCAATAATCTCTGCTAAACCAGTCCTGAGCTCCACATAGTTCTAACCAATGCCTTTCAATCCAGAGTTTGGCACTCCATACTATCCAGTCCTGGGCTGCCACATGCAACTTTGTCAACGCACCTCATTCCTAGTCTGCAGCACCTACTGCTACTCCATTCCTGGGCTTCTCCTGAAGAGACCACCAGTGTGTTTGGTGCATTTACAGGACAAACAAAAGGGACAATCGCATTCATTTTCACATGTGAATTTTGGTCGTCAAAGGCAAGAGATGTAAGGATGATGGACTAACCCAACATTGCACCACTCAACAGTCCCACCTCTCTTCATTCAGCCCTTCCCTCATCCCTGGGACAGTTAGTCCTCATATCCCCTTACAATGTCACCAGCATTTCCGTCTACACTCAAGATGAGAGTCAAATCATGTAGTTAACAAAAGAAAACAACCCACCTTCCCCCTCACTACCGAATCAAACCTGAATTCCCCAAACCTTTTTGAAGGTTCAAAGTCATTTTGAATAACGTCCTTTCCACACCACCTTTTTACTAACTTCTAACAACCACCTCTCTGATTCTGGATTTTGGTGAGGGCTCAACATGTTCAAATATTGCAAAAGTGTTCTCATATGCATCCCAGGCCCAGCTGGAGACACCTGAAATCTCTTGAGACAGGCTGTGATAATGAGACATCAAGTTCAATTACACCGACCGATGGTCTAGATAAGCCTCCGGAGCAGAGCTAGGCAGGGGATGGTTTTCCTGTCCTCCAAAAATATTTGAGATATCAACATTTTTAACATCTTAAATTGGGATGAAAAACAGAAGTCTCAAACATTTTCACAAACCAAAAAATAAAAATAATAATTACAAATTGGTTTGCGTCACTCAAAATGTTTCATTTCAATTGCAGATGGGACACTGGATAGGATGGGCCAGGGCTCTGAGGTGACACTGAGCATTCTGTCTCTCAGGTGCCGGGCTGGCTGGTTCTTACTCACATCCTCAGGGTCTGACTGGTTACTATATGTGGGGTCGGGAAGAAATTTCCCTCCAGTCCAGATTGGCAGGGTCCTTGTGGGGGGTTCGCCTGCCTCTGCAGAAGTGTGGGCTGCTTGCCAGGATTATCTGGGTAGATCTCACTTAATCATTTCCCTGCAATTGCAGGGGCCCTGAGCACTGCTGTACCAGGTGCCCTCCTACTCTCTGCTTGTGGAATGTAATAGTCTAGTCTCATGTGGGCCTTACTACTTTGGTCTCATTTCCATTGTTGGTTTTAGTGGGTGGGTGTTGGTGGACTGTGTATCCAGGAGGCCAGACTATATGATCTAGTGATCCCTTCCGGCCTTAAACTCTGACTCAAACATTTTTTTTTTTTAAACAAAATAATCTTTTTGTCTAAATTCACTCAAATGTTGATGTGTTTTCAGTTGAACAACTGATTTGTTCCCAGTATTTCTTTTGAGTCAAGCGATTTGTCAAAAATTGCCTTGGTTCACAAAAAGTTTCAGTTTTGACGAATCAGCATTTTTTGGCAACAAAAAAATAAAAAAAGTTTATCAAAAAATTCCTGACCAGCTCCACTCCTGCACTTTTGGTGCTTAACACAACTGATCTGCCAGACCTTTTGGAAGTTCACCCATCTTTCATTCACCCCATGCTCCACCTGCATTCTGTGCCACATCGGCTGTTGCAATGCTGATGGCTTGTATTGCTGAGAAATGCAGATACGTCTGGCTGTTTTTATGGAGCATCTGGATGTTGTCAGGTGCAATTTATGGCAAAATAATTCCATGTAGAAAGCCCAATCAGTGCTTATTTAACATGGTACAGGGCCTGGACTCTGCTCCTTCTACTGCAAGAGGAAATGAAACAGCAGAAGCCATTTAATTATCAGATTAAAATTTAAAGGAACCGTCTTTCAGTCTGTCTCTCTCTTCCACTCCTTTACATCTCTCTTTCAAATTTTCCACTGAATTTGATGAGATGTATTTTAAGGATAGAGAAAAACGAGGCAGCAAAGGGATTGGCTGAAGCATGGCATAGTGCAGGTATCCTGAGCAAAGGCAGCCAGAAAAGCTGTCCAAGTTACAGCCACTTGGTGACTAGTGAAACAAACCTTCACCACTGGTTTAAGTGAGCCATTCAGAGCTAAGGGCAGCCTTGTACAATTCTCCTTGCCTATTCATGCAGTCATCTCTATTTATTTATTTTAATGGGTGAGTATAACATCATTTTTTCAATCTCATCATCCATCATGAAAAAGGGTAGATGAGCAGATTTTGTGCCTGGGCTGGTAAAGCTCTTTAGGCTCCTTCAAGCTAAATGGCAATATAGAAATGTAAGACATTAGTTTAGTTTATATGTGCCATCAACTTCTATGTAAAATACATGGAGCTGGTGTAAATGGATGTAGCCCCTCCCCACTGTTTTCAATGGAGCTACACCAGTTTAGGCCAGCTGAGGATCTGGCCCATCGTTTTGATGAAGTCTGGTTTTCCTGATGCTTTATCCTGACTCGTAAAATGTTCATTTCTACCAGAAGGGACATTATCACTTATGTTTTATTGCTATTTCCCCATTACCTCCTGGAAAACATTTTTTTAAAATGTGTGCTAATACTTCCATACTCTTGCTACTGCTATGTGTACTTTCAGGGCAAATAGATTCAAGTATGAGCATTTTCCATCATTCCTGCAATAGAAATAAATGCAAATATAGAAGTTAACATCACTGTATTGCATTTTTCTTCTATTTATTTATTTTCAGTGAATGTAGCACTTAGGAAAGATACTGAGATGACAGCACCTGGAGATGGTGTTCGTATTTATCCCCAGAATCCATACATCATGGACAATGGCAAGGCAAGTTCCCCCCCCCGCCCCACACACACACAGTGCAATCCTAACTAAAGGAGACTATCACTGGGAATGAAAGAGAAGTTCCGTTTCCATGGCCCATGCAGTCCTCTGCCCCTCCATTGAGAGCACGAACAAAAAGGCCTATCACTGGCAATTGTAATGGCCGTTTCTGCAACATGGACACCTGTCCATTAGGAACTGTACTGAGACGGGACTCATTTTGCAAAGGCTGCTGAATGGCCATCAATTAATACCAGCTTTCAGGCACTACCAGCCTGGGGAAGGATTGATGCCAATGACCTGAAGATGAAAGGCCATATCATCCCACAATCCCCCTGAGCCATCCAGTCTCCTCAGTAACTTTCTTTCACCCACCAAAGAACATCCCAGGGCTGATTCTTCAGTGTCTGGCACTCTGTGCAGTCATTTACACCTAGGAAGGAACAGCTGAAAGACACTGCCTGCCATGCTGGCAGACCAGGTGCCAAAGTCTCCAGGCCAAAGTCCCCTGTCTCAGCTGAACACTGACAAACACAGAGCTGTAATCAGTCTGGCTCTCCTGCGTGTTAGCATTGCTAACGTAAGTATTAGAATTATAAGAATGTGTTTAGTGTTTATGGAATGCATGTAAGTTGCTGCCTGCATTAATCTCACTTATAACATCTGTCTCCCATACTGTAAGGGAATATTTGAGCATTTGCATGTAAGCCTCCAACCATGTAAATCACCAGACAGGAGAGAGACATTAACTAGTGTGAAATGCTGGTCTACAACAGTCAGTGTTATGGCCTGCCCAACAAGAAAGGCCCATCAACACCAGATGAACTAGTGTAGAACATTAAAGAGGAAAAAAGATTGTTTTGTTTACTCTCCCCCCCCCTCATGAATATGAGTCATGGAAGTGAATTCCTCCCATCAGCTGAGTTTGCAGGTCAAAGCACAAGGGAGGAAGGGAATAAAAACTCCTACCATGGAGGAACTGTATCGATATGCTCCTTGGACTCTGCAGAGCAAGGATTACTAGGTGTAAGCAAAATGCCTAGCCTGGGTTAGCCCTAACGGACATATAGAGCTTGCTGATTATATAAGCTTCTATTACCTTTTGAAACTTAACACTGGAACTCATTTGTGTGGGGGTGTACCCAGTGGTGAGCTGGAGCTGGTTCGCACCGGTTCACTGGAACCGGTTGTTAAACGGGACAACTGGTTCTAAAAGGGCTTCTAAATTTATAAACTGGCCAAAAGTTGTGCCTTAGGTGCCGATTCCGTGGGTGCTCTGGGGCTGAGAAGCAGAGCGGGGCGGTGGGTTCAGGGGAGGAGGCGGAGGCGACCTAGGGTCGGGCGCGGGGCAGGAAGCTGCCGGTGGGTGCTCTGCACCCACCAAATTTTCCCCATGGGTGCTCCAGCCCCAGAGCACCCACGGAGTTGGTGCCTAAAGCGCCAATTTTGATGTGATCAGTGGGGGGAGCAGCCGTTCCCCCTTCTCCCCCCCAGCTACCCTCCCCTGCCCCTAGGAACCAGAGGGACCTGCCAGATGCTTCCTGTGAGCCGCCCCAGGTAAGCACCGCCGGGACTCCCCACCTCGCCCTCCAGCAGGTCCCTCTGGCTCTTAGGGGCCGGGCGGGGTGGGGTAGGCACCCACTACGGTGGCCCACGAGACCCTCCTGCCTAGTTCCAGGGGCAGTCAGGGGACAGGGGTGGATGGGACAGGGGTGGGCCACGACCCCCTCGTGGGATGAGGAGGGAACCGGCTGTTAAGATTTTGGCAGTTCATCACTGGGTGTACTGGCTTTAACTTTGTAAATAACTCTCTGATTTCCTTTTCACATGTAATAAATCTTTAGATAGTTTATTATAGGATTGGCTACAAGTGTTGTCTTTGGTGTGAGATCTAACGTACAATTAACCTGGGCTAAGGGATTAGCCCATTGGGACTGGGAGTAACCAGAATATTGCTGTGATTCGTTATGTAAAGGACCATCTAGCACAAAGATAGGCTTCCCTGGGTGGCAAGACAGGAGTCAGAGCACCCAAGGGGACTGTCTGTGACTCCATGTTCCTGCTTTGTTATAGTGTTCGAGGAGCTTACACCTGATCATTGGTTGGTGAAATCACTCACAACCAATTTGGGGTTTGAGCCCTGGTTCTTAACAGTTTACCCTGAGGTTAGTACTCGCTCTTGAGTCACTGCAGGACAGCTTGAAGCAGCCACCCTGATCTGGTGGTGTTTTATACTCCTAAATGACAAGGGCCAAGCAGTGGAAAACGAGGCCCTTGGTAATAAAAGTAGGCACAGTTTGGGATGGGATGATCTGATCTGAAATAAACAGCAGGCTCAAATCTTCACTTCCCTCCTCATCCCACCAAAAATATTCCTGAAACCCAGACCAACCTCCCCCCACCCACCCCACAAAAACACTTTGGTCTTTGCATTTGATTAACTTGTTTTTACAAATACTGTCCACACCAAAGCTGACCAAAAATTGTCTTTCAAAATTGTTCTCAGTGGAAAAACGGGGTTTGTACTCAAACAACCTTTTGTGAAAAGTGTCTGCTTTCCATGGAAAATGTCGGCTTTACATCAAAAAACCCAAACATCTGAAAATTGAAAAGATTTTGGCCAAAATACAGAAACTTTTAATTTGGAAATGCTACCACAGTGACATATAGAGGCTGTGGTTTGGGTGCCTCTTCCCCCCATTATCCTCTATGGGCCAGGTCACCAACCAGATTTCATGTCCATGATGCAGGGTGCCTGGCAGCAACCCCCATGACTCACTGCCACAGCTCAGCAACAGGGGCATTTAGCAACTAGGAGATTTAGTCCATCCAGGGAGCCCTAGCCAATGAGCAGCATGTGGGCATGAAGTACAAACTACAACTTCCATGAGGCACTGTGATGAGATTTCCAAATCCAACTCTTCAATTTTTACCCAAAAGTTTTCAGCTGAAAATTTTCAGTTTTCAATTTTTTGCTAAAACATTGAAATGTTCTGCAGGAAAAAAAAATTTTTTTTGACCAGCTCTAGTGCACCTTTCTGCACTTCCTAGGTCCTCTGGGACTGGAAGTGAAAATCCCATGAGAGGAAACCAGTTCTGACCATATTTTAGATCTGGCTGAAGCTGGAAAGTCCTATAAATCTCATGGGAAATAAGCCCATTCTCCTAAACTTGCCTAGCTCCAGAAGTTTAGACTAACTGAACATCCAACCCTTGAGGGTTCACCCCATTGCTCGTATGAAAGAGGAGCCTATAGACAAGGGGTGATGAAGCTGGTTAGATGAAATATGAACAAAACAAAACCTTCAGCCAAAGTATGGCTCAAGCCACACGCCTTTGAGGTTTAAAAAAAAAATCTGGCTAACTAATTTTTGGTTTTAAGTGTTATTTTTCATTTCCACAGCTGCCCCTCCTTGCTCAGTCAGTAGGAATAGATGTGCTAATACCTCACTGTTCTCCTGGGCATTTCTATCCAAACTGGAAGCTGGACCACTGGAAATCTATTTCTTTTAGGCTTCACAGGGCAGCAAGAGTATGGAAAATCACATTTGTCAGAAGGCCTGTCACAGTAGGCAATAATTACTCCTTGGCACTCACCTAACAGGTTCCTGACATAAGGCAAATACAGAAAGGTCAAGAGATGCACTTCAGATCTATTTATCTATTTTAGGTCTTCTCTGCAATACACAGTTTTGTCAACAGAACAGCAGAGGTGTACACCCAATAACGCACCTCCCGACGATTTAACTCTCCTGCTACACCAACATCAGAAAACCACCACGATGAGCGGCATAGAGCTTTTTGCAACAAAGTTACACACGGTGTCAGCATAGACACTGCTCTTGCTTATGTTGCCCTATGTGGCCTCCAGGAGGTGTCCCATAATGCCCATCATGACCAGTCTGGTAAGCAGTTTCCACTCCGCTGTCCTGCAGCCAGGAACACAGGCATGCTCCCCTCCCCATTTAAAGCCCAGAGAATTTTTTGAAATTCCACTTCCTGTTTGCTCGGCGTGGACAGCTCACATCACATCTTCCCAGCTGACCAGGCCGGCTTCCCACATGGCTTGGCAGAGCTGTTTTGTTTCTTTCCCCGTTGTAGGAAACTTCGCCGCACCAATCAACAACTACTTCTGCAGGAACCAAAGCAGCACACAGGCAACCAACATACGGACACGGTCTGAAACCGCATACATGCAGGAGCTGCATCCCTGCATCTTTGGTAACCCTCAGTCATGTGATTTCAGCTTCAATCACCACTGCCTGTGGAAAACGGTGCCAGTATTCAGAATAGTGTCCCTAGGTGCTTGAACTGATCCCCTTTTGAAACCATCCAGACTCTTTGGCCTGGGGTGGTGCAAGATGGGACAAACTCACCATGCTTAGTGTTGTGCCCATGCTTTGTGCTTGCCAAGGAAAAATGAGAAAGAGGTATAGGCAACTTTTATGATCCAAGACTGTGAATATAGTCACAATACTGACTCAATGTATTGTTTCTTTTGCGTATGCAGATGTGCCCTTGAGGGCCAGCTCCTACACACTGGTGGATTGCCTCAGTCAGATAATGAGGTGAATGAGGAAGAGTAAGGAGGACATGTTTCATGAAGTGCTGCAATTGTCAAATCAGGCCGATAGCAAGCACAGAGCATGGAGAGAGCCAGTAATTGAAAAACTAGAAATGGGATAGCCAGGAGAGGAGACAGACAGTAAAGCTCATGGAAGACCAAACAGACATGCTGAGATCCCTGATTGTGGTGCAAGTGGAACACATGCATCCTCGACTCCCCCTGCAGACCATACAGAACTGCCTTCCTTGCCCCTCCCAAACTCCCCCCACATATTCCTCTCGTGTTCCCGTCCCATTACAGTACTCCTTGCACACCACCCTAAGGGACATTTTCCATAATGACAGCTGGACTTATATGCAGATGTGAGATCCTCACTTCAGCGAGTGCTACTCACTGTCGTGTCCCTTGTAAGAAATGTAAATCTGTGTATTGCTGTTTAATAACAATTTAGGCTTACAAAGACAGTGATTATTTGTGACCCATACATTATTGGGGCTCGTCAAAATGCAGATTCAAAGCCTCCCTGATTCGAATAGCGCCCTCCCCCCATCTAACCCCTGGTTCAGCCCCTCTAAAAGCCCAAGTGTCTGGCTGCTCAAAAATAGCTGCCAGGTGATCGGCCTCAATGCTCCACTCCTAAGAAAACTTTTCCCCCTAGACTTCGCAAATGTTATGCAGAGCACAGCAGGCTGCTATGACCATGGAAATATTTTCCTCACGAGGTCTAATCTGCCACAAAGGCAGCACCAGTGACCCGTTAATGTGCCAAATGAACATTCTACGGTCATTCTACACCTGCTGAGCCTGTTGTTGAAGCACTCCTTTTTGTTATCAAGATTTCTGGTGTAAGGCTTCATGAGCCACGGGAGTAAGGGGTCGGCTGGGTCCCCCATGATCACTGTGGGCATTTCCGCATCCCCTATTGGCATCTTCTGGTCTGGAAAGAAAGTCCATGCTTGCAGCTTTCTATACAGGCCAGTTTTCCTGAAGATGCATGCATCATGCACCTTTCCTGACCATCCCGCATTGATGTCAGTGAAACAACCCCAGTGATCCACCAGCTCCTGCAATACCATCGAGAAGTAGCCCTTTCTGTTGATGTACTCCATTGCAAGATGGTCTGGGGCCAAAACTGGGATATGTTTGCCACCTATCACTTCACTACGGTTAGGGAATCCCATTGTCGCAAAGCCATCCACTATTTCCTGCACACTGCCCAGAGTCACAGTCCTTCGTAGCAGGAGGTGATTAATGGCCCTGCACACTTGTATCACCACAACCCCCACGGTAGATTTCCCCATTCCAAACTGATTCATGACTGACCAATAGCGGTCTGGAGTGCCAGCTTCCACACAGCTGTCGCCACTCACTTCTCCACCATTAGGGCAGCTCTCATTCTGGTGTCCTTGCACCACAGGGCAGGGATGAGCTCCACACAGAATTCAAGGAAGGTGGCTTCTCACATACAAAAGTTCTGCAGCCACTGCTCATCATCCTATACCTGCATCACAATCTGATCCCACCACTCAGTGCTTGTTTCCCGAGCCCAATAGCAATGGTCCACCATGTACAGCTGCTCCATGAATGCCAATATCAATCCTGAATTGTTTCTTTCCATGGCACACAGCAGGGCAGGCAGCACGGATTCCTGCTCAGATTTAGAGCTCATGAAATACTGCAGGATCAGCCGCATTGTGTTCATAACTCTTGTCACAAGTCTGATGAGAAGCGCAGGGTCCATGCTTTCAGGCAGGGATGGCGGGCGGAAAGTTTGCAGGGGCAGTTGAAAAACAGCATGAAATGCAGTCAGAAGCCATTGGAATTATGGGATGGAGAAAACAGCATCATGGGGTGGTGATCCTGTCCCCATGATGTACTGCGATCAATTCCCAGAACTCCAAGTGGGAGAAGGTGGTGATTTGCACCATGGGATAGCTACCCACAGTACACTGCTCTCTCTGTCGGTGCTGGAGCACCAACTGAGGACACACTTTGCCCACACAAGGAGCATTGCGTGAACATGCACCAGTGATGTAATTACAGTGGTTTATATTGTCGACATAACTTAAGTCGACTTAACTCAGTAGTATAGACATGACCTTAGAGACCAATTATGCAAACACTACCAGGAATAACACCAAGAGAAGCCACTTTGAAGTCCCTGGGACTATTCATGGCAGTATTACATCTAGTAGTGTCTGCAGGATCAGGACCATTGGTATGTCCTAGGTGCCTACCACCGTGGTATGTCGTTATGTTTATCTGGAACTCATTCCAACTTCTGAGCTGGAAACCAGTGCCAGAAATTTTGTGAGCAGAACAGATTTTCCTCCAGAGATTTCAGGTCCTTCTTCTTTCCAGTTGGGCTATTAAAATCTGCCAGAAGACATTTCCTTCCAGCATTTTGGTGCTGTCTGAAACTGAGCAATGCTGAGGTAGTTCAGGAAACTGAAATAAAACATTTATTTATTTTTTTAAAAATCAGCAAATTAAATGAACTTTTTCAACCCACCAAAAAACGTTTGGGGGCTTTGGGTTATTAATCATTTACCTAGCACCAAAAACATACACTGCACTTTAAAGGACATAGAATTTGGTGCAGTCACCACCCTAAAGGGGTCACCACCAAAGAAGTCTTGACTCAACATTACTTTGTCTGAAGTGGTGTATCTCCTTTCTATACACACAAGGTAGCATGGCAGTGGTTTAAATCCCTCCAACATTTTCATTGGGGAGTTGATTAGAAGGAACAGATAATCGCTTCTGTCAGTACTGTGTGGGGGTTAGAACTCTACTGTTCCTCTTTTGTCAGAGGACCAGTTCTCTCTACTCTCTCTCATCTCTCCCTCTGTGGGTTGACGTTTCTATGGAAACGTGTTCTTTAATGCCTCTGAAATTACACTGCAGTTAAAGTATTAACCCTTTCCTGGCTAAGGCAGGCTGCAAAGATCCCCCCCCCCCACCTCCCTTTTAAAACTTGGTATACAGACATAGAATATCAGGATTGGAAGGGACCTCAGGTTAAAGCACTAGGAAAGCCTCATTCTTAGTCCTAAGAAGACAACACATCCAGTATTCACCTTACAGTGGATGTGGAGTGGTGTGTGCTGGGCATGGGGGGGAGGAGGCGGTGTCTACAGAATGGTCTGATTTAAGATTTTAATTATACTACTCACTGATTTTATTTTTCTTTTTATGTAAAGCCACTATTGAAATGTCTCTCCACACCCAAACAGGAAAAATTCTTGTAGCAAAAGAAGCTGAGTGGGAGAGCTAGGAAGAAACAAAGCTGTGAGCCCTCACGCAGTGAGGGGACAGCTTGGGGAAATATCAGAGCCGAAACACTAAAATCAGTTGTAACAGTGAGCAGCAGCCTCTTCATTGCAAACTGTCATAGTCACAGCCATCTCCACTCTTTCTCCAGCCAGCCTCCTCTTCCTTCTCATAATCATGTCAGTAATTAGCCACTATCTTCTTCATTGCCACTCCAACTGCCATCGTTATGCTCAGGGCAATCAATGCTCTCATCACCACCCTCATCTCTGCTACTGCTCCTATTAACATTATCTTCACCACCAAATCTCTGCTATTGTCATCACTAGCATCCTTATACTACCACTGTAATACCAGCTGTCACACTCACCATCAGCTCCAGCACAGCCACAACCCTCTACCCCTTGCCTTCATCACAGCCAGCCTCGTTGTGTCATCATTATAACCCTCCGCTCCTGCAGGCTCATGACTGCATAACCCTCTTTGGGGGTCTCTGGTGCTCTGTGGCCACCACATTTGGCCCTGAATCAGTCCCTGCTGGCATGCCAGGTGTACCATGGCTCAGCCAAGCACTTGAACTGCTAGGGCTCTAGCAGCTGGTGGGTCCCGTTATGTGTTTCTCCCACCACGAAATTCCTCCCAGGCCCCACACCCTGTCCGCCTGCCACAGAACCTTCCCCTCCTGGCAATTTACGTCCTTCCCCAACGGAGGGACAGGGGCAGCAGCAGATTCACCCTCAGCAGACTCATCACCGTGCTCTGCTGACCTCAGCAGATTTATCACAGCTGTAATCTCTATGGCAACTATACCCGCTGCCATCCTCCCCATGATCTCTACCACCACTGTAAACATTAGCAAGGTCTATAAGAAAGAGGATCAGCTGTGGAATCTGTGGCCTTAACTCCCCTTTCCAGACTTTCAATCCATTTCCTGATTTCACATACTCCTTCTGCCTACCCACAAAGTCACCCGGCCTGACAACTCTCCCAGCCACACCTTTCCAACTACATCACCCATATCCTCAACAGACCTCTCTCTTGCAGCATCAGTATCTCATCCCAGTTGTTTTTGTTTTGTTTTTCCCACACTAAGTGTCAAGTGCGGCTCCGTTGATGGCACTCACACCTCTAGATCAGCAAGTCAGAGTCTGAACTCTCTCACCAGGGATCAGGTTTGTATGCTGTGCTCCCAGCATAGCACTAGAATGAAAGCGAGGACTACTCTCAAGTGAAGAGCTATCCTTTGGATGATCAGTTCAAGCAAGGTCTTTTTGCCTGCCTCTGGCAGACTCTCAAAATGATAGTTAGAAGTAGTTAGAAATTTTTCCCATCAGAAAATGCTGATTCATCAAAACCAAAGCTTTTCTTTAGGAAGGTTTCACAGGTTCAAGATAGAATTTCTGGTCAAACCAGAGAGAGCAAATACCCCAGGGGTTAATGCACTCATCCGGGATGTGAGAGACCCAGGTCCCGCTATTTGCTCTCCTTGATTTGGAGCAGGGAATGGATCCTGGATCTCCCACATCCCAGGTGAGTGCTCTAGCCACCCCAGCTAGAGAGCCAGCCTCTCTCTCTGGACCAATGACTATTTCATTCTTTATACAAAGTGGAACAGCTCCAACAGGAGAGACTGAGATGGACTCTACAGCCCAGTGAACGTGGGCTTCCTCTATCCCAGGTGAATTCCTAATCACTGGGCTATTTGCTGTACTGCGGTAGGGATGTCCGTTTCTCATTTTTTCATTAAAAATTTCAGATGGTCTCATTTCCCCCCCAGTGCAGAATTATAACAAATTTAAAACCTTTTGTGAAACATAATTCTTATTTTTGGGACAATCTTAGTTATAGGTATACTTGGTCCATTTTGAAAAGAGCTGGGGACAACACCAATGTCCTACCCGGGGTTCATGTGTTTAAATCATTTATACCACTTCCTGGCAGCTGACTGGTATTGTTAAGCTCTGTAACATGTTGTGTGTGGTGGTTTGTAGGAAAGACACTATGCTAAACAAAGTTGCCTTCCCTCTCTCAGTAAAAGAGACTCCAATGTCTGAGGCTGTGTGAGCTTCTGCTGAGTGCAGAATGGCTATCATTTGCCTACACAGTCATTGCACTCTCAGTTTTTCACTCATTGCTCTTTAGGACACATTGGGATCAATCCCTGGAGTATGAAAGGTGCTAGAGGAAAGAAAATATTCACTTCTAGGTGACCAGTTCAACTCCGGGCCCAGATTGGTAGTGACTTCAGTGTTTCTCTTATGGTTGATGTTCAGCAGCCTCTGTGAAACACATTGACTGTCTCTGTTTGACAGCTGTCCACAACAGCACCCTAACTAACTTGGCCTCTTTTTTGTCAGTGTCAGCAAAGAGCCAAGAGCTGGTCCATTTCAGTGGTTCTCAAACTTTTGTACTGGTGACCCCTTTCACATAGCAAGCCCCTGAGTGCGACACACACCCCCCCCTTATAAATTAAAAACACTTGTTTATATATTTAACATTATAAATGCTGGAGGCAAAGCAAGGTTTGGGGTGGAGGTTGAGCTGACAGCTCGTGACCCCCCATGTAATAACCTCACAACTCCCTGAAGGGTCCCGACCCCCAGTTTGAGAACCCCTGTTGTACAGAGTCAAGGCACCTTGACAGGCTAAGGGGGAAATGGGAGGGAGCCTGCACTCTTGCTACGTCATGTTTTACCTCATCTACAGATAAAGAACTTCAGTCTGCAGGGACTGCCAGTCCATTACCTTTCACACGCAGTGAATTAATTCAGTAAAAAAGAGGCAAGAGGGTGCAGCACTGTGATATTACGATTTTGTAGGAAAACATTTTTAAAAAATTCTAATATTACTAATGATTACTGTACACAAAAATCTTCTCCTGTATCCCCACTGCTTCATGCGGAAGAGACATACATGTCAGAGAAGTGGAGAGAGAAAGAGAGAGAGAGAGACAGAGAGCGCCAAATTCAGCCTCAAAATAAGGGGTGCAACTTCACTGAAACCACTGGGAGTGGTTCCCACTTATTCTTGGACTAAATTTGGACCCAAATTACTTCTCTGCTCACTCCCTGGGAAGAAGTCAGTCCTAATAGGTCTGGACTATGATAGTGGATTCCTCATTAGAATCTCAAACTGTGGAGATTTGATTTAGGTAAACAGACAAAATTTGGAAAGGTTTGCATGGATCTCTTCACTCTTCCCTCCCTGGTAGTAAGACTTGAAAACTGCCCCAGAATATATCTTTCCTCAGAAGATTTCCAGGCTTCCTGGGCCTGGCTGAGCAGGGAATGCCACAATTAAAGTCTTTCCACTGTATTTTGGTATTTCTGATTTCCAGCTCCCAAATCCGGAAGTGTGACCACATTACAGGTGGAAACAGGGGAAGAATGGGGAATATGAACTGAACATTCAGAGATTTAGAAATAGCACTAAGATTTGGTCTGAAACAGGCAAAGGTTTGAGACTAGTTCTGATTTGTCTCAGGACCAATATCTTGTTATATTTCATCCCTATAAAGCACACTTTAAACACCTATACTGCAGTAAATAATAATGAATAATCTGTACCAATTTCATTCTGCAACACTCAATTTAACATTTCATAAAAGCAGACACTAGGGTAGAATTTTCAGGAACACTTATGCAACTTTGGAGCCTAAATCCTATTGGCTTTAGGACAATTAAGACAGAATTCTAAATGCCAAAGACGCTTTTGAAAATGGGACTTTAATCTCCTAAATCACTTAGGTCCTTTTGAAAATTAACCTCACATCATGACTGAACATCCCTAATTCCTGAACTCCCCTACCCAGCCTCCCACCACTTTCTTTAAAGAGGGCTTTAGAGTCCAGGACAAAAAACCTTCCCCCACTCCAATGGGCAAGGCTTTAAAGAGGCAGATGGAACTTCCACCCCCTGCTCTGATGTTAAAAGAAAAAGCAAACTATGAACTAAAAGAAAAACATGTCTGGAATTTGTGGTGAATAATAAGTTTTCCATGGCAACGGGCATCAGAAAGGGAAGAAGGAAAGGGAAAGAAAGACAGACAGACAGAGAGAGAACAGAGATAGAGCTCACTGTGCTGGGTAAAGTTCCTATGGCAACCCTATTACATATGCAGCCTACTGCCAAAGTAAGTCAAGATCCTAGTAAGGGTGTAGGAAGGAGTTGGGGGGTGGGAGGGGACGGGAACGGAGTACCAGTTATCTGGGTAAAAGAAGCCACCTTTGTGAGCATGCATCCCCCTTCTCCCATTCTATAGTGAAAGCATCTCATCCTTTGTGGATGCTAAGAAATCCACATAGACCTCCTTTCCGCAGCTCTAAAAAGACTGGTACAGTTACCTCTGCCAGACTGAGCCAAATTTGGTGGAGCTGTGGAGTGTGGGAGGAGGGAAGTAAGGACCTGAAAATGAAACAAACAAGAAAAAGAAAGATTGAATAATTTTCCCATAGCCGTCAGTTGCTTTCCACCTTTCTGGATCAATTTGGACCACGCAGATGTATTTGCTTTCACACCCCAGATGGTCGAGGAAAGATTATGTCATTTGTAATCTCTGAAATTGAGATGGAAATGTTACCTCTCTGTGAAGTTAGCTACAGAAACAAAGAAATAGGTTTTCATCTGATTCAGAGTTCCCTGAGCCATCCCAACTTTCATAGGACTCTCCCAATTTTGACTGTCTATCCCACAGAATACTGCAAATGTCCCAAAATATCACTGAGGTCTGATACAAATGTCACCATGTTGTGGAAAAGACAAGAATTAGAAGGCACTCAACAGATGGAATTGAAGCACATAATGAAAAGTGATTAATGCATCCTCTAACCCTGTCCTACAGTACAGGAAGGAAGGACAACGCTGTGAAATTTTCCTTTATGCAGTGTATTTTCAATGCCTGCAATTTTCTGCCATAGTAAGTCATTGAGAAAAGAACTTAAAGGAGACGGAAAATTTTCATGTATAGTTGTACCTACAAAGATAAAGACAATCAGCTCCATGCTTCAGGATGTAAGCAGGTTGCTACATAAGTCAGGACGGAATCCACTGCCACTCAACTGGCTAAGCGGATTGTGGAGGAAGGTTGTCTTCTCCTGCAGTATCTGTTAGCACCCACATCACTGCACTGTGAATCAGTGACATGAGGATATTTTGCCATGTAAAAGGAAAAATACAGAAAGGCAGCAACCCAGAGAGTCATACAATACTGACTGAGTACTTGATTATTCGGTTTGATGGCCAAACCAAAAAATCAGGGGGAAAATTCATCTTGGGTCTATACAACACAGACATTTTTTGGTTTTTCTCACCAAAATGGAAAACTAAAAAAAACTGTCTGACCCAAAAACAAAATATTTTGGGGGGTGGGATTTTTTTACCTTTAAAAATAATTAAATCTAACAATTTCAAAATGAAAAGTCATTTTAAAACAAAAAAGATTAAATGTTTTGTTTAAAAAATGTTGAAATAAAATGTTTTTCAAAAGAAAAATTTTCCCATTTTTTTCTGCCAAATTCACAAATAGTTTTGGTCATCCCAAACCTGCATTTGTGGTGAATAAACTATTTGTCTGAAAAATCTGCCCTGCTCTATACCCCACTTCCCACTGTGCAGGATGCAAGAACTTCAGCTAGGAGCCACACCCCAAATAAACCAATGTGAAGGGTCTAATTTTCATTCTTTTAGACAGTTCATAATGCTGCTATTGATTACATAGTACAGATGAAACAGATTGATTCTGAATGTAATACTATTATATTTCATTAGTGTCTTTCATCCAAGAGAATCCCAAAGTGGTTTTCATACTATGTATACTGGAATCATTCATCTGACTAAGTCACCTCCTGAGTTAAACAGGACAGCCATACTGCATTAGCTGCACTACACAACTATTTAATGGCAGCCAAGTCCTAATCCTTGTGCTCCAGGGACATGGAGTCTGACCACAGCTCCACTGCTCAGTGAATGCGCACAGCTGCACTGCTCCACTGGAACCCTGGGGATGGAACTTCTGACTACCAAGCCCTGCCCCTCTTCCAAAGGAAGTCATTGACTCCACCCCCATCACCATATAGGGTAGTGGCTGTACAAGAGGCTGACACTGGTAGAAATGGTGCTGGGTAAATTCTACCCCCAGCTGACTGATAGCTGGAGTGACAGGATACCTTGAGTGTTCATACACACACACACACACCCACACACACCAAGAGATACTCAAGCTGCCAGCTGGGATCCAGTAAAGACAAGTGTCTCCTCCCAGGGGCTATCAGGATTGGACGGGTGGTCTACTCCACCTTCCCTATCACATACACCAGCTAACTTTTGTTGGGTGGCTACCAGTTGGGTGGACTAAGGTTAGCACTGGGATTTGTTTAGCCTAGAGGTAAGGTTGTCAGTCTTGGACCAGGACAAGGATTGAAGCCAGTCTCAGGGTCCTGGCTTGGCAAAGGACTGGGTCTGGCTTTTAGGCTTGAGCTAACATTAACACTGTGTCTGGATGCAGGAATTGCTGGGAGAGGTTCTACACCCTATGTTCTGCAGAAGGCAAGACTAGACCAGTGATTCTCAAACTTTTGTACTGGTGACCCCTTTCACATAGCAAGCCTCTGAGTGTGACCCCCCCCCTTATAAATTAAAAACACTTTTTTACATATTTAACACAATTATAAATGCTGGAGGCAAAGTGGGTTGGGGTGGAGGCTGACAGCTCGCAACTGCCCATGTAATAACCTCGCAACCCCCCAGTTTGAGAACCCCTGGACTAGATGATCATAATGGTCACTTCATAATGGTTCCTTCTGTGAATCTATGGAAGTGTCTGTTGCTATATGGTAAAGTTAGCAGAGGACAAGATTTTATGCACAGGGTAAAGTTCAGGTTGGGGACAATCTGTGGGGCCCAACAAGGACTGGGGTCTGGCCCAACTTCCAGATTTGTACTAAAAAAAAGGTTTGAATCCAGTTCAGTTGAAGTTAGGACCAGTTTTGGGGGCTACCTAATTTGTGTTGGGATCAGTTTTGGGGCCCAGTTTAATGGCTTCAAACATGGTTAAGGTTGGTGCCACTTTATAGGCCCAAATTCGGTTTGGCACTGGGCTAGTTTGTGGGCCCAGGCTAGGGTTACTGTGGACTGGATTTTGAGCTCAAAGTAAGGGTAACCTCGCTGTTGTTTCATGGGTTGGGATAAGTGTCTGAGCCCCAGTTAGGAGTGGGGCTGGGACCAGATCCCTGACCTAGGCTCAAAATCCAGTCCCAACTCTAAACCTAGCTCAGTCCCAGAAACTGGCTTGGAACTCTTCCCAACCCAAACTCTTCTTCAAAAGGGATAATCCCCTTCCCCAACCAAGAGTATTTGAAGAGAGTTTTGCATCCACAGACAAGATCGCTTCTTCAAGAGCTCTCTAATTCAAGTTCCAAACGGGCACCATTCTTGTTCTGCCAGGAAAATTCTCAGCTGGGAGCACTTCATTGAGCAGGGAGCAAACTAACAGGATAGCACCCAGCAAAGGAGACAGCCCTGAACTTTTGCCCCTCAGTCCCACAGTCATAATTACTTTTCAGGTGAACAATCTGCCAAACCTAGAGATGCTCCTCTGCTGGTTCAAACACTGACTCTGATTGTACTTCCCAGTCTGGGCGTGCAGGAAAGGGAAACTGGAAACACAAGAGCCTTCTTTTGGCTGGGAGTCTGGACTCAAACACCTTCCACCTCTGACCTCATGAGTTTCTTCCCATGCCCTGGCTAGTCAGTACTAAATGCAGGGCTGCCAAGCTACCAGACTGAAGAACACCACATTCTAGGCTCTGATCATCAGCACTTGACACTAGGGTTTTATTGGTCATATGTAGTACCAAAGGGGAAAATCTCTCTGAAAGACCAATTCCTATTGGCTACTTCTGACTAAAGGATTTACAATTTACAACTCATGTTGAACGTTTTCATATGTGTATTTTTCTTCCCCCTACAGTACATCACAGAAATTGGGTAACTATCTAAATATGGACCTGTATTGCTTACAGGAACTCCACTGGCACATCCGTGGCATCACTCCCTGTCTCTAAGGCAGACATCCCCCCTTGCCCCATTCTCTGTTGACGAATTGGGTCTGTCAGCTTGTCAGCTCTCATTGGGCTCTGCCTGACATAAGTCCACATTGGGGCAGTGAAAATCTGTTTGCAGTCAGCTCTTCCAATAGCTCGAGATGAAGAAGGGAAGCTCACCCACTCCAAAAAATGCTGCCTTTGCTGGCTACAAAAAGTTCACAGATGATGCTGGTCTCAGAGAATGGTTTATGTGAGGGTCACATTTCTTTTTTATGCCTAGGAAAGGGACCTCCCAGTTGAGCCCCTGAAATTCTCTGAAGTGCAAAGCCAAATGTAATGTTGGAACTGCCATCAAGACCAAGAGTGAGGGAAGGAGGCTGAAGGAGGGGAGGTTATAAAGTAGTGGTTCGATGGGGTGTGGCTCAGTAATGTGTCCAGGGAATAATGTTGCAAGTATCCCTGGCCCCCTAAAGTTGGAAATGTCATCTGTCAAGCCCACGCTCACTCCATCCAGACCAGTTCTGACAAGGAATAGCAGGGAAGGGACATATGATGACTAGCTATCCTCAAGTGGCTCGAAGCGGTAAATTTTCAGGGTACATCAAAAAGCCAATCATTTAAAATAGGATTCTTTGGCCCATTTTTTTAATGTGTCTTAAAAAATTAAATTGTCTGATATTACTAAAAATCCCTTTCAGAGTCTTCTCAGAAAACCAAACTTCAGGATATAGCAGCGTAACCAAACTTCAGGAAAATAGCTTTCAGTGGAGAAAAACGTGAGGGGATTAAGTCTACTATAGACTCAGACTGCCATAAGACTACCACCCCTCTCCCCATCAGATTATTCTGCCATGAAAAAATGTGATGTCACACCTGTGTTTCTGTGACAGCATTGAGATACTATGATGAAGGGGGACACGTGGGCAGCTGAGTAGATGGGAGAAAGACAAGACACAATTGAGTGCACCCCTTCAAAGGTGATCCTGAATTTTATTTTCATGCTCAGCTAGAAAGCAATATTTGTTCAGGCCCTGAGGGGAGTGTAGTGGAGCGGTCACCCGCTCCTGCCCTGAAGGGCTTGAAATCAGCCCTGGGAGAGGGCTGAGGCTGGAAGAGGGCTGCTGCTAGGGAAAGCAGCAAGCCTCGGCTGATTGAGGAAACAGCCATAGCTGTGGCCATGCCCCAATCAGGGCCCAGCTGGCCTTTATAAGAGGGCAGTAGGCCAGGAGGAAAAAGACTCTCTCTCTAGATGTTGAGAGGAGGGGCCTGACTGCTGGGAGCTGAGCAGAGTACCGAAAGTGGAGCAGGGCTGGGGAAAGGCCAGAGGAGCTGGGGAGCTCCGGTCTGAGAAACCCTCAGGCTGCAGGCATTGATGAAGGCCTAGGAAAAGGGTGCTGGGGTTGCAGAGGGCAGCCCAAAGGTAGGCAGAAGCAGCAGGTCAAGACCCTCCTTGCCAATGATGAGTGGCAAGTATACTGTAGTCTGCCCCAGGGAGTGGGGGATAGACGGTGACTGGCAGTAGCCAAAGACTGAGGCGAGGTGGGGATAGATGGTGGGGATTCCCTGGGTCCAGTGGCAAGTGGAACACCAGCCTGCAGAGGCTGGAAATGTTAATTCCCTGGACGACCAGCAGGAGGCGCTGCAGGGGAGAGTCCCGCCCCATCACAGGGAGAAAAAAGTGGATTTCTGTGCCCAAGGGAAATTAATGCTGGGTACTGTTTGTTTCCACTAGAATGCCTGGCCGATGCCACATTGTAAGGTGAGTAGAAGGTCACCTCCCATGACTGATGTCACTAGAACATATGTGATGTTTCAGACCAACTTCCAAATCAGCCAACCAATAGGACTGCAATATGCAACTGAACTGACTTGTCATCAACTCTGATGATTGGCTCAGCTGTTTCACATGTCACAATCACCTCACCCATCCCTCCCCACAAAAAATGAGTTGTTTAGAACCATCCTGAAATCAAACCCATTGATGTGAACAGCTGCTATGAAGTTTTCAAATTACTCTGAAAAGCAGAATGTTAAAAATAAACCTAATAATAGCAATGAAAGGGCGGGGGGAAGGATAGGAGGGGGCTGGGACCAATAGAGGAAAGAAGTGGAGAGAGTGAGGGGGTCAGAGAAAGGGAGAAGGAACTACCAGGGCTAGGGGACTTTTGTATCTGGTTTTAATAAAATCAGAACAGTTACAAGTACCACCTGAAATCTCACGAGAAAAGACTGATTCTGTGAGATTTCCAGCTCCACTTTACAAGTCCAACAGGAGTTAATACTTCAGCTAAGCATTCATATATTGGGTACTGAACTGAACTTCTGATCTTTTTGAGATCCACTCTGAAGAGTTGTCAGTTCCTCATTCCTGTCCCTCAGGGTAGAGCCCCACTGACCAGGACATCATTCTACCCTGGTTTGGGAGGTAGTGCAGAACAAGTCCACCATGAGTGGATAGCCACAGCACAGAGAGGAGGGTAAAGTCCAGTTTGGAAACAGCACAGCCACCAGGTGAGTTCTGGGATACAGCAGAAAAGCAGAGGGATGCATGACTCCTGCTCCCACAATCCCCCTGGACGCCTACAGATATCCTACAATGCGCCACAAAAAATTGATCAGAATGCTGTGAGCCTGGAGGCCGCACAAGGGACGCCGGCATACCTTCCCACCCCACAGTGCTCTGCAATGAGTGCAGTGTGGTGTTCTGTGGATGCAAGCCTTGAAATGCAATGTTGCTTGCACCAGTGGAAGTCCAACAGTGTGAGTGCACACAATTGAAATAGTTCTATCAATTTCACTAAATCACTAGAAGTTAAAGCAGTGCAGCTTTTGTGTGTACACAAGCTATGAGTAGGGTGACCAGATGTCCTGACTTTACAGGGACAGTCCCGATTTTGGGGGTTTTTTTCCTTATATAGGCACCTATTACCCCCACCCCATGCCGATTTTTCACATTTGCTGTCTGGTCACTCTAGCCATGAGCATGTGTGCAGAATGAGTCAGTTAAAAAGACTGGCCTGTTATTAGTCTAGCTACTCTATTCCAAAAGGCTCCATCTCTCTTGCCGGGCAAAGCTTTTACACCCCTCTGCTGCTTCTCATTATTGATAACAGTCCATAGAGATTGCCACACTGGCACAGACCAGCGGTCCATCTAATATAGTATCTTGTCTCTGGCTGTGCCCAATGCCTGCAATTCCCTCTCACCATCCCCATCATCACCATCCTGTGCCTTATTTTGCAACACTGATGGTAATCAACTTGGTCTGAAGCATGGGGGCTGATAGCTCTTATCGTTTCTATCCAGCCTAGCATAACTACTGAGGTTAGTCCTATTCAGAGAAACGGCTAATCCTTTTTGGAATCTTGCTAAGCTATTTGCTGCAATATCCTCTTACAGCAGCAATTTCCACAGTCTAATTAGACATTGAAAAAAAATGTAGTTTTTCCTTTTAACTGTTTTACATTTGCTGCCTTTTTACTCCACTGAGTACTTTTTGTTCTTGGGTTATTGAACAGGATGTGACGGGGCAGGGATGGAACATGCCAATAATTTACACGGACACGGGGAAAGCACATGCAACCTCCCCCAGAAAGAGGGATGGAATCAGCAGGGGAAATGGGAAACATTCATGAAGGAAGCTTGGCCCCGGTAGGAGATGGGGAAAGAGCACCCCTCCAGCGTGCATCAGAAATAACTAAATGTCAGAGGAGTGGTGATTACACAGGGATAGGTGTCACAGGAATAAGGTAGAGATAGATAATAATTAGCCAAGATTAGATGGATTTGGGGTCTGATATTCAGAGGTGCTGAGCACCCACAGCTACAACTGGAATTGTGGGTATTTAGCATGTTGGAAAAATCAGGCCCATGGTTTTCCAAGGGAGAAGGCCCTGCAGCGAAAGACCCAGGATAGGCTAAAGGTTGAAAACAGCGCATCTGGAATCAGAGGCGATTGATGCTAGGCCCAGTAACAGTCCCGTGCCCCTGGGACAGAGGGGAGATTTTGGAGGGAGAATGCCATGCAATGAGATGTAGACCAACCAATAATTAATAAATGGGGGGGATAGTATCAGCAACCGTCCATGTGCCCATAGCCTCCAATGAAGCTATTGCCGACAAGTCCAACCTGGGGTGCTCTTTCCACACCCACACACACACCCTCAATCTGCCAAGGTCAAAGTGGAGCAGAGATCTAAAAGGTGGGAAAGGAAGAACCAAGCAGAGCATTGATGAGAGATGCTTAAAACAAGGTGGGATTCATTCACATGAATTACAATTTCCTCCCCCTCCAACTCTGGAGGCAGCTTTCCTGATGCCAACTATTTGCAGTCAAAGAATGAGAACACAGCAAGTCCGTGTGGAATAGAGAGGAATGGGGGTCCCAACAAGAGGGACAACTGGGAAACAGCACCCTCCCCTACCCCTATATTTCTGCCTCCTCTTCACAGCTTTCTAGCTACCGCCCCCCTCTCTCCCAGTGCTCAACAATCTCCCTGTAGAACAAATTTTCTCCTCAAAGCTCATGTCAATGCATCCTCCAGCCCCCACCCATTGGTAGTTTTTTTACTCCAACTCTCTGCACTTCTCCAGGGCAGTATGGCCCTTTCCCCATTCTCCTTTCCTCCTTGCTTTTCCCCTTCTCAAAGTGGCAATGCAATCTCTTTACAATACTGATCAGTCCGAGAGCAAAAGCACTGCTAACTAGGTTTAAAAGCAGAATCAGTGCTGTAACAAGAAAGTCCATTCTAGCTCAAAGTGACAGAGGGAAAGGGCTAACAGTGAGCGTGGCAGAGAGAGTGAGATGGACCGAGAGAGAGACGATGGCGCAATATTTATAGTTTGTATTACCCAGATGTAAATGGGTTCATTGCCCTGCCGCAACAGACAACTGCTGGAAGCTTCTCCAGAAAACCCTAGTGAGAATCAGGAGGCTGTAATATCCTGCATAGCTGAAGAGTTAATCCAGTTCCCAGGTACTGCTGTCTAGGAATCCCTGATGGATTTACAACATAAATCTAAGCATAAGTTTCAGGGTCCATGTTCTTCACACCGTGACCAGGAGGAAAGGAGAGAACCCCCATACTGATACAGCCATATGTGCAACAATTTGCAAAAAGAAAAGGAGTACTTGTGGCACCTTAGAGACTAACCAATTTATCTGAGCATAAGCTTTTGTGAGCTACAGCTCACTTCATCGGATGCATACTGTGGAAAGTATAGAAGATCTTTTTATACACACAAAGCATGAAAAAATGGGAGTTTACCACTACAAAAGGTTTTCTCTCCCCACACCCCACTCTCCTGCTGGTAATAGAGCTTATCTAAAGTGATCGCTCTCCTTACAATGTGTATGAGAGGGATCACTTTAGATAAGCTCTATTACCAGCAGGAGAGTGGGGTGTGGGGAGAGAAAACCTTTTGTAGTGGTAAACACCCATTTTTTCATGCTTTGTGTGTATAAAAAGATCTTCTATACTTTCCACAGTATGCATCCGATGAAGTGAGCTGTAGCTCACAAAAGCTTATGTTCAAATAAATTGGTTAGTCTCTAAGATGCCACAAGTACTCCTTTTCTTTTTGCGAATACAGACTAACACGGCTGTTACTCTGAAACCTGCAATAATTTGATAATTCTCTCGTGCATGTTTGCCCATCCACTCACACATACTGTCATACATGCCCATTCACCCACTGCCACATCACACACCCACCACTACCAAAATTCATTCACGCACCCACCCACAGACACCCAGTTTCATTCACACCCACTCACAATTCACACCTGCTCTCTCACCATTCACAAATCCGCTATTGCATGCTTAGCCCTGTTCCCATCAAAACACCTCCTCAGATTCACTCACATAAACTCCCTCAAGTCACTCATCAACTCACTCTTGCACACTCCTCCAAATATATGTCCTGGGCAAAATTCTCCACTGATTGTGATAGAGTTGTGCCAGCAGAGAATTTGGCTCCCTAACTCACAAATATAGTTGAACACTCAGAAATTCTCATATTATTTACACATTGGCAGCACCTAGGGCCAGAGTTTCAAAACAGCTCGACTTCGACTTATTCTGGTGCCTAAGTGGCCAGGTTTTCCAAAGAGAGGAATCTGATGGGTTCTGAACTCTTTTGAAAATCTGACCTCAAGTGTCATAATGGGAGGGGCAGAGTGCTGAGCACTTCTGAAAATCTGACCCTTATTTAGGGGCTTTAATGGGAGCAGAGTTCTTTTGAAAATCTGCCCCTTAGAGGCTCAAGCAAATCAGGGCCCCATTGCACCAGACACCATACAAATAGATGGCAAATGGCAGCTCCTACCCAAAAAAGGTTAAAGACTACAGATGGACAAAAATGTTTGATCTAATAGTAAATTCTCCAAAAAATGCCATTCTGGGGCAACAAAAACTATTTGCAAATTCAAGTCAAATTCAGCAAGTAGTTTCAGCTCACTAAAAAAAATTAGGAAAATTTTTGAAAAAACTGAAACTGTTCATTTTGACATTTTCTAAACAAACCATTTCGGCCACTGAACCGAAAAATCAATTATTTGCTCAGCTCTATCAAAGGCAAGACAACAGATGGAGGAGACAAACAAGTGGAGGGAGGAAGGACGAAGGAACAACAGGATGTTTCAGTATAGACTAGCTACGTGCACCATTTGCAGCTGTAGCAAGCTCATGCTTCTCAACAGAGTTGGGCGGAGAAAAGTCATTCCACTTTGCAGAGAATTTTAATATCTTGAAATTTGGTTTTGTTCCAGTCTGGAATGGAAACTAAACATTTTTAAATTCTCCACAAAAGGGAATGGCACCTGGGCTCCTGGTGGGCAGCCCTAGATTCACAGACTCTGGAAGCCCTGGGAGCTTTGACTCCTGAAGAGCTGTGGGCCAGGACTCCCAGGGCTTCTAGGCTCTCAGCACCCTGTCAACCTGCCAAGAGTGCTGCCGAGGAGCTGGACAGGTGAGCTGGCAGAAAACCAGGCAGGTTTCTGATGGAATCTTGCCTGGGCTCTGTCGGACTACGTCAAAATCAAAACATCTCTGGGGAAGGTTTCGATTGCGAGGATTTGTCAAATTCCAACAAAAAAAATGTTGCATCAGAATTTTTCCAACCAGCTTTAGTTGTCAATCAAGTGAGGAGCTTTCATTCTTTTCCACACCAGGACCAGCCTGCAATCTCCCCTCACATCTACTTGAGATCTAGCGTGGACCTCTTCCCATTTAGCAATACCAGAAGGGAAGGCTACTCACCACCCTCCCTTGACACCTGTTTGCTACCCCCCAGGATGAGAACGCATCCAGTAAGCCAGTCAGTAGAACAAATCACAAGAAGCACATTCCTGCATTCAGCTAGCTCACCCGTTTCTCCTTCCACTGTTAGTGCCTCAGAACCAGATTTGTTATTCCAGATTTACCCCTATGTGACTGAGATAACTCCACTTAACTCTATCTGTTTATGTACTTATGTGGCACTTATCTCTGTAGTGTCACAGGTGTTCTGGATTCATATCAGTGTAAATTAAGTCAGAATTTAACTCTGTCTCCAGAGAAGGGTTTTCTGCGAAAGTGTACAAACAATAGTACCTCACAGAATTGTTAGCAAGCAAATAAATTCCATGTCACAAAGGGATCACACCAGAGAAAGGAACCACGCTTCCAGCTCATCTGATCGTTATAGCTAGGAGTTCATGCCACTTGATAGCCTGCATCTAAATTAATCGGATGATTGCTATATTCTCCAAGATTAGGGCACTCACTGCTACAAAACATCATATTATTAATCCCAGTTATTCCTTCTAAAGGACCCCCGGTAGAGAGCATGGCTTGCCACTGAACATGGCACTGATAGCATTCTGATTTGCCAAGTGCCATCACAAAAATCACTCCAAAGAATTTGGGTGGAGGAATAACATGGAGGCATTTACAGGAACATCAGTAAAATCAGACAGACCTCTCAATCCATTTAACAAAGTACCTGATGGTCCCCTTTCCAGAGAGTGGAAACAGAAATAAATACAGAGCAATGAAATAGAATCCATGCAGCCCCACAGGCACCAGCCCCCTCTCACATCATTTCAGGTGCTGACATTGCATCTGTTTCTTCTTTTTGTTTAAAAAAAAAAATCAGTATATTTAGAGCCAGATTAAAAGCCCTGGAGACCTGTAGTTCTCCCCAAGAGAGGTACAACACTGGCAGTGACTGTGGAAGATTCCTCCACACCAGCCCACTAACATCCTCCACCCCTGATCAGATAGGGCCACCTCCAGTCATGAGATAGTAGTTCAGTATTATTGCCCATTCAAGTCCTTGGCCTTTCTGATGACAGAGGACTATGGTGATCTTATTTCCCAAAGGGAAAATGGGACATGGCCTGGGGCAAGACCGAGCCCCCATCCCACCCCCAACCCTGGGCTGCCCAAACCTCTTGCCCGAGCCCTGCTCCCCACGTGGGGTTGGCCCAAGCCGTGCCTACTCCCCGCACAAGGTCAGGGCTGGCATCTCTGCTCACCTGGTGCTGGCCTGCCCCCCTACATATTCCACTGCACCCCACTTTTTTTGACAAAAGTGGGAATTTGTCCCATTTGGTCTTGCCAACTGATCAGTCCCTGTAAGTTGTGTGTTAAGAGTCTCATTGAGCGATCTGTGAATAAAGATTCTGACAAACATGCCTATGGGTGGCAGGAGTTGCCCTGTCCACATGGGGGTAGCATAACTCCTATCTGCCAAGAGCTGGCATAGAATAAAGTCCCATATTTTAATCTGCCACTTCCCTGTAGCCCTGACCTCAGGACATTAGCACACTAATGACCCTTTGGAAAGTTATACCACAGTCATCCTGCAGAGGACTTGGGAGTCTCTGCCTTGATCACCCTGAAGAAAAATACTGAAGCATTAGCCCTTTTTGTGCTCCCACCTCGACCAACTAACCGGGTTAGAGAGGATTCCACCTCAGCCCCTATGATCCGTTCTGGGGCTGCAAACTTGCCATGCTGCTGAGCTCCTGGAATCTCTATACAGTAAGTGAAAAGAAAAATCCCATTGTTGTTTCTCTACAGATGAGAGAAACAACCATGTAAGGTGTTTGCCTCGGGCCAAATATTTCTTCAATATTTGAGCAAAAACAGTTGAGCAAGATGACTTTCCCTGAAATTGCAGCTCTGGTCTACCGTGGGCTGGACCAGTGCCAGGTCTGGGTATGGGCACCAGAACTGACGACAAGACGACTCTCTCTCTCTCATGCTGTCAATGCCCCTCCCTGCACTTGGCCCAGGTAGCATGAATGAGGAAGCTACCCGATTCAAATCCAGGGAGGGCAAGATCTGGACCTGGGAGGGGTTAGGAAATAAACTGGGATAAGGAGCCTTGGGTGAGCGGGAGACAGACTGGGACTGGAGGCAGGGGGTGGAGATGGAAACTGGGAGAGTGAGTTGCAGCAGTGGGAGACTGGAAATGGCTGGGCAAGCCAACTTGGACTGGGATGAGAAGCTTGAGGGATGGAGACTGGTGTAGTAGGAAGAGAGCCTGAGACATAAGCCTTGGTCCAGACTTATGTCTCAGGCTCTCTTCCTACTACAACTGGGACGGGCTAGGTAAGGAGAATGGGACTGGACGAGGAGCTAAGGTGGGGAAGAGACAGGACTGGGACAAGGACAGGTTGGAGAAGAGGAGGTAGAAGAGCCTGTGCCTCCTAGGGCACACTCCCCTCCAGAGCCTGGAGTGGAATCTAAGATTCCCAATCTCATTGTTCCTCTGCTGTCAGCAAATACCTGTGAAACCCAAATGTGTCATCCTCCTCTAGTGCTGATCTACATAGAAGATGACAAGCTACTATTGCTATTAATTATTCCATTTGCTCAAGGAGCAGAGGTATGAGAAGTTGACCTAAAGGGTTCCAACCCTGCTGATGTACCATGTAGGTGTCAATATGATGGTACATGATGGAATTTCTGTTTTCTCAGTTTGCTTTTTTAAAACCATAGGAAATTACACACAAATTATGTTAAAAGAACATTATTAAAGTTGCAAAGTCAAGCACTCAGAAGTTAGGAAATGCCAGAATTAAATCTGCCTATGCAACCTTAATTTGCCCCTCTTGTACATATGCATTATGAGACAGGCTTTAATTACATGATCACACACTGTTTTTTCCCCCAAAGGATCTCTGCCTCAGTCAGTACACAAGTCCTGCTCTGGGGATGAGTCAGGGTTGTATAGTTACCTGTTGTTGCTGGTACCCCTGCTTCATTTGTTGCAAAAGCTGGAAGGCATGTAGTGAAAGAGGCAGGAGATTACAAAAGAGAAAGGGCCGTCTCACGGTTAAGGTTAAGTGTTATTGAATGCTCAGTACGGTGAAAAATCAGGTTCGAGGACTTTCAAACTGGACACCCAAAGTTAATGAACACTTTTCATCTCTCTGTGTCTCGGTTTCCCAGCTGTAAAATGGGAGTAACACCCCTTCGCCTTACAGGGGGGTTGTGAACATAAATTCAGTCATGTTTGTGAAGCCCTCAGATACTGTAGTGCTGAGCGCCATAGAAAAGCCCATGAGGACATTAATAATCTGGTCTTCAAAGCAGGTTGGACTACTGTACAGTAAATAGGGCCAAGGGCCACATACTAAACAACTAGGAGAAAACAAAATATTGAGCACTATCCACCCTGTGTACTGAATGAGGCGGGAGTCCTGTCAATAGAACAGTAGGCGATTGTGTGTGTGCGCAATTAAAGACAGTATCATAATGCATACAGACTTGTTTGGAAGCATAGTGAGAGTTCCTCTGCTCTCCCATCTTTCATCCACCCACCCCTACACTTTGTTCCCCAACACAGACCTTCCCTGCTATCTTATTAATTAATTATCATAATCTATTTGGGTGTCTATTTGGAGCCCCAGTCATGGACCAGGAGCCCACTGTGCTAGGTGCTGTATGAACCCAGAACAAAATACAGAAGTTCTCCCCATTTGCCCGTATCCTCCAGCTTAGACCTGCATTGCAGTCAATAAACCTTACCTTTCTTTGTCCTTCCAACTCTGGTCTGTGCTGCACCATTACTGGAGTTTCCCTGCCTCCCTAATCTGCTCCCAGCTCCCACCTGCTCTGCAGAATCACAGAGGCAGTAACTGGGGCCAGAAGCATTCCTTTGGCTCATCCCTTTGACTTCTCCACTTCTGTTTGCATTTTGCAACACGAATCCAATTAATATCTTTTGTAACCTGCTCTTCAGTTTCTGCAGGGATGGAATCTTGATCAACCTATATTACTAGGGTCAGGGGCTGAGCTAACCTGAACCTTTCACCTGAAGCAGATAAAAGATCTGAATATGTAGATAATTTCTGACAGGAAAACATAGGTTAGTGTTTGCTTTTGATTTGTTTTTAACTCTTTTTTCACATTGCGGGCTTTGAGCCAGAAGCAAAAATTACCAAAACCCACACGCAATGGCTGTTCACACAGTGTTCCCTACCCAGCTGAAACAAGAGGCAACTCTAATGAGGAGCCAGGGACGATGAGTTATATGGGCCCATGGTGCCCATGCTCCAGCAATATTCAGGGTCCGGCTCCACCAATGTTTGAGGCCGGATCTCTCCCACGGCCCCGCCTGCCGCCCCTGCACACCTCCACTGGAGCATCCCTGCCTACGCCTTGGGCAGCAGGCAGCTGCTCTGCCACTCTGCACTGTGCTCCCTGACTGGCCGCTGCTGGCTATAACAAAGGGACCGGCGCCGGTGACAGGTTGAGGGGGCTGCTGCACCTGGGGAAGGAGGTGGAGCACATGTGATGGCAGCGCCCCCCCCCCCGGCACCCACTGGGAGACGACTCCGTCTCCAACGGGCTTCCTGGAGTATGGACCTGAGCAGCTGGGGCTTGGGGCTGGGGACAGGGTGTCATGAGTCCAACACTCACCCAAGTCACCACTCCTGCCCCATGCTTGGCAAGGGGCAGCCCCATCCCCCACCTCTGGTGAGGCGATGGTGAGGGGCAGCAGCAGGGGAGGAGGCGCACACGTGATGGCACCCACCACAAGGGAGGTGAGGGGGCTTCTTGGCCCTGAGCAGCTGGGGCTTGGGTGAGTGTCGTGACACCCTCCCGCCCCCGGCCCCTGCAGTCACCACTCCTGGCCCAGGCTGGGCACAGGGCAGCCCCAACCCCCACTGAGCAACAATGAAAAGTGTTTGCTGCCTCCTGAAGATCACCACAAAAGAAGGGGCTACATTTTGTTTTAATTTTAGAAAGTATTTGCTTTTGAGGGTTATTGATTCAAGAGTGCTTGGTTGTTTCCATATTCAAAAGAGGATTAATAAAGTTGATATTCTTAGTTAAATAATTTTTTTGACGATAGTGATATTGTGCAATAGAGGGAAATTGTTAAACGCTTACTGTTTCCAGTCCATTTTTACATTTTGTAAGCCAATCTATATTTTTTTAAGACAGGTGTATGTGTGTTGGGGGGAGGAGGGACGGACTTGGACCCATTCTGGGCACCACCAAAAATTATACAAACCTGATGCCCCTTTGAGGAGCAAAACTTATCATTCATAACAAAGAAGTACAGAGAACAGCCCTGTGCTGTGCTTATCAACCCCTGCCCACCCTCGCAACCTATCAATGAAATGGGAAAAACCTTCTATGAGCAGGTACTTTTCCCAATCTGCTCTGTAAACACAGTGCACACAACTTTTGCGGATTTGGCTTTATTAATAAAGAAAATAACTAAGATAAACAGCTGCTCAAAACCTCCCTCACATTCCTGTCTCCAGAGTCCCCCTCTCAGGACTGCTCAGCCCACACCTTAGCTCCTCTCCCACCTCCCTTGTATCCACATGCTCAGTGAATCAGCAGAACCCCCTTTACTCTTTCCCAGCAGGGTTAACACCTACTAGCAGGCCAGGGCATTTCAGGTAACACTGCCATCATGAAAAAAGAAAAGGAGTACTTGTGGCACCTTAGAGACTAACCAGTTTATTTGAGCATGAGGTGAGCTGTAGCTCACGAAAGCTCATGCTCAAATAAACTGGTTAGTCTCTAAGGTGCCACAAGTACTCCTTTTCTTTTTGCGAATACAGACTAACACGGCTGTTACTCTGAAAACTGCCATCATGTTATACCAATTACACAGAGCTGGTCACAAATGATCCAATAAAACATTTTTGGTCAGGAAATGTCAATTTGTCAAAACCTAAACGGTTGAAAGGAAAGGGTTGGTTTAGACTAAATGTCTCAATTCAAAAAGTTTGTGGAAAAAGGTTCAAAATTGCCTCAATGTCCTATCTCAACATTTTCTAAAGAAAAAGATGTTTTGTTTTTCAATTCCAAACAACTCGTTTTGAAATTGTAGTTACATTTTTTAAAAGTATGGTCAAAATTGAAACAGTTTTGAAAAGTACTGACACAAAATATTTTGATTGACACAATCTGAAATTTGTTTCCAGATTATCGGTTCATGAAAGTTTTCAAGATTTCAACATTTTGTCTTATTTTGTGATGGGAAAAGATTTTGACATCTCTAGTACTCTCATGGGACAGGAAAATCTTTTCTCAC
This sequence comes from Eretmochelys imbricata, assembly GCF_965152235.1. Lineage (NCBI taxonomy): Eukaryota > Metazoa > Chordata > Testudines > Cheloniidae > Eretmochelys > Eretmochelys imbricata. Next base: position 271,083,235 of record NC_135572.1, on the reverse strand, counting down.
CCAGCTCTACTGTTAAGTCATCGAATCCAGCCTCATCTCCATAGATTTTCTCTCATCACCCCCAGCAAATGCAAGATTTTCCCCTACATTATATCCTTTGTCCAGTCGTAAATTACCCTCCATCTATTCCCCCTCCCTCCTCCTCTACTCTCCCTGGCGAACAGCTCCAGCTGCAAGGAGCAACCCTGGGTTAGGAATTAACATATTAATTAAGAAAGTGCCTTGAAGAAGGGATGAGAGATAGAGAGAAACAGAGAAATGAGGCAGATGGGGGGAGAATAACAAAGGGAAGATATAATGAAGGAGGACGCAGAAGCAAAGCTCAAAGGGGAAAAATGCCTTTCTCAGGAATTTTTGCTACTTCAAACAGTTCAATGGGAAGGAGAGATGAAAGAGAAGAAAGACAGGAGGTGGGAGAAATGAGATGTTTCTTCTGTTTTAAAACAAGATTTATTTTCCTGTAAAGAAGAAATCACCTATGGAAAGAGAGAGGTGGGAGGCAGAGAGAGAGATGGAAGTAAGAAAGACAGACAAGGTTGGTGGGGAACAGTCAGCAAGAAAGAGCACAATATCCAGTGGGCACACTCTTGGATGCATAAGACCCGCCCCCAGAGCTGAAATGCCAGCATTTCAGTACACAATTCAGAGTCTTTGCTCTGTGAATATTCACTTGGGAACAAAAAGTCACATGTCTGCAGGTCTGTCTCCAGAATGTTCTCCTTGTTTTCACACAGGTGGTTAGTGAATTGCAGTGCTGGATTGACAGCTTTGGAGAAGCCCTGCAATTATCCACAAAACAGGGACAGCTGGGGCAGCAGTAACCCAAGCTTCCTCATCATATCAAGCCTTGGCAATCAATGGGCCTCAGCCCGCACCTGGAGAGACCACCTCTGAGAGCAAGACAAAAGTTCATTTTCCATGCTCCACCTCTCTTCTGAGACTATCAACAATCAGAGAGCCTATTAGCACCAAATGTGATGGAGGAAAGTTGCATCATTGCCAGTGACTCCACCCATTTCAGAATTAATTCTATTATTTAGCTCCCTAACCACTGATGAACTCAGTTATGTTTGTCCCAAAACCCTTTTTAAACTAAGTCCCTTCCACCCACTCACCTGCACAAATTAGCCAGCCCCCCATGTGCTCGGCAGCAGCATGGAAAAATTTGAGCACATGTTGCTTATCTTAAGTCCATAGGCACAGGAACTAGGAGTGTGGGGGTGCTGCAGAACCCCCAGCCAACTCCCAGGGTCCCAGACGCTGGCAGCAGTTCCTAGCCCCACACCCAAGCTCTGCTCTCGGCCCTGTCTGCCGGACCTGGCTCCCAGCCCTGTGCCCAGGGCTCTGCTCTCAGCCCTGGCTGCTGGCTCCGCGCCCGGGACTCCCCACCCAGACCCGGCTCCGTGCCCGGGACTCCCCACCCAGACCCAGCTCTGTGGTCCCGACTGACAGCTCCACGCACACTCCGAGCTGTGGCCCCAGCCTCAGCCCTCTTACCCCTGTCCATGTCCCCCAATCCCGGAGCCAAGACTCTGAGGAATGGGGGACATGGACAGGGGTAAGGGAGGGGGGGGGAATGAAGTAAAGAAGTTTGGAGACCACTGCTTTGCAGTTTCCTTAGCTGGCTTTCAGCAGCCGCACTATAAAAAGTGTTCCAGCACCACTGCCTAAGTCCATGTGTTTTGCCCAGGTAGCCTTGAGGCATGCAGACTTACTGACAAACACCATTCCCCCACCCCACTCCACAGTGGGGCATTGGTTCACTTAAAAGCCGTAGCACCACCTGCATACTGAGTCACCTCCTTCTCTTCCTGTAGCCTCTGGATTGCCCTCAGTGGTCTCCCATCCAAATATCACAGCCCAAAGCACTGTGACTGCAGGCTACGTGAATTTTATAGCTTTCCCAGTTGATTTTGGCTCCTAAACCAGTCACACATCCCAGTTCCTCTCAGATTTAGATAGTAACCTCTTTGGGGCAAGGACTGTTTCTCTATATATGTTTGTACAGGGCACCAATACGGCCCAATTGGGGCTCTTAGGTGCTACTATAATACAAAAAATAACTAATAATAGCACTTCTCTTTGTAATGCTTTGTGAAGCATCCAGAAGGAGCTTCTATCAGAAACACGGTACATTTCCGCCGCTGAGTTTTCCCCTCTTCTCAGCTGGCAGTAACAAAAGGCTTTAGGAATTCTACAGTGGCACTCTACCCCCAACACCCAATTTTATCATAACGTTTATAGGCCAGATCCTCAGCTTTACTGATCCCAATGAAGATACACCAACTTACACCAGCGGAAAAGCTGGGCTCTGAATTGAAGCCATCGTATTAGCACAACATCGTGGCACAAAGATGCAATGCTGTCCATAGCCATCACCATATAAGGAATGGGGCATCTGCAGAGACCCCTATTATCTCAGCATTCCCTTTGTGGGGCGTGCCATAAGCCTGCACCAATGGTGATTTAGTTCTTCTAAATGCTCCTCCTTCAGCAACTCATCCCCATTCTTCCTTTTTTACTTTCTCTTCTGTCAGGGCCTTTTCCCAGAGACACACTTCCGCTCTGCGGACTAAGGGGTGGGGCAACTGTTTCAGCAGCTGGTGCAGCTGAGTGTGGAGATGCAACATCCTTCCCTGAGCTCATGAGGCATGGAAGACTCAGAAGGAAAAAACAAACACAACTAGACACATGAGTCATAGTGAAAACCATCTAGATTCAAAACGGATACCAGCATGTACTTCTGTCTTAGGCACTGAGATCACTTCCAAGTCAAAGCCCTGCACCCCGCCCTTGTGCTCCTTCACCACCTTTGCTCTAAAACCCCCCTCTTTAAAAAAAAAAGAAAGAAAGAAAAGTAGCCTTCACAGCATTATCTTTATTACTAAACTCACAACTTAATGAGTTACACGGCACCTCCAGTGCCACCCGCTGGCGACAACACAAATATGGCACTGCCAGCACGGCACCCTCTCCTCAGTCAGTTACCTAGCTCTGCCAAAACTTCGTTAATCAATTTCATGGCATTATCATAAACTTTCCCTAATCAGTTCCACAGCCTCACTACGCTTACTCCTTAACCAATTCAAACTTGAGCTTTCAGTGAAAATCACTTACAGAAATAAATATAAATCTGTAAGTAAACATTTCTCCCTAACCAATCAAAAATGTAGCATTTCTCGCAATTCGCCAACATCTTTTTAAAATACCAGGTAACATTCAACTCTGTTCTGTCTATATTACACTCACTCAGTCCAATAAACTTGCATGTCCAAAAGGCAAGAAGCCCCCTCACAGCAAGAATTACACCCTGATATATATATTTGCAAATACAGGCCCAAAATAATCTCATCCATTACACCACATGTAAGGGAAGGGATGCAATAAATTGAGTGGAGTGGTGTAAAGAGCACAAAAAGCCAGCACTCCTGTGCTTTCTTTAACTCAGTGGAAACAGGATGGGGTTGCACGTCCACAGAACTCAGTGAACACAGGGGTAATGGTCTCAGGCAAAGAGGGAATGGTCGGGGGAAACCCTAGCACCATATGCTCCCTCAACAGCGGATATCTGGAAAAGGTGCAAGCAGTGCATAATGCAGAGCAGCCTCTAGGTGTTCTGACCTATGCAAAGAACACCTTTGGCTGTGATCTCCTTGGCATCTATAGAGCCACCGCAGTGGCTCTGTGGTCCCCCAGAACAGCTGTATTGCTGGTGAGCATATTTATTCCTGGCCTAACCAGCAACTTGGTGATTCACCACCATGTGTTTGCCTGAGCTCTCCCCATCCCCTATCTCTCCTATTGGCTGCATCAGGGCACAGTGGTTATCCATGCGAATCACATGGAGGGCATTTCTTGTGGTTATACATGCCTCCGGTGCATGTTTGCCTCAAGTTTTTTACAGGACATTACCTTTGCATATGACATTTCTTGGAGGTGAGTGGACAGTGTATGGTGATTGCATGTGTATCCCTGACACACACTCATCCCTGGTGTTTGTGGGGTGCAGGTAGAGCTGGTCCAAAAAAAAAAAAAAAAAAAAAGGCAAAACAGGGATCATTTTTAGCAAAAATTCTGTGAAAAACATGTTCCTTTTTTTACCTTTATCCTGTCATAGGATAGATATTGCACAAGTGTCATGAGTTTTGTTGCCTGCAAATAAACCCTTCCCCTGATACTCATGGTTGTAGTTATCTGTGGTCATATCCACTGATATACCTGTACTGTTCCATTGCAGTTCTCTCTCTCTCCCCATGTATCAGCTGCTTTTTCCGTACCTGCAGAACAACCACGCTTCCTATACATCTCCTCTTGCAGGTGCTACTGTGATATGCCACGGTGATTCAACCCCTGCACCTCCTTCATCAAGAGTCAGGTACTAATAAAACCAACTCCTTTGCTGTCTCTCACTTCACAGTACTTGGAAAACTATACCAGCTCCTCTCGGAGACCATTTCTAGAACTGCTTGTGGTCTGCTGTGTACAGTCATACCAGAAGTATGAGTGGCATAATTTCCTGCCACTAATCTCAAGTGGTTGTTAAAGATCCCCGATGCCGTGGCCAAAGACCACCTCTGGCAATTACACTCTGCCAATCTAAATTCTCTCTGAACTTTCTATGGGATGTGGTATTTGTCTTTGCTTCCTTTGGTGTATTGTTAAACAGCTGCAATATTTCACCCCAACGGTGGCTGAATTTCAGTGGTAAATTAAGTCATCCCTTTGTAGTTTGTAAAGTGCTTTGGAATTACAGATAAAAGATGTAGAAATAAAATACTATCGTCTATCATAAATAAACGTAAGGCACTGATACTCCTGCAAGGGGCAACCATCTTTCATTTATGACATTAGCAATACCATGAAGAACCCAGGGTCAGATACTAGAAACTTGTTTCTCTCTCATTTTAATACTGCTTTAGAAACCATACAGAAAACTGTAACATTTTAATATAAAATGAATATATTAAAACATTCAGCATTCATGTGTTTTTAATAATTGCTAATCCGCCATTAACAATAGGAAGTTGGGTTTCAGTCTGGCAGCGGTTTCCAGTCTTCACCCAGACCGCCTATCTCATCAATTATGAACCTCTTCAACTTGGCAGCCACCTTCCAGAGGCCCAGAAATGCCAACTGTAATTTACAAAAACTTTACCTTTCAAACATTTTCTATAGCATATTTCTGCAGAGATGAGCTTCCCTCACCTTGTGATCTTTGCTCAATTGACCGAGACAGGTGCAGGGGCTTTTAAGTGTGATGCAACATGCTAAGGAATGTCTTAATAGGAGAAGAAAGGAGCTTTTTTGTAGGTGGTTGGCAGGAAGAGTTCTGCCTGAATGATTCTTTAATGCTGCTAGGGTTACATTTTAATATTCATTACATGTTAGGGCACCTGCAGCCTTGTCTAGGCACAGGTTTATTATTTAAATTCCAATAGATATTATACGATAGGTGAGAGGACGGTGGACTAAATGATTAAATGGAGCTCTCTTAATGCTCATTTTTATTTTACAATTTTATCCACATTGTAGAGAACAAATAATATCAGACTTCAATAGCATTGTTCAAGCAAACGTTTTTTAAAATGTACCACACAGTGCATGTATCGTGCAAAATTTAAAAACCTTATGGTAAGGCAAGGTACATTGTTTTCAAATGGTAATAGCTGTTTCCAAAATCAATTTTTCCCACCCTTAGCTTGAGCATTACATACACACTAAGGTTGAAGTTTGAAAGGGAAGCCATTTTTGAGTTATTTATGCTGAAATAATTATTTGAAAGCAGAACAAATGCATTTATTTCATGCTCTCATAACTCAAAATTGGGGAACTTTTTTGCTCAGATTTTCCAAAACATTCCCCTTTGGGCTGAGAATGTACATGAGAAGTTGCAGCCTGAAACAAAATGTATTGAGAGAGCTCTAGCTACTTGAAAATAGGCCAGTAGAGATGGATGTGAACTACAGACTCTGGACTGTGGAATTTCCCAAAGTTGAGAGGGCGTTTAAATCCATAGTTCAGTTCAGCCCATTAGAGAGAAAATTCAGCCATTACATTTGGATCTTGGTCCATAAACTGGTCCACATACTTCCAAAGTTTGGGGATGTTTGGATCCCGGGTTTTGGTTCAAACCCACCCATAAAGCAGGGATTTGGAAGGGAATGGCCTTCAGGTTATCTGCAGCTTCTACACTTTGTTGCTATAATCCTTGATTCAGGAAAGACCTTAAGCGCATGCTTAATTTTAAGCCTGTGCATAAGTGCTTTGTTGAACTGGGGCCATAAAGCAGAAATCGTTTCACACGCTCATATCCCACTGAATTGCAGCTGCCTCTGAAGAGGAATATGCCAGCTGTTTAACAGGGCCCAGCAACATTACACAACTGTATAGGATAGGAACTGAAAAAGAATGATGTATCCCAACTGAAACTGCAGGGGGGAAATTTAGGATGGCATAATGTAATTAATCAAATGAAAATTTGGCCAGGACACTTCAGGGTTAACACCTCAATTCTTTGCAAGAAGTGCCACAGGATCTTTTAATGATCATGAATATCATCAGGGCCTCCCCTCAGGACTTAGCCACTAGGGGACGCACTGAGCTGGTGTCTTGTCAAACCACATTTTGAAGTGAAATTGCATCAAAGGGAAGGGAAAGCTGCTTCAGAGTTGCATGGGGAGCCATAGCAACCCGGCAGTTCCTATTTTTAAAACTTGAAAGATAGTAAGAACATTAAGTCTAGGGGAAAAATATTTCATTTAAAAAAAACAGAAAGTGCGTATGTTCTTTAATTAATCTAATTATGAGTCTGTAAATAGCTAATCATTTGTTTGTAGGTACCTGATGCATAGAGCCCAGATATGGTAAGATAATAAGCAGACTGTCACTCAACTGAAGGAAAGGTGTTCCCCACCTCACCTCCAATGTTTTGCTATCTCCAAGCACTGACTTGTCATCACAATGCTTTAACACTCACTGGATTCCAAAGGCATTTTGCCTGTGATCACTGGGGATTCCTCTGTTCCTTGTTTGTGTATTCTGCTCCCTCCAATTTCTCCCTGGACACTTTGGAGGAAAGGTTTAGGCTGACTTCACATTGCAAGAAAAAAGAACTGGAACTCATATATTAAAAGCATATTACCAGCAGCAAATTAAGTTCCAGGGTATTAGCGCTAAAAGGACTTGGTTCTGGAGCACTGGGAGGCTCAGGGGGCTGGATACGGAAATTTTACCAATCTGACTACTGTTGGTAGAGACCAAAATTCATTCCTTCTTGGGTGGCTTATGGGAAATGACTTGAGTGGGTCTCTGTCTGGTTCCGAATGGAGAGATATCCACAGCACAAACCCCAATATCACAATTGATAGTATTTTCCTCTCTTTCAAGCAGTGTTAGCAGAAAGACCAAGAAACGAATGGTCCAGACACACTGAAGTCATCCTCTCTCCTCTAGCGATAATCCCTCCAGTGCAAAGTTAAGGCCCATTGCTAAAAAGTGGTAGATGGGCAGAAAGCTTGTACTGCTGCTGCCCAGGTTGTAAACTTCCTGAGCGTAAATAGAGGGCTTCAGCCCCCAGGGGCTGCCCTAACTCATTTTCATGTAAAAACTTCACATGGTGTCCCCAGACAGCATAACAGGAGAAAAGAAGGAGGGCAGCTTGTGCCAGATCATTCTACAGTGATGTTTTTAAGTCAGGTGGCTATGGTGGGAGAGGGAAAGGATGCTGTGGCTTTGCATGTGTTTGGTACTGTTATAAAGCATTCTTCAGCATCCTCCAAAACCTGAAAACGTAACCTAGCAACCATCCAAATGGAAGGCCTGAGAGAGGGGCAGGAAGGATATTCCTTAGCAATGGGATAGAGGGCTGAAGAAGCCGACTCCGCTCTGACCATCCATCGGAATGATTTTCTCCCATGCTGCACCTGCTCTGTGCATAAAAAAGGGACTTTAGGCCCCATGGCTGCTAATCCAGCGCCTTTGACCAGAAGTGAACTCCCTCTGAGAAATAAACAAATAAGGCAGGGGCAAAGGAAACCTGTACAGTTATGGACAGGGAAAATAAAATCAAAAAGGAAGGAAGCAAATCATTTCCTAAGGCTCTATAGAAACAGAAAGAGAGTGCAAGTAAGAAAGGACAGGGGGAGACAATGACAAAGAAAGGGAGAGAGCCCATGAGTGACATGGAAGGCACTGGGCAGCCCCCAGCCAGCTGCTGCGGCTGCTGCTGGAAACAGGACAGGAGTGAACAGATTTCAGCAGCATGGACCGCTAATCTGTCAGCAGCAGTCACTCCACGTGCAACCAGTCAGCATGGCACAGGAATCTGGTGCCAGCCTGAGGGCAGCCGGACTTGCCAACAGCTAGGAACATAATGAATTGCTAACAAGACCCCAGCTCAGAGGCTCTGAAAGGTCAAGTGATAATCATGCTGCAGTACCCTCCCCTTCCCCCCCAAAAATCCATTTCCCTTTAATTTAAACATCACATCCTCCTTCATTCCAGCAGCTAAGGATGGAGTCCGAAGCTCGGTGCCTCCATGTGGCCCATCCTCAGTCACCCTCTCCCACATGGTGAGCAGTGCTGCTCTCTACGGACTTTACTGTGTAACCCTCCATGGCATTAGTGAGCAGTTATTCACGTGAGTAGCCCCACTGACTTGAATGGGACTATTTGCGTGAGTAAGCATGCACATTTGGGAACAAGGGGTTCATAAGCTAGCCCTACAAAACAACAAGTCCCAGACACTTCTTCCTCATCTCAACTTCTCCACCAGCATCCACCCCAGACCCTTCTCTGAATTCCTGAAAGACTTGGGGCCAAATTCAGCCCTGGGACAAGCTGTCATGACTCCCATTAAAGTTAAAGAAAGCGATTGTTCCTGGGTTGAATCTGGCACAGAGTATCTGTTCTAATTTTGGGAGGATGGGGTAAGAGAAGGGCTGGCAATCCAGCATGTATAGTTACATAGGAGAGCACCACAGGGGCTGTATAAGAGAAGCCCAAAGTAGAGCCAACATGGTGATGTGTATAGGAAAGCACCACAGTCGGAGTGGGGAAGTGGTTTATCATTTGGTTTATCCAGGACTGGGTTAAAAAGAGAAGTGAAGCCGCCAGTAAGAACTGACTAAATGAGTGGTCTCTCCTAGCCGTGGGCATCCCTCTGACCATTTGAGAATGAATGGGCCAAATTCATCCCTAGTGTAAAACAACTGACTTCCTTGGATTTCCACCGAAGATTAATTTGGCCCAGTGTTTTTAGCCACGAAAGTCTAAGGGAAGAAATGGTATGAATGTGATGCCCTCCATTTCGCCACAAGTGGCATGATATACATGTCAGGAGCCCGTGGGTCTATCATAAACTGGGAGCAGCAGCTTTAAAAGGCAGTGCTGATGTGCTCCCTCGGAGACACAGCTAGGGTTTTATTTTATTTTATTTGACTTTATTTTATTTTTATTTATTGTGAAAAAGTCTCTGATCCCTTTCAATCCCCCCCACCCCGACACATTTTGAGCACTGTCAGTACTCTCAAGAAACATCCAGCTGCTACTCTCCTGCCTACACTTAGCCACAATGCAGTCTCTAGCAATGAGAATGAATTCTAGTCAATTCAGGGCATCTGCCATAAATCCTGCTACCACAAGACCTCTCCAGGCCTGAATCAAACTGTCTGGTCCAGGAAGGTTATGGCCAGTTCTCTGCTTCCAGCCAACAGGGTTGAAACAAGATCCCAAAGGACACAGGTCACTAAGTCACATACCCTAAGGGAGAGACATCTGGATCTGACTATATTCTCATCCAGTGAAGAAATACATGATTATTTCAAGTATTCCCTCTGATCACTGATTCTTAAGACCTGTATCTAACCAACTATTCCCAACCTGTTCCTAATTGCCAACAGGGAAATATGACTCTGCAAGAATTGAGTTCTGTTCAGGTTGTTTCAGCCAGAATTTCCAAACCGTTTACTTAGGTTGCCAATAAATTTCTGAACTATTTGGCACGGGAGGTTCCAGAGACAAGAGTTAAAGTTACCCACAGAGTAGAGGTATCAAAGGTACACCCCATACACACCAATCCAGTTTACCAACTGTTTTTAAAGAGTGAGAAATTGAATCTACCTTCCCCCTCTTTTTGCCCAGTCAGTGTAATCCCATGTTCGGGTTTCATTCCAAAGCAAATGCCTCAGTACTCTCTTTATTAAAATGGAAAGTTATATGCACAGACTGGTGCTAAATGAGAGACTATTAAAACCAGTCAATCTAGAACTCATTAATAACCCTACAACAACAAACTAGTAGTAATGGACCAGCATTCACAAGCAGCCTTGACAGCAACTAATCAGTCGAAACAGCCCAGGTTTCATGGAAGTCTCTATAATAAGAGTGTATACTGCCCAGTGATCATGAGCAACCATACAAAAAGAACAGGCTTCTGCTTGTGAAACCATGTGTCCCAGAAATAATATTTCTTTCCCATGACTCATCCCCAAGCTTCAGTCTCAAGAATGCCTGTGTTATTTATTTATTTCTTCACATTTCCAAAATCTAACTATAGGCATCCTTCCTGGGCAACTATCTCATACGTTAAAGACACAAGAAACAAAGTCCACTCCCCCACAGCAGCCTTAGAGAAGGGAGAGAATAGGCAGACTTTGCAGCATGCCTGGAAGGTTAACAAATCTGGCTCTGGCAGACAAAATGGGGAGTGAGTTCCAAAACTGAGGCCTTTCACAGAATATGCCCTTCAGGAAGCTCCCTCTCCTCACCTGTGGTGATCTTAGCTGGCGTAGTATGGCATGGGGACAGAGGTGATCTCTCAGATAACTTGATCCCATCCCATTTAGGGCCTTATGTCGTCAGATGTAACCTTGCTAGACTGACAACTCTGGATCTCCAGACCCATGCCCAGATACCCTCTCCATGATGCTAAGAGAAACTGAACGGGCCCTTGGCACTAATAGGAATGAATGGAGGAAGAGGTTGATATTTGGATTTGGAGGTCCTAATGTTCAGTTTATATTTGGACCCTGAATCTAAATATCACATAATCCAAATATCAACCAGTTCATTGGGCCCAGTCCCTTCAAGCAAAACCTAGAATGTGTACATGTTGGTGGTACAGTTGGCTACTTCACCAGGTGGACTGATGTTCCCACTACATAATTCACTTGCACCACCCATACAAGACACGTTCGTGCATTTTGGTGTACTAGACTCATTTGCTGATAGAAGAGCTCATTTCACTAGTGTGGCATTCCAGCAGGAAGCGAAGCACCTGATGCTATCTCGAGAACAACCTCTCAGAGAGGAACAAAAAGATCCATAGGAGCAAAATCTCCCCACGTGTAGAAAATGACCACTATAATACATGGGACGAGTATGTCTCAGAGTCCCATTTCCCTGTTTAACTAGTAGAGCTATTTCACCAGTAGACTTATTTTTAGGAAGAAATCTGCAAGACCCACTAATCAGGATCAAAGACCCACATCCCTAACCTACCTCAAAGAAGCATCAGTTTCAAGGTAGACAGGAAACTACAGTTTCTACACGAGACTACTACTACTATTAGAACCATACAAGGTGAAAGAAAGAGTCCGGATGAGAGCCCCTTCTTTTTATGATGCCCTCTGCATATGGACATTCGTTCACACAAAATTTTGCTTGCACAAATGTGTGCAACAGTGAATTTAAAGGGGATGAGAGAACATGAACCACCAAAATACTGTTTCTAATTTTCTAAACTGCTCAGATAACTTTTCCCCATTATTTGCCCCATTCTGCTGACCACTGATGGAGCCAACGGAAACAGAGATTATTTAATTTTGGCTGCATCCTGAGCTACATGTACTGCCCACAAATAGATTGGCTAGCAGTGGTCAGGATTCAAACACAGACCATGGGAAATCACTAATTCACAGCCTTAATTCATAATGTGCTTAAGATGAACTAAATTAAACTTTTCTTTAGCTTGACGCGTCATTCTTTCTAGGATAGAATGGGAAAATTCCTGCATCATGTTATCTCCCAGCTATGGATTTGAAGCAATTGAGACCTACTTTGGATTAGACAGCAGTTTCTGAAATACTAACTACATGGCTATCAGTTGATCCCTGGTGTATTAGCAGATCATGCACAGTTTGTAGATAACCCCCACCCATCATGTATATATATTTCTCCACTCTGCGTAGGCGTATTGGGGGGTAACTGCAAGCTGTAAATGGCTTCATATAGTACTGCAGGGGTCCACTGACACCCTGCAGTTAGTGTTCTAGAAACTGCAGTCCAATTCCAAGCATTTCTGACCTTTTAAATCCACTCATATATTACTCCTATATATTGCATTGTATATAGTGTACAACTAATATACACTATGTACAACTTTGAGATGAAAGCAACTAGAAAATATACATTTTTATTTACTATCTGGTACCCATGAAAAATGAACCGGTTGGTAGACTTTAGGGACCCAGTTAAACAAAGCTATTAAGTATGTGCTTAAAGTTTTGTGCCCGGTAAGTCGGGTTGAAGGCAGTGAAACTTTAAAGGCCTGAACCAAAGCCCACTGAAGTAATGGGAAGACTTCCATTGACTTCAATGTACTTTGGATCAAGCCCCAAGTGTGTAAGAATTGGGGGGCATAAGAGGTCTCAAGCCTCCTTTTTTCATACGTTCACATCATTTTTGAGTTGAGGCAACAAAGGCACATGGTACCTTCAGATATTTATGGTCAAGATTTTAAAAAGTGACTTCAAGGTCTTAGGTGCCTAACTTAAGACACCGTAGAGGGGCCCAATTTGAAGGAAAGGCTGAGCATGCACTCTCCCTCTGAAAATCAGGCCTTTCTACAGTTTCTCAAAGAGGACACCAAAATATTGAAGCATAAAACAGAGTCTGAAGATGAGTGTGGGAAAAATGGAAGAATGGGACATCAAGATTAGCAGAGTATGGGTCAGCTATAAAAGAACACTAGACAAAAACAGCGACAGCTAAAATCACTAGTCACACTGAAGGCCAGAAGAAGAGGTCTGCATTTTCATCTGTGACTAGTGATTTTAGCTGCTGCCGTTTTTGGGTGTCCAACTTGATACATATTAAAGATCATTGATTTTCCAAAGACTGGGGCTCAGCAATTTCTGAAAATCAGGCCTCTTTAAGGTGAATCCAGTCGGGAACCCAAAATCACTAGAAAATGTAGACCAAGAAGCTTTACCTTAATGCTGTGGCTGATAACTTTGTATGCATTAGATTTAAAACTTTCCCTACTGCATCACTCAGAAGAAGAATAGAGAAGAAATACAGAAGAATGGGGAAGACTGAGCTAGGGAGGAGGAGGCTGCTAATGAGGTAGTTTTCAGGGGAGCAGAGAGGAAGAAGCCAGACTGGAAGAGATTAAGAAGAGGAAGTCTAGCCAATGTGAACTGGCAGCATGGTCAAGGAGTGTACAGACAAAGAGAAATTAGGAAATGGAATAATAGTTTAAAAAAATGGGGGGATAGAGAGAAGGCTTTTTCCTTAAGATCCCATTACTTGGCAATAGAAAAGTGCACTGGGCAAGGAGTGAAGGAAACAAATCTATATTGACACAAAGGATGGCTGAAGGGGTGGTCAGCATATGATGGGAGATCTTTTCTCTCTTGATTTTTTTTTTTTTTTTATGATTCAATGATACTATCCAGTAAGGAAACTTCCTTACTTATCCTTCTACCTAAACTAACTGGAAAAGACCCTCCACTCCTACTTACACATGAACAAGGGGCCTCCAGTCCTATTTGCATTTGATCCCGTTATGATCCAAATGCAGGGGCTTAAGGGATGTCAGTAAGTGGTTCTTTACCAGTGTGAACTAGGAATTGTGGCACAACCCAAAGGCTTTGGGTAAGTGGCATGCAATTTGATCAACAATTACAATGAAGTACCTGCCATAGTCATTAAGGGCCAGATTTTTCAGAAGCACACACTACAGCTGAAGTCAATGGGATCTGCAAGTGTTCATCACCTCGGAAAAATCAAGCCCTTATTGAACACTACACTACAGACCTGCTCTATACAGACTTTGACATCTGGTACAAATTGTACCTGATGAATCAGAGCATGCAGACCACCCAAGGACATCACTTGATTGACCTACCATATTTGCACTGTGCCATGATATTTATATCAAGGCAAATGACAAAAATGCATGTGCTGTGTGGAGTCCCCCTTTGGAGAGTGTAAGATGGATTTTCCCCCCACCCTTGTCCACCAGTAGTAATAGGATCAACCTACCCAAGGATGTCTATATGCACAGACTGAGTAGCAAGTCACTAGAGCATGACAACCCAACCCCACAGGACCCATTAAGCCAGATGAGGATTTTGTATCCCTTCCCAATTCAGGTCTCCTTCCCTGGATTGGTATAACATACTGATGCTCTGGGGGGCAGAGATGGGAAGAGGAAAAAAATCCAGTGCTTAGGGTACTAGCCTGGGGATTCAGGAAACTGAGATTCAACTCCCTGCTCCACCACAGACATCCTGAGTGACTTGGGGCAAGTCACATAGCCCCTCTCTGTGCCCTTCCCATTTGTAAATGGGGATAATAGATTCATAGATACAAAGGTCAGAAGGGACCATTATGATCATCTAGTCTGACCTCCTGCACAACGCAGGCCACAGAATTTCACCTACCCGCTCCTGCGAAAGACCTCTCACCTATGTCTGAGCTATTGAAGTCCTCAAATCGTGGTTTAAAGACTTCAAGGAGCAGAGAATCCTCCAGCAAGTGACCCGTGCCCATGCTACAGAGGAAGGCGAAAAACCTCCAGGACCTCTTCCAAACTGCCCCGGAGGAAAATTGCTTCCCGACCCCAAATATGGCGATCAGCTAAACCCTGAGCATATGGGCAAGATTCACCAGCCAGATACTACAGAAAATTCTTTCCTGGGTAACTCAGATCCCACCCCATCTAACATCCCATCACAGGCCATTAGGCCTATTTACCATGAATATTTAAAGATCAATTAATTACCAAAATCATGTTATCCCATCATACCATCTCTTCCATAAACTTATCGAGTTTAATCTTAAAATACTTCCCTACCTCACAGGGGTATGGTTAGGATTAATACATTCAAGATTGTGAGGTGCTCATAAACTACAGTAATGGGGGCCATATAAATACCTAATAAAAATATTCCTGTTACCCACAAACCAGACCACTGTGTGCATTGTTGGCAGTGGGGAGAAGGGGTGTCAAACCCAGGACCTTCTGGGTCTAAATACATGAGCCTCCAGAGGTTAGCCTAGAAGACCCAAGTCTGTTAGGCAAGGTTTTATCAGCCTTTATGCATGCCACGGCCATTATTAGAAGGGGACAGAGCAGCACCTTGCGTGGGTGTGAGATATATACTCTTTTATGCAAAGACATGCTGTTAAGAACCATAGGATCCATTCTTGTCACACACACATGGAATCGTTCCTCCTTGGAAATGTGCACACAGACTTTTGCACTATGCAGTCACTGTTCATCCCCCTCCTGGGTAGGGTGACCAGATGCTAAATCCAAAATATCGGGACCGCCACAGGGGGAGCGCCTTTTCAATTGTTACACTCACCTGGCACGTTCGGCGCCAGGAAATAAATCTTCCCAACGAAGAGAGAAGTACGTGCCGATGACGACCCGCATGTGCCGGGTGAGTGTAACAATTGAAAAGGCGCTCCCCCAACCTGTCACCGCCGCCTAAGTGACAAAAAAGGCTGCCGCGCCCGAAACAAAATATCGGGACAAATGGCCTCCTGACCGTACTTCTGTCGGGATGCAGGACAAACTGCTCAATATTGGGACAGTCCCAATTTTATCGGGATGTCTGGTCACCCTACTCCTGGGTGCTCTGGCTCCTATTCTTTCATACCAGCACCACCGAGAGCTGTTGAAGTGGCAGCATAAAAGGACATGGACCACCTCAGAACTGGCCTGACCATTAAAAGCCTTCCATTTGCTCAGCCTCCAATTAGTACAAGCTTGGGTTGCTCTCCCTACTGGTCCCCTAAATGCCACAAACTTCAGAAGGGTTTTTCAGATGCTGCTTGTGACCCCCCACCTCCCATCCATTCGCCTTACCTGTTCAGCATGTTGGACTGGTAGATCCGTTTCTCCTGGGTGTTGTAACAGCTGCTCTTGGGCTCCGGGATGAAGCTGTGCTCAGACAACATGTCAGAAGCAGCTGTGGTGATTATGGCTATCCCATCCCTCACCCTGGCAGGAAGGCCATAGTCCCATTCATCATAAGACACAGAGATGAGGCCAGTGGGGAACTCAGATGGCACTGTGTCTGTATCCCCGGCCACCAGGCTGGGCACGATCCATGTGTAAGCATAGCCTGTCAGACCCACAGAGTTGGCCACCTCAAAGATGTAGGTGGCCTCTTCCTTGGTGCAGTAGAGGAGTATGACAGGGCTCTGGAGCTTCTTGAGCTGGTTCTGGATCTTTGAGTCTCCATCATCTAGGGACATGTCCAGCAAGAGGACCTCCTCCAGCTCCCACCCTACAAAGCTGTTCTCGATGGTGCTGCGGATCTTGTTGACAAAGTCCTGGTAGCCAGGGAAGTAGGTAGTGACAATGGAGAATATGTACCAGTCATATTCTTCCATGATGTTGAGCATGACAGAGGCTTGCTGTTCTATTGATGGGCCAAACTGGAAGAACATGGATGACTCATCCTAGAACAGAATGAGAGAGAGAGAGAAAAAAAACAAGAAGGGGTCAAAGGAAATGAAAAAAACAAGTTCATGGCCAACTCTAATGAGTGGGGGAAGAGGGGAGATAGGCTTCACCTCTTTTCTTTGTGTTTTGGGCAGATGTGACAGTTCTCAGGACACCAAGGACTGTGAGCCACCTTGTTATCTCCTGCCTCCAGCAAGAGGGAGGCTTTCTTGTGGAAGCTGGATGTCAGCTCTCTGGCATCACCTGCCTTTCAGCCACCCAAGCACCCTTTCCTCTGGGTTATGCCAGCCCTAACTTTGCCTTGCAGGGTAACAACAGATGCACTCAAATCCCCAGTCCTTGTACATTATTCCCCTGTGATATCCAGTCCCTGAAAATGGCTGCCCAAAGAAATTTCAGGTCACCCCAATTTACCAGTTTTAACTTAAAGCACCACTCCTGTAACCACACAGCACTTGTGAGCGCTTACCATAAAATGAAAGTAATTTTATTTAAGAAAAAGTAAATACTTAACTGGAAGAGAGAGAAAGTGATGGAAGCAAATGGTTACAACACCAAACAATTCAAAAAATGTGAACCTGGGTCGACACTTATCAACAGTTACCTTTCCCCACAAAGTTCAGTCTGTTGCAGAGCCAGAATCCAAATGTTCATGAAAGCCCCCTGGCTTCTTAAGGGGTTTCCTCAGTGAATTAATACAGATGGCATTTCCATGCACTCTGTTATCCTGAAACAATCTTTTGTATTTATTCATAGCCAGGGCAATCTCCTGCCTGCGATAATGTTCCATTTCACCTCCGAGTGGTTTTGGTCATTTGAAATGGTCTTTGATGATTTCTGGGATGTCGCAAGGGTATACAAGTGTCCCTTGCATTACCTTGCCAGCTGACTAAGGAGGGGTAATGTCCTCATGCTTGAATGGGTCATCACATTACACGTGGTGACTAATTTTTACTCTGAGTTCATAAAGTATACTTTCAATATAAATAAATTATTCCTTAAATACTACCTGTACATACATCTCACAATGATTATGAATATCAACAAGTTACAAGCTTTCTGTAGATACATTACATGTTACTCTTTATGGATAAATATCCTGTAAAGACATGTGTTTGGTGTAGTGAGTTTGTCAGGTTCAGGGTGAGAGATTTTGCTAAGAAGAGGGTACCCTTTGCCAAAGAACCTCTGTGTTACAGTAAGGTTCAAGGATTATTAATTATTATTATTATTATTATTATCATCATCAACAACAGAGCTGAGAAAATACCAAGGGTGGGAAACATTTTATGGTGGTTGTTCTTGTTTTCTTTTTGATGGTGGCTATTTGAAGCTGCTTAGGGGTCTGGAATATTAGAAGTAATCCTGGAAGAGAAGGATGAATGGATTCAGTGTAGATGAGGTCACAAGGACAGAATAAATGCTATTTCTATTGGTGGTGTTTTTCTTATCCCTCCACCTGTATCAGATTGCCTTTCATGCAAAAGCCTCAGCATGGTAAGAAAGAAAAATTAAAAGGAATCAATTTTAAAACCTCAAAAAGTGATCTTTAGAAAGAGCTTTTCTACAAATCCCTGTTAGCCCACGGCACAGTGAAAGTGTTTCCCATTCGGGTAGTTCACAATAGAATAATAGAATTAGAATCATAGAATATTAGGGTTGGAAGAGACCTCAGAAGGTCTCAGAAGAAGCAGACTTAGAATTTGTCAACAGTCCAGTGTAATTTTACATCCCTGCTTTTCCCCAATCCATGTTGGAAAGGAATGAAGGGAACATTTCCACAGGATTTTCATTTATGGACTGATCTTATGCCCTTTAAAAATCAAGGTAAAACTCCCATTGACTTCAATGGCATAGGATTGAGCCCCTAAAAAATATGGTAGAATTAAATTTTGGAGTTCAGCAGAGATTCATATGACAATAAGGTGGACCATCCACAGCCAGTTTTAGGAATGAAATACTGGCCTTGCCTCTTCCCAGCAAGCCTGAAGAATTGGAACAGAGGTCCTAAAGGAGACAAACAGGTGTTTTAGGTCAGAGGAAATCCATTGCACACAGTAAGCCAATAAGTGCCCTAAAACTTTACCTCAGGACATACACAAATTTAGAATAGAGTGAAGAGCAGATCTCCACCGAAACCATCCTCCTACTGTCGGCAGGCAAAGCTGCTTTTCAGCAGAGGTCCCAGCTAAATTGTCCATCCATCCTTTCCTTAAGGATGTTTTTGATTATCTGCTTCCACTGTCTCTCCTTTAGCAGAATATTTCATAGCTGAGCAACTGTGGAAAGAAAAAGCCTATCCCAGTAGTCAGCCATAACCCGCTTGACTCACTGTCTAGCTAGATCTAATCTTGTGTTGTCCCTAAACCCTCTGTAAGCTATGGCAGTGGTTCTCAGCTAGGGGTTTGCATATCCCTGGGGGTATGCAGAGGTCTTCCAGGGTATGGTACATCAACTCATCTAGATATTTGCCTAGTTTTACAACAAGCTACATAAAAAGCACTAGTGAAGCCAGTATAAATTAAAATTTTACACAGACAATGACTTGTTTATACCCCTCTATAAACTATACACTGAGCTGTAAGTATAATATTTATATTCCAATTGATTTATTTTATAATTATATGGTAAAAATGAGAAAGTCAGCAAATTTTCAGTAATAGTGTGGCTGTAAGCAAGTAGTTTTTAGGTGAAACTTGGGGGTATGCAAGACAAAAATCAGACTCCTGAAAGAGGTACGGTAGTCTGGAAATTAGTTGAGAGCCACTGAGCTATGGCATTTAAACAACAATGAGGTGAGTTGTCACTAAATTCTCTCTCCATTTTTAAAACTAGTGTTAACACCACTCCTAGAACACTGCATACAGCTCTGAGAATCTCAAAAAAGCAGAAAAATAATAGCAACTTGAAAGCAAGTCAGAGAACAACCAAAAATAATCAAAGTCCTTATTTGTGTCCCATGTATTCTGTGGCTGGAACTAATCATAGAATTCACTCTTTGCCATAAAAATCTCATCCTTCTTTAAAAGATATATTTCTAGCCTTGATGGTTATGGGGAAAAAAACATGAAAATGTGACCCAAAAGTAAACTAATGCAGTGACATCTGAGTTTGAAGACAGCCTGAACAAATAGCTGAGACATTTCATTGTAATGGACTGTTAACTCTGAAACCTGAAGATGACAATGTATTGCATACTGAACACTGAAACTGGAGAGAGATCTTAAAATAAATTTAATATAAAACCAACACAGGGAACTCTTTTGATCATATTATTCATCTTCATATATAAATTCAATAAAATCCTCCTTTTCATAAATTTATCTAAAGCTTCTACAGAATTTCCATAATTTCTACCAAAGACTCACAGAACCGAGGGACTTAGCCATAGATAGGGCCCTTCCAAATTCACGGCCGTCAAAAACGTGTCACGGACCATGAAATCTGATCTGCCTCATGAAATCTGGCTATTTAAGGGGAGACCAGATTTCACAGAGTTGTGTGGCCGGAAAGTGGCGGCTGCTGGCCGGGAGCCCAGTTTTGAATGCAGCATCGCCACCAGCTACAGCACAGAAGTGAGGGTGGCATGGTATAGGGGGTCATCAATATTTGGGGGGGCAGAGCTGGCCTTACAAGTGGCAAGTGGGTGACCACCCAGGGCCCCATGTCACCTCCCCCACTCACCCACACAGCCAGCCCAAAGCCCCTTTAACTCCCAAGCATTGGGTCTGGAGCCAGGGAGGGACAGGGCTGAGGGCGTCCCAACCAGGAGCTCCTATTGTGAGTGGGGCTCCAGCTGCTAGTCCCAGATGGGCTGGGGTGGGTCAGGACTTCTTCTTCCTCTGCATGGGCTGCTCCTGAGGCCAGGTCAGGCCCATCTCTGGGAATCTCCCCCAGCTTCAGGAAGCTCCATGGCTGCTGGCTGGGAGTCCAGTTCTGAAGGCAGAGTTGCTGTCAGCAGCAACGCAGAAGTGAGGGTGGCACAGTATGGTATTTCCATCCTTACTTCTGCACTGCTGCTGGCAATGGTGCTGCCTTCAGAGCTGGGCACTCGGCCGGCAGCTGCTCTCTGGCTGCCAAGCTGTAAAGAAGGCAGCAGCACAGAAGTATGGGTGGCAATACCATGACCCCACTACTCATAAAGTTGTGACCCCTCCCCATGACCCCATTTTGGGTCGATACAGCTACAATACTGTGAAATTTCAGATTTAAATATCTGAAACCATGAATTTTAGGATTTTAAAAATCCTATGACCATGAAATTGACCAAAACGGACTGTGAATTTGGTAGGGCCCTCGCCACAGAGTACACTGACCCTCACCCTCACTTGAGAAAATATTGAAAGAGCTAAACAATGTATCACTTGGCTAAATGACTCCTAAGAGATGGAAGATAATAAATCTGCTAGCATTCAAAGGGTGTGCATATCAAGGAGGAAAAGGACTTGTTCAGGTATGTCACCCCTCCCCCTCCCATGTGTCAACACAATCCTAAACAAGTCCTTGCCATCCTAACCTTAATGATTTGAAACATATTCAGATATTACAATTAGAGGATGTGGGTCAGACATCTTGAACTACAGGACTATACAGCCAAACGTCCCCCAGGTTGTTCTACCCCAATGTCTTAGATAGGAAATTTCCATTTCCACTGGGGTGAAGCTACGACATACACACCATCCAAAGCATTAGTGCATTATGTAAATATGAACAGACTAAAATAAGATCGGTTTTAAAAAGTCTCAATCTCAATCTCAATTAACAATGCCTCCACACACACACACACACACACCCTCAAATCAAACAGCAGAGGCTAGTTGTCTGTGCAGGTAAAATAATTACCCTTGAGCAATTTCATGCATTTTTATTATTCAGCAGTAGGAGGAGGGGGCAACCTCTCCTCAAAACGAGAGGGCTACAATTGTTCAAGCCAGTCCAGCTTTCTGCCTGGCACAATGCTCCTTAGTGCTTAATCAACCCAGCATTTCAATTGGCCAAATGCTCGAGTGCTTCACCAGCTCAGCACTCAGAGAAGAGGGGGGATGGTGGAGGAAGGAGAGGACAATAACATATAGAGGGACATTTTCTCCTACGATAAATCTGACTTGAGTTGCTGCTAGAGGTGGATGGAAAATTTCACTGAAAACGTATCTGACAAAAAACAAAAGGAATATTTTCAAAGTGTCACGATTTTTCTCCTTCTCCCCCTTTCCTGACCACCTGTAGCTGCTGATCAGGGAGAGAGAGGAGACTGTAAAAAAGCGAGAGGGTTATGGTTCCGGAAAAGGGAGGGGGCTAGTTATCACCCCTATAAGTAAGTTTCCGGGCAAGGTGACAGAAAAACAATGGTTCTGCTGTGAGGACACCACACTGCTCAGAAAGATTAAAAATACAAACTTGAAATTGCCATATTCCTTTCTAAAGTGCCCAAGAATAAAGCATTTTCCCATCTAGAGTTCAAAAGTTTCCACAGAGGAACACAGCCACCAAGATTCCCAGCAGTATTTGGCTTACACTGCCCCCACCTAAAATTTTAAATTAGAGCCACTGGTGACTAGAGATATGGCTAGAGAGCAAGCGTTGGTATTAGCACCAGGGGGCTAATTAAGGGATTGGGTTACAGATGAAGACGTCATCATTGCAATCTCTGACTTCAAGCCCGTCCTTGCAGTTGCTTCTCATCCATCTCTCCCAGCTGTGGGCCAAATGTTACCCATTGCTAAATGCTGTATAAGAAACGAAAACGTGGCACAAAATCCCCTCAAACAAGGGGATCCCCATTGTAGCTCTACAGGGTCAGGGATCTGCAGTTTTGTAGAACTGAGCTGAGGGTGGAGCAGCTGAGTGGACACAGCAGGCTCTCTGACTGACAGATGGCTTCCCACAGAAAATCTGCTCTGAAGTCATTGCTGCTGGAACGAGCAGTAGTGTCATAATGTTAACCCCCTCAAATGGGATGTTGTATCACAAGTGCATATGTTGCAAGCAGAGGTAATAGCCAATTGCATCCTAACTCCCTTAGGAGCCATGCTTTGGGGTTGAGGGAGGTCTGAAGTGTCTCGGTGGAGAGAGAGCCTTATACAGAGATGGCTCAAGATCCAAAGTGAGTTACCATGTATCCACTTCCCTCAAAGGCAGCGTCACTTATCCCCTTTGTGATCCCCTAAACACCTTCCCTCTCAGGGGAGAACCAGGCAGAAATTGCATTAGGTTAAGCTGGGAGTTTTCCTCCTGGGAGGGATCCCTGGGAACGTAGCATCTCTCTCTTTTTGTGGAGAGGTGCTCCAGCAGCTCAGGCCTCAGCAGCTGGATCAATTGGAGCTGATCGCTATAGTTTAACAAGCCATTTGCCTCAAACATGGTAGGAGAGGCCCTGGGGATGGGCGGGGGGGGGGGAAAAGGGATATTCACAAGCTCAATTCTCTCAGCTTCTCTGGATTCCCTAGGCAGGCGGAAGCGATGGCTCCCTCACAGACAACAGCATCTCAGTGCCGTAGCCTGGAGTTGACACCGCTTCAATTTCAGGCTCTTTGTGTGGTGGAGACTGGGGATCAACCCTAAAACAGACAGAAAAGCTTCAAGGGAGCCAGGAATTAATGCAGTTGCAGCAGATCAATTGTCTTCCCGGCCTACAGAACCCCATAGTAAGCAATATAGCGCCTGACTTAGTGAAGGGAGGAGATCAATTTTCTGTTTGGGGGTTTTCTTTATGTAACACTCACTCACTTACACAGCATGGCTGCCTGTCCCCCTCTAGTGGTGGGAACTCACTGATGTTTATGATTTTGCTACTGGCTTCAAGCTAAGAGATCGGACTTTTAGTTCAGGCAGTAGAGGCCCATACTTTTAGCTGTCATAGTCAACCCCTGTTGCAGGCATCCTGGCTGGGGGTGTCATTAATATAATTCACACAAGGAGCATGTAGATTACACGTATTCACTTTACAGGCAAGGAGGCATTAGTCAAACTTCTGGAAGACACTTAGGGCCAGAGTCATCCCTGCACTGGTGCAGGTGCCAGCCCAGGGAGAGTGGAAAGGTGGCTTGTGCCACTCCTACTCTAGGGCTGCTGGAGGCCAGCTTGACTCTCTACATTGGCTAGGGCAGCCCTCAGCCCTCTTTCAATGGCCCCACCATAGCCATGCCTCCTCCTGCATCAGGGGCTCTTACAGTGGCCATGTAGAGTTGGCTCTTTGCACAGCATACAGGCCCCTTTCTTCAGGAGGAGGCTTACACCTGCCCTACAGTCACTTTGCCACAGCCTGAATAGCCATAGGGCAGTGATGAATCAGGCTCCCACTCTTAATCTCGCTCCCATTTCCAGTACCACCCATTTTCCTCACCTCGGCTGTTGGGTTTAATGTGTGGTTGTTGAGGGTATTGGT
Organism: Eretmochelys imbricata; assembly: GCF_965152235.1. NCBI lineage: Eukaryota > Metazoa > Chordata > Testudines > Cheloniidae > Eretmochelys > Eretmochelys imbricata. The sequence continues at coordinate 271,059,149 of NC_135572.1, read as the reverse complement.
GGCCTGTAATATCCAGGAGGTCAGATTAGATTCGATTCTAACCTTAACTCTGTGACTGCTAGAGAATAAAGTAGGTATTGTAGTTTAAGTACAGTAGTGGGAGTTAGGAGCCTAGGCTCCTTTTATATCTGGCCCCACCACAAAACTCCTGTGTGACCTGGGGCAAGTCTCTCAGGGCTTTATTTTTAGGCAAGCCTCAGCCCAAATTACCACAGATGCTGTAGGTGCACAAAAGCACCATGAAAAGAGAGGCCACCGCGCCTTTTTGGTCTTTAAAAAGGAGACCTCACCATGTACCTATTCATCACAGTCATGGTAGGATGTTTATTGTTCCTGATGGAAAATTGCCATAGAATTCAAAGTCTTATCATTAATTTTTCTATATTTCTCAGGCCTGTTTGCTACAGCAGAGCTGTTTGTTTAAGTGTTCATTTACTCCTGCTTATCCCTACCACAAACTTATCAAGGCCTCAGGCTATCTTAGAGACAAAGGCTTCCGCTTGTTTTTCCTCTCCGCATTTAATTATTATATTTAGTTTTGAAATATACAATAATTCCTGTACATAGAACTATATGCTGTATCACAGAATTGTGAACCCTTTACTTGGGACATCCTGTTGGTTGCTATGTGGTATGACAGACAAGAGTATTGTGACTCCTTACAGGGAATAAGATGTGGGACAGAGGCTTTCTTACTCAATCTCTGTCTCACACAACAAGGTGGATAAGGTAATAGCTTTTATTGGACCAACTTCTGTTGGTGAGAGAGACAAGCTTTCGAGCTTACTCAGAGCTCTTCTTCAGACACGCACAAAGGAATGTTGGGATGCCTGGACTTGTGGCATTTCCTAACGACACTTTTCCCCGTTGATCTTAGCAGCGATTCCAACTTCTTCCCAACGCATTTGATGACAGAACAGTTCCCAATAGAAAGCCTCAAACTGTAGGGTTTGGAATCTTTAGTGAATGAGATGTTCTGAGTGGCTGAATGTTCTTATTATTGTCATAGCAAAGCTAGAGTCCAGAATGCTCAGTAATCAGGAGGTTCTGATAGGTTGTATACTGTCATGTATTGAGCAGTACCACACCAGCGTGGGGCAGGGTGATGAATTTGCTGCTGCTCTTCTGGTCCCTGGAGGTGATAGGGTAGCCAGGAAGGGATGGTCTGTGACAATTGGGAGGATGGAAAGTCAGCAATGGTGGCAGCTGTACTTGCTGGCTGTTCAGAGTGACTGAGCTGGGGAACCAGAGTTGCCTTTGTGCACAGTTGTCTCTCTCTCAGTTTAAGAGCAACAGGACTCACATGCATCATGTTGATTTGAATACGCACATGGTATAAAACAGATTACTCCAGACCTGACTCCATGACATCAATTTCTCTGCAACAACAGAAACTGACCTGCTGCAAGACCCCAAAAATCAACCACTGCCCAGCTGATTGGGATCACTATAAGCACTTGTACACCAAGGAGTCCCTCTGGAGCTCGACCAAAGCAGGTTCATATTGAAGCCAATGCAGGAGACTGAAAATTGTAAGTAATTTTCAATTCCTGTTTTAAGGGGTTTGCAAGGAATCACTCCAGACATACTGCAACAGAGGAGACACAAGACACCCTATAATTCCCAATACCTGTCTTGGGGTAGGATAATGATATTTGCTCCCTTGCAGGTATGCCTTGCTCCATAGAACACACAGTATTAAACCTTAGGGAAATGAATAATCCTTTGATTAGTCACAGAGTTTAAGAGTAGAAGGGACCACCAGATCATCTAGTCTGACCTCCGGTATATCACAGGCCACCAGTATTACCCACCATGTACATGCTGAACCCAACAATTGAAATTAGACCAAAGTATTACAGCCCTCAGGAGTCTATGATACGATATGCCACAGGCAGAGAATAGGAGGGACCCAGGTGCACCAGTGCCCAAGACCCTGGCAATGGCAGGGAAATGATTAAGTGAGAGCTACCCAGATGATCCTGGCAAGTGGTCTGCACCCACACACTATAGAGGAAGGCAAAACCCCACAAGGTTCCTGCCAATCTGAGCTGAGGAAAAATTCCTTCCCAACCCAAATATGGTTATCAGTTAAACCCTGAGCATGTGAACAAGAACCAGCCAGCCACGTATCTAATAGACAGAATGCTCAGTGCCACCTGAGATCACTGATATACCCCATCCAGTGTCCCATCTCCAGCTGTGGGCATCTCTCATGCTTCAGAGGAAGGAGAACAGAAAAAAAATAGAATACATAGCTAGAGCTATAATTCATCAGAAGTGGCTACTGTCCAGTCTATAAAGTTTGGACCAAATCACAAGGGTTGTTATGCTACAGGTGTAAATATATACGTGACTACCTGGATTAGACCTCTGGTCCATTTAGTCAGGTATCCTGTCTACACCATATCATACTACCAGTCCAGAATCCTACCTCCTTGTCACAGGGCATGGCTCCTCTCTTGCCTTCTTCCTGCAAACATTGCACTGACTCCCATGGTTGTGCCGTCACCATGTCCTTTTATTATATGTTTCCTCCACCCCTCCAATGCAACAGTCTATTTGCAATGTTAAGGTAGCTTTAGGCCCTCTCACCACTTTCTGAGGGGAACAGAGGTCTCTCTGCTCTGAGCCTCTGTGTAGCTAGGGTTAGCTAGGCCTAGGGGGGTTTCTCCCCCACTTCCTTCCTGTACCTCTTCTTATCTGCCCTGGGCTGATAGGATAATTGGCTTAGACAGCCATCCTGATTGACTAATTAGCCTCATCCAATTTCTCAAAGGGAATTAATTAATATCAGAATGATCAGAGTGCAGGTTCACCTGTTTGCACCTTGCACTCTGTCATACTCCTACCATACCAGATCAGACCAGTAGTCCATTCTGTCAAGTATCCTGACACGACCAGTCTCCAATGGTTTAAAGAAAGGCAAAAATGCCCCATAATCTACTCAGCAAGTTATATTATGCTGTTTGTGTGGGGGATTTTTTTTCTGGCCCTCAGAGGTGACCAGCTTGTACCCTGAAACATGAAATCTGACTACATACTGATTGGTATGTCAGCTGGCAAAGCAACCTCTTATCGTTAGTGGTTATAACATTATCCAGCACTTAAAAATCCAGTCCCAGTACTTGGCAGGAGGGCATAGAGGAAATTCCACAAATCAACTACATCCTGTGTGAAGTTGTATTTCTTTTTATCATTTCTAAATTAACTGCTCTTTCATTTCATCAAGAGGGCCCTTGCTCTCTTCTGAGCAGTGGGGAGGAAACCTCAAAAAAGTACAGTGATTCCATTTAGATAAGCATTCAAAGTTCATCAACTTCTCCAAATCCATCTGAACCTCTTTGGAGTGGGAAATCTTCTCTCACAAAATTTCCACTGCTGCCCAGATGTGAACAGGTTCCCAGATATTCATAAGAGCAGCCCATCCATTCGTTATTTTGGTATTTCTAGTTTTGGGCTACTACAGGGAAGCAGTAGGGCAGTACAGGGTAAAGAAAGGGGGAACAAAGAGAAGTTAAAAAGGCTCTGGGCACACATGGGGTTTTACGAGAGTGTTCAGGCCAGCACTGCATCCACACTTGAGGAAGGATGATCTTCTGGTATTGGCACTGGATTTGGACTAAGGAGATGTGGGGTCAAGTGTCAGCTCTGCTACTGACTCCCTGGGGGACCCTGAGTAGAGGCTTCTCTACATGAACACTTAGCTTGCAGCAAGCTGAGAAGTACACCGATCCCCCACGAGCAGGCTGCACATGAAGGCCGTGTCTACATTTGGAGCTAGAGGTGCAATTCCCAGGTGTCATAGACACTCTCACACTAGCCGTCTTTGGGCTAGCATGCTAAAAATAGTAGCATGGGCTGGGGCAAGTGGCAGCGTGGACTTCCCATTCCCAGGAGAAATCAGCCCTGAGCCCAGGGTAGTTAGCCCATGCTACCATTCACCATTGCCCACGCTACTGCGGCTACACTGGTTTGATGAAAGCTAGTGCAAGCACATGTATATGAGCAGGGAACTCACACCTCAAGCTAGTAGCGTAAACATAGCCTCAGGCTACATCTACACCTGGAGCTAGGGGTGTTTCCCAGTTCACATAAGCTTTCATTGAATTCATCTTCTAAAACCAGCAGCATAGGTAGTGCTAGCAGAAGCGTGGCTGAGCTGTGCCAAAGACAAACCCGCCTCAAACGGGTAGGTACGTACACAGCACAGCTCAGCCATGCCTCTGCTGCCCCCCGGGTGCAACCACAGCTACGCTGCTATTTACACTCTCACTACCTCTCATCAAGCTAGCACAAGCAGATGGACATGAGCTGGGAATCACCCCCCTAGCCTGTAGCACAGATGCAGCCTAAATGTCTGTGTGGACCCTACTGTTGCACATTAAAAGTTCTCTCGCATACTTTAATCTACTCCCATTTCAAAGCAAGGTGGATCAAAGTGCATTAGGGAACTTTTAGTGAGCAGCAGCAGGGCCCACACGACAGATGGTGTGTGGTAGGCTAGTGGGGATAGATTGACACCCCATCTTGCTGCAAAGTGTTTGTTTAGACAAGCCTAAGTCACTTAATCTGCCTGTGCCCCTGTTCCCCATCCATCAAACATTCTTTTCACCCTCTGTCATGTCGATTTTCACTGTAAGCTTTTGGGGCAGGGGCAGTCTCTTACCATGTGTCTGTCCCATGCCTAGCACAATGGGGCCTGAATCTTGCTTGCGGCCTCTAGGTGCTACTTTAATACAAACGATGACAAGCTTCAGCCTTGTTGAGGCTGGCCTAGCAACAAGATCGCTGTGTTTGCTGACACCGCATGAGGGTGTTTTCTAGAGGTGGGATAAAACCAGCACATCAGATCCAATCACCCACTTCTGCCTGACACTTCCTGTCCATCTAGATGGCATGGGGTTCCCGGCCATCGCTGTAGGATCCGTGCACATCTCTGAGAGGACTGGATTTAAGGCTCCAAATACAAAATGGTCCCTGCAGTTTTGGTTCCAGTTCCGAACATGTGGTTTCCTTAGCAACCACTCACAAGTAATGTGTCTGTGGCCACCAGCTCATTAGAGTCAGTATTGGCAGCAGCAGGCAACAGTTCTGCATTGCTCCTTGCAGTTCCTACCACCATCCAATGCCCATTCTGGACCAAGGATGACAGTGGCTTTGATTTTCCACCCTCACCACAACAGGTGAAAGGGGATGGAGTGGCTAGCTGGCATCTCCTCTAGCCAGTGGAGCCTTAAGGGGGACCTGTCCTGCAGAAAAAGAGGAGAGGAACTGACTGAGAGGCCACCTGTCAGAGCCGCTTGTGTAGAGGGGCTAGGACGACTGCAGATGGGACTCGCAGGGCCTTAGGGTGGCTGCTTTTGAGTGGATTGGGTAGGGGGAAAGCAGGCATTTTGAATAGTGGAAGTCCCAGGGTCTATCAGGCAATCTCGGGAGGCTCTTTCTCAGATTCCCAGGGTATGAAGGGCCCCTGAGCTCTGGGGAGAAATGCCAATAATGCTCCCGGCCCAGCTCTTAGAAGATTACAGCAGAAGGAGCGGCTGGGGCACCCCTTCAGTGTGAATGGGAGTCAGTCATCAGGCTTCCTCACACTCCCATAAGACAGAGGGAAGTGGATGGAGTGTGAGGGTTATGGGGACCATGGGCATTGGGTGGAGAAGGCAAGATACTGAATCCAAAAACAGAATCAAAAAGCACAAGCCAAGATTCTCCATTGTCCTTTGGCAAACCCAATCCCTCAGGGGCACCTGCACCAAATGACCCTGTCCCTGCGGCTTTCGGGCTCTCGCTTTTTTGCATTTGTTTAGCAGGATGAAATAGTTATGCGGCACTGTTTGTTTCTTCATGTCAGTGCCAAGACATTGCATCCTCACGAAAAGAAAAGGAGGCCTTGTGGCACCTTAGAGACTAACCAATTTATTTGAGCATGAGCTTTCGTGAGCTACAGCTCACTTCATCGGATGCATACCGTGTAAGACAGCGCCACATACAGTGAAACCTCTACCTGAGACTAGCCTAAACAGCCAGCTCTGAATCCACTACCTCTAAAAATATGGGGCCAGATCCTCAGTTGTTCCTTCCCTACATTTAGGACAGTAGGAAGCTTTAAGCTACCTTTGCAGTCCCTTTTTCGAGCGGCAGCCAGGAGCTTACCCAGGCCCCACTGTAAGTCAGAGATGCCTCAGAAACATGCCAACTGTGGGAAGCAGAGAACAGCCATAGTGCAGTTTACTCTGGCCACACCTCCTTCCTGCCCTGAACATCCCCACCTCCCGCCTATTCCAACACAGGCTTTACAGCAGGGGCTGGGAACAGGGCTGGCACAGAGCCATTACATCAGCTCTGTGCCAGCCAGGGAGGCCACCAACACATGAGGTATTCTCCTAGGCCTTTCCTACACCATTTATGCTGCCAGGAGGAGCCTTAGTGTAAATGAGAGTCCATCCTGTGGAGTACAATTCTGCTCCACCTTTTTAAAACACACCTCTATCCAGTGACTGACTCATCAGTCCTTTGAGTGGTCACTTGAGAGTTCACTGTACTGAAACATTATGAGAAGGACCAGAACTGCATTTCTGTGCATGTGTGGGCATGAGCGCTGGATTCAACCCCTGCTTTAAAGCAGATATATTTTTGCTGGCTCTGGCAAGAATTATTGGTCGGACTTGGTAAGGATGTTCCATCATGCAGCTTCAATCATCATGCTTCAAGAAATCCATTTCCTCACCAGAGCAGCCACTGGTAATTATCTCTAACGTTCCAAGATGGTTGAACTCACAGAAACTCCACCCTCCCTCCCGTCTAGCTCTCCTTTTGAGTAAATCCGCAAGCTCTGGCTCTGTCCGAAAGCTGCTATCACACCTGCATTGCACAGCTAATTGATCTGCAAAGTTTTAAATGATTATTGAGTCTCTTCCTCCCCACTGAGGAGAGTGTGAGGCCAATAAAGGACATGGAGTTATTTACAAGGATATTAGAGAAGACAAGAAGCTTCCTTACTCTCCCTTCTCTGCTTCCACTTATTAAATGTCTCACATACTCAATGGAAGGCTTCCTGCAGCCTCGAAGACAGAAAATACTCACAGATGCACAAACTCTCCTACATGTACACACAAACATCTAGGCACCTAAGAAGAGCTATGCCAAGTTACGACTGCTGAGGCTCTGGTCCAATTATTTTAATCTTAACAATCTCTCTAATTCCTTCTCCCTGCCCTGGTGATTGTTAGCCTTTCCACACCCCCTCATTGTACTAGAGAGACATTAGTGGCAGATCTGCTATTCTCCCTTACAGCAAAAGAGGTTGTTGAACCGTAAGGAGATGAAAGGTGTTCTGTGTAGGTCAAGGATGGCCTGTGCTATGGGCTTCTGCTGTGGGAGGATCTTAAATGGGCTCTCAGAAGCTTGTGTTCCCCCTGGCCTCCTACTATCTTCTCAAGGGTCCCAACCTCCAAAAATACATGAGCCATCCTATGAATTGGAGCTACAGTGATTTACATCATCAAGAATCTGGCCCATTAGACTCATATTGAAAATGTACACACATTGACAAATACCACGCAATTTACTGGAAAAAAAATTTTTAAATCCAATTAACTGTTCCCCCTGGGTGCTATCTGTTGCGGTTTTCCACTTCTTTTGGCTTGGATAATGAAAGCACACTAGTCTTTTGCTAGTCAGTTTTGCTTTCTACCCCAGCCCACTGCAGTTAGTTGTGTTCACCTATTTAGATATGTTAAAGAAGGTGCTTATCATGTGCTTTAGGTGCCCATCACATGACTTAATACAACCTAAATGCAGCAGTATAGTTTATCTTAAGTCATCTCCCACTAAACAAACTGAAATAATTCCATACCCCAACCTCATTTTCAAACGCCTGGTGAAAAATATGAGCTTTGTCAGGTTTCTCATGCTGCATGGAAAGCCAACTTTTTTATTTTAATTCAAGTATTTCTACCTACATTAGGTACTGTCATTTAAAAAAAAAATGAAACAAACCCTAAGTTGAGATGAAACTGCAGCATTCTTTGCAAGATCACACAAGCCAACAAGATTTATGTTCAAGCTGGACATGGCAGAGAAAGGGACTGGTGGAGCAGCAGGTGGATTTGCCTTTGTCTGCCCGTTGAAGGAGTAATAATAATAATAATAATAATAATAATAAAAGGACCTGCAAGAATAAAAGCCAGGGAGAGACATGTAAGGCGTTGAAACAGTTCTTTGACAGACTCAAACAGAAGCCAGTGCGTCTTGTTTTTCTCCATCTCCCGTTGACTGTCCTCTTCCTTAACCACGCACTCTGGCACAATGAGGAAGTAGGGCGTAGATGGAAGCAGCAGCGGGAGATACAGCAAGTAAGGGAGAAAGGAGCTATTCAGTCAGGATGCCTGCCCAGTTAGAGTGCTCAACAAAGGAAGAACAAATAAGGATATGAAAGGGGAAGGGAAACAAAAAGCTGTGTCCAGCATTTCACCTGCTCCAAGGGAGGAGATGTTGGCTTTGATATGTTTTCTCTTCCCTTTCATTACATCTCATTCTCCACTCGTTAGCAGCCTCTAGCCTCGTGCATCTCTTTGTGTGTGCTTAAACAATTGTATATGCAGCCTGGATCAAGGGATACAAATCTTCTCACCTCTAGGTCGCCAGTTTCAATCCAATTCAAGCTGGCAGTGGCTGAAATTTATTAACATCTGACAACTATTCAGGGGCCTTTATGGGATGAAGGGATTAATTCAGTTCATCTGCCTAGAAAGTTAGCACTCACATAGCCACACACACACACCCCCACCTTGGAACTAACTGGGCCTCTGGTTAGCACCTCAGAGAAGAACCAAAGGTTAAATAGGCTTTATCGCTGTACAATCCTGTAAAAGGGGTTGCTCATCCTACAAACGAGAGGGGGCTGGGGAGAATACAGATGTATCTTACATAAACAAGACCTTTTCCCCTTTAGGGCAGTGGTTTTCAACCTGTAATCTGCAGGCCATTGAGGATCCACAGACTATATCTAAGATTTCCAAAGGGGCCTGCACCTCCATTTGACATTTTTTAGGGGTCCGCAAATGAAAAAAAAAAAAAGTGGAAAACCACTGCTTTAGGGAAAGAAACTATTTATTAAGGCTCCCTCTCTGGGAAAAAATGTAGCTTGTGTATTATCATCTAGCGCAGGGGCCAAATAATCACAGTCATTTTCTTTAGCTACGGCAAAAAAGAAACAATCTTTGTGGATGGGGAAATAACTATAGAAGGTTCCCTTCTTAGCAGGGTTTGGTTAAGCCATTCAAATTGTCCCTTGCAGCTGGGAGAGTGATGAAAGAATAGTAGTCCTGCCCGGTTGGATTCAGAGCACATGTTCCTTGCCACACAAGGTGGGAGGAAGCCCTTTTCTACCTTTCTGCTCAATAGTCCCTCAATCTCCTTACAGATGTTTCTTAAGCCCAAGCTGAAGGCCCATCCTTTCAATCCTGGGAGCTAATGCAGCTCCAATGGCCAGGAAGGATCTCTTCTCCAGGGGAAGGGATTTAATCCCTTCATTATCCAGGTTAATGTGGGAGTATAGACATCCCTGTCACTTACCTCCCCATTGGAGTATGGTTTGGGGGCACACTCAGCAGAAGCCATGTTCCTTCTTCTTGGAAGCAGGCATCAACCCTGAGTGATCCTTCCCTGCTCACTGCTGAAGCTGAAAGGAATAGGGTTTCAGAACTAGGTACTACTGTATCACTCTGGCACCAGTATCCTTCAAAATATGTAGTCTGATCGGACGCACGCTCCGTGAACAGAGCATTAAAAGTTATCCAGGGACTAGTAATGTTGTGTCTCTACAGGTCATTTAATGGCAAAGGACTCTTAACATTACCACGAAGTTTCCAAGGAAAGAGTTTGAGCCTCATTCTCCCCCTACTTTCATCAGTTTTGCACCATTGTAACTATTGATTTCAAAACAGTCTGATTAACCCATATGTAACAAAGCAGCATCACAGCCTTTATGTCTTTCTGTGAGTAGAGTACTGAATTGTCCTCTCTATTCACCAAGGGGAAACATGGCCCCTAAACCCATCACTCAGTCTGTGTGCCCCATGGCTCAAGCTTCAAGTTCAAGATCCCTAGTATACTCCTGGTCCTCTGGCCACCTTCCTGGGGGAGGGAAAGTCCTTAAAAGCCCATTAAATTAATCCTGACCTCAGCCCAAAAATCACAACATAGGAGAAACCTCAGCTACCCCAATCTATAAAATTCTTCAACAGTCAGGATACAACTTGAATTCCCCATAGGCCCATTCTGTATGCTCAGGCTCATGGGGCTAGGCCATGGGTAACATTTTCAAGAATGCCTAAGTGACAGAGTCTAAATTCCATTTTCAAAAGTGACTTGGGAGTCTTCCATTGGGACTAGGACTCCTAAATCACTTGGGCACGTGTGAAAAATTTCACCCATGGTCTAGTTCCGCAAAGTGATGTTAAACCGGAGAGTTTGTCTACTCCTGGATTCCAGCAGGGCTTGGGCCACAATCCCTTCTCAGTACAGGGATGGTTATATTTATCAGGGGCGCAAGCAACAGTTTGGTTGTCTACCCTACAGGATCGTGTATTGCCGTATTACATATACAGCAAGCAACATAGATTATGTCTCCAATAACTGCATTAGATGCAGATGCAGAGATAACTCTTTAGGAGGAGTTGACGTTACTCCATATTTCCTAGCATTTATGTTTCAGCAGGGATTACTGATACAGCCCCCTCCTCCCACAGCCTTGGCCTCAACCCTTTTCTGGGGTCCACTAGACAAGGCAGTTTACTTCCTTATCTAGGGTCAATGATCTGTCTTTAACTTTTGCCGAGGAAGTCCTCTGCCCCCTAGACATTTGATAGCAGTTTAACAGTGCACAGCAACCCTAAACATTTTATAATATAAATGGAAGATGGAATAGCGTATCCAATTGAAGCTGCAGGACGAATTTAGGCAGGCTAGACATAATTACCCATGTTGGAAACTGGGCAGAACACCAGGTCTAGCCCCCATTCTCTCATGAGCAGAGCTAAGCAAATAACTGATTTTTTGGTTCAGTAGCAGTTCCACAAAAATTAAAAAAAAAGAATACAAAATTCAGTTCAGGTCAAACCAAGTTTTTCAGTGAATTGAAAAGGTCTATTTTCAGGTCTGTTCCAGAGCAGAGATTCAAACCTGCCTCTCCCATCTCCACGCTCTTACTGCTGGGCTAAAAGTTATAGGGAAGGTCAGGAGGAGAAGCAGCATCACCACAACCTCCTCCTGCTCTGGCTGTTTTATAACTAGTTGAAAAATTGTGTTTCAAATTCATGACTAGTTGCAGTTGACCAAAACTGCATTTCAATCAAATAAACTATTTGTGCAAAAATTTTCACACAGCCCTACTTGTGAGCACTGTCAGGGACTCTTTAGTGACCACAAGTGATCAAGACCTCAGTTCTAGATCACACTGACAAAATGCACCCCCAAGTTTAACACTATGCTGGGGCCTTAGTACCATACTAACTCTGAAAGAAGAGTATCCTCTACTGAATTGCCAACAGGCTTTACTCCAGCATCTGGGTTTTCCTTGGCATTCTACCCTCCACCTATGAGCAGGCCTGACCTTAGCTTTGCAAACTCTCTCCTACACAGATCTAAGCAATACAGAGGGTACAAATTAGGTATGATTTCTTCACTCAGCCAAGTCTGTTTAAGACTGCCCAGATTAAAACAAAGGGATTCTGGAAGAGACCTATCCAACTCCCCAGCAGCTGACCCTGCACACACTTCTAAAGGCACTAAAATTCTAGCTGCTAATTTCATCAGGTGACCCCTCTGCCTCTCGCCATCTAGAATGAAAAAGATCAACACACCTCCCAATCCTGTTTTAACCAGTCTAGTCAACCAACCCATCCTGCTCTTATTTGGACGCCTTTTGGATTAGGCCCAATCCAACATACTTCATTTCCTATGACACCCTCTCTGACTAACCCTCCCACCCTGGTCACAATTAGACCTTCCCTGGCTAGCCAATCCCATTTAAGACATCACTGGCCCTCTTTGTACTCCACTTCATCCCCTGGAATCATTCTCTGCTCCAGGGAACATCTAGACCTCTTTCTGTCCTGCACTGTTTGGATCCCTTTCCTTTCCTCTAATCCCCATTTGGATCCCTGTCCTCACACAATGTCCTGAAACTTCTCTCTCTATCCACTGGGCTTTGTTCAGTAATTTACCCAGGGTGGAGCATAGAAAGGAGGATGGCAGAATGTGTGTTAATGTGCCTCCTGATTAAGGACCCGGCTTTGTTACTATGACAACAGTGATGCAGCAACCGCAGCAGCCCTTTCCAGTGCAGCTGTGAAGGCCTCTCTATGCATCCTTAAATCCTTTAACCGCTATCAGCCATTGTCAAGATGCACCGGCAGTGACCCATTATGTGTCCATCCCTCGACTAATTCCGCTCATGTGCTTTCCAAAGCCCAGGAGATTAGGACACACAGATTTTCCATTTGTGAAGTGGCATCCGGCAATATAAAATAAATATATACTGAAGAATAATAGTAACACCACTAATAATGCCAAAAGTATAAATCTCTTATAACTGCATTACAAAGAAATACATTCTCTTTCCTGGAAGTTGTAATAATTGGAGTAAGCAGTTGAGATCAGCACTGGGGATAATTTTTTTTTTTTTTTAATCACAGGTTAGGAAGAGTGCAAGCAGCTGCTCAATACACAGTCAACCAGCTAATGCTTCCCTTTACCCAAGCCCATGCCAAACAGGGGCTGCAACCAGAGACAATTCCCTACGCTACATGTTTCACTACATGTTATTCTCATGTACTCCTCCTCCCACCAGCTGTACTAATGTCCTTTCTAGATATAGGGATTTAGTGTTAAATTCTTCCACTCTGTGCTCAGCACTAGTTAGGTAGCACATAAAAGGAAAATAAAGGAGCCCAGTCTGGATTTCACCCCCAGCTTGTGTGGATTTCTCTGTGTCCATCAAAGAAACAGTGGGAAGGAAATTAGGCATGATTTTGCAAATACTTATGCATATGCTTAACTCTAAGCACATGAATAATCCTGCTGAAATAAGACTACTCACCCATTTAGAGTTAAGAATGTAAATGTTTGCAGTTACATCTTTTTTAACAAGACAGTTAACCCATTTTAGAGGCACCCCAAAAAAAAATCAGTGGCCATTTTTGAAATTTTGAGCCCAACTGCCCTATACTGCTTAATATAGGTTTTTCATCTCATTTCTGATACCCATATGGGGTTTGGGAGGAAGGTTAGAAAAGGATTATTAAAGGAAATGGGGCCAGTCAGATTTCCTCTGTCAAACAAATGCTATACTGGTTTCATGATGTGAGCATTCTGATAGTTTGGGAGTCATATGAATATGGCTAGTAAATTTAGAACAAGCAAAAAGAAATTCTTCTTCAAACAGCATGTAGTCAACCTGTGGAATGTACCACTATAGGAGACCACCTAGTCAAATAGTAGTGCAGGGTAAATACAGCATAAACAATTTGGTCCTGACTCTCCACTGCATTACTCCATGCATCTTATACAAGCCAGATACACATGTAAAACTGGGGTAAAATGGTGAATCAAGTTCTTTGAGAATATTCATTCACATTTTTCCATGAATTCACTTTGACCATTTTTTCATCCTTTCTAAGTTCTCTGTCCACAAAGTTTTGTGCATTTGAGTTTTACCAGCAAGTTCATTCATGGAAATGCACAAGGTACTTATAGAAATTCATTTTATTATTTGTACATGGAAGTATTCAAGCCAGAAGTACTTGTGTGCTCATCCAATAAGGGAATAGACACCATACCATGTGTCTTAACTGACCAACCATAACCAAGCAATTCAGATTGAATTCCAGATCTTGACAATTATAAAAAAAAAAAAAATCAGAGATATTCATTAAATACATTCAAACAAATTATGATCTCCACAATAGATATTCCATATACAGAGAGGCTACATTCATTTAACAAATTTGTTGTAAATTATTCCCTCAGCTCTAATCAACTACTGTGGCTGGATTTTTAAAATGGTTGGATAATTTACAATCGGTAACAATATTTGTAGTTCTGGATGCTAAGATAATAATACTTAGCTCTTACATAGCACTGCTCAAAGAACTTTACAAAGGAAGGTAATCATCTTTATCTCCATTTTAGAGACAGGAAAGCTAAGGCATAGAAGGTGAAACAATTCACCCAAGGTCACACAGCAAGCCAGTGGGAGAAAGGGGATTAGAGGCCAGGTCCCCCAATTCACAGTCTACTGCTTGGTGCCATGGACCATGCTGCCTGCTGGCCATAGGCAGGCAGAGCTTCCCAGCTTTATACAATTGGCCAGACAGATTATGTGTGGTTTCACATTCCTCTGAAGCAACAGGTGGTAGTAACTGCTGAAAGCAGCATACCATACTTGATGGACCATTGATCTGTTCCTAAAGGGCAAATCCTAAATTCCTTTGGGGAAATGCACTGTTTATAGCCTCTTCCATAGTTTCACTTAACTGTATGGTTCAACTCATTGTATCCCAGTCTAAGGGGAGAATGAATTGCTTGAGGGTTGGAAATGGGATACCGACCCTGTGAAATGAGTTGCTGGATCTCAGTCCACTTCCTTACCAACATGTGTCCATATCACAAAAAACATCACAGTTGACTCTACATAGCCATGCTGTTGGCAGTGTCATCTGAGGCAAAGAACTGAAAGGGTCTGAATACTACTCTGATCTCAGAGGTGTCCCTTCCTGGGGCAGGGTTCAGAGACATTGTCCTGTGGAGAGATGGAGCAAGGGGGCAGGTTATGGGGATTTTTCACTGCCTCTGTCCATGCTGTACCTGTTTTGAGGATTAATAGGGGATTTCAGTCTGAGGTCTGTCAATCTGGCACCTTTCACCAGTCCCAAATCCATTTATGTTTAGACAAAGCAGCACACAAGGCAATTTCCTACTGATTACAGATCAGAGGGCACCAGAAGACAGCTGTGAATATGTACCTCTCCAGGTCCTCATGTAGACCCCAGATTTGGGTCTTGCCCATCACTTCCTCCTCCAGGGGCTGCTGCAGCCGCCACATACGAGATTAACAAGGGGGTCATATTTACACTTCCAAGAGGAGCTGCTGTATGATTATGGGTCTATTTAAAATCCTCCAGGCAGCTGCAGTACATAATAACAAATCAGCAGGAGGGAGAGAGGGAAGGGAAGGAGGAGAAAAGGAGGAGAGAGTCAGGAACTTCATGGGATTGTCACTGAAAAATTGACTGCCAAAAGATGGCAGGGGTGTAGTCAAGTTAAAGATGCCCCCTGCAGAGACAGACACACACAGAGTGAGAGACAGAGCGTGAGAGAGATCCAGACACTGGAGGAACACACTGAAGAGGGGGATTTAAGAGCTTGAAAAGGAAAACTGCCAGACCCAAAACCTCTCTGCCTATGGGGACAACATCAAACCCTCAAACCCACTCATTCCAGAGGGCTCAGTCACATGCCATTGCACACCTGTCCTAACTTCATGAAATCATAGACATTACAATTAGACAATATCTATTATTAGAGCTTCCAGTCCAATCTGCGTATGTGTGCGCATGCCCACAACCACACACCCCCACCCCACAACCACACACAAAGATTACTCCCTACAATATACACCCCCAGGTCTTGTTCAGTCCAGTTTTGAAGGAGACATAAGCAATGGGGCCACCACGACTTTCCTAGGGAGACTGTTCCACCTAGGAAATTTGAAACACGAAGAAATCCTTCCTCATGCAGTGTAAAGTCAAACTTTGGGTCTCCCCACTCAATAAAAATCACAGAGCACCAGTTCCCTCATCACCTTTCCCAGGCTTTTTCCTTCAGGTGCCTCCATCACCAGAAAAAGGGTGTCATCACATGCAGGTGGCAAGGGGAACATCTTTCCAGTTACAGTCCCTGCCTGGGCTCCCTGGACCTTCACAGCCTTGGCAGGCTGGTAAAAGGAGCTGTACCATCAGATCGCCTCAGACTGCTAAGCAACATTGGGTCTGGCCACGGCTTTAGGTGGGTGACCTCCAAAGAAACAACAGCTGATGCAGGCAGCAGTCGTGCCCATGATTCAATAGATTGAATTCTTCCCTCTGAATCTGTGCTAGATTCGAGTCCCAGAATGGTAGTGGGGGCTCCTGTACTGCTGGAGGTGTCATCTTTCAGATGAGTGAGAAACCAAGATCCTGGCCATCTGTTGTCATTAAAGATTGCAGGTCAACTTTTAATACCAGGATCAGGAACATTCATTCTCCTTTGTGTTCCAGACAAATTCCAGTTTGGGCAATAACACTCTCCCTACCTAATCGTCCTTCAGTTTGAACTAGCTCTCTTATTTGTCTTGCTGCAATTTTGGACACACCAAGAAGCGTTTCCTTGTCCTTTCATCAGCTGCTGCATTCCAGACAAAGTGATTGCATTTCACTGGTGGCTGGGGTCATTCCTGTACACGCTTCTAAAATGCTCTAGGATCCTTCCAGGTGAAAGGTGCTAAGGCAATGTCAGTCATAGCAGTCCACATTCCTTCTCCAAGATCATCCTGTGTGACCCCTTCTTGTCCCTATTCTCCCTTCCGAACAATCACCGTGCTCCCTTTTCCAATACCAGAAACTGAGTCCTTCCCTGCCTGGTTACAGTTTCTCACTAGGATGAGAATCACCTCAATTTCCATCAGTGAACGAGAGAGGGAAAAAAATGTCCAAATTAAGCTGCTTGATTACTGAAATTAATCTTGTCACTTAGTCTCCCTGTTCCGTGGAACAGGGCCTTTGATTAGCCTCCTTGTTTCAGAATATTACAAGCAGACATTTATTAAGCAGAAGGCAATTCCTCCAGACAAGGAAGGGAGGGGGGAAAGGGACAGGGACAGCTGATTCCTGAGGAAAGACTGCTCATTAAAGACAGGACCTCAGCTTTGCCTCCATCACAGGGAGATGGGCAGGGGAGGAAGGCTGTTCTGAGAAGACAGCCAAATGCCCCTGAGGATTTTCCCAGTTTTCTCCTCACATTTCCCCTCTCCCCCACTCCCTCAAGGTATAACCAAGTCCCGTCCCGCTATTAGGGACATGGGCTTCATGTTTATAAGGTGGCAATTCTTACAGCTGGTTATCACTATTACTACTACAAACATCAAATACTAGGTGCATGGTCCTTTCTCCATGGCCTCAGTTGAGCTCCAACCTGTAGGTAAGGCTAAGACTGGAGAGGGGAGCAAGACCAGTAAAGAAAACCACAGCCTTAACGGGGGAGCTGCTAGTTACAGCAGAGGACTGGGGGTACATTGCTGTGCCTAGAAAACAATCCTCAAAAGGACTGGGGGGGAAAGGGAACCAAGTGGTGTTCAGGCAGAGTTAATTTGTAGTCAGGCCAGGTTTGCCCTCATCCCCAAATCTGACCCCAGGCTCTAAAACCCTAGGCTACGTTCTAGCTCACGGCATGACTTCAGAGAGGCAGGTAGTGGGGATTGAGTCAATGTATTTATGTCTTAGACAAAAGTAAGCTAAGAGAGAAGGTGAAAAATGCAGGAACCCTCACCAGTGGAACACAGTGCTCTATCTCAGCTGAATCTCCCTTGGGAAGTACATCACCATAACTAGAGAATCATGAAGGCACAAGAAAGTGTGAGTGGCACTATTGGGGGAATCCTCTACTATCTATTGAGGGTTGGACACAGAGGAGGTAGGGAGCTGGAATCAGCTGCTGGAGAGGGAGTGTGGAGTGGAGGGGCCTCAGGGGTAGGTCTGGGAGAGAGAAGCAAGGTGGGCAGAGAAGAGGAAGGATGAATAAGACCCCCCAATATTCAAATAAGTTTATCTGAACTGAACTCCTGGTCCTTTTGAGGTTCTCCCCTCACTAATTTCAGGTCACTCACCATTTTTATAAAGCTGTCTGCATTGTAGCACCTTCTGTCACACGCTCCAGTTCTCAGACGCTTCTCCCAGTCCCTCCACCTGAGGCTTGAATTGAACGTGGCACAAAAGAGGGCAGCCAGGAACATACAGGCTTTCATACACCAAGCCGAGAGAGTAGGAAAAAGATGACTATGAGGACACAGGACTGAAGTATGTCATGTTTCCAGGGATGCAAGGAAACTGGGTACAACAAAACTGTTGGAGAAGGTAACAGGCTCAGATATGCTGTCACTAAGGCTCTGGGCAAGCAGGAGGCAACAGACTCTCTTAAGCACCCGCTCTAGGAACCTGATCCAGCACCTGTTGAAGTCAGTGGAAAGACTCCCACTCCCTTCAGTGGGCTTTGGATCAGGCCCTAAGGGCAGCCATATGCAATGTCTCAGAATTGTCTCTCTGTTCCTTACTGCCTGTTAAAATACCTTGACTGAACAGTGTCAGAGAGGAATCGCCAAGCTCCCTAACAGGCCACATGCTGCTATATAATGTCATCTTCTCCCAGCTTCTATCCCTGTATAATTATAACAAAGCTCTCATTAAAACCACCTCCTGTTTCTCAGCCTTACAATGGCCTTCCCCTAGACTGACATTATACAGTTGGCACAATAGTTGTAAACTAGCCCAAGTGTGTTGAGTGTATGTGTATCACTGACCCCTTCTGGATTACAATGGACCTGCTAAAATATCATAATTCTTTCTTCTAGCTGAGGTCAGAGTTCAAAATCTAGAGTCGCTGCTTCAAAATCTTTATGAGGACAGTACTTGAGAAGTATGGGGGCATGAGTAGCCTGACTGAAAATTCACAACAAATCATTTGTCATAAGACTTTCTGCTTACAGACATTCCATGAGCAGATCACCAATTCCCTGGGTTTGAAAAGCATTTTTTAGGAACTTTCATGCCAGTAAAACTTGTTTGCAGATGTTTGCAGAAAGGGAATGCACAGTGTTTATAAGCATGACACAATGAATTCATCTGGAAGCTGGAGTTTCTTGCCACATTCACCCACTTCTAATTCTGACAGTGAACTGTAATGATTTCCAATAGATGGAGAACAAGACAGCCAGGTAAGCACAATACCATGGCTGTTAAGTAAGCCAAATCTAGAGTGATCACTGTGTCTGTCTCTCTCACCCTCCCCACACCTCACTATAATTTATCTTCAGCCCCTTTACAGAATAAACCCTAAATCCAGTGCCTCTTATCTTCACTTCTGTACTGTGTCACTTATCATCTCGTATGTTTATGTGCATGAGTGTTCATATATGTTTATGTGCCTTCAGATTAAATGTCCTGCACAAACTGGAGACTAAACATAGGCACTGAACCAAAAGGTCACACTGACAAGTCCGCCCCACTCACCAGGGCAGGTAAAGGGAGATCTCCAAGGAGTAGATGGGAGACACTCAGGATGTAGACAGGTCCTAGGGGATTTTAGAGTTTACTTTGTTTTAAGTAAATGTGAAAGGTGCCTGACTGGCAGGTCTGTAGTCCAATGTCTTCTCTTTATCCCCAGGACTGGTACAGCATGAAAAGCAGTAGGGCAAGTGGGTATGGGAGGTCATTTCCCCGTGACCCATTCAATCCATGGCCTCCCCTGTCAGAATGCCAGCAAGAAGGTGATTAGACACCGTTGTGATGTGCTTTTTATGAGGACACTTTCTCACTATACTCTTGACTAGACCATCAACTAATTTCACACAGGCCAACTAACTCCCCGGTGGTTATGGTGTTGACTAGACTGGGACAAATGAGCTACAGCTGAAAGGACTTTGTGTCTGTTATGGAACCTTGACCCATTTTCCTCCTCCTCCCTGCAATAGGGATTTTAGCAAGTCTGCCCTGTATTCTGCAGCCCCAGTGCTCGCAGCACAGTTAGAGACTTGCATTTGTTTTGGTCCCTGCAATACAATGTTATTGCTTCACAGTCCCACTGTTTCGTCCTGCAAGAGAAATACAGATAAGAGAAAGTCAAGTGTTAGGCTTGGGCCATCATGCAGTACAAATGTTCACAAGCTTTTATCTAAACTCATCCATACCTACCCAGTCTATAACACTTTGCATTTTATGGCACTTATCAGAGGGCCTCAAAGCACTTTCCAAACGTTACTGAATTAAGCTTTATAGTGGGCCCAGTCCTGCAAGATCTCGATCATGCTTACAAATAAAGTCAGGCATGCTCAGCACCTCAGAGAGACATTCAACACCTTGCAGGATTAGGCTTTGCATTCTTGGACAGGAGGGATCTTATTATCATCACCATTGTACAGGTGAGGAGACTAATGGCTGGAGAACTCAAGAGTTTGCACAGGGTCCCACAGAAAGACAGTGGCAGAACTGGAAAGAGAAGAACCCAGGTCTCCTCATTCCCAATGCCTTGCTTTACCCACTAGGCCTCATTTCCTACCCAGCTAGCACACAGAGATGCTTTTCTTGTGAGATTTCCATTGCTTCCTGGTCACAGCAATGATAATGCAATGATTTCAGCACTTCAGCTTCTGAATCCGGACTGAACTCTGCAGCATGGATACAACAAAAAACTAGACTCCGGAGCCACCCACATTTTCTTGAACCTCCAAAATTATTCAGAGGGGCCCAGCTGGGTTTTTGCCCCCTAGTTTGGGGTAAATTGTAACTGTATCAGAACTTCTTTGCCACTGATGTCCCTACTCAAGAGACAAACAGAGTGACTGTGGGAAATGGGTGGAATGAGGCAGTCTGTTCTGATGAGGAGTCAACAGGATTGGATTTTTTCTTCTTTGTACCAAAGCTGTATGAAGCATTGAAATTCCATTCTGAGAAGCAGCAAGCGGCAGAACCTGGTTTCCATAGCACTGCCATGGAAACGGCTCTCTGTGAATCTGTGCCTTCAGGCCCCTTTGCAACTGAAGCATCTCTCTCTCTCTCCCCCCCCCCCCCACCTCCCACCTCCACATCACGTCCCCCCCTCCTTCAAACAATTAAAGGGTACAATACACTGGAAAAGTGGGGGCCTATTTGGTTCATTCCTGGATACTAGTACACAACAGTGTCTTCGAAAGACAGGAAAAGAATTAGCATGATTGATTTTTCCCTAATATTAAAGAAAAAATCTAAGGTTAAAAATCCCTTCTTGAAAGTGCACAAATGAAATCTTGCCTAGTAATATATTAAGGTGCAAACCCAGTAATCTCATGCACTGGGTTCTTTTTATCTTCCTTTGTCTGCCTGGAACACTAGTTTCCAAAAGTGAAGGATTTAATTAACTGTTAGAATGCAGAACAGGCTCCCCTTTAATCTTCTCTTTTGTTTTTGGTTTCCATCCCATGGCTCAGGTTAAAAAAAAAAAATCTTGACATGAATCTCCGTGAAATGGATGGAAAAGTCACATAAGAGTGGTGTGCACTGTTGCTGCAAGATTCACCCCATTTCCTCCATATGCCCCCTCTGACCACTTTGGGGAGTTAATTAACACACCAGATGTCCAGGGGACAGGCATTCTAGCACTACTAAAGATACACCCACTGCTGATGAACTTGTCAGCTCCACTGGTCAGTGAGCCAGAGACTGCCCAGCAATTTCATAGGCAGTCCATAATGGCCTCTGTCTTGCCATGGACTTTTACTTGTGGCTCTCAAATTCCATGTCTTCCACCTAGCAGCGTGGTGCACTGATTGCAGGACCACCAGACAATCCCGTTGCACACTTTTTTCCATTCCTAATGCCCTGACTTTTGCACTTAGTACCATAAAAGCTACCACTAAATCTGCTACCTCAACACCTTATCTCTTGGTAACAACTACCATCTTTATGCAGGCAACTCACAGATTTATCTGAGTGCTCCAGACCTGTCTCCTTCTGTCCATACGAAAATCTCCGCTTGTCTCTGACATCTTGTAGATGTTAGCCGTTAGCTTAAGCTCAATATAGCTGAAACAGAGCTCTTAGCTTTCCCTTCAAAGCCCTTCCAACACCACCATCTCACCAATCACTCACGCCCATAACTTGGCCATCATCTTCCACTCGGACCTCTCTCTAGGTCCTCACATGCAGGCTAAGTCTAAACCTTACAGACGATTTCTGCATAACATCTCTAAGACGCAGCTTTTCCTATCTATCCACATGGCTAAAACTCTCATCCAGGCTCCCATCATCTTGCATCTTGATTACTGCAACATCCTTCTTTTGGCCTTGACAAATGCAATCTTGCCCCACTCACAGTCATTCCAAATGCAGCTGCAAAGATAATTTTCCTAGCCCATCACTTTGAACATGTTACTTCTCTTTTTCCAGCACTCTAACACCCCCTTCTTTATAGCATTAAACATAAGCTGTTTGTCTTCACTTTTAAGAATTTGAAGGACTATCCCCACCTGACCTATTATAGCGTATTGAAAACTGTGACAATTACAAGCTGTCACTTTAAATCCTGGCCCAGCTTGCAGAGCTGGGGGTTCGGTAGGGAAGTGTGCAGGCCTAGCAGCAATCAGTTTGCAGACAGCCATCGAGTGTAAGGTGGGGTATGCTGGGCCTCTGTTTTAGGGAGCAGCCTGTTTTGTTCTCTGTTTTGGGGTTCTTGTGTGTTCTGAATTCTAAGACCTAAAGTAATGTTACAACTTTCTCGCAAGAATTTTATGTTTTTATCTAATTTCGCTGATTGTTTGCTGTGAAACCTAACACCTATTATCTCTCATTCAGTAACAAGAGCTTGACTCCTGCCTCTGATCGGCCCATGATGCCAGCCTCCATCGCCCACTTGTTACATTTTCAAACAAGCCTTCGTGCTTTCAGCCAGGCTGCCTCTCACGCATCAACTTCCTCAAAACTAACTCATTATCCTCTTTAGAACTCTCCTTTGCTGTGATGCCTGCAAAAAGCCCGACAATGGTTAGGCTGCTGGTGAGCTGAAACCACTGCCTGGCAGTGATACACTCATTGTTTCCTTGTACTCCCCCGTCTATCTGTATCCGGCTGTTGTCTCCAGTCTTATACTTAGATTAGAAACTCTTTGAGTCAAGGACCATCATTCTATTCTGTTTTTGTACAGCTCCTACCACCACGGGGTCCTGGCCCATAACTAGAGCACCTACGTGTTATAAAATAATGAAATACACAAACGCAGCATCATCACTAATCCAGTCCACTTTGTGGACATAAATCCAGTTCCCCACACACATCCTTACTGTGACCATCACAAGTCTCTCTTCTTTAAGAGGCTTTGGTGCTGGTGAGAGACAATGGATTGACAGCCTGGCTAACAGAAGTCCTCTACTTGTCCTCTGAAAAGGTACAGCACAGACAGTAGCAGTGCAGATTTCCTGTACACACACACACACACCACTATCTGCCTATGTACCTCAGCTCAGTTCTGGAGGGACCGTGTCTAGAGGTAAAGAGCAGTTCAGTTTCCCCAGAGCCCACTTGCTGAGGCAGGCAAAAAGGGGATGTTACTTCACCAGCAGAACATGTTCCTAATCTCTGGAGATTCAGCCCCCAGGAGATCTCCTCTCTGTAAAGCAGTGGTCCCCAACCTTTCTTGTGGGAATAGCATATTGCTATTCCCAGAAGACTGTGGCGGGCGCCAGACACCCCGCCACCGAAATGCCGCCGTCAACAAGCAGCAGCGGCAAGAAGCGTCACTGCCGAAATGCTGCCGAGAAATGGCAACGCTTCTCAACGGCATTTCAGCAGTGGGATGTCCTGTGGTGCACAAAAATGCCCCGGCAGGCACCATGGTGCCCACGGGCACCGCGTTGGGGACCCCTGCTGTAAAGGAGTCTTCAGTAGAATAGACACATTGTAACAGCTCATACACCACCAACCACTCCCTGCAGCTGGCATGGTGGAGGGCCCAACTGGGAAGGAGGAGGCCTTACCCAGGCTCCTGTATCCTCCAGCTATCCCCTGCTGCCTTAACAGCTCCCTGGGGCTGCTGTTAGATGGCACAGTTTAGAGCAGCCTTTGGGCTGCTCTGAATAGTTCAGTGGACTAGTCCAGCATAAAGTGGCCATAGGATCAAGGAAGTGCAAAGGACCCTTTGTGTCCCCCAACTGCACCAAATGTTACTTGATTCTTCGGCTCTGGGACAACGCATAGGAGTGACCTCTTCAGGGCCACATTCTCAATACCAGCATGCTGCAATGTTCCAGGTCTACAGCCACGTCAGTAGATGTCAGCAACTAATGGCCTTGTTGAGGAGCTAACTCCAGATACACCTAGAAGGTTGGATGCCGATAGTATATGGTTCCACATTGCTGTCAGACACACTGAGGCCAGATATGACTAAACACTAAAAGAGTCTTATGTGGCAAACTTCACAAGATATCTGCAGGATCTTGATCATTTCAAGGTTGTGGGGAATTCCCCAAAGCAGAAGATTACCTTTGGCAACTGGAGATTAGTCCTACATTCCTTACAGGATGATCAATTGGAAAGGATACCAACACCTCATGCAATACCAGGAACAATCCCAGTGTCAGTATGATAACCTAGCATAGGACTTGCAGGACGACAAGACGCTAAACAAATTCCCACAACGTTATCCACTAGACCTTGGGAAAGAGTAGCAGTAGGCCATTGTGAGGAAAAGAAACACCTATACAGTTGTCATTGACAATTTTTCTAGATTTCTATACATTCTACTTCTCACTAGACTTACAAGCATATAGGTCACAGCTAAGCTACAAGGCATCTTTTCTCATTTGGGCATTCCAGAAGAAACAGTCACTGACAACAGAACACAGTAGGTGAAATCCTGCCCCTAATGGAATTGAGGCAAAGCACCCATTCACTTCAGTGGGGACAAGATTTCACCCAGGGAGTCGGCACTGAGTTCCAACATAACCCCTCTCTGACACATGTTGTTCCTCAGAATGGAGATCCCTTCCCCCTTCACTTCTCCTCCCCACCCCCCATTACCTACCACCATCAACCTTCTCCAGACCCTTTGAGCGCTCAAACCCCTCTTCTCACCCATCCTCATCAAGCAAAGTACAAACTTCCATACAACCCCACCACACACACAGCCACAGTCATCTGCTATAGTTATTATAGCCCACAACACCCCAATGTCTCCCTGCTGCCAAATGACTCCCCCAGAAATGTCCTCCTTGCCCATTGTCCCTTACCTCCCTATGCTCCTGGTCCTACATATGCTCTCATGGTAGAGAGAGAAGATGTGTGCACTAGGTGGTGTGCATGTGTGAGAATGCGGAGAAGATGAAAATCATAGCTGTATTTGGGTGAGGACTTAATCCTAAAATAAATTGTGAGTTATGTTGCTGATACAGTTAAACAACTGTAACTGATATTTAACAACGATTTTTGTTTTAGAGGACATACACACAAATGTGTGTGTGCGCGCACATGCAAACACTTCATAGAAGTGGCCAGGAAATGGCATTTCTGTCACATTAAAAATGTCATGTCCTGAATTGGGACAGAAAGTCAAACAAAAAAAATTTTAAAAATTCCATTTCAGGGGAACCAACATGGAATTTTTCCGCTTGCTGGCTGCCCACCGGGACAGCCTGGGGAACAGCTAGCTGGCTGGTGGGCAGGAAACCAGGCAGGTAGGTATGTTGGCTTGCCTGCTTTCTACCAAAAGTTTTAACAGAATTGATGCCAAATCAACATTTTCCAGTGGAAAAGTGTTCCATCAGAAAATCTGTCACCAGCTCTAGTACATCTAAACACATTTCACCAACATCCATAAGTGTAGTGTAGCTTCAGGGTCATCATACTCAGCTTCACATTCTATAGCCCCTAGATAGCTTACACATCTGTCCCTAGTTTATTTGCAGGTAAGCCACAAAGCCATATCTGTAGCTACACATCGTTAAAATATTGAGCAAATGAAATACAGCAAATGTTCGCAGTTATGCCCTTTTGATTTCTAACAGAATGGGATCCTATAAGGAGAATTGTAATTTTTACTCCTGCAATTCTTCTCCCTCAGACGATTCTGATTAACTTTTCTCCTTGATTTCAGTTAACAGTATTTGGCTGATTTGCGCTTTGATCTTACAGTAGATAGCACACCAGTCGACTGCTGTCCCTGAGCAGAGCCCCACTGAAATCCACAAGACTCTGCCTGGGAGCAGCAGTCCACCCACATGCTATCAGATGAAGGATGGAATCCCTGTATGTTTTACTCCATATAAAATATTGTGTGCTTTGCAGGATGTAGAATTGCTGCTTCAACATTTTTTCTTGGAAAGCTCTCCTCATCTCCACTATCTCACTCCTGTGGGACTATGTGGCTGGGCTTTGAGCTGGGAAAATTAAAATTTTCTTTCCTTCAAATGTTAAGTCTCTCTTTTTCCTGAGGGCTGCCAAGATTCTGTGTCTCTGATCTGAAATTGTAGCAATAATTGTATTTCCCATTCTGTTCACCATAGTTGATTGTTTGGCAGGAATCCTAGAGTATTAATTCACATAAAGATTCATCCTGCATTTAAAGTGAATCATTTTCATCAGGAAAGCTATGGGATGAGCATTTCCCCTTCCCACTGGAACTCCAAATATTTGGATAGTTTTTTTAAAGGATTTCATTTTCTATCATTGTATTCACCTACTTTATCCTGCACTATATTTTACAAATGCTGATTTAAATTCTTACCACTCAGTGGTAAGACCTGACTGTTTCTTCCTGTTACTTTCTGCTTTGTCCAGCCACCACTTCTCACAGCCAGCCAGAGAATGTACAGTGGTTGCAGCTTTTCAGTGGTGATACTCAATGCACTTTGGTTTCCTATTTTGCTCTTATTCGTTGTAGAGCTTTTTGTTTACTTTAGGCTGGGTAAACGGTGAAGACATTAACTTTGGTTATGTTATCAGCTCATGCTTTTGATTTCATTTGCTCGGGTTGCCCTAAAGCAGTTTTCCTTCTAACTATTTTTGTTGACACGGCCAGAAGTTTTCAAGGATAGGTACCTAAACATTTCAATATATCATCATAAATAAAAACTTTTCAAAATCCCTTTGAATCTCCGAGGCCAAAATCCACCCACAACAAATTCCTCTCAACACTTTCTTCCCCGGCCCCTCCCCCACAGAGGTTTCCCCACCCCCCAATCTTTCTCTATTCCCCTCCTATCCATTCTCAGCCTAATTGTTCTCTTACATGTGAATTAAGGAGAGGTAGACTGCACAATGAAGTAGCTAGGGCAGAAAGCAGCTTGGGAAGGGGCTGATTCACTTTAGAAAAAGAAAAAAAGACTGGAAATTCAAACTTGACTTCTTATGCAATTTCTTTTTGTGGCTGTGTCTGGATTCCAGCTGGAACAGAAAGCAGAAGGGACAATATATCAGAAAGAAAAACCATTTTCAGGATACCTCAAGTCCAGCTAGAAGAAAAAAGCACTGGAAGTCTTGCAGCGAATGTCTGTTTGGGTGATATCCTGCCCTAGTCTCCAGCTCAGAAAGGTTTGGGTAAGCATCTTTTGGATTAATGACCAAATCTTTGAAGATTTGCCCATCACCTGAACAAGCAGTTGAAGCATTCTGGATGTTGTTTGCTTTTTTTGGGGGTGGGGGGAGAAGGGGTTAATTCTTTGTTTTGCTGAGGTTGGGGATTGGTTGTGGGTTTTTTTGATTGGTTGGTTTTAGTTTTCAGCAGAGGAGGGTTAGTCGGCTCATCTCTTTTCCTTTCATGCTACTCTGCACAGGGAGATCAGGAAGCGACTGGGGCAGCAGTTGATTCTCAGGCTCTCTTCTGTGACACAGCTGCTCCTCCTGCAGATTAATGAAGTGTGCTCCAAGCAATGTCATGTGCCTTCCCCACCCCCCAGCAGGGAATCAGTGTAAGTGGTCCAGTGCAGCTGAGTGAGCACCATTGGTGTGCCATCAGGAAGAGGGCCATTAAAGAAAGACACTGGTGACGTCAAGATACAGCTAAGTCAGGAAGTCCATGAATATACCTGGGATAGGACCCCTTTCCCCTCCTGGAGAAACAGAAGTACAAGCAAATGAGGCCAGTGTTGCAGGTCAGATATTGCTAAGCTCCAACCTGCTTAGTGACACCGTCCAAAAATTTATTTGTGTAATATGTCTGAAGGGTGTCTAAGTGCACTAATTCTTTAGCGGCTGAAGAGAGACAGAGCCAAGCAATCCAAGAATTTGAAGGAGAGGAAGCAGCAAAAAGAGGAAAACCTCTAAGGAATCAATTGTGGCTGTAAGCCTCAGATACGGCTTTTGGGAGCTCAGAGGAAGCACAACCACCTAAACAGCTTTGAATAGGGTACAGCATGTGCTCTCTCCATATGGGACCAGCTCCATTAGCCAGTACAGATGGGAGTAGTGGGTTATGGGCCTTCCCTCCTTCCTCTAGCGAGTCTGGCACTAAAAATGTTTCAGAGTAACAGCCGTGTTAGTCTGTATTCGCAAAAAGAAAAGGAGTACTTGTGGCACCTTAGAGACTAACCAATTTATTTGAGCATGAGCTTTCGTGAGCTACAGCTCACTTCATCAGATGCATACCGTGGAAACTGCAGCAGACTTTATATATACACAGAGAATATGAAACAAAAGTCTGCTACAGTTTCCACGGTATGCATCTGATGAAGTGAGCTGTAGCTCACGAAAGCTCATGCTCAAATAAATTGGTTAGTCTCGAAGGTGCCACAAGTACTCCTTTTCTTTTTACTAAAAGTGTTGCTAGGCTTACTTATGGCTTGTCCATACACAGCTCTGGCCTTAGGGAGTAGCAAGTAGGGTAATTGCCCAGGGCCCCGTGAAGCTAAGTTACATGATCTGTCTTCAGCTCCTCAGTTTCTGCCCTGGGCCCCAGTGAGTCTAACACCAGCCCTGCCCATACACACACTTGCACCTCTGTGTGAACACACTTATATCAGTTTAAAACTGGGTTTACGAGCCAGGTTTAAATCAATTTACAAGAGTCCACACACAGAGTTGCACTACCTTAGGTTAAAATCACCCCTTTCTTTTAAAAGATGCAATTTTTAGGCCTTAGTTCTTGCACTTTCCTGAGCACAGGGGGCCTAATTTATCACTATGTCATGCCAGTTTGACATCAGTGCAGCTCCACTGAAGTCAGCGGAGTAGTGCAATGGAGAATCAGGCTCATGGACTTCAGTCAGGCCCTTCAGATACTTTTCACTTCTACACACACAGCAATGAGCTTTTTACGAGGGATGGGGAGAACCCGTTTGGCAAAAATAAAAATAAGCCCAATGATCTCCTCAGCCAAACCCCACAACTTTACCTCAGCGCCAAAAAAAAAAAAACAAAAAAACCATCTTTGATTCCTTCTTTTAAGTTTCCCCAGGTTTCCTGCTTTCAGCCAGAAGTCAAAGTACCAAAATACTGCGAGAGAAAGGCCATTCCTGTGGTTATTTCTACCCTGACCAGAATAGAAATGGGCTGTGACCTATTAGCTACACCTTTTATCTATAAGCTGACAGATAAAAATAATCCCACTGCAATACCATGCTGCTGCCTCATAGCATGTCATCCCATGACCCCACACTCCAACACAATGGCATTTCTCTGGAGCACTAGCCCAGCTTTGTGCCACTGCAGGGGTGTCAAACTGCTGGCCACCTGAGCTTACCCCCCGCCTAGGACAATTCTCATTGCCCTAGAGCTGTAGCAGCACCTATGTCACCACCCTCCCAGGCCCCCAACTCCCTTTGTAGAGTGTGTAACAGAGGTAAAAGGGCTGGAGCACTCCTGTGTCTGGCTAGTTTGCAGCTGCCAAAATGGCCCCTCAGGGGCATCAGAAGCCAGTACAAATTCAGGGGTCCTTGAATCAGTGACCAACTAGAACCAAAGCCCAGACAAGTAAGGGAACACAGACAGAGAGCTGGCTTAAAAATCTTTTCACCACCCAGACCTGTACTGTGCACAGCTCAGCTGATTCAGAGAATCTGGCCCAATGTCAAAAGGCCCTAGACACGTTAAAAATTCTTATTGTCCTGCAGCTGAAGGCTTACAGAATGGAAGACTAGACCCTCGAAAATCAGGACCATCCTACAAATTTCAAGTAGGGTGACACCGCTACACTCTCACCCACCGCCCCAAATCTCCTCCACTAGCTTCCCTTCAGGATGATTTTCAGTTCTAGGTGCAGGAGCTAGAAGTGGAAGACCCATTTGAACCTGAGCTCCTATCACCTAAGCCCCCACTTCCACAATGCTATGGCAGTATCCTACAAGTTGCGGTAATCAGTTTATAAAGAAAGGCCTGGGCATGACACAGGCACTCTCTGCTCCAATACCACCACTGCCATTTCTTCCCCTTTCCCCCACCTGCCCTAGCTAGTGGCTAGGAGCTTACGGCACTTCCACGTGGGAGCATGAAGTTCACCCTCCCAAGGCTGGAACAGCTACCTCCGTTGGCACACCCTTCATAGGAATCAATCTGGACTGGTAAAGTATGATCCCTTTCAGAGAGGGAGAAAAAGGGAGGCAGCGTTCAGCGCTTCAGAGGTCAAGAAAGAAAGAGAGAGGAGAGGAGAGGAGAGAAAACCACATAGAAAAGGCAGTGGGAAAGTGTCCTAATTTGGAAAGACAGGCCTCATTGCCATGGCAACCCTGAATCGCCCCACAGCGGACAGACCTGACTTTATATGTAGCGTTAAACAGTTCAACCATTAAAAAGAAAGGGGGAAAAACGCAGGAAAGGTATTCGGTGACAAAGTGCTTGTCTTCTGGGGGGCACTCTGGTAAGTGACACGAACCCTCTGGTAGGTCTTGAGTTGTGTTCCCCCACCCACCTCTGTAAATACAGACACAGATTTGTACACTTGGCTCCCTTCTGAAGAAGTCATTCCCTTCCTGCTGACTGGCCTCCTCCCCCAAGCCTGTAGGGCATGAGCAGTGGGGCTAAATCACCTCTCTTGACACTCTTGTGAAGGGAAAAAACAGGAGTAATAGGGAAAGTGAAAGAGGAATTAACCCCTTCTTTCTCTTTATATGCACTACAATAAAAATCACACACACACCACATGACCAGGGCAAGAAGGAAACCAATAACCAATGAAGCAGCAGGTAGGGACAGTAGAGAATAGTCATGTGTATAAAATAGGAGACTTTACCATTGTGTGACTGTGCCCTCTTCTACACAAACACCACTAATCTCTAACATCATGGACTCCTCCAGTCGCACACCAGACAAATATGAGTGCTGAAAGCAAGCAGAGTGGGTGTTAAGATCAGTCAGGGAGGGAGACAGTGAGTGGGGGAGAGGTATAGGGAGAGTGACACAGGGAGGAACAGTTCACTAAAACTCATACAATACATATTTTACTTGCTCTGAGAGAAAGTCATCCCTCTGGTTATTAATTAATTAATTATTCAAATCTTGCCTAAAACCTTTGTTTGCTTTAGCTGATGAACGACTCTAAACACTACTCACCTTCATATGACTGCCTCCTTCCATTCTAACGCTCGTCCACTCAATTCGCTCCTCCCCCGTTACTTCTGCCTTCCATTCCTCCTTCAGTGTAACGCTCATCCCCACGCAGCATTCTCCCCAGCCCCGTTACTATCTCTGGGCACAATCCCTAAGCCCTTCCTCATACTAGGTAGCACTTTTTCCCATAAGAAGCCCCACTGACTCGGGAGGCACTACCTGTATAAGTCCCACTTAAGGGTTGCAGAACCAGGCCTACTCCCTAGAGGTGGATCCCTGGGGTCAGAGCAGAGTGAGACCAGGACCATGACCATGATCCTCAAAGGTACTTAGGCATTTGTCTATATACCTTTAAAGATCTAGGCCCAGGTGAGCAGACAAGTAGGGAACTCAGAAGGGAGTAAATAACTTCCTTACAGGTACCGACCTGCGGCATCCAAAACGAACTGAAAATCATGTGTTCCCAGAAGGCCGGGGAGTATCCTTCCCTACAGATTTCTAGGTACAAACTGGTAAAAGGATTGTCACACCAAGGTCCCTAGCAGGGAGTACTCACTCACAGCAGATTAGTTCTCTTCCAGGCCCAACACCTCCTCTTGCAGTCTCTCAACCCATGGCCTTCGCTCTTGGTCTGCAGCCCCTCTTTCATTCCAGGGACTGTAACTTCCTTTTTGTAACTCAGCCCCCCAGCCAAGTCACAGTGTGGTTTCCCCTTCCAGGGTATAGAGTCTGACTGGACCTTCTGTCCAGGCAATGCCACTCTTGTCACTGACTGGTAAAGGAACCCAGACCCACCCACTACTCCAGCCTCCGGGCACAAGCGCAGAGACCCTGCAACAGGCAGCCAAGGTCTGCTCACTCCCGAACCTTGCTGCTCTTTTTCTATCCACCTCCCAGGCTTTCTGGGTACACCCTTCCCTCAGGGCTACTCTTTCCCTAGGCTCCCTCCTTTCTGCTCTAATGCACAGAGTGTAGCTGCAGGCTTCATCACTAGCACCTTCTATTGCCAGCTTCCTGGCTTTGTACTAGCCCAGCCCTCAATTGCTCAGCTGAGCTCCGTCTTCAATTTGGGGGTTGCTTCTCCAGCCTAAGCCCCTCATGTGTGGCCTATATCACTAACTGGCCCTTTCTCAGTTTCCTTAACCTTTTCAGGGCTGGTGTGGAGTGAACACCCCCTCACAGTCCCCTTCACCTTGCTGTCATGTAGTCTAGTTATATTTGCATTTACATTTTGTTTTCAAACTAAAACACCAGCTCACTTCTCCATTCAATTTATTTATCAAATGGAAGCAGACCTGTGGGTCATTTGAAGAGTCCATGATTAGAGCTGTGTGGTGGGGGAGAGAATACACCTACACAATGGTACAGCTACACAGTGCCGCCCAGAGGATTCAGGGGGCCTGGGGCAAAGCAATTTCGGGGGCCCCTTCCATAAAAAAAAGTTGCAATACTTTAGTATTCTGTGGGGCCCAGGGGCCTGGGGAAAATTGCCCCAATTGCCCCCCTCTTCCCCTCGGGTGGCCCTGCAGCTACACATCTTCCACACACTGTTACCCTTCACTGTACACACCCACTTCTACATTGGTTATGGAAAAAAAAAGATCTCGTAAGGCAAGAGAACCTTCCCCCATTACCATGGTCTAGAACTGAAGAGAAAACAGAATAACTAACTAAAGCTCACTCCACTGCTAGTTAATAAAAGAAGCCAATGTATAATTCAAGAGACTTCTATATTTTATGGCTGCTGCATGGAGGGAGCTGCCGGCTTGCTTCTGGCATTCTGGTAGCGCAAGGTATATTGCAACAGCCTGTTTCCTCCCTCTATTGTTATCACAGACATCCATACAGATGGGCAAACATGGACATAACTGGACACACGCAGACAATAGACACTGCTCTCTGACAAACCTGTAGCCCAAACCAGAGGAGGAGAAAAAAAATGGCTAGCAATCTTCAGAACTTTTCCCAATAGGCAGCATCTGTGAGGAGGTTCCAGCACCTATTCTGTCTCCCACCAGTGCTTATGCCAGCTCATTTTGCCTGTGGCTAGAATGCTGCCAGCCAAAACTTCAGTTTATAACAATTTAGAAGATCAAACTTAAAATTAGCATATATTCACCAATCCTTCCCAGGGGAATAGGGCAAGGGCTGCAGGATCAGAGGGAGGGATCTCCTATTTTAATAGCTCAGTAAAGAGGATTTGCGCAGTGGATTCATTCCAAGATATCAAGAGCTGGTCATCATGGCTCATCAATGATGAGGTGGACCCAGGGTCATGGTGAGTGGCACCAGCCATTCTTTGACTGAAGCAGTTCCACAGTCCGCAGTTGAGCACTTGGTATTAAGCACTCTGCACAAAGGCTTAATTAATGGACCATAAAGTCACGTATTAAATCTAAATTAAGACACCAATTGACTATTGAAAATTCACATTTCTCGCTGGGTAATGACTGTGTCAGAGATCTGAATCTATTCAAAGACCAGCAAAGCTCACCCATCAGACATTTAATAATCAATTGGTTATTCAATTAACCACAGACATTTTTTTCTTGAGAGAGAGGGAGGCTGGAAAGGGTTGAGGCTGTCATCAAATTACAGAAACCAGAGATAAGGAAGACTTGATGGATCAGGCTTTGTCCATCTCCATTTCCACTCCTGTGCAAGACTGTTTCCCGCAGCATTGCACATACTCCCAAACTTTGTCAAGTCCAGTTATAAATTACTCAAGTGATTAAACTTCTACCACTTCCCTTGGGAGGCTAATCTGTGGAGTCTAATAGATCTTACTGTTAGGAAATGTTTCCAATAGCCATCCTAAGTTCCCCTTCGCTCAACTTTCTCTCATTACACCCCTCAGATCATCTTGAACAATCCCCCTCCCTCCCTGAGCATTAGGCCTTTCAAAAGTTTACAGACAAATGTTTGCCTCACTTGCCGAGTTACACATATTTTCCTCTTTTAAGCTTTATGTCATTCCACCTTGGGTTTTTTAATTATTTTTGGTTCCCTCCCTGAATTATTTCTGGTTCCTTCATAGGGAACCAAAGAGGCACAGCTCACGACAGTATTTTAACGTTGCCACCAGAGCAGCCTGGACTGGATCAAATGGGAATCCCTGTCTCACCTGAACAGCTGCATGAGCAATGACAAGAGACTGAGGAGAGGAAATTGGAGCAGAAAATAACACACCTGCTCTTTAATTATTAAGGCCTCTTAGGTGTATTGAATTTAAGTAATTTTTAAAAAATCTGCATTGAAAATATAATTAAAGGACCCAACCACCCCATTCCATGGAGAAGAAAAATGGAATAATTCAGCTACTGCTGCGGTCACTAACACAAATTCTTTTCTAAAGGGGCTGCTTTACTGGGAGAAACTTTCAAATTCATCTAGCGCAGTACTATGTGGTCCGTCATAATTGCTCCTAACACGTTTGCTGATTTCCAAAGCTAATGGCTGGAAGCATGAGCCATTGGGCATATGTCTGTGTGGGACTGTGTTTCACCTGCTCTTACTGCATGTGTGTCGTTGTGTGTGTGTCAGTAGTCATGATGTATGTCAGTGTGAGTCACAGTGCGTGTGTGTGTTAGAGAGCCAATGTGAATCACTAGGTTTGATTGTGAGAGCCGGTGTTACTCACAGCATATGATTGTGAGTGTCAGTCTGAGTCACAGCTGATGACTGCCTGTGTGAGTCCATGAGTCACTGTGTCTGTGTGAGTGTTAATGTAAGTCACAGTGTATGAGTGTGTGTCAGTGCATTAGTATGAGTGCGTTTGTGCAGAAATCATGGTACGTGAGTGTTTGAGAAACTCACAAGTTCAATGTTTCGTGTCACCAGTAGAGCTGGGCAAAATTTTTCAGACTATTAGACAAAAAGTGTAGTTTCAGATGACCTGAAACTATGGCACATTTGACACAAACAGTTCTGGCCCTTCACAAAACAGCTAGGGGAGGAGGTTATAGTTCTTCTGCTGCTGCCACTGTCGCCTTAATCCTTGTGATCTGTGCACTCGCAGAAGCCGAAAACTGACTCCTTCAATTTACCAAACATTCAGATTCAGTGTGATCCCGACCAATCTCTTTGAGACCTGCCACCAAACCATAACATCCGATATTCACCCAGCTCGAGGCTCTTGATCCCCTTCTGCTCACATTTTTCTGTTCTCTCTACAGCCTCTCCTTTCTCTCGCCAGGCTATTTCAGTCTCAGGTCACACATGAAATGTAGCCAGACCCTCTATTACGCATTCCAGCTAGGGGGAAAAGGGTCATTATCATCAAGATTTTCAGAGTGAATAATGATTGGGAGGGCCAATTTAAGCTACAGTTTAAAAGGGGACTGATTTTCAGTTGATGGATGCCAAGCATTTTTTTTAAAATCCAGGCCCCCCTAAGATGTCTCAAGTTGGCATCCAAAATGGAGGTACCTACAATCTATAGTCCCTTTGGAAAATCTTGGCCTGTTTCCCTGAATTGCATCACTTCCTGTGATGGTGGGTGGGGCATGTTCAGTTGCCTGGTACAAGATGTCTGGCAGCTTCGCATGTAGTGCCAGGTGCTAACGGATCTCCACTCCATCAGCCCTAATGCCATGTGCTTTCTACCCACCTGACCTTGACACAGAGAAGAGCTTGCGAATCTTGCAGAGAGCCCAGCTTGTGAAGGAGTCCAAAGTGAACCAACCCTTCAGGTTCACTTTGAGACCTGAATCAGTGAACTTCCAAGAGCTGCCCCATCCCCCCTCTTTATCCAACACAGGTTCCTCACTACTTCCTAAGCAGCTGCCTCCACCCTTAAGAATCTTCTGCTGCCCACTTCTTACATTCAGTGTCCTCACAAGACAGGTTTCAGAGTAACAGCCATGTTAGTCTGTATTTGCAAAAAGAAAAGGAGTACTTGTGGCACCTTAGAGACTAACCAATTTATTTGAGCATAAGCTTTCGTGAGCTACGCTCAAATAAATTGGTTAGTCTCTAAGGTGCCACAAGTACTCCTTTTCTGTCCTCACAAGAGGAACACTTATCCTGGCCGCCTTTCCTTCCTTTTCTCCTGAGCCCTACTGGCCCCTTCTGCTACATCCCATAGGTGTCTGGGTGACAACAGGCATTGGCTACTGCCTCCTCAAACCCCTGAAGTGTCTTTCTCCACCCCCACCCCCAATAGTTCAACAACACTGAGGAAATCCTCTGCTGCCAATGCCAGCTGGCTGCACTGAGCTGGATGAGAGAAACCCCATAATTCTAGCACAGGATCATTTAGAAGTGGAAGGAGGGTCTATAGACAATGCATTAGGAGAGATGTGTATGCCATTACTTGGGAACCCCCAAGGTCCTCCTGTCTCTGCCATGGTCCACAATGCCTACACTAGTCAACGATGAGAGGATCATCAGCCAGCCAAGCCTGTGATGTGAAGAACTGTGTTAACTGAGTAATTAAATCATCTCTGTAATTACTGTCATGCACTTATAAATAATTTAGACCTGCACATTCTTTCTGTAAGTGGCACACAAGAGTGAATACATAGAAAAGAATGCAGAGGAAAGAGAAAAGCAGGGGGAAATAAATAATAATAAAAGCATTTATTTATATGGCACTTTACATTTTTAAAGCACTGTACAAACAATAATTAAGAAAAAGACAGAGTGGCAAACAAAAAGAGGATGAGATAGAGAGAGACAAAAGAGACTGGAGGCCGAAAGTGGGCAGGGAGCGGTATCTGAATACACACGCACGCAGTGGCCACCTGGTGCAGCAAATAGTTTGGCAGTAAACTGTGCTTTGCTGTCTGCAAAGGTACTATAGCACGGCTCTCTAACTCTAATTTCACTAAAAGAAAAGGAGTACTTGTGGCACCTTAGAGACTAACCAATTTATTTGCCACTGCTGAATGCCTGTGAGTTTGGAAGTGCAGTAGGGGAGCCAGTTACACAGAAAGTGAGCGCCAAAATAAAGTTGGGGGACATGACGGAAAACTGAGCTGAGGGTAACAAACATACACCTGGAGGGGCCAACACCTCCATTTCAGAACCTCGGTGCTATTTTCTTCAATCCTCTCTGGCTCAGAAGCTTGGCACTGATTGTACTGCCAGCTTCCTGGAATCTGACCAATCAGCCCGGCATGGGGACTGGATGAGTCTAACCTGCTTGTGGCTGCAATTCTCTCTTCTCTGCCTATCCCGTCCTAAAACCCATGAAATGAGCATTGGATCCGGGTGGTGCAGCACCATGGACAGCCAACGATAATTGCTGACGTTTTCAAAAGTGACTGGTGATTCTGGGTCCCTTGATTTTTGAGAGCCTAACTTGAAATACCCTAAAGCAGCCTGATTTTCAGAAAGAGCTGGGCACTCACCCTCTGATAATCAGCCCTCTTTACAAAGACCTAAAATTGCTAGTCTTTTGAAAAGGTTGGATGATGGTAATAAGTTATTAATAAAATAAAATAAATAATAATAAAAACACTTTTAGTAAATAGATTTCTCTCCTTCTCCATTCCTTTCTTCCCTGCGGGTATAGCGATATATCACACACACACAACACTAGGAGAACACACTTCAGCACCCCCTTCAGGGTCACAGGTGGTACAGCAGCCACTCCTTAACAGACTGCGAAGTCTGGCCATCTGCTTGCAGCTGAGTAGCTTGTGCTGTAAGCTTGGCATCAGTCTCTAAACAGTCCATTAGCAAAACAGCAACTCAGGATTCAGCTGTCTGTGCCTTCAGACAGAGAGAGAGAAAAACCCTTCAAAAATGTAAGTGCTCAATTGCAGTGCTTAGGGCCAGGCCTTGGTCTGGGTTAGCCCTGGGTTGCTCCTCTTCTGTCCCAGTATCGCCCAGCTCTACCCCTGAGCAAACCCAGCAGGCCAGTTAAGAAGGCTTGCCTGTTCCTGACTGGTCAGTATTTCCTCCTGGCCCTTCTAGGCCTCTGGAAAACTATCATGTTGGTGGCCCAGTCTGAGTGGATTTTCCTGGGGTGGGGAACATCAGGGTGCTGATGCCTCCAGCAGGGGGCGGAGAAAA
This sequence comes from Eretmochelys imbricata, assembly GCF_965152235.1. Taxonomy (NCBI): domain Eukaryota; kingdom Metazoa; phylum Chordata; order Testudines; family Cheloniidae; genus Eretmochelys; species Eretmochelys imbricata. The sequence continues at coordinate 271,020,813 of NC_135572.1, read as the reverse complement.
CCAGATAGACCCTGTCACACACCTCCAGCCACAGAATGGTCCCAGGGACCCAATTTCTCCCCCTCCACAATAATGCCACTATCCCAGAGAAAGAAGTCTGTATTCTGGTGCTGTGAATCAGACCAGTGTCATACATGACAGCGTAGGGTTGCCACGCCAGATAGCACTAACGACTAGTGTCCTTCAGTGCCTGTCACCATTTAAGGGGTGCATAGTCTGTTACTAAATCAAAGCGAGCCCCCAAAAGATAGTAGTGTAATGCCCCATAGCACAGTTGACGGCCAGGCACTCTTTCCCAATGGTGGAGTATCAGGTCTCTTGTGCTGCAGCTTCTTGATTAAGTATAGTATTGGCTGTTCCACCCCCTGCAGTTTTTGCAACAGCACTGCTCCTAATCCATCTGTGGAGGCTTCAGTATGTAATTTAAATAAGAACGAGACGTCCAGGTGTTGATCAAGGATATCCTTTATTTTGCTAAAGGCCTTGTTATATTCAGTTGTCCGTTGGCCTGGTTGGTGTGCATCGACCTTCACAATGTGCTGCAACTGTCACACAGTGGGGCACAAACCTTTGGTAGCTGCTGGCTAGACCCAGGAAAGCCACATCTGTTTCTTAGTGGCAGGAACCGAGATCTTCCTTGGGGCCTCTGTTTTATCTGGCAGGGGTTAAACCCAGCCATTCCCTACCAGAGTCTGGCCCTTTCAGTAATTGCAACACAGAGTCCACATGTACCTGATGTGACTGACAAGTTGTACTAAAAATACCTCCACTGTAACTACCAAATAGGCTGCTACAAACTGGGTATGGTGGCACAGGACTTGGTCCATAAGCCTCTGGAATGTGGCTGCAGCCCCATGCTGTCCAAAGGGCATGGTCACAACTGACAAAGCCCAAGATATGTGGCAAATGCTGTCTTTTTTTTTTTTGGAATCTGAGGCCAGAGGTATTTGCCAGTACCCTTTTGTTAAATCAAGTGTGGTTATGTATTTAGCCTTCCCAAGGCAGTTGAGGAGTTTGTCAAAACATAGCATCAGGTAGGCATCAGACTGTGATACTGAATTAAACCTCGAGAAGTCCACGCAAAAAAAATGGTGTGGTCCAGTCGGGTTTGGGAACCAGAACCACCGGGCTATTCTTGGACTCCTCAGTGACACCAAGGTCTAACAGGGCCTGTACCTCCTGTTCCATGGTTTTGCAGAGCTACTCAGGAATATAATAAGTCACATGCTCCTGCTTTGCCTCTGGGCTGGTTTGGATTCAGCATTCCATAAGACGTGTACACTCTGGCTGGGTGGAGAACTGTGTGTCATAGTAGGTCAATAATTTCCTGTCTTGCCAACGTAAGTGAGGAGGAAGTATTTCTGCTATTGGCACATCTTCAGCATTTCTTGGCTCTTGTATCTGGTGGCCCAGATCCCAAGAAGATCCCCGGGATCTATGAACAAGCTTTCTTTAGCCCACCAGGATTTTAACATATTTAGGTGGAAGTTCTGGTGTTGCTTCTTTTTGCCCAGACAGAGAATTTCATAATAAACTTTTCCAATTCACTGGACAACCTTATAGGGCCCTTGCCATTTGACCAGAAGCTTGCTCTCCAAGCTGGAAAGAAGCAGCGGCACACAGTCCCCTGACTGAAAAATATTCTCCTGAGTCCTTTTATTATAGTGTTGGGCTTGGATTCACTGAGCCTACAGGAGATTCTCCTTCACAAACTGTCCTAAACATTTGAGACACTCATGCACCTCCAGGACTTGCTGTAACATGTTTTGAGAATATAGTGGCTGCTCTTCCCAGACCTCTTTAAGGAGGTCCAGGATCCTCAAGGCTGTCAGCAATATAACCGTTCAAATGGCAAGAAGCCTGTTGAGGTCTGAGATACCTCTCATATGGCAAACAGGAGATAGAGAAGTAGCTGATACCAATCCTTGGGAGGGCGCGGTCATCATAAAATTTATTCAGCTTTTACTTAAGAGTCTGGTTAAACCCTTCTACCAGGCCTTTGGCCTGGGGATGGGGAACTGAAGTGCAGAGGGGGTCTAACCTTAACAGCTGGCATTCTTCTTGCATTAGGCAGGAGATGAAGTTACTCCCTTGATCTGTGAGGACTTTGGTAGACAAGCCTACTCAGGCAAAAAGCAGGATTAACACCCTGCCTATGGTCTTGGCAGTTATGGAGCAGAAGGAACTGTCTCCAAGAAATGGATTGCATAATCCACTACTACCAAGATATACTGGTGCCGCCTTGCAGTTTGTTCTAATGCCCTCACTATGTCCATCCCTACCCACTCAAAGAGGATGCTTATGAGCAGTAAGGGGCCTGAGGGAGCCTGCAGATGTCCCTTAGGTGCTACTTTTTGACATTCTGGGCAGGTTGCACAAAAGTTTGCCACCTTCTTGTAGACCCCTGGCCAAAAGAATCTGGCAAGCACCCTTTCTAGGATTTCATCTCTGCCCAGGTGACCAGCGAAGGGGATGAAGCATGCTAGTCATAATACTTCCTTTTGAATGCTTTGGGGCACCAGGAGCTAGTGACCTATCTCATCAAAAGTAAATCATTCTGTCATTCAAAGGAGAAAATTGGGAAGCGTGAGCATCCCACACAATGCGTCCATTAACCACCATGAGCCGAGTATACACTTCTCTAAGGGTGTCATCTCTTCATTGTTCCTGAACCAAAGCAAATGTCCTAGACAGTACCATTTGGTCAACATCGAAAAGAGTTGTCCCGAGGTGATTCTGGTGATTCTGATCACTCTCCCATTGAGCTGCCAGCTGGCTCATCAGCTGCCAAAGCAGTTTGCAACCAGGACTTCCTGGCTAATTATTGCTGTTTCTGAGTCTTCTTGGGTCATGATGGGCCATCAGAAAGGTCAGATATAGCAGTTGGAAAGATGTCAGACGATAGGACCAGAACAGCATCTGGGGGTCTCCACGTGAGGCGGTGGAAGGAGGAGTGTTGCCAGTCCCTTTCAATGATCACTTCTCATGACAAGCTGGGGGTTATACCCACTCAAAGTATTCTGGCTGGTTCCCTATATTCAAATGCACCCAAACCATGGGTTGGGAATGAATGTTTCCATGGACAGAGGTCACATGCACCAGCTCATTTTCTTGCCACCCTTCCAGATCCAGTAGGGTCTCCCAGACCAAGGACTGGGAGCACCTGGAGTCTATTAGTCCAGTCACCATTCAGTCCCTGAGTACTACTAGAATTACAAGTGCCTGGCAACAGCTTTCATCTGTTTGGCCAGAGACACCCCACCATTCTACAAAGACCTACTCCATAAGGGAGCAAGTGCAGCTGACATGCCCCAGCTTCCCACTGCAGAAACAAATGATTGGCTGACTAGCGGAGGCTCCATGGCTTGCCCCCAGGTGAGCCTCTGTGTACTTCCCACTGATGGTTCTTGAAGTGGGGTTGTGGGGCATCTTCTGGGTTCCACTGGGAGTCCACAGCCCTCTGGCCCTTTTCTGGTACCCCAGGTTGACTCCTCAGGAAGTTGGGGCCAACCTTCACCAGACCTGGACCGTTCACTCTGGCCAGACCAAACCTGCTTCCATAAAGTCCCCAGTGAGTTGGACGGCAACTCTCAGTGTGCTGGGATTGTATCTGCATACCCAGGTTTGGATGGTAGTTGGCAAGGTACCACCGACTCCAGAATCTTGGCCGGAGAGCAGCATGCCAACTGGAGTTAGCAGATGGCCCAGTCCTTTAGCCACTAAGGGTATGTCTACGCTTACCAGGGATTGACGCTGCAGTGATCAATGCACCGGGGGTCGAAGACCTGCTAAATCGACTGCCGATCACCCTCCCGTTGACTTGGTACTCCACCGGAATGAGAAGCATAAGGTAAGTTGACTGGAGAGTTTCTCACATCGAGCCAGTGCGGAGTAGACAGTGCAGTAAGTCAACCTAAGCTATGTCGATTGCAGCTCTGTTATTCATGTAACTGGAGTTGCATAACTTAGCTTGACTTACCCCCGTAGTGTAGACCAGGTCTGAGTGACAGCCCAGGGTTGTGCCCGCAGTGGGAGTGGTTCTGTGGAATCAGTGCTGGTGCATCTCAGGCAATGCTCTTAGTTGGTCTAGAACAGCAGCTTTCAGGGTATCATAATCCTCACAGCTTCATCATCTTGGGCCCAGTAGGCCTCCTGGGCTTCCCCGGGCAGAAAGGGGCCTAGTTTAGGGTGACCAGATGTCCCGATTTTATAGGGACAGTCCCAATTTGGGGGGCTCTTTCTTATATAGGTACCTATTACCTCCCACCCCCGTCCTGATTTTTTACACTTGCTGTCTGGTCACCCGAGGCTAGTTACACAGTCCATCCACATGGTCTTCTCCAGTTGAGAGCATGGACTACCCACTCAAATATAACAAGATATGCCTCAGTGTCATCAGCGGATTCCCAATTTGAAAAGGGCAATTCCAGTGAGCCATTCCAGTATCACCTTCTGAAACTGCCGCTCTAGTTAAAGGAGCACAGCCTCCTGCTGCCCTTCCAGGAAAAGCCACTGGGTCTCTGCCTGGTCCTGCTGGTGCTGAGCTAGGATCTCCTCCATAGTTCCCCTTTATGGAAAAGGAGGAGTCAATCCCACTTCTGTTACCAAGCCATGACAGGTACTGCTGCTCTGCAACGCCCCCTTCAGGGCACGTGTGATATTGCATCTGGACTCCACCTTTCACAGAGGGAGGGAGGGTTGACTGACAACATTTACCCATAACCACCCGCGACAAATTTTTGGCCCCATCAGGCATTGAAAGCTCAGCCCAGAATTCCAATGGGCAGCGGGGACTGTGGGATAGCTACCCACAGTGCACCGCTTGGAATGTCAATGCTTGCCACGGTAGTGGGAACGCACACCCCTGAATTAATGTGCTTAGTGTGGACACATGCACTCGACTTTATATAATCTGTTCCCCAAAATCAACTTCTGTAAAATCAGAGTACTTTCGTAGTGTAGACATGGCCTTAGTCTGCAAAATGTGGCCACCCGTTTGGGGCAGGGTAGCTTATGCCATAAGCTTGGCATCAGTCTCTAAACAGTCAAGTGGCAAAACAGCAACTCAGGATTCAGCTGTCTGTCTTTAAACAAAAAAGAAAAAAACCCTTCAAAATCCAAGTGCTTTAGTTGCAGTGCTTAGGGCAGGGCAGAGCAGGGCAGGGCAGAGCAGGGCAGGGCAGGGCACGACCAGCCCTGGCCCTAAGGTGCTTCTCCTCACCCAGCCCTTCCCCTGAGCAAAAGGCTGCAAGCCTTCTTAACTGGCCTGCTGGTTCCTGATTGGTCAGTATTTCTAACTGGCCCATCTAGATGACAGTTTTGTTGGCCATGGGGTATGAGTGAATTTTTCTTGGGCGGAAGTGTCGGGGGCTGATCCCTCCAGCAAGGGACAGAGAAGGCCTAATAGAGCCTGTCACACCCTGCCTCATTCTGTGCACACAATGAGCAGCTATTCATTATTGTGTTTTCTCCTCATTGGTCAGTGTGTGGCCCTAGGCCTTAGTTCCTGCGCACTACTCAAACCCTGCTCTGCAGCATTATTATTTTCCTCGTTGTTTTTCTATGACGCTTTTCACAACAGACAGTTGGTCTGATGCTTAGGGCACTGGTCTGGAAGCTGGGAGACCTGGGTGTGCTTCCCATGGGGCCTTGGGTAGGTCATGTGGCCTCTCTGTGCCTCAGTTCTCCACCTCTATAATGGGGATAAGAGCACTTCCTTACCTCAGTGGGGTGTTGTGAGGAAAAACATACTAAAAATGATGTGACACTCAGTACGTAAGTACTTAAGACGATATTTGAGTGCTTCACAATCATTAATGATTTTTATCTTCACAACACACCTGTGAGAGGAGGAGTTACTGTTATCCCCATTTTACAGATGAGACACTGAGGCACAAAGATTAAGGTCAAAAGTATCCACTCACTTTGGGTGCCCCGTTTGAGACACGCAGGACCGCATTTTTCAGTGAACTGCACATTATATAGCATTTCATATGTTCAAAGCAGAGCTCCCATTGACTTCAGCTGTAGCTGGGAGCACTCAGCACTTCTAAAAAACGGGTCCCAGGGTATCAAGCCAGGCACCCGGACAACATGGAACACACAATGAGTGACCATGTGTGAAAAGTCTGGTTTCAGTGAGCTGCCCAGCAATACACAGGAGCTCTGTGGCAGAGGCAGGGATAGAATCCCATTCTCCAGAGCAGCATTCACTTGCCTTAACCATGTGACCATCCTTTCTCTTCCCACAGCCCCCTGCCTCTTTCACTACACACCTTCCAACTTCTCAGACAAATGAGGAAGGGATCCTACAAACAACAGCCTCCTTTACTAGACAACCCTGATTCTCCCCCAGAACAACTCCATCCACCCGGTGCACTGAATGAGGCAGGGGTCCTGTGGAAAAAATGGTATGTCATCATGCAATGAAAGTCTGTCTCATCATGCATATGCATAAGGGGAGCAAATTAAGGTTGCTCGAGTCAACCTTACCTCTGGCATTTCCCAACTTCTGAGTGCGTGACTTTGCAACTTTAATAACATTCTTTTAGTATCATTTGTTGTGGGTAGTTTCCTAATTTTTTTAAAAAGCAAACTGAACAAACAGAAGTTCCATCCTGTGGCAATAGAGTGACCCCCACATGGGCCATCAGCAGTGTTGGAACTTCTAGATCCAGAGTCAAACCTTTGCCATTTCAGCTAATGCGGGAACTGATAGACAACGACAACCTACTCTATGTGGATTGGCACTGGAGGGGGATGAAATACTTGGCCAGTGGGTTACGTAGATATTTGCTGACAGCAGAGGAATGGTGAGACTCGAGAATCCTGGGTTCCATTCCAGGTTCTGGTGGCGAGTATGTTATAGTGGGCACAGACTCTGCTGCCCATATCCCCAAGCATGACCCCTTTGTCCCATCCCCTCCAACCTGCCCCAGTCCTATCTCTTCTCTACCCTGCCTCCTCGTCCCAGTCCCATTCTTCTCACCTAGCCACTCCTCAGACTTCTCATCCCAATCCCTAGGTCTCACTCCCCAAGGCTCAAGCCCCCGGGACCCTTGCCCACCCATTCCCAGCTCTTTCCATCCTGCCTCCTTGCCCAGCCAGTCCCAGTTCCCCCACACCCAGCTCTTCATCTGATGTGTGTGTGTGTGCGCGTCTCTTTCTCTTCCCCACTCCCCACACATTCTCCTTTCCCACTGATTCCCAGCCCCAATCTCTTTACCCAGGCTTCTCATCTAATCTCAGTGTCCATCCTCCCCAGCCCCAGCATCTTTACCCAGCCCAGACCAGTTGTCCCCCTGTACCCTGGCACCCCATCAATCTCCCCTCCCCGCTCACCAGTTCTCAGCCCCCATCTTCCTGCCTGGCCAATCCTAGTCTCTCCCCGGCCCCCAACTCCTCATCTGATCTCAGTCTCACAACCACCACCTACTTGCCTCCCAGTTCCCCAGCCTATTTCCCTCCCTGAATCCTAGGCCCTAGCTTCTTGCCCAGACAATCCCAATCTCCCAAGCCATATTCCCAGTCCCCGTTTCTCTCCTCCCCCAACTAGCCATCAGTCCTAGTTCCTGCTTTGGACTTCCTGGAAGTTGGGGTAGCTGGGGCTGCACCTTCCCTAAGCAGAATTCAGATCATGCCCATCCTATGAGTGCAGAAAACTCCCACCCTCCTGGGGTCGGTAATAGCAGGAGCTTTAACCTTGGTGCTGTTATCACAGTCTGTCATGGCTGGTTGTCTCCTCTTGACTGGGAAGATGAAGAGGGGTTTCATTTTTAGGGACACCATCCCCATTCCCAGGGACTCTTCTGCTGGTGCAGGGGGGTCAAGTACCAGGGACAACACTGACAAAGTCATCTATCTTGGCTTTAAACAGAGTTTAAACAGTCACAGGAAACCGCATGTGCTTCGGCAAATAGGCCTTGCCACCTCCTGCAAGAAGTCCATTCTTGCTTATGGATGCAAAAACATCCTTGTACTGAAACAAAGTCCAGAATCTATCAAACCTGTACTGTACCTGTATTACTATATGGGTCAGAAACCTAGAGCCTCTTACAGGGCAGACCTGGAGCAGTTAGAAGCATTCCATAGGCACTGTCAGCACCACATCCTGAGCATAAAGTGGTTTGACTTTGTGTGAAATGTCAATTTCGCAGAGATCTGGCCTTCCTTCGCTCACTCATTATATTCAAAAGCAGCACTGTATGCTCTTTGGCCAGGTGGCCCGGACGGACAAAAACACCCTTGCACACCGTGCTCTCAAGCGCTCCATCAATGTGTGAAGGGGTGCATGCCCTCACCCTAGCTGGTGCCGTCCACAGTGCCACTCCAGAGATTTGTGGATTTGCAGGATTGAGGCAGATCTGGGAACTTCACTACACTACATCAACCGTGGTCACTCTGGCTGGCACAATGGTCGTCAGTAGACTGCATGTTTGATCACAATGCTGATGGGCGATGACCAGGAGAGGTCCTGGAAGACTGGAGAAAGGCTAATGTAGTGCCCATCTTTAAAAAGGGGGGAAAGGAGGAGTCGGGGATCTATCGACCGGTCAGCTTGACTTCGATACCTGGGAAGCTACTAGAGTAATGTACAAAACATTCAATTTGCAAATACCTGGACACGGAAGATGTGAGCACTAGCAGCCAGCATGGATTTACCAAGAACAAATTGTGCCAACCAGCTTGATTTCCTTCTTTGACAGGGTAACTGATTTTCTGGATGGGGGAATGCAGTGGACATAATATACCTGGACGTCAGCAAGGCTTTTGACACAGTACCACATGGCATTCTGATAAGTGAGCTGGAGAAATGTGGGCTTGGCAGAACTACCATTAAATGGATACATAATTGGTTAAACAACCACAAACAAAGAGTAACTATTAATGGAATGATGTCGGATTGGAGGAAGATCTCAAGTGGGGTTCCACACGGATCTGTTCTGGGTCCAGTATTGTTTAATATCTTTATTAATGACCTGGATGTAGGAGTAAAGAGCATCCTGATCATGTCTGCAGATGACACAAAGATGGGGGATTGCCAATACTTTGGAGGATAGAGCTAAAATTCAGAGGGATCTTGATACATTGGAGAACTGAGCTATACACAACAAAATGAAATTCAAAGACCAATGTAAGGTGCTACACTTAGGGAAGAAAAACCAAACGTACAGATACAGAATGGGGGGAAACTGGCCTGGCAGCAGCACTGCTCAGAAGGATGTGGGAGTTGTAGTGGATCACAACCTCAACATGAATCAGCAATGCGATGCTGTTGCAAAAAAAGCAAATGCAATTTTAGATTGCATTAACAGAGGCATAGTATGCAAGCCACAGGAGGTGATAGTACCACTCTCCTCGGCACTGGTTAGGCCTCAGATGGAGTATTGTGTCCAATTTTGGTCAACAATGTAAAGAAAGGATGTAGAGAAACTGCAAAGGATCCAGAGGCGAGTAACAAAGATTATCCAAGGGATGGAATGCAAGCCGTATGAGCAAAGACTGAATGAACTGGGTATGTTTAGTTTGGAAAAGAGGAGCTTAAGAGACATGATAGCAGTCTTCAAATACTTGAAAGGCTGTCATAAAAAAAGATGGAGAAAAGTTGTTCTCTCTTGCCAGAGAGGGCAGGACAAGAGGCAATGCGTTCAAACCACAGCATCGCAGATTTAGATTAAATCTCAGGGAAAACTTCCTAACTTTAAGAACAGTAGCACAATGGAACAGATGGCCTAGGGAGGTTGTGGAAGTTCCTTCACTGGAGATTTTCAGACAGTCATTTCTTTTGGATGGCTAAGAAACAACAAATCCTGCATCTTGGCAGGGCATCAGACTAGATAACCCTTGTGGTCCCTTCTAAACCTATGATTCTATGACCAGCCCCTCCTATAATAATCTTTCGTGCACACCAGAGATATTCAACTACCCACTATTAGAGGCTACAGCTTCTTCTCCTGAATTTTAGAATTTTATATAAAGCATCACATTGACTGCAACTAGAATAATTCATTAATCAATACATAGCAGTTAGAGCTTTGCCTCTGTAGATCCCAAAACAATTTTAAAAAGTACCATTATCTCCATTTTGTGAATGGAGAAACAGCAGTAGAGACTTACCCAATGTCATATAGCAAGCCATTTATAGAGTATAACTCTGGTCTCTGGACTCTCAGACCTGTGCCCTATGCACTGGCCACAATGCCTCCTTGGGATGAATATGACTGGTTTTACAATGCCTTCCTTTTCTCTCCTGACTTTACATTCTCCACCCAACTCCGCTGCCCTTATTTCTTCCCTCCTGCTTTCTTCTGGAACTTTATGTTTCTAATTAGCATAAGGAACCTTGCAGATACGTTGCACTGCAGCACCGAGAGGAAAATAATCATTTCAGGGTTTGTTTGTTTTTATTGTCTCACAGGTTGTATTTTAATGAAACTTGTTTTCTTTGATCATGTGAGGTTCAGGAGAAGGACCCCCCCCCTTTGTAGCTCTCCCTCCCCCACTTGTGTCTCTCTGGCCTGCTCTTCTCTCTCAGCTTGTTCATTTTTTCTTCACTCTCATCCTAGCTAAGGCAGGATTTTTCCCTTGCAGTGCATTTTCCAGAGTTTTATCCACTCCAAATCTGAAATAGTTTAAGTGATGGGGTTTCCATCTTTCCCTGAGGAGATTACTCCACATCTAATAGAGATTGCCATTTGGAAAATTCTCTTGATATTCTGTTTAATGATCCCTTTGCTCAATTTCTTCCCATTGCTCCTAGTTACACCGCGTTTAGACCAACCTAAACTGTTTCTCTCTCTCCTTGGTATATATCTAGGCACAACACATTAGTTACATTTACCTGTAGTCATTATTTAGTCAAGCTACAATATACATATTTAGCTCTTTTAATCTATCCTCATGTATCAATTCCTTAAGGCCCTTAAAAGAGTTATATACTACAATCTTATCTCTTCCTGTACCCTCTGTTTTTTCAGGCTGTGTGTATTTAATTCCCTTAACTTCCCTCATAGTCCTTTCCCTCTAAATGTGGTTAATGAAGCAAAGAAAAGGCAAACAGAATAAGAGATTCCCTGGAAAGAGTTGTTTCTCTATGTCCCGTGGTTACTGAGGAATGACATGAGGATCTAAGGCAGCAGCGCTGGTCAATTTCACACTCCAGGTTTTCAATTTCATTTTGAGGCCTGTTTGGGGCAGGGAGAAATTTGAGTGTAATTAATTCAAATTTTGTGAGACAAGTATCTGCTCTGGGTTATAATAAAGGTCTTGCGTGCTCCAGAACCAAGAAACTAATCTTCTCATCTGGCTGGGGATGGCACAAATTGATTTAATACTTCTGGGGGGTTTTATGAGTAATAGCAACTATTACAATAAAAATAGTTTTTCATTGTTAATTACTAGAGCTGGTCAGAAAAACTTTGATGGAACAATTTTCCATCAGAGAACATGGTTCCAGCACAACTGAAACACTTTGCAAAATCATGTCAATTACACTGAAATTTCATTGGGGGGGGGGGGAAGAGGAAAGTAGTTCTGAGAATGTTGAAACATGCCATTTCAATATTTTCTGAATGAAATGGTTTGATTTTTCCTTTCAAAATGATTTTTCATTTCTTTTCTTTTTTATTTTGTATTATATTATTTATAATATTATATTGGAATTAAGTGTGTTAGCATCAGGAAAAGCAAACAACAAAACAGTGTGCAAGAAACTATATATGTCACACACACACACACACACACCACTCACACAAAATGGACAAAATGCAGAGAAATCCAGTAAAAATAAATATTACATACAAAATCGAAATTAATGCAATATTAATTATGTGAATTTGAACAAAAGCAGTCAGGTAATACAAAAGTTAAGGTTCCAACAGAATAATTAATTCTGCCATGTTACATTTAGTGTTTATCATATATGCAGGAGTGCAAGTAGGGCAGTACCCTCCAGTACACAGTACTGGCAAGAGATTTTTAGCAGGTACAAAAAGAAAAGGAGTACTTGCGGCAACTTAGAGACTAACCAATTTATTTGAGCATGAGCTTTCGTGAGCTACAGCTCACTTCATCGGATGCATACCATGGAAACTGCAGTAGACATTATATACACACAGAGACCATGAAACAATACGCCCTCCCACCCCACTGTCCTGCTGGTAATAGCTTATCTAAAGTGATCATCAAGTTGGGCCATTTTCAGCACAAATCCAGGTTTTCTTACCCTCCGCCCCCCCACACACAAACTCACTCTCCTGCTGGTAATAGCCCATCCAAAGTGACCACTCTCTTCACAATGTGTATGATAATCAAGGTGGGTCATTTCCAGCACAAATCCAGGTTCTCTCACTCCCTCACCCCCCTCCAAAAAACCACACACACGAACTCATTCTCCTGCTGGTAATAGCTCATCCAAAGTGACCACTCTCCCTACAGTGTGCATGGTAATCAAGGTGGGTCATTTCCAGCACAGATCCAGGCTTTCTCACACCCCCCCCTGCCCCCCGGGAACATACACACACACACATAAACTCTGAGTGAGTGTATGGGGGTAGGGGGGTGAGAAAACCTGGATTTATGCTGGAAATGGCCCACCTTGATTATCATGCACATTGTAGGGAGAGTGGTCACTTTGGATAAGCTATTACCAGCAGGAGATTGAGTTTGTGTGTGTGGTTTTTGGAGGGGGGTGAGGGGGTGAGAGAACCTGGATTTGTGCAGGAAATGGCCCACCTTGATTATCATACACATTGTGAAGAGAGTGGTCACTTTGGATGGGCTATTACCAGCAGGAGAGTAAGTTTGTGGGGGGGGGGGGGGGCGAGGGTGAGAAAACCTGGATTTGTGCTGGAAATGGCCCAACTTGATGATCACTTTAGATAAGCTATTACCAGCAGGACAGTGGGGTGGGAGGGGGTATTGTTTCATGGTCTCTGTGTGTATATAATGTCTACTGCAGTTTCCATGGTATGCATCCGATGAAGTGAGCTGTAGCTCACGAAAGCTCATGCTCAAATAAATTGGTTAGTCTCTAAGGTGCCACAAGTACTCCTTTTCTTTTTGCAAAGACAGACTAACATGGCTGTTACTCTGAAACCTTAGCAGGTACAGAGTACCGGAAAGACTTGGGGCTAGCCGCCCCCCACCCCCACCCCCGGGGCCAGGGCGGGGGGGGGGGGCTGGGTTCTGCTCCTCAAAGGAGCAGAACACAGCTAGGGAGGGGCATTCATTCTTTAAATGACTTTAACAGCACAATACATATGCTAACAAATTTAAACAAAGACTTTGTTTAAGTTTGTTAGCATATGTATGGTGCTCTTTGCTCAGGAGTCCTCAAGAGGGGAGGGGTGGGAGGATGGAAGTTGTTTAAATAGTGTTTCTGATTCTGTTTCTCCCCATTGGTCTGAATTATCCATGACATCCATACTGCATCACATCAAGTCCAAATCATTAGAGGAATGCCTCTGCTTGCACTGACCAGAGGATGTTCGGACTCTGATGTCAGCCCAATTCTGCAGCCTGACGGGAATCAGGTGTTGTCCCCAGCATACATAGAATTCTTCCTTTTGCAGCCAAACTAGACTAATATGCATTTTGTTAACTGGAATTGGAGCAGCAAAATAAAGAAAACAAATGCCTCATTTTCCATCTTTGTGGGTGAGAGAACTATAAGTGAAGATTATAATGCTGGACACTGACAGCCTTAAACCAGCTGCCTCAGGAATCTGCCAAGAACTTTGCTGAAAATAAGTTCCTCATCTTAGCAACGGAGCTAAGACTTATCACACATCTATCCGCCTTTATTCGAAAGAAGCTCCTTCTGATCTGACAGCTCAGGCATTGTCAATTTCATCCAGAACAATTTACAAACTTGGAACCTAATCCTGTAAACCGTTAATCATTTGATCAATCTCATTGAAGACAATGGGACTATTTGCATGAGTATAGACCACTTTTGTGAACTGGTAAGAGTCTCAGGAGTCTGTTCTGTTCGTATAAATGAAGTTGAATCTCTCATTGAAATGCAATGTTTGGGTACAATACCATAAAGCAGTTTAGGATACAGTTCTCCTTAAAAATTTTTTTTTAATAAGTCATACATATGTTGAAATGGCTCCTCACCCAACTCCCATATTAAGAGACTGAATACTACATATCTGAGGGAAAATGACTAGTTAAGCATGTTGATGTTTGTATATACAAAGGGGGGTGTCGGAGGGGATGGAGAAAGCATGGGGGCCCCGAATTGGGGGCGGGGAGGAGTCACATGGAGGGTCACGTGCGGAGGTCACGTGCCCCCCTTTGTGTCCGTCCCATGAGTGCAGTACCAGCAAGAAATGATTTCTACTTGCACCACTGCATATACGTATCAGTCTAACCTGTAACAGATATAGGTATAGATATGCACAATGTAGCAGAGCCACTCTTATGTTTGGAAACTTATTTTTTTATTTCCTGCCTTTTGGGGTTCAAATTTTCCAATTTAATGTTGCACTAACATAGGTTTTTGTACTTGGACACAGATTTGCTCTCCGAGAGGCGACACAGCAGGGGGGCATGCAGGTTTACCCCAGCAGCCGGCCTGAGCGGGAAGTGGAAGGGATGGGGACATAGCTTCTTCCGGCCGCGCTGGGACACTGCCTGGTGCAACACAACAGCTGCCTGGGAAAGCGCCTGCTGCAGCAGCAGGGGGGCTGCCTACTGCCCAGGATCAACTTCAGGGGACAGCAGCCAAGTGAGCCAGAGTCCCCGCCTCTGGCATGCTCAGCCCCTGTCCCCAGAAGCCGAGCCTGAGCAGGGACAGGGCTGCCGCCCCCCACCCGCAGCCAGGCTCTCTCCCAGGAAGGTGGCTACTCTGCACAGAGCAGTGACTGGAACTGGCTCCATCCCGTTCCCTGCCTGGGCCTGGCTGCCAGGGACAGAAGCCAAAAATGCCAGAGGGGAGCCGGTGCAGCAGGAGGACAGAGCCTGCCTCCATGCCCCCCCACCACACACACACAGGTAATGTGGGGCCGGGAGAGTATGGGGGCCCCCGGCTGGGGATGGAATGGGGAAGAGACATGTGGGGAGGACACGTGTCCTCCCCTTTAACTTGTACTCCCCCTGCAATATGGGGAGGCACCAGTTGTCTAGTCTCGATTGAAGTGAATCAAAAGTTAACAGGCACAGCATACAACAGGGTTAGATTTGGCCAAGTGTTTTTTAAAAAAATAGAATCTTGCCTGTCACACTAAGGAATTGCACAACTCTGTTTTGTGCAGTTCCATAGGTTTTGATCTGTACCACTCCATAGATAGATACGAAACCCAAGCACAGGATTATGGAGTTGAAATAAGGTCTGAAGCTGCAAAATGGTGAACAACCTCAGCCAGAACTGACTCTTGTCAAAGATAAGGATGCTCAGCACTTCACAGGTAGTACACAGCACCTTGCAGGATCAAACCATAATTATACAACTCATTTCCAGTACTGAGACTAAAAACCGACCCGTATTTATTGAGGCTATGTGGAAATGGATCATTAAGCACTTACCAGTATAACTTCATTATTGTAAAGAAATATAACAGATATTTCATATATAACATATTTTATTCAATTTGCCAAATAAATATTATCCATTACCCACATGAGAAGTCAGAAGCTTTAATGGTCAGCCATTTTAAATAGTGTGTAAAGAAAATGTTTATACAATTTTTCTAAAACTGGAATCTCTTTATTTGATTTGCTTACCCTGTTCAAAAGCTGCACATGGGAAGCTTGGTAAAAGTGATTTTTATATTCACTGGGCCCCATCTTCATGCCCCCTCATGGTCCTACCAGAATTTCCCATAGAAGTCAATGGGCAACATACAATAATAGGACTACTGTTACTCTGCCAAGGAAAGACCTATGGAAGGGTAAAAGCTCTTCAAACAACTCCGTGGTCCAAATTCTGCTCTAAGTTACACCAGTGTAAATCTGATCTGATTGCACCACGACCAGTGGAGTTACTCTGGATTTCTACTGGTATAATCTTAAATTGGAATTTGCCCCTTCAAGTTTAAACTCACAATTTTTCAATGCTTTGGGCCTGGTGGTGTCATTTGTACTTATGCAAAGTGACTGTATAATGCCACCCTTCCACTCTGTTAATGTTTTACACCCGTTCTGCACAGGTGTAGATGACTTCACGAGGTGCAAGGCAGTGGATAATCAAGGCCACAGAATTGTTGCCTGAGTTACATAGAGCTGGGCAAAAAGGGGGGGGGGGGGATTATTTGAGAGTCGTTTATTCAGCAATTATTTTGTATTGACTCAATTACTTCCTGAATATCACTTATCCATTTTTTCATAGAATTCATAGAATATCAGGGTTGGAAGGGACCTCAGGAGGTCTTCTAGTCCAACCTCCTGCTCAAAACAGGGCCAATCTCCAATTTTGCCCCAGATCCCTAAATGGCCCCCTCAAGGACTGAACTCACAACCCCGGGTTTAGCAGGCCAATGCTCAAACCACTGAGCTATCCCTATTTCTAAAGCTGATCAAAGACTGAGAAATATATTTGTGATTAATTTAGTCCCAAAAATGAAAAAAAAAATGGAAAAAAAATTATTCACAACAAAAAATTCAGCCCACCCAAATTCCACAGTCTAATAGAACTCACTCCAAAGAAATGTTTCCTTCTATGCAATTTAAGTCCCACCCCCCCACCGCATTCAATTACATCAAATTATGTCTTGCTGTCTCTCAGATCCCCTGAAAGGTGACCTGCAAAGGAATAAAACGGCTTGTACTCTTGTTTGCTTTGTGATGTATAAAAGAAGGCCAGAAAAGATTTTGCCAAAGAAGAGTTGTTGGCCCAGATTCTTCCCTGCACCCAAGATGTAGGCCCAGCTACACTGACTTTATACCAGGTAGAAGATCGCTCAAGCTGGGGGAATTCTCAGCTGAGCAGAACAGGCTGGTGAGAGCAGAGTCAAACCTGAGGTAGGGAATAGCAGAGGAGTTTGTAGTCAAGTTGCAGGATGGGGTCAATATCAAGGATCGGAGCCCAAGTCAGGTTTCAGGATCCAAGTCAGGAGGCAAGATCCAAATCAGCCAAGGTCAAAACCAGGAGTTCCAGAACAGGAGTGGTTGTGGAAGCCACAGGAGACCCATACTATTGCCTGGACCATTCCTAGAATGCCTCTTGGGTGGATAAGGGGCAGGGAGTCAATCAGGAGCCATGATTCTGCCATCTGTCAGACCCCACGAGGTGGGACTTCCCCTGGTCTGTTGCCAGAGCAGATCACGAGTGGCAGCATGGAGGTGTCCCCTACCTAGCAACTCTACAGGGACAAGTTTGAGACTTGCCTTGCAGTTCAAAGGAAATCAGGCCTGCTGTTTTTTCACATTCAAAATTCAGGACTTGTCTGCACTGGTATAGTATGGTGACTGAAGAATTAGCGAAATTATGACAATACAATACAAGAGAATGAAAGATGCACAGTTGAAATTAGAAAGGGTTGTTAGCCAAACTGGTTGGGTTTTTGGATGGTTTTTTTTGTATGGGGGAGAGGGGTTGGTTTTGTGTTTTGACACTTTGGTTAACACCTATTTAACCCAATAACTAATTTAAAATGTGAGAGTTCACAGTAAGCATCCTGAGACACCCAAGTGATTCTCCAGCTAAACCAGTGAGGGCAAAAAGTAAAAAATACAGTGGTTATAAATGGTCACAAAACATCATAAAAAAGAATAAAATATTTAAATCCTTTGCAGATCCCTTTTAGCAACTCCCTTCTCTCCTTGATCTTTGTATGCTTCATGTAATTCCTGAAGAATGAGCTGAAGAAGAGCTATGTGGGGTTCAAGAGCTTGTCTCTTTCACCAACAGAAGTTGCTCCAATTAACAAATATTATCTCACCCAGCTTGGTCTCTCTCATATAATTCTACACAGTTAGCATCTTTTCTATAGATGTAATTCAGCCACACTATACACACCTAGCTTTTTTTAATCTCTCCTTGAAAGTGACTCTCTCCAAGCACATAATCATTTGTCCAAGTGAGATTCCATCTGCAGACCACTGGCTATGTTATTTCTCAGGATACCAAACCCCACTTTCCTGATCTGTAATGGAAGAAAGCCAATGTCTACCTTGTCTGCCATGATCATGGAGGAGCCTCCGTGGATGCCAAGGATGGGCGTGAGAGTCTGGGCAGAAATGAAGTCCAGGATCTGAGCAATGGCTTCCTGGTCTGTGTCATCAGCAAACACCACACCTTGAACCTTCCGGTCTGACATGAGGTCACAGATGCGGGTGATGATGCTCTTGGGATCTGTCTCATTCATGGCCACCAGTTCCACTCGGGGCACCACTGAGAGGTGGTGGAAGTCATCTTTCTCGTGGGCGTCCTTGATGGCCACTTCGTCTGAGGTCCCCACCAGGATGACAGCAACGCCGATACTGGGGTGGCTCTTTTGGGCATAGGCCCCACCACCCGTCGTTGCTAGGACTGCCAGCACCAGCCAAAACTTTGGAGAATAACACTCTGCCCTGGGCCTCATCTTCAGCTCTTACACTCCCTGAGAAGAAAAGAGAGAGAGAGAGAGAGAGAGAGAAAAGGAAGAGATTAAATGAGAAGTCAGTATAGCACTCAGCCTCTAATGTATGTCAGTGGTGCATCTAGTCCATTAAACCAGTCTTTCTCATTGGGGCTACACAGAGGTCTTCCAGGGGGTACCATCAACTCATCTAGATATTTGCCTAATTTTACAACAGGCTACACAAAAAGCACTAGCAAAGTCAGTATAAACTAAAATTTCATACAGACAATAATGTGTTTATACTGCTTTGTATACTATACACTGAAATGTAAGTACAAAATTTATATTCCAATTGATTTATTTTATAACTATATGGTAAAAAATGAGAAAGTCAGCAATTTTTCAGTAATAGTGTGCTGTGACACTTTTGTATTTTTTATCTGGTTTTGTAAGCAACTAGTTTTTAAATGAGGTGAAACTTGGGGTACACAAGACAAATCAGACTCCTGAAAGGGGTGCAGTACTCTGGAAAGGTTGATAAGCATTGCATTAGATCACCTCCTGTTGGATCAAACCGTTGGTCCATCTTGTCTGATATCCACTCCCTGAGCCTGATCCAAAGCCCAATCAACAGGAGTCTCTCCATTAACTTCAGTTGGTTTTGAATCAGGCCATCTGAGAGCAGCCTTTACTTGACAATTAAGAGGAGGGGAGGAAGTGGCGGGGAGGGAATTGGATGGCTTAAGGGACTGGCCAGAAAATACAAAGCACATTATCTCTAAGCCTGCATTTCATCTCAGGCCCAAGTCAACAGTGATTGAAAGTTGTTGTCCTCTAATTGACGTCCAGTTACCTACATGAAATGAGCTGGAGATGTCAGTCCTATGTCTCAATGTGTGTCCCCAGCACAAAAGCAATTATCACATAATTGGCACCAGTTTGCCCACATTTAGGTACTATAAGCAAAGAGTCAAAGCCTACTTAGGTCATGGATTCAGAACTCCTTTCTCAGCTCTCAGTATAATCCTTCCAGGTCAAGGCTGGGATGTATTGGCAGGGGCTGCCATGGCCCATAATCCACTTACCTTGGGGATAAATACAGGACTTCAATCTGTGAGACTGTCATTTGGGCCCCTTTCACCAATGCTAAATTCACTTATTTAAAAAAAAGGGGTTGAAGTGGGACCAAATGTTGATAGTGCGCATGGCCAATTACAGATTGTTATAGTATGGGGGAGATTTTCCTTTCTACGCCAGTTGGTGACCCTCTTTGCTCTGAAGCACAAGAATAAATAAATCTCATACATTTTCATTTCTAGTGTATCCACAGATGTTACTATGATTCATAACCTGCAAATGTCTATTCTTTTTTTAAAAACCATGGAAGTTAGAAATGGAAGAGTCCTATTCCGTCATCAGTCCATCCCTATGCAGGACCGTTCCCTACAGTATAGTTTATAGGTTTTATCCAGTCTCTTTGTAATAATCCTTAGCATTTATTTAGCACTTTACAAACCTTAACTAATTAATCCTCCCAGCACCTCTCTGAGGTAAATAGTATTATCATCACTTTACAGATCTGCAAACCACCACAGAGAGCTTTGTCCCAGACTAGGCTGTGGCCATAGAAGAAGTCAGGAGCAGCCAGAATTAGAATACAGGAGTTCCTGGGTTCTCCGTTCCACGCTCAGACCAAACACCCACATCACTTTCTCAAGCAGTTGTATGTATTTCAGGTTATGGAAGACTGTTCTTCAACCCTATCAATCTCATTAAGCTATTTACCTCAAGATTCCATTCTGCAATGGTTAAACAAACATGGCGTACACCAGGATGTCTTCTAAACTGCACCAGCTGCTCTCTTGCCCTGGTATTGTGAGAGAGCGTAAATAGGAGGATCCAACTGGACCTGTCTATACCATTCATTATTTTGCTTACCTCTATCAAAATCTCCTCCCCTCGCCAGTTACACAGATAGATATTCATAACAGCTGTAATGAGACTGGTAGGACCTTAGAGAACAACCCGCCCTCCTTTATATGTTCTGTTGTCCTAAACAGAGCCAGAGGCTAACAGGACAATATTGCTTGCATGGTCACCTAAAGGCTAGTTTTCTGCCCTGATATGGAGGAGAACTAAGTTCAGTTTCCTGGTCTCTCTTGCCCAGGGCAGGCGGAGAGCGCACACACTGCATTAATATTACTAAATTAATAAACAGATAATAAATATTCACAGAGGGAACCAAATCCACTTAGAGGCTGAACAGACCAGGGGGAGGGATAGCTCAGTGGTTTGAGCATTGGCCTGCTTAAACCCAGGGTTGTGAGTTCAATCCTTGAGTGGGGCCATTTAGGGATCTGGGGCAAAAATTGGGGATTGGCCCTGCTTTGAGCAGGCAGTTGAACTAGATGACCTCCTGAGACCCCGTGCATGTGAAACATCAATCAGCTCCAGCCTTTTTACTGGATTCTCCTTCTGAGAACAAGCTCACAAGAAGGAGTGAGACACTTCAAGAGTTCAGCAAAATGAATAGCTAACTTCATTCCAGCAGGACTGTTATCCTCCAATTACAAGTTGCTAAATTAGATTCCTTCACAGTGAAACGTGGTCCCCACAACTACAATGCTTTATTAACTTTAATGCACTCTATTCTCGCTCACTCGCCTTAATGTTATATTTGTTCTCTTTAAAATACGTCTCCTGTGATTTCTCTACTTATTTTCACACATTATAATGCACTTGGTTATGCAATGGCTAGTTGTGATGCCCAGAGAATAGAATCTGGTTTTACAGCACATACTTTCATACTGATTATTTTGAAATGCTTTACAAAGCACTGAGATGGAGACTAGCAATGCAGGAGGTAGGCAGACAAACATGGCAGCTGTTCTGTATTTGCACTCAGACTTGTTTTCTTGAAGGAGGAAATGTTGGGCAACACACCACAGTTACCTCCATTTTTCTTCCCATCAAAGCCATGGAATCTTTAATTTCTTCCTGGATCGGATGGGCAGAAAGGAACTCAGGTTTACATTTATTTACAGGTTACTCCAGAGAGGTTTTAGGACTGATAATCCCACAAGCCTCAAAATGGACAAGAAAGCCAGGAATCCCTGCTCTTTCAATGGGATAAGTCATTTGCTTCTTTCCCTAGTAGAGAAATTAAGAAATTAGACCCTACAATCACAATTATGTAGTTCATCACGGTTTCTGAAATGTATTATCCACCCCACCCCACCCCCGCAAGGCCTGCATAGCTGGGTTCGTGGTGCTAAGCTTTGCGGGTCAGTGACTGCAAAAAGTGTTCCTAAACATTTGCTCAGATTCTAAGGCCTAGTCTACACTAGGAAATTAGGTCACTATAACTACATTGCTCAGGGGTGTGAAAAATCCACACCCCAAACAATGCAGTTAAACTGACCTAACCAGCAGTATAGACAGCACTACGTCAACAGGAGAATACTCATCTCAACCTAGCTACCACCTCTCGGGGAGGTGGCTTACTTGTGCTGATGGGAGAAATCCTCCCATTGGCATAGATAGTGTCTTCATAACAAAAAGTTGTGTCAGTGCAGCTTTTTAAGTGTAGACAAGCCCTAACGTGATTGGTTTGCCTGGGTTTGTAACCTTTATTATCCACTTCTCGTGTGAATAGGTTTTATTTACACAAATGTTCAGGTAATGGCTGCTACTCCTGCTACCTCTGTTCACATATGACAAAGGGTATTTGCGCCAGAACAAGAATATTCCTTGCTCATTGTTTTTAAACAAAAAAAAAATGAATAAAGTTTCAATCATCCAATCACGGAGCAGAAGCAAAGGGAGCAGTTTACAGACACCCCCACTGGCTGAAAGTTGTTCATATAAACTATTCACTGAATATGTGAAAATAACAAATATCTGTGCAGAAATCAGGATAGGCTCACTAGCATAAAAAGGGCTACACTGGTTAAATAATTTATTCACAATTAATAATACCAGGTTTAGCATCCAAGGTGTTTATCTTCAGAGGTGGAGGTTAATGCAAAATATCATTGGTATATTGTATAAAAGTTCTTTAAAATGGCTTTTCTGTAAATTATGTGGCATATTCAGGATACACAATTGTGCTCTGTGTGGGGTTTGGACCTCGTTTAGGATGGAAAACATAATCCAGGTTTTGCACTCCTGAGCAATGTAGCCATCCCAAGCTCAAGCTTGGCCAATAAAACATTTTAGAGAGAGAGAGAGAGAATATACCACAGTGTGGTGAGCTAAAATGGTTTTACAGCCTATAATCTGACTTCACCCACCATTAAAATGCAGCCACCCCTTTTCTTGAAATGTGCTATCTAGTTAGCATGGCAGAGCAATGTTACACAACAATTGTTAGGACAGGAAGGGAAGAACAACTTCTCTAGTTGAAACTGCAAAGGGAATTTAAGTAGGCAGAAAGTCATTACTCAGGTTGGAATTCAGCCAGGACACAAGAGCTAATACACTTAAAAATGCCATGGGATCTTCACTTTACACTGTTTTTTTATACAGATTACATCTGAGACAAATATTAATAGAAAATTATATGGAGGTGTGGACAAAGTACAGCTCAGTGATTGCAGATACTTCTATACAATATTTCGAAATACGTCAAGTACACAAAACAGCTTATCCTTTATCTAACAAATGTAACTATGAATAAGCTGTCATTAGATCAGTACACAAGGTAACTAGCTAATCTTGTAGGCTGGAAAACAGTTACCCAGATGGAACTGAGGACAGAGTGAGGCCTGCTAACTGGAATTCCGTTAGCCATTCTTGTTGGTAACGTAGGGGGAGCTATACAATCCAGCTCATTTCCCCATAGCTGTGTCAGCTGCTGAGGCAGCAACAAGCAGAAGGGGAACTCCAATGAGCTCTACCCACTCCCCAGCCAGAGGCAGCAGCAGGAAGGGAAGTCCCAACATCCCCTTGCTTCATCCAGAGAGAGACACAGGAGGAAAAACCGTGGAGACCTCTCTCCGGGCTAGGAGGAAGATGCTTACTGGTGCAGGAAGCCTCCCCTGCTCTGCACACATGGCTGAGTGCACGGTGCTTGCTATCAGGATACCATCTTAGGGGGAACCTTGCTAGGAAATTAGTTCATTGCTGACTCAGGAAGAA
Source organism: Eretmochelys imbricata (assembly GCF_965152235.1). Lineage (NCBI taxonomy): Eukaryota > Metazoa > Chordata > Testudines > Cheloniidae > Eretmochelys > Eretmochelys imbricata. The sequence goes on along the minus strand of NC_135572.1, from coordinate 270,997,168 downwards.
GCATATCACCTATTCAACTGCCAACATCACTTCCTACAGCACCTCAGAAGTATTGCATCCAAATGCTTTCTAGGCCCTTTCCTGCTTAGCCTGTGAGATGGGGTGGGATCTGAGTTACCCAGGAAAGAATTTTCTGTAGTATCTGGCAGGTGAATCTTGCCCATATGCTCAGGGTTTAGCTGATCGCCATATTTGGGGTCAGGAAGGAATTTTCCTCCAGGGCAGATTGGAAGAGGCCCTGGAGGTTTTTCGCCTTCTACTGTAGCATGGGGCACGGATCACTTGCTGGAGGATTCTCTGCTCCTTGAAGTCTTTAAACCACAATTTGAGGACTTCAATAGCTCAGACATAAGTGAGAGGTTTTTCGCAGGAGTGGGTGGGTGAAATTCTATTGCCTACGTTGTGCAGGAGGTCATACTAGATGATCATAATGGTCCCTTCTGACCTTAGTATCTATGAATCTATGATTGAGGTCACAGTCCCAGGTAGCATGTCTTCAAATTCCATAGTCCTAATCATAACCCTAATTCCATTGCTAACCTCACTTCTGAATCAAATCTAGCCCTGACCCATCCCTATCATAAGCCTGATTTTGGTGCTAACCATAACCTAATGCCCCACTACAGTGTTTTCCAAACTTGGGACGCCACTTGTTCAGGGAAAGCCCCTGGTGGGCCGGGCTGGTTTATTTACCTGCCGCGTCCGCAGGTTCAGCCGATCGCGGCTCCCACTGGCCGCGGTTCACCGCTGCAGGCCAATGGGGGCTGCGGGAAGTGGCGGCCGGTACGTCCCTCAGCCCGTGCCACTTTCTGCAGCCCCATTGGCCTACAGCAGTGAACCGCAGCCAGTGGGAGCCGCAATCGGCCGAACCTGCAGACACGGCAGGTAAACAAACCAGCCCGGCCTGCCAGGGGCTTTCCAAGCCAACAAGCGGCGTCCCAAGTTTGGGAAACACTGCCCTACTACAACACTAACTATAGTCACCCTCCTGAGCACTATGCTAAGCATAAACTTAACTCTAATATTAACCCTTTGCTAATCCTGAATATAACCTTAACTGAACCATGCTTAACTTCTTAACTTAGTCTGTACTATGGCAGACAATGAATACAAAGACAACACTCATGCTTCAGGACATAAGCAGATCACCAGTGGGATCAGGAAGAAATTCACCTCACCACTGGTATAGTACAGTACAGTTAGATGCATTATAGGTGTTAACACCCGCCTCTGAAGTATCTGGCATTACATATAACAGGTGAGAGGATGCTGGATTAGCTGGGCCATTGGTTTGTTCAAATAGGGTAAAAGGTAGGATACCATACTAGACAAGCCACTGAGCTGTTTTGGAAAGGGAACTCCTATATTCTTACACCAAAGAAGAGTTTTATTTCTATGTTTACATGGTGGAGAAAAATACTTCAGTATATTTAATCTTTTACACTAGCTGTTCCCTAAATGAACTGTGAGAGTGGAGGAGAACTCTGGGAAGGAAGGGGTGGGACTAATGGGAGCCTTATCTCAACACACTAACTTGTCAGTTCTGAGAACTGAAGTTCAGATCTGGTTTAAATCATATGTCATGTTAGGTGGCTTTAAGCAGACACCCAGGATTGAAATAGTAGGGGGATGCAAGTCAGGATTGTGATCCATTCGCAAAGTTGTGTGACAGTCCTGTGACCAAAGAATCCCTTAATACCAACTGACAATGGGGTTACAGGAATGTCTTGATTCTGGTATGTACATTCTGGTTCAATAAAGAATGTCATGTGAGGACTTAAATGAAAGCCAGGGTAACACTTGTTACTAATATTGTTGTGAAATGTATGTAGAGATACAATGTAATACTCCTGGGGAGACTCTGCACATGCAGAATTCATGTCCCCTGCAGATTTCTTTTTCCCTGCAGAAAATACATTATGCTGGATGGAGTTACATCTTTTGCCCACAAGGGGCTGCTTTGGCACCAGAAGAGAGGGCAGCCAGTTCAGGGGCTGGAGCAGCCAGCTGTGGATAGGGAGGGGGCAGAGACTGCATTCCTCACAGCACCCTACCCACAGGGCCAGGTGAGGAGGCAGAGGATGGTGGGGGGACAGAGCAGGGCACGTGGGGCTGCTGGGGGGTCACACAGATGGGTTCGAAGGGCTAGTGGGGGGACAGACTGGGATGGGGGCACAGGAGCTAGTGGGATAACAGCATTGAGCCAGGGGCTGAATGGGAGGGGAGTGCAGGCCACATGGGGACAGGGGCAGATGGGCCTGACTGAATGGGAGAGGCTAGAGGTCAGTCAGGATCTGCATGGGGGAGGCTCCCCAACTCCCTAAAAATCCCTCCCCCACAAAAAAACTGTTCCATACTTCTCCCACCCACACCCAACAAACCTCCTGGTTCACTCCCAGGCTCCTTCTCAGCTATTACGTTCCTCTCCCTCAGCTGCTCCATTACCCCTAACTCCCCCAAGACTTTCCACTGCTTCTGAGGGGTGCAGGAAATACAGTTCTGTATTGTAATTTAAATGAATTATTACTCACAGTTCTGTGTTAATATGCCTAATAAGGAATCTATTTGTCAGAAACATTTCCTGAATATTTTTTGTTATCTGTATTGTTACAGACATACTTGCTGAGAGGTATTTTGAAATAAATTACCAACATAATGGAAAATGGCAAGATTATATTGTGTTATTTTTGACAATAAAATATGCAGTATTTTGCAGAATTCTAAAATGTTGTGTAGCAAATATTTAATTTTTTGGTGCAAAATTTTTAATTTTTTGGCACAAAATTCCCCCAGAAGTAATGTAAGGAGTTATGTGTGTATGATGAAAATGCATTCTCAGATTCTGTATCAAGGTATGAATGACCTGCTGAGGGGGAAAAACGAGTCCTGTCAGACCAGATGTTAATTCACCTATCTCTGTCAAGATGTAAATTAATCATTGTAAGGTAACACAGTGGACACAATTTACATACAAAGCCAAAGAAGAGATGTGAAGTCAACAGTGAAGTAGCACACAGGAAAAATAAGCCACAGGTGGTTACCCTGTATCTGAGAACAGACAAGGAACTTTTGGGGAGAGTATAAATAGAAGGCAAACACCCCCTCCCATCCTGCACCTAGGAAGTAAATGGGCAGTGTATTTACATTCATGAAAACGGGATCTCAACCAACCTTGGTTGAAATTGTTGCACAAGAAACTTCTTTAGACAGGAAGTTAACCTGTTAATTAACATTCGTCTCTAGAAAGTATGTTATGATTTTGTTTTATATGGAGCCTTTTGTTTCCAATATCCTGACTTACTATCACTTGAACCTTTGGTAATATATAGAGAAAACAAAAATAAGTTTATTGAAATGCTATTATATTAAGCAAAGTGCTGGATCAGAGCTGAATCTTACAAGCTGCTGTGTATATTGTTCCTTTCAGGACAGAACAGCATACCTGATATTTCATAGAGTAGCCAGTGACAGGGGCTGGACATTACAGGGGGACACTTGAAAGGGGATTGTGGATCGGGGTGCACCTGTTGTTAACCTGCAAGGCACAGTAAGGGCTAACATAGCCCAGAGAAGAGTACTTGGGTGGCTAGAAGACTGGCGGTGTCAGGGAGCTGGCACCTAGCTAAGCACAGGCAAGACTCCCTCATGCTGGAGGAAGGGGATGACAAGAAAATTTTCAGCCTGAAGTACCCTGACAACTGTCACAGGCCCAAACCCAGAGTAGCAGGAGGTGTAGGTCAGGATTAGCAGGACAGCGTGGGTTCCAGTTCTGGCCATGCTGTGGGTAAGGACTGACATAGCAGGGTTACTGTCAGGAGATCTCTGCTCAGATGCTTTCTCCCCCTCTGTCAGAAAGGGCGGGGGGCGGGGGGGAGGGATTGATGCTGGGTCTCCTACATTCCAGATGAGCGCTATAACCACTGAACTAAGAGATATAAAGTGGGCAACACCTCCTCCTCCTTCTCCTCCAGCTGCTTTGTGTGTAGCAAGGCAGACACCTAACTGATTCTTAGAAGAAAAGCCATAGGCCCCTAAGCTGCCAGATTCCAGGAGAGGGGTTCCCAGCAATGGACTGCTAGCCCAGACTTAGGTACCTCTCTCTGCGAGAGAGGCAGGGCTTAGGACACACCCCTCTCGTCTGCATCGCCCTTTGGCTAGTTAAGATGGTTCTCTGCCTAACATGTTGATTTTGTGGATGACGTTTGTAGGCACTTCCCTTCCACATTCATTGTGTAGGGAGCCTGGGCCTCTAAATCGGCTTTGTGGATCGCAGTGTTGTTCCAGTGATTTTCTAGGTGCCTAGAAGTTTGGGACGGTGATGCTGAGCATTGCAATATCTAAGTCTCTCCATAGAGCTGGGCTTCTGTGCTTTTTGTCAGGCTGGCCCCGATGCCTGGAACATCCTTCCATACCCCTGTACCACACATCTCTCTTCACACCTCCTTTAAATCTCTCCTCTGCTCTCTTTATTCACCCAGCCCCTGCTTTGCAGACCTCCACCCCAGACTTCACTCTCGGCACTGCCCTGGAAATTTGTAAGTATTAAAAACCTGCACGCTGTATGTAACAAAAAGCACATCCCGTGCATTTTCACAGCTCAAGCCCTTGTCCTCCCCTATCCTGGCCCCAACTCCTTTGTTCACTGTCATCCCTTATGCTGTTATTATTAATTATTTTTATTACAGTAGTGCCCAGTAGCCTCAATCGGAATTAGAACCCCATTGTGCTGGGCACTTTCCAAGCAAGGATGAAGAGACGGTCCCAGCCCCAGAAAGTGCTGTGTTTCATTTAGATAATAAGCTCTTCAGAGCAAGCCCTGGACATTTATTATTTGTTTGTACACTTTGGATGTTGATAAATGAAATTAATAATGATAAAGAGTAATATTAATACATTCAGAAAGTGAAGGCCCAGAGGCTACTGATATCTGAGGGTGAATAAACAAACCTGCCACCCCGTGATTTGTGCAAGATCCATTCAGGACAGGAATGAAAATAATTCACTCTGGAAAGTCCGAAGGGAGAAAATTGCTGCAATTTAGATTATTTTAACCATATTTGAAACCCAGTTACATTCTGACCGTGTTACACAAATTTCTCTCTGCAATAATAATAAAACATTTCTACATGTCCTATGAGTTTAGTTCTTCTCTTCCCCTCCATCACTCTTTCTTTCTCAGTCTTTTTCCCACCAATTAATTTTTCTAACATTCAACTTTTCTGAATTTCCCCTCTCTATTTCTCTCCCCCAAGTCTGGCTTTCTCTTTAGCTTTCAGTTTTGTTTCCCTTAGTATTTTCTCTTTTATTGTGGAATGTATTATGGACCTGAGCCAAAGCCCACTGAGGTCAACTGGAGTCTTTTCACTAACTTAAATTATTTTTGATTTGGGCCCTATAGTCACTTTTTTGTTCCTTTTCTTTCAGCCATTTCCTTCCCCATTAAGTTACATACAGCCTTGAGCCACAAAGTTTGGATCCAGATCCAAATGTCCTCATAGTCTGAAGGAGGTCCAGAGCCATCTGTAGTAAACAGCGTTCCCTTCTCCCCCATCTTTAAGGGCCATACTGCCTGTGACCTTTGGACAGGTGTGTAGTGTGGGGGTGGGAAGAGTGCCAGGAGCATTTTCATGCCCTGCTGAGAAGATCTCCCATGGTGAACCCCATGTGGGGACTTCTGTTTCACACACAGTCTCATATTGATAGTAGACCATTGTAACAGAGCCAAATCTACCTCTCCTCTCTCCAAATATATATATTTTGTGCATAGGTAAATGGATGTTATCTGATCTGGCTACAGTATCTATGGTTCTGGAGAGACCAGCACTGTATACTTCATCGCAATTAGAAATGAAAATTCTCTATTTAATGATCCTGACCTCCTTCTGGCCCTTTCAGAATTGTTCTATGCCAAATATTCTTCAGCAAGCTGTACAGTTTGGAATGACTCAAGCAATGGGGTTTCCACCATTTGGAGACAGTTCCACAGTCTAGCAGAGATCACTCTTAGGAAATGTTTCCTGACATTCAGCCTTTGCTCAGTGTTATCCAGTGACTTTAATTATACCCCTGTGGTCCAGCCTAAATAATTCCTCCCTCTGCTCCTTGCTGTTTCCACCCTTACAGTATTTGTAGGTGGTTAATCAGATCACCTCCTTAGTCATCATCTGGTCACAGTATGTGCTTAGTTCTTTGAATCGTTCCTTTGGCCCGTCGCAGGACAAACCAGAGACAGTCAAGGTAAGAACCAAACTACTGAGAGTGGGGTATTGGTGACTTTGTTCTACGAGCTGGCACATGTAAGCTGAGCTGCCAGAGTGAGCTTAACACACACATATGCCATTACGTGAGACAGCAGGTCAGTATGGCACTGGCCAGTGCCAACATGTAAACGCCAAGACACAGAGGCTTGGCAGAGTCTTCAGTTCTGACCTGCAGAGCCAGACTGGAGCCCTCACTATGTGCCAGGATCTATCCTGTTGGACAGATTTGCAGCTATGAGACAGCTCCTCATTGCCAAAGAGATTGAATGATCCTCCCCACCTGGAGGGCTCAGTTACAGCAGCTGTCATTCCATGTATGTGCCATTTGAAACAAGGTGTTCAGAGCTCGCAAGACGGAAATGGGTTTTCATACACTGATTCCTGGATCTCCCAAACCGCAGAAGTCAGACCCTCATTCTCCGCCAGTCTCAGAGTGGAAATCAGATTTAGGGCTAGATGCTCTGAGCCAACTGAGCAATTGTGTGCATGTGTGAACACTCTCGATAGGCTTGAACCTGGGTTACGTCAATTTAGCTTAATGAAGAGGAAAAACAATGTAAGCCAGGTTTAACACAATGCAAGAGTGTCAGCACGCATAATTACACCAATCTGCTAACCAGTGTAACATCGCACCTTTACTTAAACTGGTGCAATTTCTGTGTGGAGTCCAGGCCTCACTCTTTCAGTTTTCATTCCACACAGATAAATAATGTGTCAGCTGAAGAACATTTATATAAAGAAACTCATCTTCTTAAAAAAAAGTATTTACATTCTGGTTTTAGCCCTAATCAAAGACACAATTTGAACCAAACTGAAAGTTAATCTGAAATTTTCAAAGTGACCTTTAGGATTTAGACACACCATTTCAATTAATAGCAATGGAGGCTGTGCATCTAAATCCCTTAGGTGGCATTGAATACCTCTGACCAAGTGTTTCTCTTTGTATTTTCCATCCACGTTTGTTTTCCTGTATTGAGTGAAGTTTTTTGATGCAGTCTTTGCCCATTCTGCTCTTTCTGTGCTTTGGTAGATTGTTGTAAGTTTATGAAAAAATAAACTAAATGTCCTTATAAAAAAAAGTTAGAGATTGGAAGGAATGTCCCCAGTCACTGAATCTCTCCCACTCTGTACCTAGTACTTCTTCATTCCCTGCACAATGCCCCTGAGGGGGAATATAGAGAAGTCAATCTTCAGGTAGCATTATTTTCTCTAGTCACTTGGAGAACCAGCTGTCATCAGTCACCACAATGCTGAAATCCCAAGGGCTGATGTAGAAAAAGCCACATAAAGGGACACTGCCAAGCTATATAGACCCAAAATATACATCTTGTAAAAGAAAAAGAAAAAAGGGTTCATAGAATATAATATGAACAGGAAAGTTTTTGTAATTTTTTTTTAATGGAAACAGTCAGAATGTTGCGCCCCATGCAGCGTTGTGAACCCAGAAAGGAACCAACCCCTGGGAAGGGTCCTCAGGGGAAGAGGTTATTTGCCTATACCCCCTTCAACGACAGCAGGCAATGGAAAAGTCTCTGCACTAAGGCTGCTGCCTGTGACCCCAGTTCAGAAAAGCACTTAAGCACACACTTAACCTTAAGCATTTACTTCAGTGGGTCTTAGCCATGTGCTTCAAGGTTGTGGAATCTCTGTTACCAGAGGGTTTTAAGAACAGGTTAGACAAACACTTGTCAGAGATGATCTAGGTATATTTATGATTCTAAGATAAGCACATGCTTAGGTGCTTTGATGAATAACGGATGGACCACTGAATCCCAGCCTGCATGAACAGTCCTTGCCCAGTGTGTGTGTCAGAGATATCAAGGAAGGATGTTACAGATGGCAGGCACTGTAAAGGAGAAGGTTCTTGTGCCAGCAGTGCCAAGACTGTGGGGAAGCACAAAGAAACAGCAAAGTAGCAGAAGTGGGAAGGGAAATACCGAGAGGTCAAGTCCATGAGATAGGCCAGGGCAGAGCCATTGACTTCTGTACAAACAAGGGGACAAGATTAAAGTAGGGGCAAAATATTCAAGAGTGCCCATGTGACCTGGGAATCTACATCCCACTGAAAGTCACTGGGACTTAGGCACCTAAGGGTATGTCTACAGTGCAATTAAAAACCCATGGCTCGCCCATGCCAGCTATTTCAGGCTCCCATGGCTTGGGCTGTCAGGCTGTATAGTTGCAGTGTAGACTTCCTGATTTGGTTCTGCAGCCTGAGCTCTGGATCTCAAACTGATTTCTATAGACAAGGCAGCAGACAGCAGCATTTTACACATACTGGAGTCCAAAGCAATGTGGCTCAGATGGATCATTTGGGAAGGGTGGATGACTATTCAGCAGAGGCTTGCCGTCAGTACCCTACTTTAAAATTGCCTGCCCTTGTCAACAACGGCCCTTTTTCCTTTCCTTGTCCCTGTTTCACTTCACTCTGATCTCTCGTAAAGTACGCCTTTGAATTATTGCTGTCATTGCTTTAAGAACAAAAAACAAGCTGCCCAATAGTGACTAGTGATTGTGGGAGGCCAATCTGAGATGCCTTACAGGGGGCTGATTGAAGATGCCTCAAGTTGGGCACCCTAAGAACAGAAGCATCCAAATCCCTCATCCCTTTGGTAAACCTTGGCTCTTCTGATAAATATCAAAGCCATGGGGGATACTAATGCAGAAGGGGGTGGGGGGGTTGTAAATAAAAAAATCATAAAATAAAATAAAAAAAATTCCCAGATACTATACACTAGAGTCCCACTCCATCTCCCACTAAAGTTAATAGAGTCTTCCCTTGACTACCTTGGGATTTGGATCAGCCCTAGATTGGAAGGAATTAGGAAAAGGAAGCTTAGAGAACAAGGGCTTCTAGCTTCAGGAGCATCACTTATCCCTTCTCTCCCTCGCCCCTCTTCTCTCTGCTATTGTCTCTCTGTTTCTTCCTCTCCATCTCCCTTTCCCCCATTTGTCTCTCCCTCTGTCTCTCTTCCCTCCTTCTTTTGGTTCACTCTTGCCCACTGGCTTTTTCTTCTCCCTCTCGCAACTCTCCCCTTCCCTCTCTGTCCCCCCTCCCCCCAACTCAGTTTCTCTTTCAGTTTAATGACCAGTAAGGAGTCAGTCATCAAGCCATTGGATTCAATATGTTTTCACAGTACATTAGTGCTGTGCACCAGACCATGCTGTGCCTGTGATTGTACGACAAGTCAGGGCCAATTCATCTTACTGAGACTTTCCATCGGTGACAGCCAGAAAGCTTTGCCAGCTTTAGGAACAAGGCACGGCATCTCCTGACCTCTCACACGGCTCAGCACTAGATCATATTCATTAGCAGTAGAGATGGAGACTTAAGACACGCACAGCCAGTTGTGACCAGCTTTAGTCATTGGCTACAAACGCTTCAAAGGCAACAATGGAAGGAGCCAACCTGGCTCAAAATGATGGGCCAGATTTGGCTGCACTTAATGCCACCTTCATCCGTTTTCACCAGACTTTCTCACACTCTCCTTTCCCCACAGCAAAACTGAGGTGCCTGACAAATTCAGTCACCGCCTCCACTTCAATCATCTTCCCCAGCAATTTACCGAGCGGCTCCTTCCCTTCCAACACATACGAAGATGTGCAACCACATCAGCTCTCTCCCTCAGGCTCTGCCCCTGGCGTCCCCACTCAATACAGTTCAAACTTCTTGGGCCTGATTCCCATTTACACCATGGCCGCTTTACTTTGTGTTAGCAGCATAAGAGCCTTAAAAGTAAGAGTAAAAGAGAACAAATAAAAGTAAAAATAAATACTATTTACTCCCATTTTAAGGGGCTTTTACACTGCCAGAACAGTGTAAAGGGAACCTTAGTGTAGATGAGAATCATGAGCCTTGTTTTCAAAGCCCTCCAGAACGTGCCTCAGCCTGCCACATGGCCTTCTCTCTCCTTGGTGACCAGGTGTCCAGCTTTTGACCGGAACACCTGATCGAAAAGGGATCCTGGCGGCTCCAGTCAGCACTGTTGACCGGGCCATTGACTTTCCAGTTGATGACGGTGCCGCACAGTGGGGCTGGCAGGCTCACCATGCAGCTCCCGGGAAGCAGTTGGCATGTCCATCTCCTAGGCTTAGGGCCAGGTGACAAGAGGCGTCCACGTGCCGCCCCAGCCTCCACCCACAGGTGCAGCTCCCATTGGCCAGGCAGAGCAGGGGACGAACTAGTGGCTGTTGGGGGTTGTGGCATGCACCTCTCCTGCTGCTGCTGGCCCTCTTCTCCTCCTCATGCTCTTCCTGTGGCTGGGCTTGTGCGGCAGCACGTGTCCTGTGGCGGACCGCAGTCTGTTGCCCCATCACCGTCACCCAGGAATTTGAGATATGTATCCTCGTCTCTGAGTGCTGGGAATGGGGCTGCAACCCCATACCCCTCACTGCATCCCTCCCTGTCCCAACCCCCCCGAACCTCATCCCCCTCACTGCATCCCTCCCTATCCCAACTCCCCCATACCTCCAACCCCCTCACTGCATCCCTCCCCATCCCATCCCGCCCTGTCTCCCACACCTACCCATCCCAGTCTTGTACCACTTACAGTGCTCTCCCACTCATCCTCTCCACCTCCCAGACCCACCAGCCCCCGTCCCTCACCCCCCACAGCCCTGCACCCCATTCACCTCCATACACTGCTGCACTCCCATTATGTCCCTATACACCCCTGTGCCCCCCACATCCTCATGCACCTGTAGCCTTCTGCTTCCTCCTGCATCCCCATCTACCCCACATACCCCCCCACCTTCTCTCTCCTTCACTGCCCCCTTCTACCCCGACCCTGCTCTTGTCCTCTTTCCCTCCCAGTCCTCTCTTGTCCACGCCCCCTCCCCCCCAATCTATTTCCCTCCAGCCCACTCTCCTCCCTTCCTGGCTGGGTGTCTCTGTGTAGGCAAGTGTGTGCATGCATGCATTGTATGCGTGTAAGAGACTGTGTCTTTGTGTAGGGAGGTGCATGTGTGTATACCTGTGTGAATAAAATTTGCAGCCTAACTCTGATTTTTATTCCTTTTGCTGGCTTGTGCACAAAAAAATTGACGACATCAAATATATGTGTATTCATTTCATAACAAGTTTTTAAAAGAGACGGGAACTCTAAAAGAAACGTATTATTTCTTAAAAAGTGAATGTTGTTGATTAGTAATTGCAGAAGAGCCAAAGTATCAGACATTTCTCCCCACCTTTGTCTAGCTTTATTATAAACTTTGTTGCAGACTCTTTTTATGTTTATGTCCAGTACCTGCCACTCTGGAGCTCTGACCTTAGTTGGGGTCTCTAGGCACAAAACAACAATTATAATCATAAATAATGTGGAAGTATGTGTGTTAATGCATGCTAGATGTGTACACATGAATACATGTGTGTATCTGCATGTAGGTGTGGGAATCAGATGGATTTGTATTTGGGCTTCAGGAGTGTGCCTTTAATGGACCCATTGCAGTTGTGATAATGTGTGGCCCTAATTCTTCACATAAAATTACAATAACTTTAGTGAACAAAAAACATGGAGCTGGTTACAAAAAATGGGAAGAGGGGAGGGAAAGAATCATGAAAACCTTTGTGAAATTTCTTTTATTTTTTTTATTACCCTTTTTGACTATTTTGCTGCCAGCTCTAGCATCCTGTAACAATTAAAACTGAAATTAGCATAATACATCTGTCAAAACAATAAATATGCCTGTTTGGGCCTTGCATTGAAAATAAGCACGTGAGCAAGGGTGGGGGAGAGCAAGCAATGGAGGGAGGGGGGATGGAGTGAGCGGGGGACGGGACCTCAGGAAGGGGCGGGGCAAGGGTGTTTGGGTTTCTGGAATTAGAAAATTGGCAACCCTAATCTCTCCCTTCTCCACTACCCACAGCCACCACTTAGCTAACCTTGGCATCCTTTTTGTCTGTTCATTCTCTGCCTCAGTGACTCCTCATCCCATTTGAAATCTCGGCTGAATTACGAATTTTCCTTCCTACTTTCATTGTGTTGGCTTTGTGGTTTTGTTTTTGGTTTTGTTTTTTTAAATGCTTGAAAGCATTTTGAGTACAGTTTGGCTAGAAGGGACCATATCAAATGTAACCCCAACTTCAGCACCCAGAATTAGTGGATACTATTTGAAAGCCAAAGTGGTGCCCCTTCTGAGCATTTTCCAAATCTGTAAAAAAGAGATAAAACTGCACTGCTTCATAGATTTGGGAGGCTTAATCATTTATTGTTAGTGAAGCATTTTTTTGATCATCAGATTATAAAAGCTGTAGAAGTTCATGGTATATTATCTATTGTCTTCCATTGCACTTTCCCCAAGGCAATAATATTCTTCCTGTGAGATAACACCCAGTATTACACACAGTATCCTAGATAGGATCTGACAAGATCTTTTTTATATATGAAGTCTCCAGAGCAGTAAATCCTAGTTTAATTGGGGGGTAGGGAGAAAGGTGTTGATTTAATTCCACAAATGGTTATTGGTTTCAAAGGAAAATCCCCTCATAACCAATACTGACACAGCCATACCTGTTTGGACTGTGATACTGTCATACCTCACAGGCTAAACAGTGTGATGACTGGTCTGTACTTGAATGGGAGACCGCCAAAGAAACCCAAGGTGCTTCAAGGAGTGATGGCAATAGAGTAGTTAGTATTGAATCACTGCTCTGATGTGGTGTTAAGAGTTGCTCTGCTTCAAGGATTCCACGTTCTGATACCCTGGCCATAGAAGTCAGAGATCTAATTACAATTATTGTCAAGAAAAAGGTAATTTCCTCCCAGATTTCCCTTGCAGTTTCAATTAGAGATTATATTCACTTCCTGGACCAAATTATCATATAGCGTGTGTGTGTCCTGTTAAAAAGCTGGTATGTTCCCGTCCAGAAGTAGACACATTTTATACATACTCACACACACCCCTCCAGAAGCAAATGCATTTCACTGGTAGATGCATTTTATACATACACACACTTCGGACCAGATCAGCAGCTGGTGTGGATGAACATAGCTCCATCTACTTCCATGAAGCTTTGTTGATTTACATAAGCTGAGGATCTGGCCCATGATATTTCAAGTGCTTTAGGACCCTGTGGAACAAAAAGTTCTATAGAAATTAAATTAATAGCATTGTTGTTGAACGTAAGGAATTTCTGTCAAGGCTGATCGGTCCCCACCCAAGGCAAACCGCACAATTTTCTGGTTTAAAACGTTTCCTGGCTAAAGAAAGAAACCCTTTCAAAATGAGGGCTGAAGTGGAGCTACCACTACCATACCGTGAGTCTCCAAGAGTTTGGCGGTTCCATTTAGATAAGCAACCAAACCCTCTTGAGATTGCAAACCTGAAATCACGTGAGAATAGGATTTCCCTGTGATGTTTCCAGTGCTTCCCGCTTCCAATGGGACCACAAATGCAATGGTTTCCTGGCAGTGTGTCAGGCCTCCTAGGCCTAATGAACTGAAAAGCACAGAGGTAGACATTGTATAAACACATGGGAGGAAGGGAAATGAAATGTTTGATGCCTCAACCAAATATGAGTGCTTGAAGTTTGGAGAGAATGCTCAGGACTCTTTCTATTTCTGTCCAAATTGGATTGCTCCATTCTTATCTAGAAATCCAACTCTGCAGCCAGACACCAACCTTCCTCCCATGCCAGCATAGAGCCCAGTGTGCTGGGTTGTTGCTCCTGCTCGCCAGGGTTATTGTTGAGGTGAAGGGAGCAACAACATCCAGCCAGAAGCTAAATTTTAACTAAGGGTGGTGCCAAAGTGGTTCCCCATCCATTGCATTGTCAGTTCTGTTCTTGTGAAGGGATAGGTGAGCACTGAGATACTAGTCCTGTCTTCTGAAATACTTTCATAATGTCCTCCTGTTAAAGTGGGAGTCCAGCTAGTGACAGGCTGCACTCTGCGGGTAGCTCCTGTCCTTATTTTCACATGGCAGTTCCTATCTTAGTGTTCTGAATAGCGAAAGATTACATTGCTATAAAATATCTTCAGGGCCCTATAATGGAGTAGGGATGAGTGGGTGAAACAAGGCAGTTCAGATATATTAACCAGCCCTCCAACCTTTGCTCCCAAACATACGTCTGAACCACCCACTGACCCTTCAACATTTCCAGAGGCTCAGAACATTCAGTTTGCTTTTGTTTCATGGTATTTTTCATTTTCACAGCGGCTTCCCCTCTTCCCACTTCCAGCCTAGGGGCCTGATCCAAAGCCCAGTGAAGTCAATGGAAACACTCTCACTGACTTCAGTGGAATATGGATCAGGCCCCAAATGCACTGAAATTATCACAATAATTATTATTATCATCAATTATTGCATGCTTTTCCAGCTCAACTGTAAGCAGGGAATTTTGAAGATCAACCAAAGTTACAGTTAGGTACAGACAGTCCTCTGCCCTCTACCTTACTCACACTACACCCCCTTTCTGGCCCAATGTCCTGAACACCTTCTCCATTGCTCTGAAGCACAAATTATGGGTCCCATTTTCAAGGGCATAGTTTTACACCCACAAGGAACTGCATAGAAAGAAACAGAGAACTATGTTTTTAAAATGTCCGTAAGAAGCCTGACTCCCCAATGCCCTGCACTCTGTGTAATCAATTACACCAGTGAAAAATGGGTGTAAAACATCACCCTGCTGATCTGGCAGCATTTCACCCCTACTTTGCATGGGTGTAAATGGCTGCACAAGGTGCAGGGCAATAAGAAATCAGGCTCAGTGTCTATAAATATGGTACATATTTTGCTCTCTCACTCCTCATATGTAATCGGTCTAGGGAGGTGGGGGGTAGGGAGAAGCTAGAACAACAAGCCATGTGCCTGTCATTACCCTGATTCCTTTGCTTGTGTGTTGTATTCTGATCCCTCTCCTTTTCTCTGTATTTTACCTTCTTAGCTTGTAAGCTCTTTGAGGCAGAGACCCTCTTCCTATGTGTCTGAAGTACAATAGGGCCATAGTCTTAACAGAGGCCTGTGGACACTGATCCTGTACATAAGAAACAGAATAATTACTGATATAATGAATTGATTCCTTCTCCCCTTCTTGAAAAGATCAAGGACTGAATCAGACAGCGGCTGACCTCCCTTCTGATCCTAGCAGCCGGGATGACACACGCTGGTAGCCTATGTGTTGGGAAGCTCGCACCCATGCCTGCCCTGTGGAGAAAGAACTTCTCCAGGGCTGTCAGTCCTGTGGCTTCACCCCTGCTAAAATTCACTTTAAAAAAAGTGGAAAAGGAGCAATAGCCTAAAGGTAGAAATGAAAAATTTCAGGTGGCAAGACATTACGGGGGAAAATGAGCAATTAGGCAGTGGCACAGACTCCCCAAGGGAGGTGCTTTAGAGCTAGTAACTGTAGGTAAAACATCTGCAGGGAAATAATCTGCCTGATGCAGGGGAATGGACTAGATGGGCCCAGAGGTCTTTTCCAGCCATATAAACCATGAAAAATGAACCAAACAACTTCACCCTTCACTAGTTATTACTCTTTACAAAACTCACTGCTGTTTGTCACTCCTCTCCTGGATCGTATCCGAGCTAGCTGTACCTTCTGGCTGCTGAGTTGCGTCTCTATTCTGATTGAATTCTTATGATTGCTCTGCTCAGCCCGGCCCCTGACCCCAGCCAAGGGGTTCAATGGCATCTGCCACAGAGTGAACAGAACAGCCTCCTCCAGTCTCTCTGGCAAGATGGCTCTGGTCTCCTCTCATTCCTCTGCTGTGAACTGCAGTGCCCTGCTCTTCATAAGAGGAAAGCAATCTACACACATTTCTCTGAGCTAGATCATTCCCTTCTATATGAGGTGGGGGAAGGTGTGCACCCCCTCCCATCAGTGATAACAATGTGGAGTTACTGTCGCCCTTGTGCATCCCCAAGAGCCACCCTCAGGTGCAGTAGCAGCTGTGGTGATGATGAATGGCAATCACCATACCAATAAAAGTACAGAGTGATAATAACGATGCATCACCAGATAGCTTGACAGTGCAGGGAGATGGCCACAGCAGCAAGATATGTCCTCCTACGCAACCAATCTAGGCATTGCTCAAGATAGAACAGACAGTGGAGGGATTGCGGGAGCAGCCAGGGCCAGGATGAAGGAGAAGGATGTGGGGCAATGGCCACTTAGAGCAACACAACAGCCAGGGTGAATGTGAGCAACTAGCACCATGTGTTTGCCCATGTGGAGTTATTAAGAGTACAAGCAAACCTTTTAACATGAAGACATGTCCACAGAGGAACACATCGTAGGTAGCTGGCATGGGAAAGGATGCACATCCCAAGTGAAGTGTGTAGATGACACATTGATCTCCAGGAGAGAGGCAATGAACTGGCTGAGCTCGCCGGCCAAAGCAACACAAAAATGCTGAAAGCCACAGACAAAAGGAGACCAGGCTGGGACAAAGCCCAAAAGAGGCACACCAGCAATGATGGGTGCATAACACCAGCCATGAATAAAGCCTACAAACTCAAAGTCGTGGCATCCCAAACACAGCCATAGAATCTGAAAAAGGCAGCCTCTGCTTGTTGTGAATGTATCCGTGCTCCACTTTTCCCATGCGGGCCACTTTTCCATTCTACATTTGAAGAATGCTCTTCTACGGTGTACTGGGGTAGGAGAGGAAGAGGGATGAGCAGCACTGGTTATTTTCCCCTTTGCCATGCACGTTTTTTCCCCCCAAGTGACACTCCCTTTCTAGTTGCCGCACATTCCGTGCACGGAGCACTCACATGGAGATGCCCCCTTTTTTGTGTACATTGTGCTTTCTTTTCCTGTTCCAATTTAAAGCTGCACCTTTTCATGTTCCTGATCATGCCAATCAATTGCATAGATACTACTCACATTAAAGTTCATGGGAGCTGTGAACCCACGGCTAATGGGGTACTGGGCTGAGTAGTGCCATTCTCTCTCTCTCTTTAAGAAGGTTTTAACCTTAAAGGGACAGACCTTTAGCTGCCCCCTCCATCACAGCAGAGCAGCTGGCATATCATGTGAAGAACAAGCTGAGCAGTGCCCAGGTAGAGGGGATGTGTGATGGAGAGAGAGGAATGAAAGGAGTTCAAGAGTTTTCTTGCCCTCTCCTCAGTGTGCATTGCCTGGACTGAGGGCTGCCCGCATGAAAAGCAAAGTGTCAGCATAGACATACAGTGCTTGTTTCTGGTTGTTTGTCCCCAGGAAGGCTGGAGTACTCATTAAGATGGAGCCAGTGCTGCCACTCCTCCATCACAGGTTGACATCTACTCCAGGTGCAATTTACACAAACACACACTGGTGAATAATAATCAAGCTACACTGCTTGCCACTCACATGAAAAAGAGAGAGGGGAGAGGAGGAAGCAAAAGAAGAACGAGATGGAATGAAAATGGGACAGACTAAAGGTGAAAGACAGAAAGGGACAAAGGAAAGGGGGGGGGAAGGGACAGATACAATGAAGAGATTTCAGCAAACATCTGGAAAGTAAATCTCCCAACATTTAAAGCAAATGATGCATGAAACACACTGTCAGGAATATGGTGCCCAGAATCTATCACTGATAAATATTTAATCTGATTGGCAGGGAGCTGTTAGAGGCTGCTGGAGAGCTTCAGGTAAACTAAATATGTCAGCACACAGTGATAGACCCTGGCACCCAATCATCCCATCCACAGCACCCACCTGAAAAAGACATGCAAGAGTACCAAAAAGTAAGGGAAAACAGTATAGGAAATCCCACACACATGCTCCCCTGCTCCCACTATGAACTGGTAAAGGGCAGAACAGCTTGTGTGGGATGTGCTGTTGGAAAAGTCTCATGAAAAGCATCCTGCCCTTCACAAGCATTGCAGACACATACAAAGTGTGTAAATTAAGGCAGTCTCCAAGAGCTTTAATTTGATCATATTTCCCTGCATGAAACTGTTCACAAACCAGAGGCCAGTCTCTAGATAGGCCAGGGGCACCCTCCCCTAAGATTAGCTAACAGTCTGCCATGGATTTAGCAAGTTATGTCTCCATACACGTTTGCCTTCTAATGCAAAGAAGTGGGAGCACTGCATGGCCATAGAAGAACTGACAGATGTGCACACATTGTATTAGTAGCCCCTTGGAATGGGAATTGCATATTAGCCAACAAAGTGAGCGGAGGACAGAAGGACCTGCTAGCAGCTGGTCATGTAGATGTGTACATTTGCCTATCAGCTGAGACTCCCACTTCACTGCCTGCATCCATAGATTGGCTGAGGTCAGTGTTTGTTCTTGTGTCCTGGCATCTGGGAGGTAACAATATTTATGTGCAGTCCTTAGCATACACACTAATTATTAGAACTGGGCAAAGGACAGAAATTCTATTTCATGAAGCATTTTGAGATTTCAAAATTTAGCTTTGTTCCAAATCTGAACAAAACCTGATCATTCTGAAATTCTCCCCAAAGTTGCAAAAAAATTGTTTTGGGTCAGTCAAAATGACTTGTTTTGATTTTGGCTTTTTTGTTTGTTTGTATGTTTTGTATTATATTATTTAAAAAACGTCAAAACAAAGTCATTTAAAAACAAAAAAAATTGAAATCTTTTATTCTGACAGTATTGAAATGCCCCATTTCAACATTATGGGAGCCTCCCCCCACACCCATTTTCTTCTAAACCAAAATTCCAACTAAACAGATCCAATTTGCAAAGCATTCCTATTTCAGCGGGATGCATTCTCTGATGGAATGTGGTTCTGTCAAAGTTTCTCCAACCAGCTCAACTATCTTCTCCACCAGCACTGAAGCCTAGATTGCTTGTTGTAGCAGCTTTTCTCTCTGATGCAGACCATTGTTGTTCCTGAACAATGCTGCCAGTTCTGGGCAACTGAACTATTCTCACGCTTAGCAACACAGGGGAGAAATGCTGCCTGCAACCAAACAGCAGTGCATTTTCTGGCAGCCTCATCATTTTGTCTCCTTATTTGGTCACAGTGTGCTTTTGAACATCACTGCCATATGCCCTAGTTGGCAGAGAGCAGGGGGTGGCAGAACACCAGGGTATTCTTAGTCCTCCAGTTCTACTGCATATTTTTCCTTTGTGCATGTTTGTGCTCAATAAGACAATGGGGCAGTAGTGTGCGGGAATGGGAAGAGGCTGCCAGTGTCTGAACTGAGGGTTCTTTGGAGTCCCTTTGAAGTTCTGCTGCTGATTTCACTGTCCACTCCCCAGGTCAGAAGAGAATGGGAGCACTTAGGCTGCTGGGCCAGAACCCTAGTGGTCATTCCTCTCCTTTGCCATGAAGAGGTCCAGGTTCAATTCCTGACCATTGGCTGATTATGGCAAAGACCAGGGGCCTAATCCTGCAAGTATTCCATGCATGCAGAGGTCTCTCTGTGCAAAACTCTTGCAGGATTGGGGCCCTGAAGTGAAGTCTGGTAGTATAAGTCACCTACCGTATGCCCTCTTCTTCATTTCTGGCTGCTTCCCTGGCCTGCTGCAGCTCTTCAGTGAGTTGATCTCATCTGAACGTAGTTAGTAAAGTGTTTTTCTGCTCTGTACGATGCTCTTTTTAATATTTAACTTTTTAATAAGTGCCATTCTGGTGAAGGCAGTAGAATTACAGCTCTGGAAGTCAAAATCCTTTATCCAGAGAAGAGATAAAGAGCTTTTGTTTTTATTTTTTTCCATTTCTATAGCACCTTCAGTCCAAGAATCTCAAAGCACTTTTGTCACTTTGGCCCCCGTAAGAGGAAGTGGGGTCCAGTGCACCTGTGACTGATTGCCTACTGCCCAATTGGGCTTAAGGGAGAGAACCTGGACTTCATAATGGAGGCCCTTGACAGGAAACAAGGAGGCAAAAAGAAAGCTAGTAAATCTGGTAAAAGGGCATCCAAAATCCTGGGCTAGAGAAGAAGCTTGCCTCCAGGGAGCAAGCCCTGAGAAGATATCCATCTGGGGAAAGGTGGCAGGATACATAATATGTAACAACTAAACTTCCTCTCCAGAGGGAGAGCCTGGACAGATATCACCTGCTGAGAAGGCAGCAAGGTGTTCAATTATTGAGCACTGTGGTTTAAGAGGAAGAGAAGCCCAAGAAAAGATGCACTAGAAGAATAGTAAGGAGAAAGAGAGACTGTTATTGTCTCTGGATATTAGGGTTTACAATAAGGTGAAGTCTCCTGTTTGTGGGAAAAAGAAAGTGGCATTGTGCCAATAAAGAATCCCTGCCTGGGCATAAACACAGAAAATCCTGGCATAATACTTACATGGAAGCCCTAAAATCTGGGGAAACTGAGGCAATCAGGGCCCTGCATAGCCATGCTTGGCCAACTTGGGGCACAACAGGAAAAACAAACCCTTTGACAACTTTACAAATATTAATGTTTAGTTTCATAACACATCTGTGCAGTAGGGGTATATCATCCCTATTTACAGATGAGATATCTGAAGCACAGATAAGTTAGGCAACTAGCTTAAGATCACAGACTGAGTCAGTGGCAAAGCCAGGTATAGAGCCCAGATCTCTTGATACCCAGTCCCATGTCTTTATTATAAGGCCCAGCTTCTTCCCTATAGCATAGGAAATGGCAACACAATTTTCCCCATGTACACTGCCCCTCACCAAGATGCCTCTGCTCTGATTGTAAAACAATTACTTCTTGGATAAAAGTGAAGTTCAGTCTCCTTGGTCTTGGACTCCCTCATAAAACTACTAAGGAACTAATAGTTGTTGTGCCACTGTGATAGTGAACCTGTGATACACAGACACCTGCTCACTAGAAACTGGGCTAAAGCCACTAGTTTGTCACACCGACCTCTAAACAATTATCAGATGACAACAATTTTTGGTTACTATTTATATGGGGCTATTACCTATACAGTTCCAATCAGCTGAGATGTTCTAGAGACAAAAAGTTTTATTCTTTATCCTTATCTCCCCATTTCACTTTCAGTTACCCCCACCTTAATAGTTTCAGGAAGTTAATACAAATATATCCCAGGACCATGCAGTCTTAGTCTCTGAGAATGGGCTTTCCTTGAGAGATTTCCAGGACTTCCTGAACTTGACTCAGTCAGAAATTCTCCAGGGACAGCTTTTCTTTATGGCACTTCCCCTGTCCTCGTCAAACTCAGGACATTAAGTGGCACACAGGGATTTTTTTTTAAAACGTTAATTGAACCATTTCATATCTCAAAAAAGAATCAAGTTCAGGGTTAAAAGTCCAAGCTCATTCTTGCTCCATGGGAACTGGTTCACCCTTGCATTTCTTATAACAAGGGCAAATTAAATCTAAAGGAGCCATTTGCACAGATTCACAGTCCGGGGGGGGGGGGGGAGGGAGGGAGATATCCCCAGTATATATTAAAACAGAAGCCTTAACAAACATGTCCTAAAAAAATAACCTTCACTCAGAAAGCATCGAGTACCGCATGATCTGCAAGTTCAAGAGCCATTACAAAGACAATGAAAGCATATGGGTCAGGGTGGGAAGGGACCTCTGTGTGAGCAGCTGATTCATTTCTTCATTGTGACAGGACTGATTTCTATATCCCAAAATCATGCCTGATACCTGGGTGTCTAATCTCAACCATGAGTATCTCCAACCATTGCAATTCCTCCACACCCTCTTACTGGCTTCTTCGGTCATCCAACACTTAGAAGGTTTTCCCTCATACTGAACCTGACTTTCCCTGCCTCAGCTAAGGGCCCATTTACTTCCTGATCTGTCCTTAGTGAGTAAAGAGAATAATTAGCCCCTGTCCTCTTTCTATAATAACCCTTTACACATTTGTACAGTTAAGTCTCCACCCACAGTTGTCTTTTCTCTTGATTGAACACAGCTGCCTCTCTTAACCTTTCTTTAGAGGACTTACTGCGTAAAACCTTCAGTCGTTTTCATTGCTCACTCCTCCCAACTCTAGTCTACAACTGTCTTTTTAAAATGTGGCACTTCTGAGATGAACCTCAACCTCTGCATGAGGCTTAACCAGGACCAAGGAGAGTAAATAATCCATAGGGTCAAAAAAATCAGTGCAGAGGGGGGAACAGAGAAGGGGGGAAATCCTAGCAAGACATCTTGTCCTCTCCCTCTCCTCTATTCCTGTACTGGCCAACGTGGGTAGAGCCCTGCAAATCTGCCGATATCCACGGACAATGTTTGTGGACGGCAGATTGGCTGCAGATACAAATTGTATATCCACACAGAGCTCTAAACCTGGGATTGTTCTCTATATAGCACGTGCTCCACTGTTTTGTTGATGGAGCTTCCACCACTTCCCTTAGAAATTCTCCTACAGCTTAATACACCTCACCATTAGGAATTGTTTTCTGGAATTCAGACACCATTCTCTCATTGTCCTATTTCACTTCATTGCTTTGTGATAGCCAGTTTCCGTTCAATTCTATTTAGATTCTTATACCACTCCCATTCCAATGGTATCTGAGCATCTAACCAACAACTGCCTGAACCACACTCAAGGATTCCTCTCGTTGTGGTGTTTACATTCTTAAACACACAGTTTTAGGCAGTTATCATGTCTCCCTTTTAATTGTGATTTGGCCAAGCTAAATGTAATTAGTTATTTTAATCTTTCCCCTTAGATCAATCCCTCCAGCCTCTTAATCCTTTTTATTGCTCCACTGAATTCATTCTAATTTGCTGCCATTTGTGTGGCACTGAGTTGTCCAGAAATGAAAGCAATGGTCTAGGCACAGTCTTACCAGTGATATGTAGAAAATTAGACTGTCTACCTGCGCTGTGATAGTCCTGTTTATGCAACTCAAAATTGCATTGCTTTCTTTGTTACCATTTTGTATTGCAAGCTCATATCTCATTTACTGTTCATAATCACGCTGTTTTTTTTTTTTTTCCCATTACTGCTTTTTTCCCTGACATTACTGCTTTCTACCTCCCATGGAATATCTGTGTTTACTTTCTACATGACTGCCTCCTGTTTTTAAATGCCTGTTATTCACTTTATTATCTACTCTCTCAATCTCCAAATCCTGTCCTAGGTAGGGCTGTTCAGAGAATTCTCACTCTCGCTCAAATCTTTGATTTCAAGGGGAATATTATCATAAAGCAAAAAAAAAAAAAAAGCACAGGTTTGGCTTCAAAGTCAGACCAGGTCACAGCTCCACATTCACAAGACCATACCTATTTTTCCACAGGCCCGGCCCAAGAGCTGACAACCCCTCACTGAGACCCAGACGTTTATCTGAAATGCTAGAGATTTGTAATGTTCATACCCTTTACATTCACCTCAAACAAACAGGGCCATGTCATAGGGTGTTTCTGAAGCAAAGGCTTTTTTTTTACCACAGGTCTTTTCCTGAAATTTCCCATCCGTGCGGGGCAGGGACCAGACGAACCTGCGGTCTGCCCCCCTTGGGAAAGGCGGCGCGGGGCAGTCACGGCAGCGGGACAGGCGAGCGACCCCGCGTTTTAGCTTAAGGGAAACCTCCCTGCCCCAGCTTTTCTCCTCTGCGGGGGGGACGTGTCCCGGTGGCTCTGCCTGGGGAAGGCGCGTGGCCCTGCTAGAGCAGGGTCAGCCTGAGCGGGAGCCCGGGCTCATCGCCCGGGGTGCCCGGCTGGTAACCGCGCGGGGTGCAGGCATGGCCCCTGCTGCAGCGGGGCTGGCCCGCGAGCGGAGCCCGGAGCGGCTGCGGCCCGCGTGCACGGCGGGGCTCGGTGGGAGCAAGGCCGGGCCGCGGGCCGCGTCCCCTGCGGTTGCCCGCCGTCCCCAGCCTTCGCGCCGCCCAGCCGGAGCTCAGCGGAGAGGAGCGGCCGGGACAGCGCAGACACGCCCCCCACCCCCGGCTGAGGAGGGGTGGGGCCAGCGCCAGGTCCCTTCCCAGGCTCCCGGCGAGCTGCGGAGGGGCCCCCGGGAGCGTTTCACTCCCTCTGCGGCGGGAGGGGCCCGTTCCCGCCCGGGAGCGCTGAGCTCCGCGGAGGAGGCCTGAGGCGACCACAGCCCGCGGCGGGGTGCGGGTGGGGGATTCCCCCGCCAGCCAGGGGCCGCCGCCCCGCCGCTGAGCCCCGAGCGGCGGCGGGAAACCCGGGGCCCCAAGAAACTCCGTTCCGCGGCTCCTACAAACGCGGCCCGCGTGGGAGAGAGAGGCTGCCGGTGTGACGGCACCGCCGCCCCGCCCCAGGGCTGGCAGGCGGGAGGGGTCCGGGCTGGCAGGCCGCACTGGCAGCCCTGGGGAGTCTCCGCAGGTGCTGGCTCGAGGGTGGGATTTACAAAATAGGGTTTTACCTGCGGTGCCCAAGACAGTCATGCTAGGCTCATTGATAGATATCAAGGTCAGAAGGGACCATTATGATCATCTAGTCTGACCTCCTGCACAAGGCAGGCCACAGAATCTCACCCACCCACTCCTGCCATTCTGCCCAGCCTAAATCCTCTCTGCCGTGTCAGCTGGATACGCTGTCCAGCATTTATCCTCCTAAACACTGCTCTGTAGCGTTGGTGCACCTGTTAATCTGCACTGTGTGCTACCCCGGAAGGAGCTGCATTTCAGTGGTGAGATGATTCCACTGTGTGCATAGGGTCTGATTGTGCAATCCTTACTCATGTGGAGTATTTCCTTATGCCAAAAATAGTCCAGGTGATTTCAGGGGGACTACTTACAGAGTAAGGTGTTACTTCACATGAGGGAGTGGCTCAATCTGGCCCTGGCTTGTAGATCACTTTGGGATAAGATAGAAATATAATATATTGTTATAGTATGGAGCATTGTGTGTCTATTCCCTTCCACCCCTTGTACTTGCTCCCAGGGGCACAATGGGGCTTGGGTCATATGTGAAAACGTAGATAGATGGTATAACTATACAGTTGTTCTCTCTCATTCAGCCCCTTTAGTGGAAGTCTAACTGCTGCACTACAATGAAACAGTGGCTGATTTCTGCCTCTTCTGATTGCTAAATTATAGCTGCTGAGCTGTCTTCTAAATTAAGTGGTAAGAGAGCTGCCACCCACTGGTACCTCTGTTTCAATTTTGAATGAAAATAAAATGGCTGGATGGGCTTTCCTCTCCAGTCTACATTCCCATGTTGTATCACTACAGGGAGTGGGAATGCAGGGGAGACTTCTATGAAGATGCAGCAGACTCCATCATAATTCTTCCTTACCTCCCCAGCAGGCAATTATGTTGACTTCCTTGTCCCCTCATCCCATGCAGCTCTGCTGCTTGTGTTTGACGACTTATGGGCCAGTTTCCTCACTCCATCATGATCTAGGATTTCCCAGGATATCAGTGGAATTTACAGCCTGTGAGCATCCCCTGAGCTGTGTAAATCTTCACCACCTATTCTAGTGACCCATGTCAGCCCATTTCCCCTCAACCAGCAGCAAGAGAAGGTCAAGTGCTTTAAATTTCCCATTCTTGCGTGCAAAAAAACAAAACAAGAAAAGCATTTATGTGACCCCAGTTAAGAAGCTGAATGTGGGCTTGCTCACTGAACAAGGAATTGTTTACAGAAATCTCAAAGGGCTGAACTAAAGTAAAGTGATCGGTTTGAGCAAGGAAAAAAGTGTAAGGAGGACTGGATGAATCACAGAAGAATACAATTTAAGGAGCATCCCTACATTGGCCAGAGGCAAAGAGAATGGGGGAAGGGAACAGGTGTATACAAATACATCTTTTCCATCTCTAACATCTGTGCTTCCTGGAAAATCATGGGTCTTCCATGAAGCAACAGACCAGAACCTTTATAGATGCTTGTAAAGTCTGAAAAGAATCACTTCCCACTGATACCACATATATGCACCCCCCAGAGGATATTAATTCCAGTCAACTAACTGATCACATCTACTGGCTCAGCCCACAGATAGGCTACTCTTTGCCAAAAGCAGATCAGCATAGACCTGCCCACTCAACCAGAGTGAGACAACTTCCAGCAGAGACACATCAGCCTGGCTTTTATGGTTCAGTCAAGAGGAAGTTGACTCCCAGCTGAGGAAAAAAAAATAAGGATGAGGCAACTCCCAGTTCTGCATCTTTTCTAAATCCTCAGGTTCTGCAGCAGGAAACTTGGTTCCATTCACTACTTTCTTCTATAACTGCTGAATTGTTGTCCAGTGTAAAATTCCTGCTCCTCAGCAAACTCTCCCACTAGATCTTGAAGTCTGGTTATATGAAAAGCACGAATCATTTTGGTGCTTCCAAGTCAGTTCTCTCTTCTTTCTCTAAACTGCTATCCTGGTTTTATTGAATGGGTTTTATCTACTAGTTTCTTCCCAACTTGGACACTTCTCTAGTTGCTTCAAAATCTGCTACTTTTGTAGGCTAGTGTTAAGTCTTCTGTATTTTGCAACTAGCAGTCTCTAAGCTCCAGATTTCACACACCACAGATGAATTTATCACACAACACTTCATGTAGGCATGGCCACAAACATGTTCCTGCCATTGTCTTTAGATTACTGGGTAATTGGAATGTATTTCCTCTCCTAGTTGATTTCACAAAGTTTAGTTTGTGATATCCAACAATACAATGGTTCTGGGAACACAGAATGTATCTCCCTAAAATCCCATTATCTCGATTAAGTCTTTAATTTTTTCCCCCACTAGGTTTCTGGAGTGAAGTTAAGTGCTTTGGTTTTCTCCCCTTAATTTAAAATACTATTTTATTTTCTTCTCGTGAAGTAATTTTATTAGTAAAGAGATACCACTCAAAGCACTTGGCACATGATTCAAAACTCTCCATTTCCAGTACAGTGCATATCCTCAGCTGTACCATATACAGCCATTTTAAACTATTCCTACTAGATACTCATTGTGTCTCCTACAGGCACAACCCATGAAGAGACCTTTGGTAAAGAAGCCAGAACCTTAATGTGGCCCAAACCTAATCCTGACTAGATCCCATTCTCATCACCAAATATTCCTTACTTTTTCCTGAAGAAGAGCATGTACTTGGCAATCCTTAACAAATGGTTAATATAAACAAAAAAGGCATATTTCCAAGGAATTGATGCAGTAGGTGCCATTAAAATCTTGACATTTACTGCTTCAGATATAGCAAAAGCAGTAAAGACAAAGGTAAAAACCACTGTGCTCAGTGATCATCAAAATGTAAGTAGCACTCACTATAGCAATCAAAACAGCAGGCTAACCAGTTTCCAGACAACTCTTCAAACTGATCTCTAGAAGACAAAACCTGATTATTTCGTAGAGGACGCTTCCAAATGAAACAGATTTCAACCTTCGTACTGAGCACTTGTAGCTCCTAAGAGTAAAGCAAGCATTTGGGGTTTGATCCAACACCTAGTGAAATCAACAGAAGGGCTCACACTGACTTCAGAGAGCATTTGATCAGGTGCAAGGCCAGCTGCTTAACTCATGTACATACGTGTTAGAATTCATTAATCCTTTAGGTTCTGAGTTACAATATTGTGCAAGCACATATCTAACACCCTTCTCTCTCATTCTTCTTGTGTGCTCTGAATTTCAAAAGCCATTCTTTTCTGGTGGTGAAATCCTTCCTCAATTGAATTCAATAGGAGTTTTGCCACTGACTTCAGTGAGGCCAGGATTTCACTTTTGGAGTTCAAGGGGTTTCTAATAGTTCATAATTGGATCACAAGAGACCTTCTTCTCCCCAGTTAAATATGCATCACTCCCACTGAACTAGTAGGCGTTACTAATACCCTGCAGGGGGATTTTGGCCCCAAATGGCTAAACCCTTGGCCTGCCAGGGGCATTCTTTCACAGTTCAGAAGTAGTAGAGATACTACCTTTCTCACTGTTCAGAAGTAATAGACACACCAAATAGCATATCATCCCATCTTTTCTACAGACTTGTGTCTCTCTCAAAACACTCAGCAAGAGCCCAGTGAGATACTCAAATCGGCATTGGGTCAGCCTGAATGAGCTATGACTCCTCAAGAGCAACCACCTCATTCACTGAGCATCAGGTATACAGTAGATAAATGACTTTTAGGGATTCAGTCATACACAGCAGTGCACTGCTCTACAAGAGGAGACTCGTGTATTTGAGGTTGTACAAAAATTGTACATTATTCTGTGTTATTTCAGAAATGATACATGTATACTTGTATCATAATGCATAAATCCCAAATGACACATTTCAACTCATATGGGCAACCTATTCTTCAGTTTCCTAACTTCTGAATGTTTAATCAGGAAAGCTTAACATTCTTAGAGTGTAACTATTTTCATGGAATACAGCAACATGTAAATTCATACACGCATTGTTATAGTTATAGGTATATATATTATTCTGCACCAACTCCCTTTTGGAACATGAGTTACCAGAGATACAGAAAGAGCAATCTCCGTAATCTTCCGAAACCATTCTGAGGGACAGGTTCTCCATGGAGCGCCCGAGACAGGCACTGAAATATCTGTTTATATCAAGGGGATTCATGCTGCCAAATTGCCACCCATTAGCTTGAAATGTTGGAGTCCAGAGAATGGGAATGTGCTATTTGGACTAGAGCTTTGTAAACTCTTCCAAATGGCATTCAAAATAGGTTTGAGAATCCTTTTACGTCACAATCGGATCACAGAGTCCACAAACTGAGAGGTTCAGAGGAATCTGGCTGTAAGGAAGCCAGTTTTGTCATGGGAGAAGAATAATCTTTTCGTTGAGGCACAGCCCTAGGAGTCAGTCAGAAGATCTGGGTTCTCTTCCTGGCTCTGACACACACTCATCCCCATGTTCAGAGCTGAGTCTAAGTAAACCAAGAGGGTGTCTAATTTAATTTAATTTAACTCCTGCCTTTTCGAGCCCTCATCCTAACATATAATTAATGTTCATGCTACTAGAATCTAAGGTGAATTTTGAACACTTTTGTGGCTGAAGTCAAATATCTCTCACACTTCTCATATAAGCAAGCCTATGATCAACAATGATATATGGGCACAAACAGATTAAGACTTCAGTTGCTCCAGCTAGTATCAGTGTTTTCAGGTGGTTTGGGGGGGGTGGGGCAGAGAGGAGTTTAAGATAATTTTAGGGAGCCACTTGCATATCATAGAAAAGCATTCCATTTAAGCAGCAGTTCCATTTCGCTGTCGCAGATTCTATCTAACTTCTATCCCTCATTCTTTGAATAAGAACATATGCTTTAAGATAGTATCTGTTCTCTGGGAATTCACTTCTTCCTGTGGCTTATTATCCCACCTGGAATGAGGACCCTCTGTTGGTTACATGACAATCCTCCATAACAATCTTTATTATCAAACAGAGGATTCTGATCTTTATAGAGAACAATCAACAGGAGGATGTGAACTCCCAAGGGACCAGAGTCCCAATTGCGTATTACTTGTCCCTGATAGTGGTGAATGTGGAAAGACAGAGAAGTTAGAACTGAACTATTGTTGATTCATGGCAGTTTTGTCAGTTATGTTTTTAAGCCAGCTTCTTCCCCAGTGTAGCTTCCCTAACTTCAGGTTTATAGAGCTTCCTCTCATAGACATCCAGTTTCTAGGATTACCTCCTCCTTATGGTTTAGAGTCTTTCACCACAGTCCTTCTACTCCTCAGTAGCATGATTACAACTTGAGGCTTGGTAACCATGGTATTTATAACCATTACAATGTGCAGCTTCTCCAACTTGAGGGTTCAAAGAGCCTTGTCTCATAGCCACCACATTCTTCAGGGCAACCATACCCTATTAGGGGTCAGGGAGAGCTTTCTTTCACAGCCACATGTTAACTGTTTGGTTTCGGTCTTCACCATCCCCCTGCAGCAAAACTAAGCATCAGTAAATCTGCCTCAGTGTCCTTCCTCTCATTGACCCCCTTACTGTCTAGCCCACTTAGTGGTCCTTGGTCCTAACCTCAAACCTCCATCTGGGTACTAAAGAGTTCAGTGATTCCGGAGGCCAGTTACCCCAGCTGAGGGGCTTACCAATCCTGTTCTCTTTCAGTGAGACCCACTTGCTCAAGGCCATAACAAAGTTCTCTTCTGGAGTTTAGTGGGGGAACCCAAGCCCATCCAATCTGTGGGTTCCAGACTATGGCTCCGTACAAGACAGCTAGTGCCAATCTCTCCCCAACTCCTTAGTGTTTCTCTGGCCTGCTTCTGCTATGCTCACCTTGTGGAATGTTCCTGTGGTTCAGTCCCATAGTCTTCTCCCTTGGGGTCCTGGTTCCATGAGCAGCTTCTCAGTCTGTTACTGAGAGCACCTGCTCTTGGGGGCTCCTCAACTTCTCTGGCACACACCAGACTCTATTCCAAACTATATGGTCTCCCTCCTTGAGGGAAAAGTTCACAGCCCTCCTCTTGGAGCTGAGGATGTGGTTCAAGCTTGCAGTATCCCTTCAGGTCTCCCTTGTGGAGCTAGGGCTGTGATTCAGATAGTTACTTTGTTCCTCAGAACAAGAGTTTCCCACACAACTGTCCTCTACGGAGTTGTGGTTCAGGCCAGCTGCAGTGCTTTAGCCAGCTTTACCTTCAGCTGGACCCTTTTCCCCAATTAGTCCTCCAGCTCAGAAAGACCAGCAAACTACCCCTCTACTCAGTGATGAGCTGCCAAAATCTTAACAACCGGTTCCCTATAAAAAGTTCTAATTTAAGGGATGTGCCCCAGTACGTATTTTTGTACCAAGAGGGTTACCATACGTCCGTATTGTCCCGATTTAAGAACCAAAAAGCCTGACCTATCTGGGAAAATATGGATGTATGTTAACCCTGCCTAAAGTTCTTTTTTAAAAAGATGGGCCTGAACTAGAAATGAGCTCCGTTTCAAATGTGTGGGTTCCCGCCACTCCCTGGGGGTGTGCTAGGGTGACCAGATGTCCTGATTTTATAGGGACAGTCCCAATTTTGGGGTCTTTTTCTTATATAGGCTCCTATTACCCTCCACCCCCTGTCCTGATTTTTCACACTTGCTGTCTGGTCACCCTAGGGTGTGCACATGTGTGGGTCCCAGCTGTTCCCTGCCCCCCTCATTGAAGCAGGTGTGCAGGGTTACTGCCCTGGGAACTGCAGGGCACCAGTAGACATGGGGCCAGCTGCAGACAGGGGCGTGGGGCAGGGCTAGCTGGAGGCAAGGGGATGCGGGGCTGGCTGTGGGCAGGGCAGGGGATGCGGGGGTGGCTGGAGACAGGGGCTGGCTGCTGATGGAGACAGGGTGGCTGGCTGGAGACAGGGGCTGGCTACAGGCAGGGCAGGGGGTGGCTGGAGACGGGGGCTGGCTGCGGGCAGGGGGTGCAGCAGGGGCTGGCTGCGGGCAGGGGGCTGGCTGGAGGGCGAGGGGCTGGCTGCAGGTAGCGGGTGCGGGGCTGGCTGTGGGCAGGGTGGTGGGTGCTCACGGGGAGAGCAGCAGGACGCAGCCCAAGCCCAGCAGAGCAGCCGGGGACCCACCAGGCACCAGCGGGAGCTCCAGGGCCAGGGGAGCAACATCAGCAACAGGGCTTGGGCTCAGGGCCAGGCAGCAGCCCACATGGCTCCCACAGCACCCCCAGCGGCCAGAGAAAGAATTACATCACTTCCAGGCCAGAGCCCATCAAAGCCTCAGCTCCCGCTGCAGGGAAGCAAATTAACAACCCGTTCTAAAACTGCTTCAAAACCGGCTCCAGCTCACCACTGCCTCTACTGATACCTACCTTACTGTGAGAGAACGGAGGCAGTATATAAACTGGTCCCCTTCCCAAGCTCATCCCAATTGGCTGGAACAGGGGAGCCTTGCCCCACCCACTCTGCTCCTGAGCCCAGGTCCTTAAAGATACAGTCACAAGACTTATTCAGGGGACCATTTCCTCTCTCTCCACCTTTATACATCAGACCACCCCAACTCTTAAAGGGGCCATGTCATCTGACAAGGATGAAATGATTAGTAGGCACCACTGTCCATAAAGGGGCAAGTCACCTGTTACACTGCCCAATCTGTATTTTCTCCAACTTGGGTACAGGACCTCCAATCCTATCATTAAATGTTATGTCCCTTCTGATAGTCATGGAAAACTCCAAATTTATATTTCACACACAGCTTTTGTCACTGTTGAGTTTGCTACCCCACTATTTCTAAATGTAGACTGCAAACATTTCTTCTGTGGCTGTGTAGTGCCTGATCTCTGCACTGTACTGACCTGCTTTTTACATTGGATTTCAGAATTTCAGGACTCTACATTTGCATTTTTTGCAATCATGAGTTAGAGATTAATTTCAACTTCAAGTTGTACAAAAATGTGAACAAGTGAAGAGAGAGACCGAGAAAACAGATATGTCATTCTGTCGCTCTCATTAGACTCTCCCTAGGGGATTGTCATCCTCAGATGTTTCATCTTGATACTGCTGAAACACATCTGACACTGGGGAATCTCCCCTGAGATTCTTAGCCCATTGAATACAGTAGCCAGTGATACTAGGCAATTAGCGACCGAGCTAGATGCAGACACACACAGGGATGCATGGATACCTCCTGTGTGCATATGTGTAAGTAATAGTGTGCATTACTGTGTGTTTCCTCTGCCACAGTGCATTTCAAACGCATTTCTCAGAGGAGTTCATTGACAGAAACCCCACAGGAATCCAGTCATGTGCAGTTAATTAACCCACTGCATTACCAAGCAGAAAGAGACTCATGGCAGAAAAGCAGCAATCCCTTCTTTATCCTTCTCTAGAAACAGTTCACAAGTTGGAAGTTCCTTAGTAGACAGAGTTTCTACCCTGTTTCATACAGTACCTTCTGAGCCAGACTGGCCCTGAAGCAGCTGTGAGTTCCCCCACAGCTAGTACAGCTACAGCACCTCCTGCTGGGATCAGCTCAGATGGCAGTGTCTGACCTCGCTCAGAACCAATCCCCATGATATTTTTCTCATAGTGCCTCCTTGTTTGGAGAGGCTCAGATTGCGGTAGCTGGGGGTTCCTGTACTGCCCAGTTCTCCCACACCCTTCAATACAGTGCCTCCTTCTGGAGACAGAGGTGATGTGGCTGTAAGCGCCAAACATCCAGTACACCTATAAGACCTTCTTCCCTGCTGGGATTGGCTACTAAATTCACAGCAATGAAAAACGCATCACAGACTATGAAATCTGGTCACCCCCGTGAAATCTGGTCTTTTGTGTGCTTTTACCCTATACTATACAGATTTCACGGGGGAGACCGGCGTTTCTCAAATTGGGGGTTCTGGCCTAAAAGGGAGTTGCAGGGGGGTCACAGGGTTATTTTAGGAGGTCACGGTATTGCCACCTTTACTTCTGCGCTGCTTTCAAAGCTGGGAGACCGCAAAGTGGCAGCTGTTGGCTGGGTGCCCAGCTCTGAAGGCAGCAGCACAGAAGTCAGGGTGGCAATATCATACCATGCTACCCTTACTTCTGCTCTGCTGCCTTCAGAGCTGGGTGGCCGGAGAGGAGAGGCTGCTGACTGAGGGCCCAGCTCTGCAGACAGCAGCACAGAAACAAAGATGGCATTACCATACCATGCCATCCTTACTTCTGCGCTGCTGGTGGTGGCAGGTCTGCCTTCAGAGCTGGGCACCAGCCAGCAGCCGCTGCTCTCCAGCTGCCCAGCTCTGAAGGCAGCACTGCCGCCAGCAGCAGTGCAGAAGTAAGGGTAGCGGTACCACAACGCCTCACCCCCAAAAACAATAACCAATAGCCCCACCCTCATACAACTCCTTTTTGGGTCAGGATCCCTACAATTACAACAACGTGATATTTCAGATTTAAATAGCTGAAATCATGCAATTTACAATTTTTAAAATCCTATGACTGTGAAATTGACTAAAATGGACCATAAATTTGGTAGGCCCTAGCTATTGTGTATGGGAGTTTCCCTCAACCTTTTTGATACCATGATCCCCTTTTACAACAACCACAAAAAAGACTTTGGGACACCCTTCCATCTAGCCATTAAACGGAGGATGGCCATGTCCCTGCAGAGCTTGTTCAAGACCAACAGGTTGAGAATCCATGCTATAACAGATTCCTCTTGCTTTCTTCCAATCCCATAACACAGCCTAATCAAGTAAATGGCTAGGACAGAAAACAAGAATTCCAGTTTGTGGAAAAATGTCAAGGTTTAGACCTTTCTTTTCATTTAGCATCAGGACAAAAATGAAACCTAATTCTTTTGTGAAAAAAATGAGAGACACCCAGAATTGCCAGGTGGTTAACATCTCCCACATCCCAAACAACGTAGTCTCCCCATCAGGCTGTAGAGTCAGTCTCCCAAGCTCTCCTGTTGAAGCTGTTTCACTTTGCATAAATCTTTGACTATTCATTGGACCAGAGAGAGATTGATTCTAAACCCCAATGGTTAGGGTATTCACCCGGGTCTTCCTGATCCCAGGCAAGTGTGTAACGCCAACAGACCACGGTCGACGGTGGGCAGGATCAAATCTGGGACCTCTGGAGCTTAAAGCATAAGCCTCTACTGCATGAGCTAAAAGCCAACTGGCTGTTAGCTAAGGCTGTAGAGCAGACTCATTTAACTAAGTGGTCTCGGTGCCACTAGATGGGACAAAACACCACACCCAGAAGGCATGTGGGTTACAAGTGCACGAACTACAGGGCTATTCTGGGAGGTGTCTTTCTGGTTTCAGCCAGAAAGCTTCCTCCAAATTGAAAATTTTTCCCCAAAGAGTTTTGGTTTGGACAAATTGACATTTTTTGACAAAGAAAACCTTTTGTCAAATAATTCCGTACTTACAGGTGTTTACAGCTAGACTTGAACAATTAAGAGACAAAAAATACAGCCCATGTCTACCTATGGAACCACCCCTGTCCTCAGGTAATATCAGAGTTGTAAAGCCAGTTGCCAGAAAGCAAATCCTCCATGTATTAGGCTGCAGAATGGGATGAGGGACATGGTATTTGCACTGGTACATTCACTGCAAGTTCAGGACACGAAATCATATCCTTTTCACCTGGTTCCCAGTAACCCTCTCCCGTTTTGAGCTACCCAAGCTTTGAAACAGTAATTTTGCAAGTCTATAATTTATGTTATCTTAAAGGATCCCAAACCTCTTTACAGACCACCGTGCCCATAAGAAGCACTTCAACCACTGTTGAAATGCGTGCACGCCTAGAATGAATATGACAGCTCTTTACCAATGAACAGCAACATTACATAGCAGCTTAGGGGAGAAGGTGAAAAGAAAATACCATATTCACATGAAATTACAGAGTGAATTTTAGGAACTCATAACATTTCCAAGATGCAATTAGATCAGGACACCAGTACTAAAGCCCCATATTCTTGTGAAAAATGCCAGAGTTCCAGACTCCATTTTATATCTATCACCTAAATGATGGTGTAACGCCCTGCTGAGTGTGTGTAACAGGTCTCCGCTCTGGGCAAGTTCACAGAGAATACAAGCTGTCACTACACCCTGCTCTAGCAGCTTGGCTCTTGAGCTCAAGCTGTAGCAGTTCATGCTTTTAGCTCTGGAGATTCTTGGTTCACTCCCTGGTGTTTCAGCCAAGAGAGCGGCTATCACAGTAGCAACTCTAGCTGCACAGCACTCTCCACCACCACGTTGGGGCACTGTGATCAGTACTGACGCAAGAGTGTCTCTACTGAACCAGGTTCCAGAGTAGCAGCCGTGTTAGCCTGTATCCGCAAAAAGAACAGGAGGACTTGTGGCACCTTAGAGACTAACAAATTTATTAGAGCATAAGCTTTCGTCAGCTACAGCTCACTTCATCAGATGCATTCAGTGAACCATTAACCCCCACTCGATGCAAGTTTTCCTTGGATGCCTCCCATCTGACCAAGCCCAAACCTACATGGCTTGTGAGATCTGATGAGAATACCGTTCCTCCAAATTAATCAGACCAGAGACTGAAGCTACTATCGAGGGTGGCAGGAAGACGACTTAGAAACTGCTGTGTTGCCTGTCCCCTCAAATCTTATTTTAATTATGATACTGCTGGTGGGAGGGACAAAGGGAAGGAAAGAGGAGGAGGCTTTAAACTAGGATCTATCTAACTTTTTTGCTTGTCTTGCCTGAGAAAACAACCATACCGTGACATGGCAAAACATGTGTTTTCATACTGTGACATTGAGTTAATGTGTGGCTACATACACTAATGTCACATCACCTTGCACCATCAATTCTGGATGTTCAGATAGGATGATGATGGGAGCCAGTTCAAAACCTTAAGATAAAAGGAGATAGAGAGAAACATACTGAGGACAAGGGGCAATGGTCATGAGGTAGTGAGGCCAAAAATACATTCATGATTATTTAACTTCCCTGCCAATGCTAACGATGTAAGACAGACTTGTGAAAACTGAGATTCTCCTGTAAACATTTAGACTAATGTTCACCAAGGTAGGTACTTATATCACAAAACATTAGATAACATTTAGCAGTTCACCAAGGTAGATAATTATATCACAAAATCCCAGAGGTTTTGAAAATATAAAGACCTTTGAGAAGCCCCTGACTCACCTTCTGGGGGGAGTTCAAACTATAGCGGCATTCAGCAACACCATGTTCGCTTCTACATACATAACATGATGTTGAGTGTCATATGTTCAGTGTCAGAGCTCTAGACTCGTTTTGGTGGGAAGAGACCTCACAAATTAGACATATAGTCCTCAGCGTAGTGACAAGACTGATCTTGTTGTTTCCTTCCTAAAGTTGCTTTATTTGCACCTTGAAACCAAGGTGAATGGCTCACTGAAGAAAGATTAGATTAGATATAATCTTGATAGTTGAGCATCTAGGTTTTAGATTTTAATATCTCTAAATATAGCAATTCCACCACCTCTATCAGCATCTTCTGTCACCCAGACTGTTCTTGCAATAAACTTTTAATTTGATGTTTAATCAAAAATTTTGCTGCTGCTTCTTCAACTCATTTACTTCCTGATCTGTCCTTGGTGACTAATGAGGATAATTGGCCCCTGTCTTCTTTCAGAAACAGTCCTTTACACATTTGCAGACAGTTATGTCTCCACCCACTGTAGTCTTTTCTCTCAACCTTTCTTTAATGTTGACAATAGTAGGTATTGTTTTCTAAGAACTTTGATCATTTTCGTTGCTCAGTCCTGCAAACTCTCTCCAATCTTTCTCTGTCTTTTAAATATATAGTGCCCAAACTGGAACATCATGCTTTAGAAGAGACTTAACCAAGGCTGCAAAGAGAATAATTACTTTCCTATTTTACGCAAACCAGTATCCTGTATAAAGCTACCTTGCTTGTGTGTTGGCTGTGTCAGAGGACTAACACTAATCTATCCAGTCATTTACATCTTGCTGATTCAAATCCAGCCTAGGTCAATAAAGACTGCAAATGGTTTCCATCTGATGGCTGTTTAGTGGTTATAGATAAAATTTTCAAAAGTGCCTCAGTGATTTAGGAGCCTGAGTCCTAATTTCAAAAATTACTTAGGCACTTAGGAGCCTAAGTCTCATCAAAAGTCAATAGGACTGAAGTTCCTAAGTGCCTACGCCACTTTTGAAAATAGGAATAAGGTCCTAAATCATCGAGGCACCTTTGAAAAATTTACCTTGTGTCAAGTGAGCTGATGGTCTCCCTCCAGTTCCTGACAGGCAAACAGTCATATTCCAATTGGCATAGACACCAAGGACTGAACACACCATGAAGACTTGATTCTCTTTTTCTCCACGTAAACAGTATGGCACAGCAGTACACAACAGGGTTAAGGAAGCTGTACCTGTGCTGGGGATAGAGGAAGTAAATCTTCAGTTCTCAAGGCTGTCAGTCTAACACATTTAACAGCAACATCCACTGACTCCTTTGATATTTCCACAGAGTGGTGAGCCTTGTCCATGGTTCTCTGTGTGCTGTTCCCATTCCGTTCACTCATTTTATAGCTTTGACCCTCATTCCATTCCTGTTTTTTCATTTGTTATCCCCCATATTCACTGGATTTCTGAGCTCTATGGCCTCTCCTTCATTTGGTCCAGGCGATTTAGGCCATCCCTCTCCAGAATTCAACCAGAGACATTCACTGACTCCCTTGACGCTTTCTTAAATGGAGGGAGGGGTGTTGTCCAGGGGTCTCAGTTTGACGTGTCCCTCTGCATCCCTCATGCTGAATCTGTCACCACACTCCTGTCCCTATTTTCTCATCATTTGCTCCCAGCTGATTAACTGTTGTTTGTTTTTTGTAAATCCTTTTTGTACAAGGGAGGCCATTGTTGTTTTTGTGGGAGGAGATCCCTTTTAGGAAGCCCCCCCAACTTACAAAGATCAAATCAGCTGACACCTTTTAGCAGCACTAAATTCATTCAGTGTATGTTTAAAACAAAAATCCTCTCCATCTGCCCAGGACTAGTACCTAAGGCACTCCTGCCTCACCGGGTACCAAAGAACTACATGAAAAAGCAATTTTAGCTCAGAGGCAAATTACCTATGGTTTGGGTTTGCTTACTTACAGTGTACTGTGTCTACTACCAAGTCACACACCTTTTCTTCTCCACATAGAAACCTCAATAGCATGAAAATTAGCGTGCATCCACTGAGCCCTCTTCCTGCCTCTGACAGGGTGTGCACACTGTTTATTGTGGGCTTGCTCATAAGCACAGAGCTGCACACATTCATTTG
Source organism: Eretmochelys imbricata (assembly GCF_965152235.1). Taxonomy (NCBI): domain Eukaryota; kingdom Metazoa; phylum Chordata; order Testudines; family Cheloniidae; genus Eretmochelys; species Eretmochelys imbricata. The sequence continues at coordinate 270,958,479 of NC_135572.1, read as the reverse complement.
ATATTGTAGGGTTGTTCACTGGCTCAGGGTTTACATACACTGATTTATTTTTGCATGGTTGTTCATGAGTGCTGGGCTACTCAACAGCTGTTTGTTATTATCAGGCGGTTGTGAGTGGTGGGGCTGCTGTGCTGGCCTAGATTGTGTTTTTCAGAAGACAAAAATTAAGCTTTAATATTTAATCTTATTGAGCCAAACCCTCTGCTGGTGTAAATCAGCATAGTTCCATTCATTTCCATAGCACTACACCAATTGACTACAGTTGAGGATCTGGCCTAATAACTGCAAACAGATAAAAGAAAAATAAAAGTAGGTCAAAGAGGAACTGGAGTCACTTTCATGACCAGTAGGAATTACACTAATGACCAGTAATGGCATCCCTTTAATTTCTGCAATGAAATACTTGTAAAATTTAGCAAATAATGGGTTCAGGCTAGAGGGCATTAGGCAATTGGTAGGAGGACATCATGCTTTAATTTTAATCTTATCACTCCTGGACCCCGCTTCTACAAATCCCAAAACTGCAATTTTCAAATGGCCATTTCCTCTTAGTCCCTGAGGCACCCAGGTCAGTTGCAGGTATATTTTGCTGCATTGAAGCAATTAAATTAATCAGCTGATTCATTGTGGGTGAGAGGATTCTTGTGGATGGGTGGGTGAAGGAGGGATCATTGTAATGGAAGATTTATCAGTCATGTTTCTCCCAGTCACTCACTGCTTTTCTTTTAAGTGTAAACATTTCCACCAGATGGGAGGCACAGAAGATTCAGGCAATTTTGGAACCTCATCATAGGGTGCTCAGATGCTACAGGAACCATACAGTAGTTCTGATAGATACATAAAACTTTTCCATTTCTATCTATTAAATCATCCAGTCTGTCTCTCTGATTAACCAGTCTATTTCCTCATGTATATGTTAGGACATACAAATTCACACCCCCCCCCCCCAATTTCCTCCTGCTACTGAGGCTGTGTCCCTGCTGACCACCACATCCCCTGCATTCCAGGTGCCAAGAGGTTTAGATGAAGGGACTTGAAGCAGCAGACTCACAGTGCTACCCAAATTTCTCTCAGGGTAGTGTAGACCATTAACAACCAAGGGATCAGCCCCAGGTTTTGCTTACTCCTAAACTCTTCAAGCCTCAGAAGTGAAAGACCAGAACATGGAATCAAACCTGTTGCAGAGACACTAACCCCTAGAGCTCTGTGTAGGCTGTGCAACAAGCCCATCCTGTGCCAGCTTGAGGGGAGCGGTGAGAGAACAGAACTGGGTCTGGGAGTCAAACCCAGGCATCCCAGGTGGCACTGCAGAGACACTAAACCTTAGATCTGTGAGCTCTGATACCAACCCAAGCACTGAGAGTCCAGGACTTGGAACCAAAATACAATTCCATAGGGCAGCACAGAATACTAACTACTGGACTCCAGAGTCAGCTGGCCTCTTTTGCAGCAAAACACAGGAGAAACAGGTTTGGTTTAACTCCAACTGGTATTTAAAATGCATAAATAAATAAAACCACCTTTTCCCCTACAGACAAGATTTTTAAGGGCTGTTAATATTCCAACATTAGGATAAAACGAACCAAACAATAAATGATTAAAAAGGCTGTCGAGGGAAAGAGAGATCTTGGTGAATTTTTTTTCTCCTGCTGTCTCTTAATGTTCTTTCATGGATGTATGGATATGTGCGAGAGGGTGATGTAGCAAAAGTTACGATCAGCGCAGGTGTCCTGAGATAATTGCACTGATCAGAGAGTCCTTCACCAGCCACTTAGGATCTTTATTGCATCCAACTTATTGTATAACCAGCTTATCACATATGTATCTATGTGTAGCACACTGTCTACTGTGCTTCTGTATGCAGGCGCACACACAGAGGCTTGACATCGGTGTAACGCTATTTACCTCAGTGGTGCACCTCCTGTTCTACCCCTGGTGTGCAATAAGAATGAGACCCACAAAGCAGGCTCGTGTGTGTGGATGGGGGGAGGCGGGGCAGCAGAGGTGGCGGATGGCGGGGACAGAATTAACACAGCTGACAGTTCAATTTTTTTCTCCTTTTAGGTCCCTGCTTTGCACCTTCTCCCTGTGCTGCTGTTCCCTGAGGGAAAGATGGTTTGAAAGTTGAAGCAGTTCCAAAGTAAGTTCGTGTTTTCCCGAGCCATAAATTCTGCCTTTGGTTATGAAGCCCCTGCATACTCTTTCCTTTGGCTTCTCCCAAACGTGGAGAAACTCACCCCTGTCCCTGGATGCAGCGAGGAGAACCTACGCTATAGGGAGAGCGGGAAGAAGAGGGTAGGAAGGCAGAGACGGGATACAATCAAAAGATTGGGTGACCATTTAACACACCCCCTAAAGAGCAAGTATTCCCCAACCCTGGATCCTCAGCTGCTCCCAGGAATGTTTTTCCCAGACTCCTGACCGGGTGAAGGTTCGATCCCCCAGAAATTGGGGCGGGGTGTGGCCGCCAAGCCAGCCCCTCTGCCCCCACAGATGTGGTGTTCCTTCTCCGGCCAGCGAGAAGGATCGGACTGCAGATCCCTGGGCCGCCACTGCTCCAACCGCGTGCCAGCCCCAGCTCCTCTGCTTTTCATTCCCAGAGCGACGGCCTGGGCCAGTGGCCAGCTCTCTCCCTGCGCTCAAATCGGCCGGCGGCTGGCTGGCTCCCTCCTTATATCGGCTATAAACAAAGTTAGCTGCAACCCCGGGGCGTAGGTCGGGGCTATATCTCTCCCTCATTTCACAGCAGCAGGCACAAGAGACAAGGGTCGGGGCTGGTCAATTTCACAGCACCCAGAGCAGGGGCCCTCCCTTCTGTGTGCGGACCGGCCTGGTGGTGCCCTGTGCGATCAGACCGGTCAGGGAGTGCGCTTGAGATTAAAATCAGTCTCCAGAGGGAGAGCGCAGAGATGGAAGGGATGGAGGAAGAAGAAGGAGAGGGAACGGAGGGAAGCGGAGACAGGGAGACTAGAAGAGAGGAGGGTGGGGAAAGGAAGAGAGAGAACTGAGTGGAAGAAGGAGGGACAGCGAGGGATAGAAACAGAGACTGGGAGGGTGAGATGCCGAGGAGCGACAGGGCTGGAGGGAGTGGGAGGAAGAGGCTTGTCAAGAGAGAAGGAGAGAGCGCAGGAGACACAGACACAAAGGGAGAAGGAAACTGAGCGGGGGGCGAGGGAGGAAAGAGGGGAGCAGGGAGAGCAGGCGGGGAGAGGTGGCAGCAGGTCCGTGAGGATCGCAGGAGGGCTGGGAATGGGCAAGGAAACCGAGGCGGGGAACCGAGGTGGGAGTGGTGGCCCCGGAATAACGTGTAGGGAGAGGCACCGGGTCCTGCAGCCCCTGGGCTGAGAATGGGCAGAGCTTCGCCTCTGTCTCCAGCCGCAGAGCCCAGGCCGCGGGTGCCAGAAGCGTCAGGTGTGGGGTGAGGTGATTCCCCGCCCCTACCCCCCCGCACCGGGGCCCGCCCCATGCTCCCAGCCCCCCTCAGCACCTGGGTCTGAACCCTCCCGGGCGCGGCCCCTCCTTCCACGCCGCGCGTCCCGCGCCGCTCGCTCCTTCTGGAGAGCAAGAAACCCCCGAGTTTCTCCTCGAATGAAAGGGCCTCTGGACCCGCTCGCCCGGGGGCAGAGCGGTACGTTACAATGGGTCTGAAGTCTGCTCTCTGCCAGCCCCACAGCTAACCCCCGGGGGCGCGTCCACGTGGGCTTGGGATTGTGTGTCCGGGGCCTTGTGCTGCAGCAGCGCGGAGGCCCCGATCACCGCCCGCCGTCAGCCCCCCGCTGCCTCCCCTCTCGCGCCGCTCCCCTGCCCCTCCGGGCGGCCAGTGCGGATCCCGAGCCCCCTCCCGGGGAGCTGCCGCTGCCTGTGGCTCCAGCCTCCGGCGCTTTCCGCTGCTGGCTCCGGGAGCGCGCACAAGAGAAGTGACCCCCCGAGCCCCCCTGCGCTGGTCTCCGGGTGCGGGGGTGGGGGTTGCAGAACCAGCCTGCTCCTCCCAGCCTCCCCGGGGCCCCAGGCAGTCACCCTTGCCAAGCTCTGCGTCCTCCAGGGGGTTATGCGGTCGGTGGGGACAGCCGGAGGGAGCGCAGCGCAGGAGGGGGGCGCGGGGCTGTGGACAGAGGGGGCGGGGGCTGGCCCCGCTGTGCTGGCAACGCTTGGTACGCGGTGCTGGCGAATACCGAGCTATCACCCCCAGCCGGAGAGATCTGCAGCCAGGGCCGAGCATCAGCTGCAGAGACCCGCCCGAGAGAGCCCTGCCCGGCCTCAGCAGAGCAAGGCGGAGGCTGGTGCCGGGCCGGTGTGACCGTGAGGAGCGGGTCCCCGCCGGGCTGTGTGAGCGGCGCAGCCTGTGCCTCTGCACACACACGCCCCCACCCGCCCCCACGCTGCGTCTGCCCGCAGGCACCCGGGGGCCAGCAGCCTTCCAGGGCCGCGCTACAGCTGCGGGCGCACACCCAGCTGCTTGGTCGGTATCCGGGCGGGGCATGTATTGTGTGGGCCCCGGGAGCTGGGGTGGTGTCTCCCGCCGGTGCCCTGCGGAGCGGGCAGAGCACACCGTTGGCTTTTCACAAACACTAAATAAAATAAAGCACAAGGATGAATAGTAGGACCGGCTAAAGGACCCGGGCCCCGGTCCCTCGGCCAGATCTCCTGCTCCCCGGCCAGCCCCAGCTCCGTGGGGAGAAGAGAACGGCTGAGAATGTATCCTCCAGCCCCTCTCCTTGCACACAGTGTGGGGAGGGTGGGGTGCCCGCACGGAGCCCTTCGGGCACTGCCTCTGGGCCATGGTGCCGTTACAAAGGGATCGGGAAGGCGCAGCCCGAGGCTCAGTCCCAGCCTGGAGCCGCCCGCGCTGGGGTCTCTGACATGCCTTGGTGACCCCTCCGGGCGAGCTCCCCACGCACCCCCGCCAGCACACCCACTCCGCGCGCAGGTAAACTTTCGGCTCCCGCCTGCTGAGAGAGGCGGCCGGAGTCAGCTGGCTGTTTCTAGAGCCTGGGAGAACGTGGCTACAAACAGCTGCCCCTCGCCAGGACGGGTCGCCTTTGGTTTTAGCAAGACAAGAGTCAGACACATTAACGAGGGGAAAGACCCGATAGCAATATTAGGAGAGACTCGGGGGGGAGAGGACCTTGGACGCGCGCCCCCTCTCACCCCTGCAGAATCCTTCCCCTCCGCACCCCGGGGCTTTATCCGATTTTAAATGACTCAAACGAGGGGACTTCTGCCACTTCTGCTGGGGTTTCCACCCAAGACACTCGCCGTCCCACCTCTCTCCCTTGTATTGTCCCGCATCATGGGCAGCAGACGTGCAGTACGGTGAAGCTAAGGGGGTGTGGTAGGAATAAATCCCACACCAGCCTAGCTCCTCTGCACGTTGATTTCCTTCCAGCCTCCTTCCTTCTGCGGGCTACTGCTCTACAGTGTCTCCCGGCCTTCGGAGACCCCTTCGGGTCTAGAGTCGCAGGGAGCGAGGGGCCGTTTTCTTATCACGCTCCTTGACTAGCATCTAATAAGCTCCAGAGGTTACCCTGGATTTCAGTCCTCTCTGACATTAGCCATGGGCCAAGGAGAGCCTGGTAGAGTGACAGCACTTTCTTGCGGGGGGGGGGGTGTGTGTGTGTGTCCCTCCGACCAGGGATCCGATCAGCACAGCAGGTTGGAGAATGGATGTTGGTTAAAAAAAACCCAGCACTTGCTAGTTTTCCGTATAGAGCAAACCCGAGACACGTATAAATGAACACGCCCCCAAGAGCACGTCTCCCTTTGTCTTGCCACCATCTTACAGAAAGACTCACATGGCAAATTACAGCCGTGCATGTACCGGTATCTCTCGCCTCGGCACAGTCAAACGGCAAGATAGCCATTTTGCATGAGTGCAAGTAGCGGCGTGCGGAGGAGGGCGTGTGTGAGCGGAGACGGAGAAAGGGACTGTGTGGCTGCGGGGGGTGGGGTAAGAAAGGGGAAGGGAGGGAAGAGCACTGCTGAACACAGCCGCCACGCCAGCACCCGGGGGGAGGGGGGGAGAGAATAAATTAAAACTATGGACTTGTCTGAATCAAGCGACCAGTAGGTTTATTTTAAAGTCCCTTGACGTGCTTGGACTTAAAATAGCCCCTCACCTGCACTCAAGCACACACAGCAGCCTGGCTCGTTTCAGCCGCTGTTCCTGGGACAGCCTCGGTCCCGTTTACATCAGTTTCACTGCATTAGGCCTCCAATGATGCCCAGGCCCCTGGTTCTAGGTTATGCACCATCCTTTTAGGCAACATGCAGGTTTGCATTTATTCTTCTTAATAATAGACTGCGGGGAGGGAATCGAAGCATAGAATGAATGAGGGAACCCAGGGGGCAGTGAAGGGAGAGGGAGTCGATTTGCCCTGGGTTGGGTTTTAATTGTCTTAATTCCCCTTCCCTTATAGCCCCCTCCACCCCCCAAAACCCAGGGAACTTTCCCCTCCATTCACTGAAATAGTAACTCAAACATTCCTATTCCCCTTTCTGCCCATCTTATCTGATGAGACAAGGGGAAGAGGAATCAACATGTCTGAAGACTATTCCTTCCTTTAGCGAGATCTACTCCTAAAACAGCATCACTGGATTCTCCGTTCTATCGCCTGTGGTTTCCCTTTACAAATGGGCGAGCAACGATGAGCTGTCAGCCTTGAGAGAAAAACAAAAAGAGGAATTTCCCTACCTTGGTTTGTAGAAGCAGAACCTCTAGACGGACAGATTAGAGGAGCGAGCATGTTGGGACTATCCAGACTTCTCTTCTTGCTTGCATATCCACATAAGAAGAATAGGGGTCGGGGGAGCAAACGGGGGAAATGATTTTTAAAAATCCGATTTGGCTATAAAAATATCGTGTGTGTCAATCTTGGGTCCTGAAGCGGTGCAAATTCAAAGAGACGAGATTCACTTCAGAGAGTGCGGGGAAGATGGTAAAGCGCAAAATCCAAAGCAATCATTCTTTTTTGCTTTTTCACGAGTACGATTCTTATAATTATTGTTTTTTCCTGGAGCCCTAGCGGATGAGGTTGTGTTTAGAGCAACTGGAGATCGGTGCTGTTCTTCTGTGAAGCATGATTATTCCCACAGCGTTCCCCACCTGAAGGGGGGGAAAGGATCGATATTTGTATTAGTGGGGTTTGAGGGAGATGAAAAATGCTCCCCAATAAAGACATGGATTTATCTCGAAGAAAGAGAGGAAAAACGCATTTCCCAATAGTGCATGCAGCCAGGAGGAATCGAAAACAGCTGGCACGAGTCTATAAATAATTCAGATACGGTCTGGTTGTACCATTCCTGGGATAGGCATGGATACGAGATCGGAAAACAAGCGAGCTGTGAACCGTGGAGAGAAAGAAAGACCTCTACTCCCCGCACCACTCTGCCCCCTCCTCCCCACACACACACCCAACACACACACGTACAAAATAAAACACACCGCTTGGAACAAACACTTAGCAAATGCAGTTACCATCCCCATCTGCATTGCTGCTGACACGTCTGTCCGTCTCTTCCCACCCCATCTCTTTCCACCCCGCTCTGGGATTGAACAGGAACTTGATTGTGCACTGAGTGTACATTTTGTATTTCTGGAGAGGTGGGGACACACACAAACACGCACAGGCAGGGAAGCTGGTGTGCTGATGTGCATCACAGGGCTGTTGGTTTCACCTGCAACGTGTCTCGTTCAGAGTAATTGCAACGCCCGGCCACACAGTCACCCTCCGAACACATCCATTTGCTCTCTGGGATTTGTTTGTTTAACTCTCTAATATATTTATAAAGGAAGGGGGGTTATATTTATACCGACGTTTCTTTAGTGAACTCATGGGTATTATTTCCCCTCCCATCACTGCTCTCGCGCAAAAACAATTAAACCTCAAAGCGATGGTAAAATATAGACACATGTACCTACCAGCAAATCCTGTTTCAACAATTTTGAATTCTCTGGGGTGGCTATTTTCCCTTTTTTCCCCCCTGCAAAGCAGTATTAACAATCCATCTCAGGCATTGTGAACTTCTTCAGGTTCACTCAAGATCTTCTCTGACACAGCCAAGGTGGGAGGCGAGCGCGAACTGTTCAGAGCAAATTTTAAAAAAAATCCTCTGCAATATAAAATCCCAGAGAAGATTTCCTGGGGGGCGGGGAAGCAAAGGACGGTGAATCAAAAAGCACCCGGCTAAAACAGCGAGCAAGTGAGAGCAGAAGGAAAAGCAAAGAACCCAGATCCCAATTGGTGGTTATGGGGTGCGGGGGGGTGGGGGGAGCTTTGCAAGTCAACAGTACGGAAAACAGGGGAAGAGGAGGAGGGAGCGCAAGGAAAGTGGGTATTAATCACCCAGTAGTGCGGGTGGGGAGATGCAGGTTGTCCAGCTCTGGAAAAGGGTTTGAATCTCACACACGCGCAGACGCACAGAGACACACACATACAGAACGGGCTCTGGGTACAAAAAAGAGAGAAATTTCTTCTCCTGCTGTCTCTCTGGATCTTTTCCCCCTAGTGCAGAGACACCGGCTGAGGCAGCTTCCAGCGTCACGGAACCAGAGGGGAGAAATGCAGGCTTATCCCGGACCCATGGTGCCTCCTTCTGGTGAAAGAATAGAACAGCATCTAGCCCTGGCTCCTGGCAAGAAGGAACCCGGAGAGGGAAGGAATCAAAGGGGGGAGGATTTTTTTTAACCTTCCCTTACCTCCACCCTAAATCCCTAGTACATTTCTGGGGAGTTGCATCTCAGGGACCCTGTTTGCACAGTTAAGGAGATTCACGTTTGCCCGGAAAGACTCGCTGACGGCTGGCAGGCACCGAGTCGGAGCTCCGCACAGGGGGGGGACTATAATTCTTATTCTATGAAGCAATAGGAAGACAACATAAAAGGAAATTGGATCTGAACTAAACGAAAGGGGTCAGAGCAGAGATAACATTAATAATCCAATTGGATACTCCATAATTAAGCCCAGTGGTTTAATTGCCGTGCTCAAATCCCCCTGGAAGCTGAATAACGTGAAATCAACCCGAACAGAAAGGAAAACACAATTTCACTTGGCAGCCGGTTTGCAGCGTCCCCATCCCCCGGGCGCTCTGTGAGCACACGCCCATTTCCCGGGGCAGTCCACAGCTTGGGGGGCTCCCCAGCTGATTAACATTAAAGTTTAAACAGTCCGGTATTTAACCCCCCACTTGGGCAGCTTTTTAGCTGAGACTCTTGGGACAAGCTGTCTGGATGGCGGAGAGAGATGTCGGGCCTGGGGGCCTGGCTGGGGACAGGCCTATGCAGCAGGTCTAGTCTGGCAGCTCCCCAGCCCAAGGTGAAGGAGAGCAGGGAGAGGCAAGGCAGGCTGGATCCTATGTGGCACCCCTAGATCTGGAGCACGTCCTTGCCCCCTCCGAAAGCCCGGGCCTGCTTCTAACCCACACCCCCACCTGTGGGGGGAACAGGAAGCCTGCCCTGCCCTGGCAAGTGTTTGGAACTAGACTGCCTGGCATCTTTGGGACAACTGGACTCTGCTGCTTGGAGCACCCGGGACCACCCCACCAGAGCCCCGTGCCTCCTCCTGCTCACCATCCCCTGAGGCTGGGCCGCGTCAATGCCTCTGGCTAAGGAACAGATGCGGATTCAGTGAGGCCCTGCTGGGACAAGACACATGTAACGTTATTGTCTTGGGTGCTTCTCTGGGGGCTCACGGGCCAGTGGCCCAGCCCCCGCGTTCTTTCCCAGGGCTATTGGCCCTCGGGCGGTGAAGTGGGTATTGTCTACATGTGCAATTCTTTACAAACCAAACCCCTGGCCCCGGCAACCACGCTCCCTGCTGAGCCGGGGTGGGGCGAGAGCGGGAAGCCGTCCACCAGGCCCCACTAGCCAGGCACAGGAGCAGTGCCCAATGTGACAGAGGGAGTTGGATTTCAACTGAGCCATTTGGGGTGGCACTCACCCCCCGCAAGGATCCTCTCTGAATCCATGCTGTGAAAGAGCCCAAGGCCTTGTTTGCGCTACACAAAAGGCAGCTTTTGTCACTAAACAGTGCAGGTATACACACTACAATGCTCCTGATGTTTCTCGGTGATAAAGGACCTATGAAAACATTGTATCTGAGCCACATGCAAAAATCTCCAGGAGCTTCAGTATTGCTCTAGAGCTGTGATTTTTGTCTAATTGTTTGTGTAGGTGTGGGTGGGTGGGTGGCATTTTGTAATGCACACATCACAGTAGCAGCAGGCACACACTGCAGAGCCATTTGGGGCCTGAGTTTTTTTTAGTATCCTGCATGCCTTGTGTGTGCAATTGTATGTCCAATTTATATGTACAGTTACCACTACTGTGTACGTGTAGTGGAGTGTAGGTGAAGATGCAAATCTACAAGACTAGTGTGCTGTTGTCCCTTCATTATGGTTCAAAAACATGGACTACATATGCTAGGCACATCAGGAGACTGAATAGTTTCCATATGAGATGCCTGCATAAGATTCTGTGCTGGAGCTGGAGCGCATTGAAACACTTTTAGAAACCACTATCAAGAAGAGGAGATTGCAATGGCTCGGTCATGTCAGAGAATGGGAGGAGACCGTCTCCCCAAAAATATTTTATATAGCAAGATTCAGGATGGCACTAGGAAGAGGGATCGCCCTTTATGACAGTATCAAAACATGCAAAAATGACATGAAGTCATTCAACATCAACGTAGAAAGCTGGGAGAATCCCGTCCAATTTGGAGGGAATATGTAGCACTGGGTGCAACTCAACATGAAGTGGCTTTGATCCAGAGGATGGAAGCAAAGTGAGAAAGAAGAAAAGCAGCATGTTGTAATCTTGGATTCTAACTCAGACAACACATGGATCTGTGAAATTTGTAACAAGCTGCATTGCTCTCTAATTGGGCTTGTCAACCATAAGCAGATTCATCAGGCAGCTGTTTAGACTTCTTACGCATATACCATGAGCCCGTTTGGATCAACGGTTGTCAATGAACCTTTATCTAATATCTTTGTGCATGATGGATCACTAGGCATTCAAGTTTGACCCTCAGGAGCTTTAAAAACAAACTTACATGTGTGGAAGTTGGTGATACGGAGCGGGTGTCGGTTTCCTAGCATTTCTGTGTGTACAAAGAAAAGAAAGATATCATGCCAGTTCACTTTTAAGTCTAATTCCAGTAAAAGGAGGTCATTCTAGGCTTGGCCGGTGTCTGAAGGCACCTCAGGAGAGGTCCAGAGCAAGTCAATAAAAATGATTGGAGGAAAGAAAGGGGTTATTAGATAGATTAGGGTACAAATCCTGCTCATTTTATTCATGCAAATAATCCATCCAATTCACTGGGATTAGTAGCATGAGACACGCAGGGAGGATTTGGCCCTGGGATAATACAGTATGGAAAGGAAAATAAGAGGCAATAGTGAAATAAAAGAATAAGAGCAGTTGGCTGCTCTTTATTTATTCTTTTACAAAAGAAGGCATGCAGTGAAACTGAACGGCAAAGGGCTACAATGAAATGCTTTTTATGCAACATATAATTTGCCCATGTAACCAGGGACACAGAATGGTTGGTTAAGAAAATAGTTTTGTAAATGTCCCAGAAAAGGGTTATATGGATCAGAATAACATCGGCAATGATACTAGGCAGGATAAAGTTATCAGTCCTCAGGATTCAAGGCATAAGTAGCTCACTAGCTCAGGTCAGTGGTGTTCTCCCCATAGTTTAATACTGCATGATTAGATGCAGTATGGGAGTTTTACACCTTCCTCTGGCAATGGCCACTCTTAGAGACAGGAATAGACCACTGGTCTACTGCCTATCTCACAGTTTTTGTCCTTACATTTCAGCATAGTTTGATCCCCATCATCGCTGCACTTTGTTTCCCAGTGATCTTGGAGTTGACAAATAATCCCATTGCTACTTAGTCACAAGCTAAACCCATCAATTTCTACAGTACAAATCCCATGTCAAAAATGAGATACCCTCCCTTTTAGGTCATCCCAAAGTGCACTAAAGCTCCCTGAGATACAGATGACTTTTCCATTTCCTCTGTGTTGGTACTATGATAAGAATTCTATGAGTATTAACTCATGTGTGGGGTTAATTAGCCCAGCAGAAGAAAATTGGAAATTCCATTTTGTTGTAATTTCTAATATCACCCCCTGCCTCCCTTTTCAAAAAAAATTCTCTCTGTTACTTAACTAAATCATTAAGGCCAAAAGATATCACTAGTTGATATCAAAACAACTAGTGATTTTGGATGGCTAGTTTGAGCCATCTTAAAGAGGCCTGCTTTTCAGAGGGCAGGTACTCAGCACTTTCTGAAAAATCAGGCCCTCTAAGGTGACTCAAGTTGGGCACCCACAAATTGAGGCACCCAGAAGCACTTGCGATGTTTGAAAAGCTTGACCTGTAATTTTTAAAAAAATAATGAACTTATATGAAAACCCAGCCACAGAAGCATTGTGCCAGTGCATGAGAAATAAAGTGACATTGACCACTTTTGTTGCATTGGCCAAGATGAATGAACTGTATAAAAATAAAAGTTATCAATGATGAAAAATAAAATAATTATTTTAAAAGTTTCTTTTGATCAAAAGCATTCAAAGGGATTATTCATAACACAGGAAGGTGGTTTTTGGGTTTTTTTTTAGGAATCCATATTTAGAACAGAATTTAGGGCCATATCAATCCTGTCCTGCCTATGGTAACATGTGCAAAAGTTAATCACATCCCTAGCTTCCTGGCATGAGAGGCCAGTTCCACTATAACATCCTCCTGGAGACAATGGGCCTGTAGCAATGGGGAAAGGGTCATGCTTTAATCCTCATAAACCTTAATGGAAAAATATATTAGAAATCCTGGGGAGTTCAGAACCTACTTGGATAACAAAATTGCTTCTGCCAAGAGCCTCCTTGTGCATCCTCTCTCCCATCCCCAATGACACCAAGGCTGAATACATAGTCATGATGCCATTAGCTCACCACACCACCAAGACCATGTGGTTCACAGAAATGTACCAAACTGAGTGAGATGTCTGGGCTGCTGAAAGCTGCCTTGGAGAAACTGAATTATTAGGTGAGAAATTAACTTTACCTGGTCTCTTGCAGTGGATGGGACTTTATATAAGGTGACCATACTTTGAAAATTAAACACCAGAACCTTTTGTGGCAACATTTTTTAGGGTTGTGAAATAGATATGCAGAGGATACCTCCTATCTTAGTCACTGTGGACAACACCACCATCCTCCTTTTCACTCAGGCTCATAAACAGGGCCCCACCTTCAACTCAGACCTCTCTCTAGGTCCTCACATCCAGTCTATGTCTAAATCTTGCCAATTCTTTCTACATAACATCTCCAAGACAGCTTTCCCTACCTATCCACACTGCTAAAACTCCTCCAGGCTCTCATCTTCTCCAGTCTCAATTACTGCAACATCCTTTTCTCCAATCTTGACAAATGCCATCTTGCCCCATTCATATCCATTCAGAATGCTGTAGCAATGATCATTTTCCTAGGCCATCACTTGGACCAATGCACCCTTCTCTTTGCACCACCCCCCCCACCCCAGCTCCCTCTTCTTTATTACATCAAACATACACTACTTGTCTTCATTCTTATGGCCCTTCATGGCCTATCCCCACCCAAACTATCATCCCTCCTTCCCTGTCAGAATGTCAACTCCCACTGCTGACTGGCCCATGATACCAGCCTCTGTCGCTCACTTGTTAAATTTTCAAACAAGCCACTTCATGCCACTTTTTCCCCATGCTGCCCCTCACACTTAGGAGGCGCTCCCCATAAACAGCCACAAAGTTAACTCATTAGCCTCCTTCAAAACCCTCTTTGACACTCTCCTTTTCAGTGATGTCTACAAAAAAACTTAACAGTTAGGCTGGTAAGGAGCTAAATCCACGATCCATCATGCTGATCAATATTGTTTCATGTACTTCCTGGTCTGTATGTATCCATCTTGTTTTACACTTAGACCTGGTCTTCACAAGTTTTACTGCTAAAACTTGCCTACTATCAATACAGAGGCTGCATGAGTCTACACTCAATTTTGAGTTGAGCCCACAAAACCCTGAGCTTCTGCCGGTCAGGTTATACCACCTCCCCAAGTGACATAAGCACTCTGCCAGCCCTTTTCCACTAGTACAATATCTGTATGGGTGCTGCATTACCTGTATTGTACAAACAGTCCTCCAGCAACAATCCCACAATGCCACTGTCTCTGTGGCAGTGACCACTCTGGTCAAATTTTTGAACTGTTCTGCCTGGGGTCACTGTGGCTTGAAGTCCTTTAAAATCCACAGCATGTTTTGGAAATGCTTGTCTTCCTGCTAGCCCATCTTTGTGGGCCACAGCTATGGCTTCACGTAAAAGTATGTCTAGAACTTAGGGTGACCACGTGTCTGTTTTTCGACCGGAACACCCGGTTCAAAAGGGTCCCTGGCGGCTCCGGTCAGCACCACTGACCGGGCCATTAAAAGCCTGGTCGGCAGTGCTGTGGGGCTAAGGAAGGCTAGTCCCTACCTGTCCTAGCTCCATACTGCACGCTGGAAGCAGCTAGCAGGTCCAGCTCCTAGGCAGGGGGAGGGCCACAGGGCTCCATGCGCTGCCCCCGCCCCAAGCACTGGCTCTGCACTCCCATTGGCTGGGATCCACAGTCAATGGGAGCTGCAGGGCCAGTCCCTGAGGGCGAGAGCAGCATACAGAGCCGCCTGCTGCACCTCCACCCAGGAGCCAGATCTGCTGGCCGCTTCTGGGGTGCAGCGCAGAGTCAGGACAGGTAGGAAGCCTGCCTAAGACCTCCACTGCGCTGCTGACTGGGAGCTGCCGGAGGTAAGCCTGTGCCCCAACCCCGAGCCCCAACTTCCTGTCCCACCCTGAGCCCCCCCAAGCCCAGAGACCCCTCCTGCACTGTAAACCCCTCATCCCCAGCCCCACCCCAGAGCCTGCACCCCCAGACAGAGCCCTCACCCCCCAGCATCCCAATCCCCTGCCCCAGCCCAGAGCACCTTCCCACACCCTGAACCCCTCTGCCCCACCTCCCAGGCTGGAGCCCCCTCCTGCACCTTAAACCCCTCATCCCCAGCCCCACCCCAGAGCCTGCACCCCCAGATGGAGCCCTCAGCCCCCCTGAACCCCAACCCCCTGCCCCAGCCCAGTGAAAGTTAGTGAGGGTGGGGGAGAGTGAGCCACCAAGAGAGGGGGAATGTAGTGAGCAGGGGGCAGGGCCTCACAGAAGGGGCGGGGAAGGGGGCAGGGTCTCGAGGAAGGGGCGGGGCTAGGGTGTTTGGTTTTGTGCAATTAAAAAGTTGGCAACCCTACTAGAAATCTCACTAAACCAAGCACTGCTCCCTGGCCCAGGAAAGAAGTCCTGGATTTCGTCAGGCTGTGGCAGGAAGGAGAAGTGCAACCCCAGCTGTGGAAATCTCAGAGGACTAAAGATGTTTATTTGGATGTTTCAAAGGAGACATGGAAACTGGGGTGTGACAGGGATGAGTTCCAATGCCCTGGCAGGAGGAGCTGCAGCAGGCATACCAGAAGACGAAAAGGGCCAATAACATATCCTGCAAGTGACAGAGAACACCTCGTAACACGCAGAGGAGGGGCTCCCAGAACTGCACACTGACAACAAGCTCAGAGAAGGGTGATGTGGAGGACAAGAGCCCACGGATAGCCAGGAGCTTTTCCAGATCCAGCCAAACCCAGAGACAGAACCCGCTGAGCAACGGGAAGGGAACTCAGGCGGATGTAATTTACTTCCCCCATTAATTTATGCCTTCTTGTAATTTTCTTCACAGCTCCTGACACTGCACATCTCCTCCCCTTCTCAAAATGGCAGCCGACCACGTGACAGCAGGGAACAAAGAAATTCTGTTTTAAAGTGGCCGGTTTAAGAGCATGCACTGACAGTACTTGGCAAAAAATAACAGCTAGAATACTTTAAACAACCAAAAAGCATTCCCAAATACATACTTTAGCAGGAGCCTTTGATGCAGTCAAGGGAAAAATGTTTGTTGGCAGAAAAAAAAAACCTAGTAAAATAAAAACAATACCACTGTAATTCTGTGTATTCAAAACCACAAACCAATACCTGAGCACTGACATTCAAATGAAATACATCCAAAAATGCTCGCAAACAATCCAGCAACTGGGCATTCAGACTATATGCTTTTGCAGATAAACCACTGTAAACCTACTGGGTGCAGATTTTCTGGTCCAACACACAATATTTTGATTCTGAAGTCTGAAGGTCCAAGTACAAAACAAATCATCTGCATTCTAGGCTTCTATTCAGAAAAAAGGCAGAAACTGTTACTGGCTTGGGGGACGGGGCTTGGACTGGTTCACAGAACTAGCCAGCAACAACAACTCTTCTTTGCTTGAAGAGTTTCTGGTTCTTCTTGGCCCAGACATCCTTTTCGCCCTCTGGCACAATTTTGCTGAATTTTTCAAAGCAAGTACCGTTTGATTATTGCCTGTACATATCCAGGAAGAGAAGCCTTGTTTCTCCCACTGGAATTAATTTACTTCCCATACCACTCTGCATTGAGCTCCAGGGGCACCACTGTTGTGAAGAGGACACCAGCATATGGGCCTGGGTGACTGCAAACCACCTCAAGCTGCTGCCTTCTCTGGGCCTTTGGCATGCTCATGATGAGTGATATGTGCACTAAGATCACCACCAAGGGCATCTGCTCCTTAGGAAATACTTGCCTCTCCCAGATTTTTCAGAGGTCTATATCAGTGGTCCCCAAACTTTTCAGGTTCTCGCCCCCCCCTTTACCCTGTCTGCGTGCCAGCCCCTGCTCCCCCGCCCTCCCCCTCCCCCGAGCCAGGGCCAGCAGTGGGGCCACAGCTCCCAGGAGGGGAACATGGACGGGGTAGGGAGACGAGGCGGGAGCCACAGCTGGGGGTGGGTCTGGGAATGGAGCATAGGTGTTGGAACTAGAGATGCAGGGGGTGCGATAGCACCCCCAGGCTTGAAGTGGTTTCCATCACATTCAGGGTTTACAGTTTGGTTCAATGACTCTCAGCACCTCCACTACATAAATTGTCCCAGCCCTCCTGGAATGGTGCTGTGGGCAGGGACGGGGCTGGGGCCAGGGACGGGCGTGGAGCCACACCCGCGCTCCAGTCAGGGGCTGAGGCTGGGGGCAGGGCCAGAGCAGAGCTGGGGGCGGAGCAGGGCTGGGTGGCGCTCCCTCCCTGCCTCCATGTGGGCTGGCCCAGGCCCTGCCATGCCCCCCAGAACATTCTTCTGCGCCCCCCTAGAGGGGCACACCCCACAGTTTGGGGACCTCTGGTCCATATGCTCCATTATGTCTTCCATTTTTCCTTCCCTTCATTCCCTCCTCCAAAAAAAAGACTTTGCGGGATATAATACAACCACATATAATGTACTAAATAATGGCACAACTTTAACCCCCCCCTCCTGAATTTTTTCTGAAATGACACCCCTGATCACCACTGTCTGTCAAGTGTAACAGTTTTAGTACAGTATCCCTGCACCTTCCAAGGAGCCCCACACCCAGTCCCCAAATTCGTGACTAGAGGGTTTGAAAAGTACCCCCATCTACTCACCATGGTGTGTGCTGTTGTGAGTGTGACCCTTATCTTTTGATGTCCACTAATGCCTACGCTCAGACAACCAGACAGAGAGCCATCGTTAATCAGTGACCTCCGCGGGGGTGTCCGTGAGGGCTATCCTGCCACACCTAGTTAAGGCTAATCATGATAATGAGGAACAATGATGCACAGAATTCTGAGTCTCGGGCCTGTGAGCCCAGGGAATGAAGGGAACACATGCTGGAGGAAAGGCAGAAGGATTGATAGGAGCACTGCGATGTGCACCAAGACACCAGGCAGCTCCTCTGACAACAAGCACACCCGCATGCCTTGCAACATCCCTTCTGCTTAATCCCAGTGGACAATAATGAGAACTACTCTGAGTACATGTACGCTGACACAGCCCAGAGCAGCCAGCACCTCGCCATTGCCTTTTTAGTACTGCAGTGTGTTGTTTATTACAGCACAACAAAATTCTATTTTGTGAAAAACATGATTTATTTTCTTGATCTTACAATACACAGAGGTAAACCCCCTTAATCAATTACCCCTCTGTGGCAAGGTCTATCAGGCCATCCGACCCTTTTCACAAGGCTCTGACACCCTCTGCTTAAGGAAAACCCACTTGGCTGGGCTACCAGAGGGATTTCATCTTCTGAAGGCCAAGAAGGCCCAGGAACTGACACGCACCAACAGAGAGCCAGCAGACCAGTTAAGAAGCTCTTCTGAGGGTAGTGCTGGGTGAAACTGGGACAGAGGAGGAGCTCCTCAGTGCTAACCCAGAACCCCAGGGCCCGGTCATGTCCCAGCCTTAAAGTGCTGCAACCAACCGCTTGCCTTTTACATTGGCCTGTTTGTTTCAAGGTGTGGACAGCCAGATTCCGAGCTGGTTATTATTTAACCATTTAAAGACTGTCCACCAACCTTATGTCATGGGCCACCCTGCTCCGGGCTAGCTGCCACACCTTGTAGATTGAGGCGGGGAATGCAAGAAGGTGCAACAGCAGTAAATGGAACCACTTACACCCTTTTAAGAGTCATTAAAGTTCATAACATTTCATAGCCTGGTCATGTACTCTATATTCACACAAACTAACACAAATCAGTACACAATTAGGCTACGGGAAACTGCTGAAGTGCGCTCGTATGACATCCCTCGGCCATACAGTGCCTTGATGAGCTCTAGCAATTGCCCTGTGTCAGGATGCTCAGTCAGCAGACAGTCTTTTCACTTTCCCTCTCCACCCTGCTGGAAACATTTCCCTCTTGGCCTTGCAAATATGATGTAAAATGCAACATGCAGCAATAACAGAAATATTTGGCTTACTGAGATCCTGCCCAGTCACAGGATCTCTCTAGGGTCCTTTTAATATGTCAGATGCATACTCCATGGTCATTTTGTATCCGCTCAGGCAATAGTTACATCTCTCCTTGCTGCTGTCCAGATGCCAGGTGTATGGCTTCATGAGCCAGGAAAGCAAAGCATAGGTTGGGTCCCTGTGACTCACAGTTGGCATCACAACCTCCCCATCTCCCTAATATGAATATGTCTGTCTGGGGAAAATGTCCTTGATGACAGCTTTTCAAAAAGTCCTGTATTCCTAAAGGTGAGAGAATTGTGAATCTTCCCTAACCAGCCAAAGTAAATGTCAGTGACATGTCCCTAGGGGCTGACCATCACTTGCATAACCATGCAGAAGTAGATTATGTACTCAGAAGCAAGGTGAGGGGAACAGAATGAGGTTATATGACCCATCTATTGTCCCACGACAGTTAGAGAAGCCCACTAGCCTGTAGTGCCTAATACAATGGTGTCCTAGTCCATGAGTAGGGCATCAAGGCACTACAGTAATACAAATTATTAATTATTATTAATAATAATAAACAAAAGCTTTTTTTAGCTGTGTGCTGTTGTCACTACTACCAGACTCTGACTCAACAGTGACACATACTTATTTCTTAGGGTGGAGGATTTTTTCTAGTAATGTAATGTTCTGAATGAGTTTCTCATGAAAGAATGATTAAGTGTAGTTAAAATTCACTTTGAGAGAAAGAACAACATTGATAGGGTCTATATTCCTTTGACTTTTCTCTTTGCTCGAGACCGTGAGCATCACACTAAATTCTTGTCCCATGACACTGTATGTTCCTGGTAAACACAAAGCAAATCCTTTTCAGTGTAGCAATACAGCCTGGTCTACACTTAAAAGTTAGGTTGACATAGCATCAGCATGCAGGGGTGTGAAAAATTGAAGTCTCTGAACACCATTATTAAGCCAACCTAACCCCTAGTGTAAACAGAATTCTTTCGTCAACCTAGTTATTGCCAATCAGGATGGTGGATTATCTACGTCGATGGAAAACCCCCTTCCATCGCTGTAGGAAGCATCTATGCTACAATGTAGATTTAACCTACTATGTCCTGATCAAAAATGCTGGAGCTATTTACAAAAATTTTTGATTGATGAAATGAAAAACCATGAGTCCCAAAAGAGGATCCTGGACATTAGGACATAATATGAAGAACCATGATTGTTAGGTAAAACTGAGGCATATGGTTGTGATGCTGGCAGACTAGGCACCAGCTCATGCCAAGGTCCCCATGTCTCAGTTGAACACTGACAGAGCACATGGCAGGAGGGGGATAAAACCCCCAAACAAAAGGAATAAGGAATCTCTAGGCTACTTGGATTGGGGGTGGGGAGGTTGCAAGGTATTTCTAGGCATAAATCCCAAGAGAGCCCCAACTGTTTAGCCTGGGTTATCCCTAAAGAACAAATAAAGCTTGCTGATTATAGAAGCATATATTACCTTTTGAAACATAAGATTGTAACTCATTCATGTGACTACATTTGCTTGTATTAACCTTGTAAATAACTTTCTAATTTTCTTTTCCTATTTAATTAGTCTTAATACAGTTTACTATAGGATTGGTTACCAGCATTGTCTTTGTTGCAAGACCTAAAGCACAATTGACCTGGGCTAAGTGATTGGTCCTTTGGGATCAAGCGTAACCTGAATGTTGCTGTGATTCTTGGTGTAAGGGGCCATCTATCACAGAGATGCGCTCACGTGCATGGCAAGACAGGCTGCAGTACCCAACGGGACTGTCTGTGACTCTGTGTTAAGGCTGTTAACTGGCCTGAGGAGTTTGCACTTGGCACAGTTGGTTGGTGGAATCTAAGTTTAGAACTCGCAACCAACTAGGCGTTTGTGCCATGTTTTTAACAGTCTGCCCTGATGTTGGTACTCATGCTCTCCATTGGGAGCATTACAATGATCTTTTCTTTTCATAGTGGTATCTCCTAAGAGGATACCAACAGCTTAAAAATTAAAACTTCTCTGTGATTTAGTTAACCAAAAATTGTCATAACTAAAACCTAAGGTTTCTATGGTCGAAACAGATTGCCTTACTCAGCTCCAAAAGAGAAGCATCTCTTCTCTCAGTAGAGGTTGCAAAGATCACCCTAGTGGAGTGTGATTTTGTCCCAGTCCTGGAAGGCACCACTTTAATCTTAACAAGGTAAACTTGCTCAATGCACTCCTTCAACTGGCAGGAAACTAACCCTGCAGGCAGACAGTAATTCCCTTTTTGTTCCGCTCTAACAGGACAAACAAATGATCTAATTTTCTAAAACCAAGTTTCCGTTTGATGAAAACCTTATCAGCTCTCTCCATATCTAGGCTATGGCACCCTTTCTTCTCCTCACTTGGGGGTTGGGTGGGACATCTTGACGAGGTGGGATGATTTCATGGTTTAAATTAAAGTGCTTTCAGTAAGAAGTGAGATACAGCTTTGATGACCACTGTATCCTGATGGAAGGCTAAACAGGAGTCTCCTCATAAAAGTGCCTGATTGTCACCTATTCTCCTCGCAGGATATACAGCAACCAGGAATGCTGCCCTTAGGTCAGAAAACTGACTGAAATATTCCAACAGAGGATCCATTTGAGCGTTCAAAACTAAATTAGAATCCCAGGGAGGAACAGGGGAGTTAATTCTAGGATTAGGCTTTGAAGTTGCTCTGAGGAAATACATTATTATTGGATGAGAACCAACACACCAATTAGCTAGTTTATTGCTCATGCTACTGAAGTCTGCGGCACACACCCCAAGGGACCTGATACCATGGCTCTTACCTAGCCAGTCTTATTTAAAAAAAAAACAAAAAAACCCACCAAATTTCTGCTACTTGCATTCCAAAAGCCTTTAGTTTCCCCATTGCAAACTGTTAAAGAAAAACTGCCCAGAACCTAAAAGAAGATACTGAGGCTGGCTTGTTTTGAGATCGCAGAAGGACCAAAGTCACCTTATCTTGGAATCCCTGGCTTTTTAGTTACTAGTTTTTTATTATAGACAAACTGAATAGTTAGTAGCACACCATTGTTTTGTTCTATGTTTATACAGGACCTAGCACAGGGGGGTCCTGGTCGATTACTGGGGCTCCTAGGTGCTATGGCAATACGAATAATAACATTACTTAAGCATAGTGGGTAGGAATTCTTTTACCCTTATGCAGAAGGCCAGAAAAAGGCCTATGCACCATTCAAGCCAATTAAGTCCCATTCAAGCCCAGGAACTTTTTCAGGACACCCAGAGTGTCCTGCTCTTTCATTTCATCTATCAAACCACTAGTTGTTTTTATTTAAATGTTTGTTCAAGAGGTATTGTTAACACTTAAATGAGTGAGTTTAGCATGAAATACTGATTAAGAAAAAGCAGAAAGCCTACAAGGCATGGTAGATGGGAGGAATCAGCAAAGAAAACTACCTCTTGGAGGTCAGAAAGTGCAGGGGAAAAGTGAGAAAGGCCAAAAGCCAAGCAGAGCTGGACCTTGCAAAGGGAATTAAAACGAAAAGTAAAAGGTTCTATAGCCATATAAATAAGAAGAAAACAAGGAAAGAAGAAGTGGCACCTCTAAGCACTGAAGTTGGGGTGGAAATTAAAGATAATGTAGGCATGGCCCAACACCTAAACAATACTTTTCTGAAGTTTTTCATGAGGTCAATGAAGAGTTTAGGGGTAGTGGCAGGGTGGCAAATGGCAATGAGGAAATGGAAATACAAATTACCATATCCAACGTGGAAACCAAACTCGAAAAGTTTAATGGGACTAAATGTGGGGGCTCAGATAATCTCCATCCAAGAATATTAAAGGAACTGGCACATGAAATTGCAAGCTCAATAGCAAGGATTTTAACAAATCTGTAATCTCAGGCATCATACCCTCTGACTGGAGAATTGCTAATATAGTTCATATTTTTAAGAAAGGGAAAAAAGTGATCCAGGAACCTACAGGCCTATTAGTCTAACCTCAACTGTATGCAGGGTCTTGGCGCAAACCTTGAAAGAGAAAGTAGTTAAGGACACAGACGTGAACAGTAATTGGGATAAAATATAACATGGTTTTATAAAAGGTAGATTATGCCAGATCAACCTTCCTTCTTTAAGAAGATAACTGAATTTTTAGACAAAGGAAATGCAGTAGATCTAATCTACTTGGATTTCAGTAAGGCATTTGATACAGTTCCACGTGGGAAGTTATTAGCTAAATTGGAGAAGATGGGGATTAATATGATAATTGAAAAGTGGATAAGGAACTGGTTAAAAGGTTGACTACAACAGGTCATACTGAAAGGTGACTGTCAGGCTGGAGAGAGGTTACTAGTGGAGTTCCTCAGGGATCAGTCTTAGGACCAATCTTATTTAACATTTTTATTACTGACTTGGCACAAAAAGTGGGAGCATGTTAATAAAATTTGCAGATGACACAAAGTTGGGAGGTATTGCCAATATGGAGAAGGACTGGAAAGTCACACAAGAAGACCTGGATGAGCTTGTAAACTGGAGTAATAGAAATGGGATGAAATTTAATAGTGCAAAGTGCAAGGTCATGCATTTAGGGACTAACAAAAAGAATTTTTGCTATAAGCTGGGAACGAATCAATTGGAAGTGACAGAGGAGGTGAAAGACCTGGGTGCACTGGTTGATCACAGGATGACTATGAGCCCTCAATGCGATGCGGCCATGCAAAAGGCTAGTGCAATCCTAGGATGTATCAGGAAAGGTATTTCCAGTAGAGACAGGGAATAGAGACAGTACTATTATACAAGGCACTGGTGAGACTTCATCTGGAATACTGTGTGCAATTCTGGTCTCCCATGTTTAAGAAAGACAAATTCAAACTGGAACAAGTATAGAGAAGGTCTACTAGGATGATTCAAGGAATGGAAAACCTACCTTATGAGAGATGACGCAAGGAGCTTGGGTTTTTTAGCCAAACCAAAAGAAGGCTGAGAATTGCTCTCTATAAATACATCAGAGGGATAAGCACCAGGGAGGGAAAGGAGTTATTTAAGATAAGCATCAATGTGGACACAAGAACAAATTGATATAAATTGGCCATTAACAAGTTTAGGCTCAAAATTAGGCAAAGTTTCCTAGCCATCAGAGCAGTGAAGTTCTGGAACAGCCTTCGAAGTGGAGCACTGGGGGCAAAAAACCTAACTAGCTTCAAGACTGAGGCCTGGTGTACACTATGGGGTTAGGTCAAATTTAGCCGCGTTAGGTCAATTTAAAAATGACTGCATCCATACAACCAACCCCATTCCATCAACCTAAAGGGCTCTTAAAATCGACTTCTGTACTCCTCCCCGACGAGGAGAGTAGTGCTAAAGTCGACCTTGCGGGGTCAAATTCGGGGTAGTGTGGATGCAGATCAATGGTATTGGCCTGCATGAGCTATTCCAGAGTGCTCCATTGTGGCCACTCTGGACAGCACTTTGAACTCCGATGCACTAGCCAGGTACACAGGAAAAGCCCCGGGAACTTCTGAACTTCATTTCCTGTTTGGTCAGCATAGCAAACTCAGCAGCATTCAGCAGCACAGGTGACCATGCAGTCCCCCCAGAATCGTAAAGCATAGAATGTTTCTACGCTCCCCCTATCATCTCCGTCCCTGAGGTTATCACAGATTAGTTGGCGAAAAAAACCGCACTCACGATGGCATGTTTTCTGAGCTCATGCAGTCCTCCCGCACTGACAGGGCACAGCTTAATGCATGGAGGCATTCAGTGGCAGAGGCCAGGAAAGAATTAAGCGAGCGCAAAGAGCGGAGACAGGACACGATGCTGAAGCTAATGGGGGAGCAAACAGACATGATGAGGCATCTGTTGGAGCTGCAGGAAAGCCAACAAAAGCACAGACTCCCTGCTGCATCCACTGTATAACCACCTACCCTCCTCCCCACGTTCCATAGCCTCCTCACCCAGACTCCCAAGAAAGCAGGGGGAGGTTCCAGGCACCCAGCCACTCCACTCCAGAGAATGGCCCACGCAACAGAAGGCTGTCATTCAAACAGTTTGATTTTTAGTGTGACTACAATAAGCAATGTGGCCTCGTCCTTCTCTCCTCCCCCGCCCCACCCGGGCTACCTTGTCCGCTATCTCTCTTTTTTTTAAATTAATTAATTAATAAAGAAAGAATGCATGGTTTCAAAACAATAGTTACTTTATTTCAAAGGGCGGAAATAAATAGTTACTTTATTTCGAAAGGTGATTGGCTTACAGGGAATTAAAATCAACAAAGGGGGTGGGTTTGCATCAAGGAGAAACACACACAACTATCACACCGAAGCCTGGCCAGTCATGAAACTGGTTTTCAAAGACTCTCTGATGTGCAGCACCCCTTGCTGTGCTCTTGTAATCGCCAGGATGTCTGGCTGCCCAAAATTGGACGCCAGGTGATTTGCCTCAACCTCCCACCCCGCCATAAACGTCTCCCCCTTACTCTCACAGATATTATGGAGCACACAGCAAGCAGCAATAACAATGAGAATGTTGGCTGTGCTGAGATCTGACCTAGTCAGCAAACAGTGCCAGCGAGCTTTTAAACGTCCAAAGGCACATTCTACCACCATTCTGCACTTGCTCAGCCTATAGTTGAACTGCTCCTTACTACTGTCCAGGCTTCATGAGCTATGGGAGCAAGGGGTAGGCTGGGGTAGGTGGGACCGCGTGGTGCCACCGGCTGGGAGAGCTGCATGAGGCAGAAGCCTCCAGCTCGCATGATATTCCAGGCAGGACTGAATCTCCATGAGAAGAAACTTAAAGAAAAGAATGACCTGGAGTCTCTGGCTCCCATT
Organism: Eretmochelys imbricata; assembly: GCF_965152235.1. NCBI lineage: Eukaryota > Metazoa > Chordata > Testudines > Cheloniidae > Eretmochelys > Eretmochelys imbricata. The sequence continues at coordinate 270,932,782 of NC_135572.1, read as the reverse complement.
CGGTGCTCTAAGAGGAGGATAGCCATGTCTGTCCAGGCGCCCCTGATCGACCTCACTGAGGTCTGCCAGGAGCACCCAGGAGACGTACGACGACTATCAGCCCTACTGCACTGTCTGCAGCGAAGGCAAGGAGCTGCTGCTGTGTAGTAATGCAGTAATGCGTCTGCCAGCAGCACCCAGGAGACGTATGGTGACGGTGAGCTGAGTGGGCTCCATGCTTGCCGTGGTATGGCATCTGCACGGGTAACCCAGGAAAAAAGGCGCAAAACGATTGTCTGCCGTTGCTTTCATGGAGGGAGGGGGGCCTGAAGACATGTTCCCAAAACCACCTGTGACAATGTTTCTGCCCCATCAAGCATTGGGAGCTTAACCCAGAATTCCAATGGGCAGCGGAGACTGCGGGAACTGTGGGATAGCTACCCCCAGTGCACCGCTCTGTAAGTCGATGCTAGCCACGGTAATGAGGATGCACTCTGCCCACTTAATGCGCTTAGTGTGGACATACGCAATCGGCTGTATAAAATCAGTTTCTAAAAATTGACTTCTATAAAATCGACCTAATTTTGCAGTGTAGACAAGGCCTGAGCTTGATAAGTTTATGGAGGGGATGGTGTGATGAGACTGTCTACAATGGCATATGGCCCTTTGGCAACTGCCAGCAGCAAAAATCCCCAACGGCTGGAGACTGGACACTAGATGGGGGGAGCTTTGAGTTACTACAGAGCATTCTTTCCCAGATATCTGCCTGGCAGGTCTTGCCCACATGCTCAGGGTCTAACTGATCACCGTATTTGGGGTCAGGAAGGAATTTTCCCCTGGGTCAGATTGGCTGAGACCCTGGAGTTCTTTTGTCTTCCTCTGCAGAATGGGGCACAGGTCACTTGCAGGTTTAAACTAGTGAAAATGGATTCTCTGTAACTTGGAGTCTTTAAACCAAGATTTGAGGACTTCAGTAACTCAGCCAGAGGTTATGGGTCTATTACAGGGGTGGGTGAGGTTCTGTGGCCTGCAATGTGCAGGAGATCAGATAATCACAATGGTTCCTTCTGACACTAAGTTACTGGTGTGGGGGAAATCCTCCACTCTGAGAAATGGGGTTTCAAAAGTTGGCAGTAGTTGTCTAGTAGTAATTTAGATGGAATAAATGGGCTAAAGGTGTTAATATAACCCAGTCACTGTCCTACATTAAACAATGTTAAACAAGGTTTCGGGTGTGGTATACAGACACCTCAGCTTGCTTTGTACCATGGCAAACACACCATTACAAATCCTTTTAACCTTTCCTAAAGATAAGGAAAAACAGTTAAAGCATTTGCAATGTAAAGTATTAAACACAGCTTTCATTTTAACAGCATCCTTTGTTCCCTTTCCCTTTAGTTGGAGAAAGTTTTTAGAAGGAAAAAACCTTTGTCTGACAGACTCTTAGATGGCATCAAAGATGGTAATAACTCTCCTTTAGGGGGAAGAAGTGAGTTGAGATGAGCTGTTGTAGTTAAAGTCCAATCTGGTTTCATCCCAGGTGATTTTTGGAGCCAGCGGAGATGACAATGTCAGCTGGCTCCCTCTCTCTGGCCTGGTCTGGTCAGGATCTCTCTCAGACTCAGGATGAAGGCTGCCCAGGGCTCCACCAGAAGATGGTGGGGGTGGGAGCCATAATGGTGAATCTCACTCCTATAGACAATTTTTCCTCCCCAAAGTATCTTTCTTTAAAGACCCACAAAGGGAGTGGTGGGTAGAATAGCTTATCCCCTCTTTATTTTGTCCACCAATTAGGCCTAATTTCTAACACACCAATTTTGGTTCACTGATTTCTGGTTCCCTCTTTTCTTGCCTATCAAAAATGACCTTAACACAGTAGTTATACCAGCAGGCCTTTTTGTTTGGACTAACTGTCTCCCTTTCATACCTCCCCCATTCCACCAACTTTTGTTGATATAGGTTATTGTGTCATCTTATGAACTTACACTTACTTTTTACAGAAGAACTCACAATGAGGGTACATTTATAGGCCCAGTATCACAACAGTGACATTGGCATAGAATTTTTTAAAGTGTATTTTTGCCTTTTGTAAAAATATTTTGTGACCCTAAGAAATATCTCCACAAAAGTTTCTTTTTTTATTTCAAAATATGGTCACTTTATGCATAGACCTTGTGCAGGACCTCTGTATAGGGGTGGCTTTCACCCTAAAGACAAGTGAAATTCACTTCTAGTGTGGAGCGCCAGTACAATACTTATAGCACAAGTTAACACTCCCCTTCCTTCCTGAGATTGTACCCAGAGTCAATGCTGAAGCAGACATGCAGGGGTGTCTGCATGCCCCCTACATGGTGAATGAACGGTCCTCACCCCAGCTCTGCAGAAAAATCCACAAAGAATTTAGGACCATTAGATCTGCATCAGCACCAAGGGGCTGGCCACATGATGGATTAGCAGTTGCAAAGGACCTGCACACAGTTCTATGACCTAGTGTTGAGTTGGAGGAAAATGAATTTCACCTCACCAACCACTCTGCTAGCAGAGAGCCCAGTTGCTTATGCTTTACGCCAATGCTGTTGATTTCATCTTAAGAGAATATGGCAGAGTTGAGGCACAGGTTAATGATTATATCTTCTACTGTAATAGAAGTTATACCAATGATTGTTTTTAATCATTACATCCTACTTGGTCCAACTTTCCACAGAAAGTTCAGCTGTTATATATATAAGCAGTATAGTTTTCTATACTCCTAATCCCTTTATTCTTGTGAACCACATTTCTATTGTAACTCTTTTAGGGTGAGTGGGCAACAACTGTAGTGGTTAGATGCATTTATTATGTGCAATGACAAGGATTCTAAACAAGTGTATGTATTTGGTTAATTTCAGTAAAATCAGGGCCATTTTCCTAACTCCTATTAATACCAATTTGAATACATCCTTGTGTAATGAGGTGGTGTGTCTCCCCACCACCTTGGAGAGGGACGAGCCCATCCGGGTGCTGGAGTGGGCGGAGCCAGGGAGCTCTGAGTCCGCCCCTCAGAGGGTCAGGCAGCGACCCGGAAGTATAAAGTCTCGCCCTCCGAGCTCATTGAGGGCCCAGCTGCTGGGAAGACCAGATGCCTCCAGCCTGGCATGCTAGTGGGAAGCCCCCGCCGCCTAAGGTGCATGCCAGGAGTTACCAGACCTGCCCTGCGGCCGCTACGCAGAGGAGTTGCCAGACCTGCCACTTGCCCGCTACCCTGAGGAACCCATGGTGCTGGATGCCCTGGAGGACACCACCTGGACCCAGGTACCCCAAGAGGGGGGATTAGGAAGTAACCCGGGGACAGCCGACCCTAGTCTGGCTGTAACACCGCCAGAGCCCATGTCAGTGTGTTGCAGCCAGGATCCCCACTTGACACAGCAGAGGGCCTCCTGCCACTGCTAGGGCCCCGGGCTGGGATGCAGTAGAGTGGGAGGGGCTGTGTCCCTCCTGCCACCCAACTCATGGGTGGTAGTCTCCCCCTCTCCCTGGCCCTTTAGAGGCCTGGGCCTGCTAACATTAAACTATTTGCTCAGCCTCTGCCTGAGGGCCTGAGCTACTGACTTGGTTGCCCTGCCCTGACCCTGGGCCTATTTCTATATACTGTTTGCTACTGCTCAGCCCCTGCCAGATGGCCTGAGCATCTGACTTATTGTTGCCCCGCCCTGACCTAGGGCCCGGGCTTACAGTGCTTGTTTCAGTTGCCGCAAGGGCCACCGAGGGAGACTCCTGCGGCCGGACTAATTTCCCCAAATACTATCTGTGTGTCGTGAGCCGGTGTGGCTCCCTGCCACCCCGGAGAGGGTCGAGCCCCGGCTAGCCACATTACACTTAAAATAATTCTTGTCAGTTCTAATATCAGACCAGAAGTTTCTCAGTCTGGGACGTTCCTAGAAGGTATGGAGTTATGGTGCTCCCTCCAGTATTCTATTATGCACTTTGTACTGACTCTCTACTTCGCAAAATGTTTCCTCTCAATAGTTGTGCTGCTAAGCCCTGGTCTACACTAGGACTTTAGGTCGAATTTAGCAGCATTAAATCGATGTAAACCTGCACCCGTCCACACAATGAAGCCCTTTATTTCGACTTAAAGGGCTCTTAAAATCGATTTCCTTACTCCACCCCTGACAAGTGGATTAGCGCTTAAATCGACCTTGCTGGCTCGAATTTGGGGTACTGTGGACACAATTCGATGGTATTGGCCTCCGGGAGCTATCCCAGAGTACTCCATTGTGACCGCTCTGGACAGCACTCTCAACTCAGATGCACTGGCCAGGTAGACAGGAAAAGAACCGCGAACTTTTAAATCTCATTTCCTGTTTGGCCAGCGTGGCAAGCTGCAGGTGACCATGCAGAGCTCATCAGCACAGGTGTCCATGATGGAGTCCCAGAATCGCAAAAGAGCTCCAGCATGGACCGAACAGGAGGTACGGGATCTGATCGCTGTTTGGGGAGAGGAATCCGTGCCATCAGAACTCCGTTCCAGTTTTCGAAATGCCAAAACCTTTGTCAAAATCTCCCAGGGCATGAAGGACAGAGGCCATAACAGGGACCCAAAGCAGTGCCGCGTGAAACTTAAGGAGCTGAGGCAAGCCTACCAGAAAACCAGAGAGGCGAACGGCCGCTCCGGGTCAGAGCCCCAAACATGCCGCTTCTATGATGAGCTGCATGCCATTTTAGGGGGTTCAGCCACCACTACCCCAGCCGTGTTATTTGACTCCTTCAATGGAGATGGAGGCAATACGGAAGCAGGTTTTGGGGACGAAGAAGATGATGATGAGGTTGTAGATAGCTCACAGCAAGCAAGCGGAGAAACCGGTTTTCCCGACAGCCAGGAACTGTTTCTCACCCTGGACCTGGAGCCAGTACCCCCCGAACCCACCCAAGGCTGCCTCCTGGACCCAGCAGGCGGAGAAGGGACCTCTGGTGAGTGTACCTTTTAAAATACTATACGTGGTTTAAAAGCAAGCATGTGAAAGGATTACTTTGCCCTGGCATTCGCGGTTCTCCTAGATGTACTCCCAAAGCCTTTGCAAAAGGTTTCTGGGGAGGGTAGCCTTATTGCATCCTTCATGGTAGGACACTTTGCCATCCTTCATGGTAGGCCACTCCAGGCCAGTAGCACGTACTCGGGAATCATTGTAGAACAAAGCATTGCAGTGTATGTTTGCTGGCATTCAAACAACATCCGTTCTTTATCTCTCTGTGTTATCCTCAGGAGAGTGAGATATAATTCATGGTCACCTGGTTGAAATAGAGTGCTTTTCTTCAGGGGACACTCAGAGGAGCCCATTCCTGCTGGGCTGTTTGCCTGTGGCTAAACAGAAATGTTCCCTCCTGTTAGCCACAGGGAGGGGGGAAGGTTGAGGGGGTAGCCACGCGGTGGGGGGAGGCAAAATGCGACCTTGTAACGAAAGCACATGTGCTATGTATGTAATGTTAACAGCAAGGTTTACCCTGAAAGAGTGTAGCCACTGTTTTATAAAATGTGTCTTTTTAAATACCACTGTCTCTTTTTTCTTCCTCCACCAGCTGCATGTGTTTCAATGATCACAGGATCTTCTCCTTCCCAGAGGCTAGTGAAGCTGAGAAAGAAAAAAAAACGCACTCGTGATGAAATGTTCTCCGAGCTCATGCTGTCCTCCCACACTGACAGAGCACAGACGAATGCGTGGAGGCAAATAATGTCAGAGTGCAGGAAAGCACAAAATGACCGGGAGGAGAGGTGGCGGGCTGAAGAGAGTAAATGGCGGGCTGAAGACAGGGCTGAAGCTCAAATGTGGCGGCAGCGTGATGAGAGGAGGCAGGATTCAATGCTGAGGCTGCTGGAGGACCAAACCAGTATGCTCCAGTGTATGGTTGAGCTGCAGCAAAGGCAGCTGAAGCACAGACTGCCACTACAGCCCCTGTGTAACCAACCACCCTCCTCCCCAAGTTCCATAGCCTCCACACCCAGACGCCCAAGAACGCAGTTTGGGGGCCTCCGCCCAACCAGCCACTCCAACACAGAGGATTGCCCCCCCCAAAAAAGGCTGTCATTCAATAAATTTTAAAGTTGTAAACTTTTAAAGTGCTGTGTGGCATTTTCCTTCCCTCCTCCACCACCCCTCCTGGGCTACCTTGGTAGTCATCCCCCTATTTGTGTGATGAATGAAAAAAGAATGCATGAATGTGAAACAATGACTTTATTGCCTCTGCAAGTGGTGATTGAAGGGAGGAGGGGCGGGTGGTTAGCTTACAGGGAAGTAGAGTGAACCAAGGGGCGGGGGGGTTTCATCAAGGAGAAACAAACAGAACTTTCACACCGTAGCCTGGCCAGTCATGAAACTGGTTTTCAAAGCTTCTCTGATGCGTACCGCGCCCTCCTGTGCTCTTCTAACCGCCCTGGTGTCTCGCTGTGCGTAACCAGCAGCCAGGCGATTTGCCTCAACCTCCCACCCCGCCATAAACGTCTCCCCCTTACCCTCACAGATATTGTGGAGCACACAGCAAGCAGTAATAACAGTGGGAATATTGGTTTCGCTGAGGTCTAAGCGAGTCAGTAAACTGCGCCAGCGCGCCTTTAAACATCCAAATGCACATTCTACCACCATTCTGCACTTGCTCAGCCTGTAGTTGAACAGCTCCTGACTACTGTCCCAGGCTGCCTGTGTACGGCTTCATGAGCCATGGCATTAAGGGGTAGGCTGGGTCCCCAAGGATAACTATAGGCATTTCAACATCCCCAACAGTTATTTTCTGGTCTGGGAATAAAGTCCCTTCCTGCAGCTTTTAAAACAGACCAGAGTTCCTGAAGATGCGAGCGTCATGTACCTTTCCCGGCCATCCCACGTTGATGTTGGTGAAACGTCCCTTGTGATCCACCAGAGCTTGCAGCGCTATCGAAAAGTACCCCTTGCGGTTTATGTACTTGGCGGCTTGGTGCTCCGGTGCCAAGATAGGGATATGGATTCCGTCTATGGCCCCACCACAGTTAGGGAATCCCATTGCAGCAAAGCCATCCACTATGACCTGCACATTTTCCAGGGTCACTACCCTTGATATCAGCAGATCTTTGATTGCGTGGGCTACTTGCATCACAGCAGCCCCCACAGTAGATTTTCCCACTCCAAATTGATTCCCAACTGACCGGTAGCTGTCTGGCGTTGCAAGCTTCCACAGGGCTATCGCCACTCGCTTCTCAACTGTGAGGGCTGCTCTCATCTTGGTATTCATGCGCCTCAGGGCAGGGGAAAGCAAGTCACAAAGTTCCATGAAAGTGCCCTTACGCATGCGAGAGTTTCACAGCCACTGGGAATCGTCCCAGACCTGCAACACTATGCGGTCCCACCAGTCTGTGCTTGTTTTCCGAGCCCAGAATCAGCGTTCCACAGCATGAACCTGCCCCATTAGCACCATGATGCATGCATTGGCAGGGCCCATGCTTTCAGAGAAATCTGTGTCCATGTCCTGATCACTCACGTGACCGCGCTGATGTCGCCTCCTCGCCCGGTATCGCTTTGCCAGGTTCTGGTGCTGCATATACTGCTGCATAATGCGTGTGGTGTTTAATGTGCTCCTAATTGCCAAAGTGAGCTGAGCGGCCTCCATGCTTGCCTTGGTATGGCGTCCGCATAGAAAAAAGGCGCGGAATGATTGTCTGCCATTGCTCTGACGGAGGGAGGGGCGACTGACGACACGGCTTACAGGGTTGGCTTCAGGGAGCTAAAATCAACAAAGGGGGTGTCTTTACATCAAGGAGTATTTCAGGCAGGACTTCACGGAGGGTTCCAATAAGAAATGGTGCACCGAAGTTATTGTTCTTATTGGAACAAGGAGGTTAGCCTGGCCTCTGATTGATACATGGCTAGATTTACCTCGCTGCACCTTCTCTGTGAGTGACTGCAGTGTGACCTAGAAGAATGAGTCCCCTAGATGGGGGAGGAGGGGAAGCAAATGAACACAGAACAAATCTGGTCTATTTCTTGTTTTGATCCACTCCATCTATCTTTTACATCTTTGGCTGGCAGCAGACGGTGCAGAAGGACTGCATGCCATCCACATCTCATGGCTGCTTGGCAGAAGATGGTACAGTACGACTGCTAGCCATCCTCATCTCTTGCCTGCACAGCAGATGATGGTACAGTACGACTGCTGGCAATCCATATCACCTGCCTGCTCACCATAAGACGGTTCAATAGGACTGACTGCAGGACTAAAGAGAATGACTTGGTCAAGTCACTCCAAATTTAGTCCCTGCGCCCATGTCTGTCCAGGCGCTCCCAGCCGACGTGGCCAGGAGCACCTCGGACATGACGATGACGGCTACCAGTCGTACTGTACCGTCTGCTGCCACAAGGCAAGGGGTTGCTGCTACTGTGTAGCAAAGCCGTACCGCGTCTGCCAGCACCCAGGAGACATAGGGTGACGGTTACCTGAGCAGGCTCCATGCTTGCCGTGGTATGGCGTCTGCACAGGTAACTCAGGAAAAAAGGTGCAAAACGATTGTCTGCCCTTGCTTTCACGGAGGGAGGGAGGGAACGGGGGTCTGATGATATGTACCCAGAACCACCCGCAGCAATGTTTTAGCCCCATCAGGCATTGGGATCTCAACCCAGAATTCCAATGGGCAGTGGAGACTGCGGGAACTGTGGGATAGCTATCCACAGTGCAACGCTCCGGAAGTCGACTCCAGCCTCGGTACTGTGGAAGCACTCCGCCGAGTTAATGCACTTAATGCACTTAGAGCATTTTCTGTGGGGACACACACACTCGAATATATAAAACCGATTTCTAAAAAACCAACTTCTATAAATTCAACCTTATTCCATAGTGTAGACATACCCTAAGAAAGGAATTATTTGGGTCATCAGGCAGCCCTGGTTACTGACACAAAAGGGTCCTCTTCAGAGGGGAATGAAATAGAGAAATCAATATTCCTAGGACTAGCTCTGGAAACCAAGGTCACCGTGGCCAATTGGGAACCATTATTATCAGGGTTACCTGCTCCTGAGCTAATTTTTCTCCAACCTCTTCTCGTTAAAGGAACACAAGGAAAAGAATACACCAAAACTGAATGCCCACCAAAGGGGAATGCATATCTGGTCCCAGCAACTGAGGTTACTGTGCAGCCTGGTTGCCATCAGTCTTCCTGCAGATAGCCGACTCTTGGCTAATTCCTTGAAAGAAATGGATTTCCCTTGTATGATCAGTTTCCACATACAACCAGTTGACTCTACAATTCTCCCCTCTGGCTGTATGAAACATTGAGATTTCTATTGTATTACACTCCACCATAAAGAGATCTCCCCACCTCCCCTACCATTCCCTGGCTGGGAATACCTCCCTAGTTGCCTAAGTACACAATGGCAGAAGTGTTGTCTGTGTGGATTTGAACAGCTTTTCTTACTACCAACCTGCTGAAATGGAGGCAAGCTAGCCAAACTGCTTTGGTTTCTAGGAGTCTGACTGAAAGTTTATTTTCCTGGGCACTCCATGACCTTGGGCTGCTTGGCTTCCCAGATAAGCCCCACTGTCTGCCTGTCTCCATCCACAAAATGCAGACCCCCATGCAAACAGCTTCTGAAGATTGCTGGTTTTTGTAATCTGAGTCCTGTGGGGAAAGAGTAAAAGACCCTTTCCTGGTCCAGAAGCCACAACTCCAAAGACTTCTCTCTGAAGAAAGAATTAGCTGGACCATAAACACATGTGATCACAGGGACCACTGTTTGAAAGGACTGCATAGGGAATAGAGCTCATGGCATTAGACCAAACAAGCTGGCAAGGTCAGCAAGAGCTGGAGGCAGGACAGGCTGTGTCTGTCACTGCCCATTGTGAGTACTATACCTGAATCTGCCACTTCAGCACTCTGAGATGACAGGAGCACTTTCCCCAGGTTGTTTTTTGAAACAGGCCCACAGATATACTAGTGATGGATACTATTGCCTGGTGGCTGGAGACCAACTGACTCCACTATAATGCACTAAGTGACCTATATAAACTGTTATGCTGGGTGATGTTAATGGCTGCCTTTGTGTGCCTTTAATCTATAGGCAATCAGAAACCACCGTGGGCATGCTGCCACCCTTCACCTAGGCTAAATAGAAGCAATAAAACTCCTTTATGGAGCAAGATAGCTAGAGACAATGGAAGACACTACCTGAGCCACTAAGCCATGTGAAAGGCCAATCGGAAGCTCAGGCTAAGCCAGGCAGGGCAGGGGTTTCCTTGGGAACAGATTGTAAATATAGGGACTGGGGCATTGATTGGCTGCAACTGTTTGTGCCAGATGCAAACAGCAGCCAGAAAGCCAAGAGCAAGCACCCAGAAAGTGAGTAGAAAGCCAGAAGACAGTGAGACGTGAGGGAGCAGAGAGCTCCTTGGGGCACAGGAACAGCTGGAAAGGTAGGCTTGGAACTGTGAGCAAGGAAACTGCTTACTACTGTTTGTTCTTACTGCATTCAGGGTAAGAAGACTTTGTATACATTCTTTACAAATAAACAGGATTGTACCAAAGATATATCCAACCGTGACAGGGTGGACTCACCACTTCAGCACCCCCTGCTGGATATCCCAGGGATCAGCTCTACAAACCAGTGCACCCTCTTCCAGTGGCATCTCACCACCATCACTTCTGCTCCAGGACCCATGACTAGGGCCCTACCAATTTCACAGCAATTTCTGCAGCTGGAGAAGGCTTGTGGATGTGGGTCCAATCTTCCCAGTGCTGCTGGGAGGGACCCAGCAAAGGAGGCTCCTAGCTGCTAGTCCGGGCAGGGCTGGGGCAGGACAGGACTTTCTCTTTCCCTGCAAGGCTGCTCTTTGGTATCTCTCCTGGCTGCAGATATCTCTGCACCCCCTCCTCCCCACTCTGTCCAGCTCAGAAGGCAGCACAGAAGTGAGGGTGGCAATCCTATGATCCCCCTACAACAGGTTTGCAAACCCCCCTCCCCACCACCAGCATGAAATTTCAGATTTAAACATCTGAAAACATGAAATTTACCAATTTTCAAATCCTACAGCTGTGAAATTCTCCATAATGGACTGTGAATTGGGTAGGGTCCCTACCTATGTCATTCCCAGGACTGCAACATCCTCTGCATGACACAGCCCTCTGGCTGTGCACATGCTGTGCTCCTCCCTTCCAGGGGATGGTATCGCAGTCCCTCAGTCCAGCCACTTCCTCAGTGGCAAGTAGGGGCAGGGACCCAGACCCACCCACTACTCTGGGTCCTGACCCAGGGACTCTGTAGAAGGCCGCTGCTTGTGGCACCCCCTCTGACTCCTCAGTAGATTCCCCTAGACCCCTTCCCCATCACTTCAGCACCCTTTTTGCCCTTGCCTCAGACTGCCAGGAGCTGCCTTTAGCTCCCTGAGTCTCTGCCTGCAGCACTGCTGAGTCCAGGGTGCTTGCTGCCTTCAGTCTGCAAGGAAGGCAGCCAGCCATCCTCCCTCCTTTAGCTCCAGGGCATGACTGAAGCTGCAACCCTTCTTATGTGGGGCAGCCCGTCCCTGATTGGCTGCTCCTCACAGCCCCTCACTGATTGGCTGCCTCCTGCACAGCCTCCTAAGGGCTCTATTAACCTCTTAGTGTCCAGTGTGGGGCAGGCCCCCCACCACATACCCTTCCCCCTTAAGACCAACTGCCCTGGGGGAGGAGGGGCCACTTTCCTTGCTTCCCCCACAGCTGTGCTCACACGGTGTCCCTCTCCTGTCTCAGGCTCTCCACTAAGAGGAGCAACCTGTCATTCTCCTTCCTGGTGTCTCTGAGTTTCCCTGTCTGCCTCTGCACCATCTTGCGCTATTAGCAAGGCCCACTCAGTAGGTTTCAGCCTCTCCCATAGTCCTGGTCCTTGCTCTGCCAACTCTCCCAGTACTCTTTCTCCACGGGAGTGAGTTCCCAGCTCCCTTCGATTTGTCTCCATGTAAGTCCCCACGTCTTTCTGCTGGATGTCTAAGGGACTCTTCCTTCTCTCCTGCTTCTCCTTTCTCTCTTGCTTGGCCCCTTTGGCCTTCTCCACCATCTTGGTGCACCCCATCTGGGTCTCTGGCACCTCCTTCGGTTCCTTCCTGTCTCCCTTACCCTTCTCCTGGCTCTGGTCCCCTTTTTCATCCCCAGTTGAGACACTGCCCTTCCCTGGGCTCCTGTTCTATCTGTGAGGGCACTGCCTAGTCACATGCCCTGGTTCCCCATGCTCTGACCAGGGTGCTTGCTATCTTCAGCCTGCAAGGCAGCCAATCCTCCTCAAACTCCAGGGGGTGAATAACTAAAGCAGCTCTGCTCTGCAGCCCTTCTTATATGGGCCTGCCAGGCCCTGATTGGCTGCTCCTCGCAGCCCCTCACTGATTGGCTGCCTCCTGCACTGCCTCCCAAGGGCTCTATTAACCCCTCAGAACCCAGTGTGTGCCCCATCACACTGACTCATATAATCAATTTCTCCTCCTAAAAGAAAAGGCTGGCAAGGCTCCCAAAACTGGCTGACTGTTTGGGCCAAGGGGCAACCGTACTGTCACAGGTCCTGATGTGCAGCTGTGGCCAGGAACAGTGTTGCCTTGGTCTACATGCATGAAGCTGTAGCTAGGCTGAATGGCAATGGCAGAAATAATTAATCACATGATCTCAGCAGCTGCTCATAGAATAGGCTTATTACTATAAGCATCTTCCATATGTATGGATGATAAATACTCCCTGGCTTTACCACTTCAATTACTGATTTCAGAGTCTACATCTGAAAGGACAATAGATATATTAGAAAGCTGTTCATTTCCTTGGGTCCAACAAAGGTCAAATCTCAGGTCTCTTAGCACAATGCAATGAAAAGAGTACACTCTCTGCCTCACCCCTATAGGATGGACAGGAATGACCGTTTCCACTGCAATTAAAAATCTGAATGCTTCCCTTTTAAAAAGAATGAGAAAATATAAATCATGTGTTTTTCATGTTCTTCAATGCAGAGACTGTCCCTTGCTATGTGATACTGTTTACACAGTGCCTCAAACCATGGAGCTGGATTTTGACTGGGGCCTTTAGGTGTTACTCTAATACAAATACAAGTCGAACCTCTGTAGTCCGGCACGCTCGGGACCTCACCGGTGCTGAACCAGAGAATTTGCCGAACCACGAGAGGTGAATATTGTAGCGAGGGGGGGGGGGTCTCTTTTTTTTTTATTTTATTTTTATCTTACCGAAGCGAATAAACGGAACGCTTGCAACCCCGCCTAGCCAAGGCTTACCGGCTCTCTTCATAACAAAGTGTTCATGTTGTTATACAAATTTACTGCAGGGTTGCAACACCAATTAAGTTTGAGCTAGCTACCTCACTCTTTGGATGGAGGGGTGGCTGGGCCAAAGGCACTGGGAGCAGATTCCCTGGCCTCTGCTCAGCCAGAGGTAAGGGCATTGCCCGCGCCTCCCCTGCTAAGGTGTCTTCAAGCTGTTTATTGTTTCTTTAGCTTTTGAAAATATGCCCTTGAGGAACACCTCCTACACACCAGCAGAGCACCTCCATCAGATAACAAGGCGAACCAGGACGAATAAGCAGGACATGTTTAAATGAGTTCTGCAGTAATCTGATGCTGCAGATAGTGAACACAGAGCATGGAGGGAGACAATAAATGGAAAAACTCCGAATGGACAGCCAGGAGAGAAGTCAGGGGCAGCAGCGGATGTTAGAGGGGCAAGAGTGGATGATTAAACTCATGGAGGACCAAACAAAGATGCTGAGGTCCCTTATTGTGCTGGAGGCTGAACACATCTGTGCTCAACTTCTCCTGCAGCCCATACACAACACTGTTCCATGCCCTCCCCAAACTCCCCACACACAGTACTCACATGTTCCTGGCCCATCACAGTACCCCTTCCACTCCACCCTCGGGACTTGTTTCATAATGACAGCTGGATTTACACACAGCTGTGAGAGCCTTGTTTGAGAAAGTGTTCCCCAGTGTCCTGTCCCTACCAGGAGGTGGAAATCTGTGTATCGCTCTTTAATAAAAATGTTGTCTTAGAAATAAAATGAATCTTTGTGTCCTACATGGGGTGGTTGCTGCAGAAATTCATACACCGTAGCAAGTGACACATTTGCAGACCACAATTAACACTCAGGCAGCAATCATTATGAGGGTCATTCAAGGCAGCAGGGAAACAATGCCTGGCTGAATGCATTACAGAGAGACACATTACTGGGGCTCATTGTCAAAATGCTGCTTCAGAGCCTCTCTGATTCAAATAGCCCTCCATTGATCCCCTTTAATATCCCTGGTATCTGGCTGCTCAAAGTCAGCCACCAGGTGATCAAGCTCAATATTCCACCCCGGGGAAACTTTCCACCCTTAGCTTCACAGATGTCATGCAGAGCACAGCAGGCTGCTATGGCCATGGGAATATTTTCCTCATTGAGGTCTAACCTGCCAAAAAGGCAGCACCAGCAATCCTTTAATCTGCCAACCACACATTCATTGGTCATTCTGCACCTGCTGAGCCTGTTGTTGAAGCACTCCTTGCTGTTGTCAAAGTTTCCCATGTAAGGCTTCATGAGACATTGGAGTAAGGGGTAGGCTGGGTCCCCCATGACCACTATGGGCATTTCCACATCCCCTACTGGAATCTTCTGGTCTGGAAAGAAAGCTCTGGCTTTCTGTACAGGCCAGTGTTCCTGAAGATGCATGCATTATGCACCTTCAGTGACTCTCCCATGCTGATGTCAGTAACATGACCCAGGTCATCCACCAGTGCCTGCAATACTACAGAAAAGTAGCCCTTTCTGTTGATGTACTACATTGCAAGATGGTCTCAGGCCAAAATTGGGATATGTGAGCTATATATCGCCCCGCCACAGTTAGTGAATCCCATTGTCACAAAGCGACCCGCTATTCCCCCCCTCATGCATTGCCCAGAGCCACAGTCCTTCATAGCAAGAGGCAGTTAACGACCCTGCACACTTGCATCACCACACCACACACCACACACACACACACACACACACACACACACACACACACACGGTGGACTTCCCAACTCCAAACTGATTCATGACTGAGCGGTAGCAATCTGGAGTTGCCAGCTTCCGCAACAGCGATCGCCACTCATTTCTCCTCCATTAGGGCAGCTCTCATTTTGGTGTCCTTGTGCAGGAAGGCAGGGGCAAGCTCTGCACACAGTTCCAAGAAGGTGGCTTTGCACATCCAAAAGTTCTGCTGTCACTGCTCATCATCCCATACCTGCAAAATGATGGGATCCCACCACTCAGTGCTTGTTTCCTGAGTGCCGTAGTGACAGTCCACCATGTGTAGCTGCTCCATGAATGCCAAAATCAACCTTGAATTGTTTCTTTCCATGGCACACAGCAGGGCAGCCACCCACAGATTCCTGTTCAGATTTGCAGCTCATGAAATACTGCAGGATCAGCAATGTTGTGTTCATAATGCTTATCACAAGACTGGTGAGCAGTACAGGATCCATGCTTTCAGGCAGAGAGAGCAGGCACACTGTTTACAGGAGCTGTTGAAAAATGACATGAAACATTGTCGGAAGCCCATGAAATAATGTGGGACGCTGAGCCCGCCCCCATGATGCACTGTGATCCATTCCCGGAATTCCTAGTGGCAGAAGGTGGTGAGTTGCACAGTGGGATAGTTACCCATGGTGCACTGCTCTCTATCTCAGTGCCAGAGCACGAACTGTGGATGCACTCCGCCAACACAAGGAGCATTGTGTGAACATGCACAAGCGATGTAATTACACCGGTTTGTTATCATCAATGTAACCTAAGACTTTATAGTGTAGAAATGGCCTTATATTGATTTGATTTAAATGGAGTTGGTTTAAGGAACTCAGCCTAAATTGGTAAAAAGGTATGGTCAAAGTGATTCACTCCCAAAAGAGAGTTGCACAGATCTGATTTAATTTAATTGGTTTCTGAACCAATTTAGTCAAATCCGTGCAACTCTTGAGTGTAGACACTTTTAAAAGAAAACGTAAGTTTTGATAGACATAACCACATGATTTTATAAACTAGAGCCCTAGGCCCAGGTTCATAGGGCCTATATCTTTATCTCGGACCGACTAAGGTACATGAAACAACTTCATAAATTCCAGATTGTGCCTTGTCAGAAGCTTATTTAGGGCAGCTTATATGACTGTCTTGAGCCTCATAGGATTCAAGGAGGCAGTAGCTCCTTCCACAAGAATAGTTTTCTGGGAACTCCATCAAGCCAACCATTACCTCAGGGAGATGACAGCAGCACTAAGGTGTTACCATTACAGGGTAGGTGTAAGGTCTGGAAACCATAGCTGTACCAGGATTGTCCTGTTCCAGAACCTCCTGGGCAGCACCATGCACAAAGAGCACTGCATTATCCAGTTTTTAACTCTAGCTATTTTTTCTCCCCTTCTTGAGTCAATTTCTATTTTAAATCACCCCTATCAAGAGAGACATTTAATACTGATACATTCTCTTTCTTTAAAAGACAGAGGAGCCAGACTCCTCATCTGATTTATTGCCCCCATCCCTGCCACAGAATCAGTAGATCTTGCAGAAGAAAGATCTAAGGGGTCTGTAGTCAGCTAGCTAGACTCCTGATCACTAAGCTGTCCCCGTCTTGTATTTGCTCTGTGCCATTAAGGTGCTGGTAGATCAGAAGATTTCTCTCTACAAAAGAGCACAGGTCTCAGCCAAAAAAGGCTCGGAGGCAGAATTCAGCATAACAATGAGACTTCGGGCCCCACGCCATAGGAGGACAGAAGGGTGGGGTGGTTCTATGCTCTACCTACAGCGCCTTTCTCCAGGGCCTTTCCAGTCCTGGCAGAGACAGTTTGGGATGAGCATTTTCTAATGACTTCTGGAAGCTAAAATGCCTGGAGCTAAAATACCCTCTAGGGGGGTCTGAGCTCTCTGAAGAACAGGTGGGGCAGAAGGACCCTGACATTGTCTCTCTGCCCCCTGTCTCTTCTGGCAGGAAAGTAAAACCCCAGGCACAGGTGGTGGCCTCCCAACTCTTGCAACAAGATCTATCACCTTCAGTTAATTAACAGGCAGCTAAAGGGAAAACCCCACACAGCCCAGCCCTCCTCTCCGGCCTCAGGCAAAAGGCGCATTACAGAAAAAGAGCTGGCAGCCCCGTCTGGCGTGGAATCTGGGCCCTTTGTGCACAGAGGTAGGAGCGGTGGGAGGTCACCCAGCCCAGAGTGAGAGAAGCTGCTGACTAATGAGCCAGCTGCTCCGCTGGGAGTTAAGGGGTTGAAAGCAGATTAACCCCCCCTTTCTTTGCTAGAGCCCTCACTGGGAACAAAAACAAAAGAAAAAACAAGTTCAGGCAAGAAACCCAACTGCATCAGAGAGCCCTGGCCTGGCTGCCCTGACAATGGGCCCCCAGGAGGTTCCCCACTGCAGGTGCTGAGCCTTCTACTGGAGAGCACCAGGGCGTGTCATTACAAAGGGGCCCCCCATGGAGAGACACCCTGGCTCTGTTCACTGAGTGGAGCTTAGGAAGTGGCCATGGGTCTGTCTCCAAAGGGGGTTGACATTTCCATTCTCCACACAGATGAGAGCCAGGCACAGAGAATTCATCCAGTACAGGGAATTCTGCCGTTAGTCCCCAAAGGCATAATTGGACAAAAAACTTTTTGCAGTATTCATCCATCTTTAACCTACAACCCTCACCCCACAGGCACAGGCCCTTCGCCTGCACATGTGAGTAACTTTCCTCACCTGTGTGCTTGTAGGATTGGGACGTTGGGCTCCACACCAGCAATATGCCAGTCTGGAGTCTCATTGACTGTCATGGGGTCTGCTGGTGCTCAGCACATTTAAAAATGAGGTCACTTATTTAGATGCCTAAGGAGGGACTAGGAGCATTGATATAGGATATTAAAAAAATCTTAGTCTACAAATATTTCTCTCTGTGTGATCTTGTCACTGTGCAGATTCAGTACTAGGGACAGTTTCATTACCCCTGAGAGAATCACCTGGCTTTTAGTCAAACAGAGGGACATTTCATTCTCTTTGCTTAGACCAGTGGTTTTCAACCTTTTTTCATTTGCGGATCCGTACAAAATTTCAAATGGAGGTGCGAACCCCTTTGGAAATCTTATACACAGTCTGCGGACCCTCAGGGGTCCACAGACCACACGTTGAAAACCACTGGCTTAGAACAATCCTAAATATCATGGATAATTACATTGGCTTCCACCCACTGCTTACCCAAAGTGATATTTCTTAAACGATTTATATAAATGCAGACAAAATTATTCAGAAGCAGTTTGCTTTCAATCCTTCTCACAGTGTTCCTCTAATATTCAGCTCCACTTTGGGGTTTGGGAGTGAATCAGATTTTTAAAAAACACATTGTAAACCTGAGGGGAAAGGAAATTCTGGACTATTGTTTTCTGTCTTATCATCACAGTGGGTCATATCAGTCAGGTCACATTATGACAAGAGAATTATGATAATAAATAAAATAGGATAAATCATACAAAGATTTCACAACAATGTGCTGCTCAAAAAATCATAGCTGTTAAAAGATAAAATAATAAGAAGGGGGAAGTTTCTTCTTCGCTTTCTGTAAACTTAAACCAAAGAATTTTTAAATGCATGTTTGCTTCTACCAAAGCCTTTTTGGCAGGAAACTAATTGCTAAGGTTTGAAAATATCGACCAGGCCTTGGGGTGAGGGAAGAGAACGAGATGGGTGCTAAAATGTTCCTAGGTACCTATATTTCCAGGTAACTGCTAAGCAGATGCTCACTGAGGAGAAAATCAGCAGCAATAAGCTGGCACGGATACAGATCCAAATAGCTGGAACTGCCATAGAGATGAGATTCCATCAAGAGAGACATATTTTTCATTTACATTTTCTTTCAATAAAAGCTATTGAGACATTAAAAATATCTAACATTTCAAACACTGCACTAAACCCAGAAATGACCAAATACATAATAAAAAGGACAGAAGCTCAGTTTTAATCATGTAAAAATTTGAACACACAGTTGCTAGCTTCAAAAAGCCGGCTTGTCACGAGTCTTGACTTATCTTACATTGATACCAACTCACTCTCCTATACTATGCCTAGACCGTACGGCAGAGCAAAGCTAAAGTCTTGCCAGGGGCCAAATCCTGTTCTCATCTACATCTACATAACCCTAATAAAGTCAGTGAGGTTTGCACAGGTGTAAATGAGGACAGAATTTGGTCCTAGCTCTTTAATCAGTGTGATAGGTGAAACTGCTCCATCCTTAATGTTCTTCTGTTCCCCTCTTTTGGCCACAGCATCATGAAGTAGCCTCTGAAGAGGACTGTTCAGTAACTGGGTGGTTAATTGCAGAACCAAAATGAAATAGGCAAATTTAAAAAACTTGGTTTTGCCTCTCATCAGCCCCAAGGCAGTCCAGCAACATACCCTACCAAACTGAGCTGCCTCCCACTCAGGCCTTTGTTCCTCCTCTCCAAGTTAGGAGGTTTGTAAAGAATACAGGCTTTTTGTACCCTTACTAAAGCTGAAAACAGAAGGAAGAACAGAGGACTACGATGCCCCCGACATCACAGACCCTGACAGAGTGTGTGGGAGGCTGAGTGTGGGATTTGCCCACATGATGCAAAACAGTGATTGTCACTCAGTGATCCAGAGGAAGGTGAAACTTCTCTAATCTCCAGCAGCCCAAGTCCCTTCCAATACGTACTGTTGAGGAAAACTGTCACACTACCCACATCTGTGATCAGTTAAACCTTACACTTGACAAGAATCACCCTGGATACTGCAAAGCATCCCATAATTTCAGCTCATAATAATGTGAAGGTTTCTTTAGCCTTCATTTTCTTTGGCCACTTCCCTGCCTCACGTTACACATACATATCCAAAGTGCTTTGTGGTCTGCACTGCTACATAAGGGGTCGTCAGTCATTTCCCTGAGTCCTGCCTCTTGTTTTCCCCTGGGGCTCTCAGCCACAAGGAGAGTGGGAGATCCTTGTACCACTTTGCAGTGGTTTGAGAGCAACAGTCAAAGACTAACTCCATCTAGTTCTTGTCATACAGAGTGAAGGTTGCCATAGTGTCAGATCTTGAGGGAGAAGTATAAACAGAAGAAATTAGGGGAGACCCTCAACAGTGCCAAAAGAGGAACAGAAGGCCCTCAAGCTACCTGCAGATGTATCATCTTAGTCTGTGACCTCCTAACACAACTCAGCTACCTATTCCTTGCAGCCACAACAGCCTGACATATGAACACAAGCTAGGCAAGGTTAGAGTTGCTCAGCACTTAGATAGGAGACCTCTAAGGAAAACCTCAGTAGTGCAGGAAGAGAGGTTTGTGAGGTAGTAACTGGTATAAGGCCAGTGGTTCTCCAATCCTGCCCCAGGGAGCACAAATCAATGGACACACAGTATTGCCTCTTGTTTGTAGTTATTCTTCTACATGTCCAGGTTCATTATGACACAAAAGAGCTTGGAGACCTTGGAGTAGGACACAAACTAAGTGCCTTTATTAGCAGTTGCTACTGAAAGGAGCATAGGAGTTGCCCTCAGGAATTGGAGCTACCAGTCAAGTGGAGAATTATCCCAGTCTCTTTACCTAGAGCATTTCTTCCTATCTAGATATTCTGCATAATTACACCACCTTCCACCTATTGTCTAACCAGAGTGGTGTTGCTTGTCTAAACTCAGAGGAAACTATATAAAAGTACTTTGCTTTCAATCTTCTGGGAGAGGAATGTCCAAGGAAGGAGAGAGTGAGGTAACAAGGTCAAACATACAGGAGCAGGGGGAGGAGAGGACCACAGGTACCAGGTAGAGTGTCCAGGGGAGAAGGGTACCAAGCAGAAGATAATTATGCAGAGTAGAGAGGAAGACCAGTCAACAGGGAGGCATGGTCAGGGAAGGAGACAGAGCAAGGCGAACATAACAAATGTGAAGGAGAGATGAAATGAAGAGCAAAAGGAGCCACTGAGATAAACTATTTTTTTAAAATAAAACTTCTTTCATTAAAGACAGTTAAACATGCATGGAAAAGCAATGTTACAAAAATGTTTAATGTAGGTGTTTATTGTAGTTGCCACAGAGATGTTATGTGATCACTAAAGGGAGGGAAGGTGATCTGTACAATCACGAATGGAAGAGGAGGTGGGATTTTTGCCCATGTGCACATATTTGTGTTTTTAAAGAAATGTATGGGGTGAGGGGTCCCTTCTTCCTCTGTGAATTTTGGCTAGGACGAGTTCCCTTCCTCTTCCCCTTCTGTGACTGCCATCAATTGCCATCAACTTTAAATGCATGCTCCTGTCTGAGAAGTAAAAGCTGATTTTGTTACAAGTAGTATCTAAGATGACTATAATTGAATTAGAGAAAAATTGTATATTATATTCTATTTTTTTAGTTGTGTTTCCTTTGTGCATTTGACAGCACTCTGTGTGCGGTAAGTTTCCCTGTTTCCCTGAGACAATGAGTCAGCTCCCTTTGTTGTTTAGGTCAGTCTTTCATATAACGGGGGAGAGTGGGGGACAAAGGAAAATGTGACTGTAAAAAACATTGGCAGGGGTATTTTGGGACTGGTGTAGTACTCAAAGCTTTTTGATATTTTAAACTGACTAAGTTTCAAGTTAGCAAAGTCCCTTTAATACTTTAGCCTCCCTGTGAAAACAAAGATTCATATTGCAGGGGACACTGGATGAGAAAAAGGTTTGGTGGTGGGTTATATAGTCTTTCACCTTTAAGTCAAGAGTTTCAATCCAATCTCAGGTCAGTAGTGACCGAAAGTCACTGCCATGTCCTAGCTCAGTGAGGTATGAGTTCATAATAATATTTTGCCTTTCTACAGAGTCTTTCATCCATGGAGCTCAAAGCACTTTTACAACAAGTAAGTATTAATTAAGCCTCTTAATTAACAACACACTTCTGAGAGATAACAAGTAAGCATTATTATAACTATGTGACAGACAAGTAAACTGAGGCATACTAGGTCAGTCAGAGAAATGACAAATGATTCCCTGTGAGCTGCTCTAACCATCAGACCATACTGCCTCAGCTGATGTTTCTCTCCATTCAGATCCTCAGAGTGTAGCTGCCCACATCAAAATTTCCACCACACTGGCAGTAATTGGCAGGAGAGGGACTGAGGAAGGAAGAGATACCTGGAATCTGAGCTCCTCCCACCCGGTCTCCAGAGGATGTTGTCTCTTCGAGGTTCAGGCTTAAGGTACATTGGTGGGTACAGCATGAATGAAGCTTGCACCACTCCTACCTATGCTGTACCTGCTCTGGGGCTAAACAGAGAACTCAGTTCTCCAGAGTTTCATTCCAGCACTTTTCACCAATGCTAAATTCACTCTTTACAAAACAAAACAAAAGAGAGAGAGAGAGATAACATTATCTCCAGGGAAACAGACTCCATACTACCTCATCCTTTGCTCTCAAAGAGTCAGCCAGTTTTCCTCTCTGCCTGCAAGATGGTCACATCGTAATGAGGTGGGTTGGATTCTCAAGGATAATGAATGCAAAAGTAAGCAGTGATGGAAATGCCAAGCCAGGCTCCATCAGTCATTCCTGAGCTCTGGAATCCATTAAGTGGGGCATCAAGGGACTAGAGACAGAGTCAGCATGCAAATATCTGTTTGTGGATGCTAGAAATTATTAGGAATGTAGGATATTCAAAGGTAACATTTATTGGCTCCCAAGAAGCACACCCATTGCCTTCCGATGAGAAGCCTATCTCAGGGACATCACAATGCCTCTCTTATCCCTTCAGCCTCCGTGTTTCTGCTTAGTAGTATTAAGAGAGTTTAAGCATTTTTAATCATCTGCTCATTCCCAAGGTTGATTCATGCTTCAACTCATTTTTTTAAATCCATCCAGAAAAGCTTTGTGTTCTGCAAACACGCTTTCCGTACACGCTCACCTCCCTCCTACCCTCCCTTCACAGAGCGAGAGAAAGAGACATATCCCATTCATTCCATCATCCTCAGGCACTCATAAATGCAAATGATCCCACCCATGCTTAAGGCATGGTCACTGCACATCCCCATTCACACAGGCACACACACAGCAGAATGGCATTCACTCTTGCATTTTACTTCTGCCAAAGATTGTTTATTTTCTGCTGCAATGGTTTGTGCCTTATTGCTGAGTTAATAAAGTAGACAAGACATACTCATGCAAATATGAAATGGCAAAATTAAAGCATGGGCTCTCTATTAGACACAATGTTAAAATCTCTAAAAAGGTAAATGCAAAGAGTCAGATTTTCAGTCCCCCTTCAGCAGTTTTGCACCAGGGACAAATTATATTTTCTATCCCTTCATGGTTGAACCTTGTGGTTTGAAAAGTGAATGGGGACACAATGTAAAGGAAGATTTCTTCAAGGAATTTTGCAAATGGCTCTCAGTGCCAGCATTTGGAATACTTTTTACAAATCATTGTTCTTAAAGGAATATCTGTACTTCTTTCTGTACTGTGTAGCAAGTCTTTTATTTCAGTTTTAAGGATGCAAATGACAGCTGTCCCAGCTAGTCACAACCCCATGAATATTATTTTTCAGGATTCTTTGTTACTAAAAACTAAAATTTAGGCTTGTTAATCCTTAGAGGCAAGCCACAATTTAAGCCCAAGGGAGACATATCCCAGCAATTTCTTTTGGTTGCAATTTCTTCCATGCATCAGATAGACAAGTTGAGCCTCCCCAGCTAGCAAGCTTCCATATTTACACTGTTTTTCCTGATAAGATTCTGTTTTATATATTTCAGGAGTCTGTTAATAAAATTATTACTGAAATTCATGTTCACCAGGCATTTTGTTTACCAGCTGTTTGTTTTTCTGAGTCTGAATCACCCAAACACAGAAGGCTACATATGTTATATGTTATAGAAGGACTGCACAATTGCACATGAACTGCACCAAGTCCTTCAGAAAGACTAAGAACATGTCCCTGTGCTGTCAGGGCCCAAAGGAGAACATGGAAAGCTTTCAAGACCACAGCCTCATGTTGGGTCAAGGATTATGCAAATTTGATTTAATAACAAAATCAACACCTCTCTTTTATGTGACTGGTCCATTAGATGCATTTTATATCATGGGCATTCATTCACTCCCTATTACCCTCTTAAACTCCAATCCTGGTTGGGGGAGGATCTAAGCCCTAATCTCTCCTCATCATCTGAACAGACTTTGGCTGACAAGTCCTACATGCTGCTATTTTAAGTAAACCAATTTGTATTTGTTCTGCTTGCTACATTCACCACTTGTTCTGAATTTTGTTTGTATCTGAGGGGAAGAGGAAATGTACAAGAAAAAATTATATACTGTTACATTTTTGTTCTCACCCTTTCTCTTCCCATTACTGCTTCCCACTCTTCCCCTTCTCATTTTCTTTTTTGTTTTCTGCTTTTTATGTATTCTTAGCTTTGGAATAATCTTGACTGAAGAAAATTTGAATCTAATGGGAGGGACTAATTACACTACCTCTGAGAACTAATTACACCATCTGTGACTGACAGCTTTTCTTGCCTCCTCGCTTCCTGGTAGATGGGGCTATAATATCAGCTGTTTCTGAATTTCCAGTTCATAAAGGAGGGGAGGGGGCATGCAAGGGGTCAGAGACTCATACAATTTTCTTAATCAATCTGGGTAGCTGAAGGGTGCACTTTAAGCACTGTTTTACCCACATTGGTGTTCCCAGATTATGATAGACCTCACATACTTTTTTCAGACCACTTTAATCAATGGATGTGAAAGAGGAAGTACACCAGAAAACACACTTAACACTACATTCATTTTTTTTAGTAAGTTTCTTTCAGATGATACTGTCCCCCTAGCCTGACTAGCTGAGTCAGTAATGAAGCTCATCTGCTTTCCTTCAGTGCCTAACAATCTGGAAATGGAGAAATTTCCACCCATTCTTCTAGAATTCTACTCCCAGGGACCCACAGGGCCCAGGTAAAATATGGAACAAGATTCACTAAAAACCCTAATTCCCTAGAAGCAGGAGTAGTAGGTTGTTTCCTGAGCTATCACCAAGAGTCTGAATAAATCACAACACTTTTTGAAAAATACCATGACATTTGGCTCTGGTGGAAGGCTTCAAGCCCACAAAGGCTCTCCTGTCAAGTCCTAAAAGTGTCTGAGATAGACTCAGGGTGCCTAAAAGTGTCTGAGGTGTGTCTGAGATAGACTCAGGGTGCAAGCCTTGGGAGAACACAAGCCTGACTTTGACCTTTGTAACCACCTGAGACAGAAACTAGTTACAGCTCCAAGGAGGAGGAGAGCCTTACTGCTTTCCTGTACCTGCCTCCGGTGCCCCATGGCTGCTACTCATCTGGGTAGTGTTCTGTCTCTGGCACATTGAATACTGACAGTCGTTTTGCTGGAGTGCTTGTTCAGACATATTTCAGAGTAGCCGCTGTGTTAGTCTGTGTTCGCAAAAAGAAAAGGAGGACTTGTGCCACCTTCGAGTCATTTTTTTAAATCCATCCAGAGAAGCTGGGTGCTGGGCATTGCTTCTCTTTGTGGGGCTGTTTTGGTGTTGAAGTGTATTGTATGCACTGATGAACGGTGTTGGACTCTATAGCTCTTGATCCTCGCAGACTCTCAAGTGTAGAGCCAGTGCCATCAGTAATGCCATCAGTTATTCTCCTCTGACAGCTGTTGAGTGATCTACTGCAGTGATTCTCACATTGAGGTCTGCAGTCTCCCCATGAAGACTTAATGATATCTCTTAAGGCCTGACTTTTGCCCTATACAATTTGTGGCCCAGATCTGGGGCTGTGTCCAGGCTGTACTTTGGTGAAGCTTTTGGAAGAGGCCAAAGGTGATGCCAAGCCACATTTAAACGACTCCTAACCAATCCTGGGTCTGGTCCGCTACCAGGAAGTGTCCTGGAATAAAAGTAGAGTGGCCCCAGCCTCTTCCGAAAAAAGGTTCAGCCTCGTAGCTTTGGCAGTTCTCGAGGCACCCAGGGCTGTGAGTCACCTTGTTAACCCTTGGCCTCCAGCAAGAGGGAGAATCGCTGGTGCTTAATTAGGTGCCAGCTCCTTGACTCCGCCAGCTTGTTACCCACCCAAACACTCTCCTCTGGGCTACACCAGCCCTTACTGTGCCTTGCAGGTTAGCCATAGGCATACTCCAGTCCCCAAACTCCTTTGAAGTGTTCCCCTGTAGTGTACAGCCCCTTATCCACTATACACTCTCAGACACACCAGCTCTGCTATCTCGAAGGGAACATGTACAGACCAGCTTATATGATTCAATTCAGGATCAGGTCCTTGTATAACACCAAAGCACTGAGATATATTTACAGCAAAAACAATACATTTATTATCAAAGGTTCAAGATTCACGAGATAGTGAGAAAGGATAATGGAAACACAAGGGCTACACATAAAACAAAACCATAACATGATTTCTAGAGACTAAACTTAAGTTAACAGGCTAACCTTCTGTCTAAAGAAGTTTATCTCACTCCAAATGTCCTTTGCAGCATTGCAACCAATCCTGATTTAGATCCCGTTTTCATTAACGTAATTGCAATGCCTGATTACTTCCTAGGTACAGGATAAAGAGGTATTTCCTTGCCTTCTTCTTCTATCCCCAAAGGTCATTGTCTGTCTTCAGGGACAGTAACACCCCCATTGCTTGTTTTTTGGAGTCCTGCTTCTTCCTTGTTGATTTCACATCCCCTGTTGACTTTGTATGTTGATGGAGCTTCCATTGTGTTGGCTTGTAATGCTTAATTTACATGCTGACGGAGAGAGAGGTGAAAAAATACTTTTGTCTGGCAGGAAACCTGTGTGTCAGTTCAGCCTTGTAACAGACTTTAGGAATATATTTTCAGCATCCATACATAACTCCTTACATAGTATCTGTACATCCATCTCATAAGGATATTAAAAACCCTGGCTTTGTTTAAAGCCTCCCATGACATTCCTTGGTGAATCAGAATGTACATCCAGGGTCAGGATATACTTGTAACCCCATGGCCAGTTGGCACTGAGGGGTTGGTGTGTCACAGTAGCAAGGGACTGGCAGCGCTTAGAGATGTGTCCATGTCCCCTTTCTCCTGGGCATGCCTTCTGTGCAGGGTGCTGGGACAAGGGTGGCACAGGTACTGCTTCAACAGTTTTACGCAACTGCAGGATTCCCACACACCTAAAAAAATCTTCGGGGGGCAGATCTTCCAGCTGCTTTGCACTGCCAGAGTAGGGGCCATGGTCTGACCCAGAGTTCTTGCACAAAGCCCTTTGACAGGGGATATTATACTAATTTTTTCCACAAAAAAATAGAAAAGGGGCCCTCTGCTTCAGAGGGCTTGAGAATCACATTCTTATTCTATGAGAAATAAGTTGATGGTCTTGATCCAATTACTAATATACAGGTTTTATAGCATAAAAAAGCACTAGCACAAGCTGGACTAGCTGGTCCCTACTGTTGGTGGTCTCTGCAGAGAGACCAAGGACTGAACAGACCAGGGGATTGTACTCTCCCCTCCCTCTGGAAACCAGTCCTTCCAGGCAGGACTGAGCCATTTGGGAAAGTATCCATGTGCATGGTAAGTTTATAGTGCTATTTTCCATTCTGTAACTGGTATGTGAAGAAATAGATACCAGCACAGAGAAGGGAGGGTGTCTTCCAGGCTGCTCCCACCACCTTGTACTGTTTGCTACTATGCCTCTTTCTCCCAGGTCTGTGCAACACTAGGCAGTAGGATGAAGACTGAGGGAGGGGGGAAAAGAGATGGACTGTGAAAGCAAAAAAATCCAGCAGCTTTTTACTAAGCAATCTTTGTGCCTCTCTTGCAGTTGGGTTCCTCCCCCGCCCTTCACCTCATTTTTAATAAGTGCTTTTCACGTTGTCCCGTATTCACTCCCAACTCGGAGGACACACCAGCTGTTCCATCTGGAATTATCCTTTTTTTTTTTTTTTGCAATTCTGCCAGGTTCTGTAAATGCTGGTTATGGGATGAGGAAGAGGAAAGAGAAGGATGGAGGAGGGGTGGAAGTAGGAAAGGATGGAAGATAGCGAAGGGAGGCAGAAGCAGGAAGATGGGTATATGAAGCGGTTTGAGAGGAGAACAAAAGTGGAGGAGTGTTA
Source organism: Eretmochelys imbricata (assembly GCF_965152235.1). NCBI lineage: Eukaryota > Metazoa > Chordata > Testudines > Cheloniidae > Eretmochelys > Eretmochelys imbricata. The sequence continues at coordinate 270,904,737 of NC_135572.1, read as the reverse complement.
CAAGGGAGAGAGAAAGGACATAAGAGGATGAAGGGGACATAGGAGAGGGGGTGGAAAGGAAAAGGACCAGTAGGAGATGGAGGCAATGAGGAAAAGATGGGAAAAATAGGAGGTAGCAAAAAGGTGATGGTGGAGGAAGAGGCAAGGAGGAAGGTCTGAAAAGGGAGAAAAAGAGGCATAGATGGGTGGAAGTAGGAGGGAGAGCTGCCAGGCTGCTGTTTGCATTGCAGGACATTGTCGCTGAGGGAAGGATTTGGGGCAGGAGGACAGAGCAGGGAACCGAGATGCAGAATTCCTGGATAATATTCCTGTTGTATTCCACTGAGCTAATTGTGTGACCTCAAGCAAAACACTTCACTTCTCTGTGCCTTAGCTTTTATACCTGTAAAATGGGGGTGGAATATTAATATCTCTGAGAACTCAGGTGGAAGGTGCCAGAGAAGTGCTAAGTCTTGTCTGATTTTTGTATTATCAAAGATATGTATAATTTCATTTATTTATTCTGGTCAGGCAGAAACTTGACGGTTGCTTAGTTACCACAGAACAATAATGGAGAAGCTGTTTAGTCTACATTGCATGGAAGAAGGGGGCTGTGGTTTGACATCATGTCATACACCAGCCACCTGCTAACCAGAGCTGGAGTCAGAGATTAGATTAACCCTGTTTGTGTAACACATGTTACAACATGGCGGGGGGGGGGAAATAGGCCTGTCTGTTCATATACAGTCTAGAAGAAACACACAATATGCAGAGACGGGTAACTGAACTATGGGGTTAAGTGGATATGGTTCGAGGTGTTCTAATGACACCTCTAACCAAAAATCAAAGCTCAAATCAGAGAGGTATGTATACCTTGTGTTACACATTCCTTAGGCTACATTTAATAGAAGAGCAAATTTTCCCTGCTTTAGGCCTTGATCACTCCTCTCCTAATACAGTAACAGCTTCCAGCACCGCACTGGCATGCACTAGCAGAAATGAGCACCCGTGCCAACTGGGGTGGGGGTGTATGTGGTATGAACAAATTATTCCAGAGATGAAAAGCTAGAGAGAAGCAAGCTCTCTCATTCTTTTGCTCTGAAAATTTACCAGCACCTTGGTCTCAGCCTTGTTAAATTTCTTTAGCCTGGTTTATGCTGAGGAAGCTTCTCCCAAAATTCTAACCAGTTTTAAAACCAGTTCAGCTCAACTGACTTTATAACCAGTTGAAGCCATAGTGTACATCAGATTCCAGGTGGCCTGATCTGTTTTTATTACACTGTTTTAAAAAACTACTGAATGTAATCCTAAAACCAGCTCAGTAATAGTGCTCCAGACTGCCTGACGTAAACTTTGGCTCCAAGAAGTTTTAAAACTGGCTTGAATTTCAGAGGCAATTTCCCCAATGTAGTCCAGACCTAAGCCTTAGCTCCTTCTCTCTTCCACCTTCACTCTTGTTGGGTTCTAGCAACGGTGGGATTTTGCTACTTTTTTTTCCCCCCCTCAAGAGGTGGGATTTTATCTCATCAACTCACTTCTAGGTTGTTTCCCACAGGCTGGGGTGTCCCAGCGCAAATGGTCCAAAGAGCAAAATGTACCATTCCAGAGCAGAGTGAACCAAATCTTACTAGCCAGGTGTAAGAACTGAAGAAACCAGCTCCTTGTAGGCAATGAGAGAGAGACTATGATCAAAGCTCCCACCATTACAATACTACAAAATTTCACTCTGTATACCATACTTTAGTTTTGCCATAGTAAGTCACATCTATCCAAAGGATGCATTGCCAGAACTGACTGCATTTAAGTGGTGGGTGAAGTCATGATCCCTGAATATACCTATATCCATATGTGACGTTCCTCTCTGGTGTTATCTGGACCAGTGATCTGCTAGGTCACTCCAATCCTTGATTCTGGGAGCCAACTTTACCCTGCTCTGCTGTGGGACCCCCCACACCTGGGCTATTCACACACAGCCATCTGGCATGTAAGCTGTTCCTAGGATTGTACAACCGAATGACACTAGTCAATATCTCCAGTCCCAGACACAACCCTAGGAAATTCTGTCTTGTAGTGCCCGCTGGATGCTGCAAGCTTATATGAGTTTGTCAATTTAACAAAGAAATTGATATGTACCAGGCTTGTTATCCCAAGTGGAGTCTCTGACACATTTCAAACGAAACGCACAGCTTCAGGTAGAATAAACAAACAGATTTATTAAACTACAAAGATAAAATTTAAGTGATTATAAGTCAAAGCATAACAAGTCAGAGTGGTTACCAAAATAAAATAAAATATAAGTATGCAGTCTAAACTCTCAGCTCTATTAGACTGGACAGTAACTAGATTAAGCAGTTTCTCACCCCACTGGATATTGCAGTCCTTAATATACAGGTTTGTTCCTTAAACCTGGGCCAATCTCCTCTGCTGGAGTCTTGTCTTCTTCTCAGTGTCTTGGTTGCTTACAGCATAGGTGGGGGCAGGAGAAGGGCCCAACATGTGTCCACTCTGTCTGTTTTATATTCTCAGTCCATGTGTTTGTAGAACACAAGTCCAGACATGTCTGGGAGCATTGCTGAGTCTCTCCAAGCAGGGTTGAGCAATCCCCTGGTGTGGCCTCACGCCGGTGAGTCATTGCATTGTAGCTCCTTTTCTGGACAATGGATGTTGATGGGTTGTTTGACAACCTGCCTGGGTGTTGGTTACTTTCCTTGCTGTAGCCTCTGGGGAGCTAATATCTGGCTGATTCCCCAACTTACAGCATGTTTTAGTGACCACCATACAACACAATTTTCATAACTTCATATGCATTAATGATACACATATGTGGATAGAGAAAGGACTCTCAGCAGATCATAGCCTTTCCTCTGATACCTTAGAAGGCATGCTTTATATGTGAGATCACAATTATATGAAAATGATGAATGTGGGGGTTACAGTACGTTCCCCCCCAAGGTATAGAATGTCACACCATACTTACAACTTATTTAACCTGATCTTATAATACAGTTTGAAATCTTCCAATAATAGCCACTCTAGAAATGAAAAGGTGGCTTTTTATTTTAAATGTACATGCTGTACCTATTCCCCCTATCACCTCCACTTTTTAGGGATTAATAATAGACAAGGAAGAGAGAAATTCAGAGGTGTAGAAAAAGGAGGAAGATACATTGTCAGCTGAGATATTAATAAAAATGAATAGCCAAGGCAGAGATATGGGCAAGCTGTTTTGTGTGGTTGAAGTGGCATAGGAACAGGATCGCACACTAACTGTGGCTAGATAGTTTTTAAGAACATAGAGGAGATGTTCTATTGGGGAAGGGAGTAACATGAGACAAGATAGCATGGCCTAGAACCTGGATCATGGCATTAGGAGCAAGGAACGTGAAGTGTAATCCTTGTTCTGATACCGATTCAACGTATAGCTTTGGGCAAGTCCCTAAATCTCCTGTGTATTTCAGCATCACTATCTGTACAGTGGGGATAATAATATAAATGGGGTATTGTGACGACTGAGGTGTACAGAGCACTTTGGAAAAATATAGTTCAGAATTGACAGTTGACACAGAAGTTTAAAAAGCATGAAGTAGACTCTAAAAACTCATGTGACAGACCCCAAAATCATGAGTTTTTTCCCCAAAGATTATGCTGTGGTTTTTGGTCTGTCTTTTGATTTTTGAACTCCTGCCCATCCTGTGTGATGCATGTGTTATACTGTTGCATACTCTCCCATATTTATTGAATAAGGTGGTTTTGCCTCTCAGTGCCGGAGATCTTGCTGGCTGCCTGATGCTGTGGAGCTTCCAGCATTTCCCAAACACAAAATTGTAATTAATTAATTCTGTGCCCCACATTGGCCAGACCCCCACCCCAATAATGAATTATGCACCCCAAGCCTCCACATCAGTTCTGCGTCCCCAGCCCACATCTGCCCCTTCCCATCCCCCTTCAGTGCACCTCAGCTCCTCCTGGAGCTCCAGGAGTTTTTCCACCCCCTCTCTCCATTTCCAGGCCCGCTGCTGCAGGAGTAAAAGGGGGAGAGGATTTCCACTGAATCATGCCCCCATCATGCCCATTTGGTGCTGTAGGCAGAGGAAACTCTCTGGCTTCCTAGCCCTCACCTTAAGCCTGAGGTCACTGCCTCCCCCATGTATACTGAGGGACAAACTGGGGGGTTCAGTGAAAATCAAGTGTTTCCATTTTTTTTTATTTTCACCAAAAACAAGAGGGTTCTACCCACTGATGCCTAGAACATTTTGGAATTGATCAGATGCATATTTCAAAAGTTATCATGCTACATTCAGACAAACAGACATTCCATTGAGTTTAGCGTAGGGTGTCACTTCACTCGGCCAACGAGGCCTGTTAGGTAGGTAGGCTGGGGGAAGTCCAAAAAAGATTTTAAAAACAAGGAGGGTTGAATCTTGAAATGAAGGGGGAATAGTTGCAAGAGTTTGAGAAGGGGGCGATGTGGTCATAGCATCACATATAGATTGTGAGAGAAGGCAGTTACAAGAGACAAAGTGAGAGGAACTGAAGAGTGAATAAGGATTCCTGTAGAGGTTGAGCTGAGGCAATGGTCTATGTGGCTGACGCCCAGGTCACCCTATTTGCAGTGTCCCATCTACGGCTGTGTGTTCCTCAGCAACCACAAACTAAGGCTGGTTGGACTTGGTCAGCACTTCAATGGGAGCCATAAAAAAAAAAAAAAACACACACACAACAGGAGATGGTGTTAGTGATTCAGTCGGTAGTTTCTGCCCTTTGAGAGGACAATGAAAAAGTGCCTCTGCCAAGGAAAACCGTAATGCTGAAGATGTTGTCTGACAAAGGAGCTCTACACCATGCCCAGAGTTTGGGTGTTTGAGTTTTTTGCAATTTCCTGATTTGCCCTTATCCAAAATGGCCTACAATCTCCCACTCCTGTCAATAGAATGGAACTTACAGACTGCCCTCAACCAAACTGGCTGCCATGTCTCAGCAGCCTTTGCAGGTGAAACTAATGTTGCTGTCAGCAAAGATGGCCTCTATACCCCATTGCTTCCAATAGGGCTAAAGCCATGCTGCCCTCAGGAAATATGGTGGCCCTTTAGTCACCCTGTGAGGGACAGACAGGGGCCAGGAAAATGCAGAACTGCAAGAAATGAGTCTGTGGAAAGCAGGGAGGGGGAATGGGTTAGGGACACTGTAAGCAGTCAGAGGGATATGTGAAGCAGGCAGCAAGGATGTGGGGGTATGCAGCGGAATAGGGGTGCCAGAAGGAAGAATTAGGGTAGAAGATGGTAAAAAGAAGGGAGGAAAATATGGGGGGCAAGGTAATGTAGGAGGCGGGGGGGGAACAGGAAACTGCTGGGGAAGGAGAACGTGAGTTGTGCATCTGCTAATCTAGCCCCCTCCTTAGTCAGCTAGGGGAAATAGAGAAGGGATACAGAGGGGTAGAACAACAGCTCCCCACTCACCAGACAATAGGTGAGGAAAAGTGGAATCCCTTCCAGTGGGTGACCTGCTTTTTAGATGTGCATTTAAGGTCGAGTTTTGAATTTGTGATACGTACAAGTTGGAGGTGGGTGGCTTCCCAAAAAAAGTTTTTAAAAGCAGAAGGCAGAAAAGAAACCACATGACTTTTTAAAAGTAATTAATCTTAAGCCAATTTCATGATTTTGGGGGTTAGTACTGCTGTACCCCTCATCATTAAAAGAATCCTCTGGCACTTTTTGCAAATGTAGGAATGCTGGCCTCAGTGTGCAGGTCAGATTCCAACTTGGACAATTATATTCTGCCTCTCTCAAATTCTCTTTGCAGTTTCAGGTAGAGAAGTTATTTTTCACTCCCCTCCTAAGGAGCTGTTTAGCTGCATTGCTGGTGCAGAATGACTGCCGTGTTCCTCATCTTTGGCAGCTGCGTTTCAGTGATGGATGAGTGATCCCTATATTTATAGAGCCAAATTCTGCATGCAGTTACACTTCATGTAACCCCGCTGACTGCATTGGATTGCCCAGGGTATAACAGAGAGCAAAATCTGGCCCACTGTTTGTAAAGTGCTTTGGATTCCTAAAGTATTAAAGTGTTCTAAAAACCCAATTCATTATTATGAAAATAAAGAAATAATCCTGGTTTTGCTCCATCAACTATCTGCTTGGTGGAGAGATGTCAGGTTGTTGCAGTGGGGGAGGAAAGGCTGACATCAGATGACCTCCATTTGTAAAATTGTATCTGTCACTTTTCAGGCATCTGTGATCTCCAGTTCACATCTGGAGAGAATCAGGGAGATAGAAACAGGGGTATTGTGGGTGTGGGAAAACTAGTTTAAATTCTCCCAAGCAGCACTGGGCACTTGAGCAGCACTTGATAACAAACAGACTCAGTCATTAGCTCACACACGCACTCTGTCTAGTAATGGACTCCTCTCTCATTAGCAAATACAATTGACAATAGAGATAACACACTGGCACCGTCCCCTCTTGGGTTGCTGACATAGAGTCCTGATTGATGGATCTCACAAATATCTCAGTGAAAGGAGAGAGAGAGAGAGAGAGGGCAGCTACTGCTATCAGCCAGCTCAAACACAGGGCAGAGCTAATAATATCTTTCATTTACAGTGTCTTGTGTCAGGATCCCAAAGCACAAAAGACTTTGGTTTTTGCTAGTGTGGAACTGTACAGTAGGTAAAGTTGAGAATGTACTTTCATTCTAACCCCTCTGTTCAGTTGCTCATGGACATAGTATTTTAAAGTTTATTTATTATTAGTTTAGCACTGAATGCACAGTACACAAATAAAGACAGTCCCTGTCCTAAAGAGTTTACAGTCTAGAAGATAGTAGGCTCTGTTTGAGAAATTGTTAACAACAAACTCTAAAGTATTTTCTTTGATCCTGAAGCATTATGGGCTTGGCCTCAGCCCAAGGGTGAATTATTTTGGCAAGTTTGAGCAAAATTGGCTAAGTTGTTCTGGAGTTATCCAAGGATGAGAGGGAATCAGAATATTTTTCCTGCTCTTAAAAAAAAAAAAACACACACTTTTTTTGCACTTCCCGGTGAAATAGCTGAGGTTTAAAACTTCAATGAGTAATAGTCATTATGTTAAGATTGGACTGCAGAAAAAGTCTTTATAATTTTAGAATTATATGTTTGTGCATGGATACATAAAATATAGCAATACCAGTGCATTATGCAAAGGTCAACATGATGCGCATGCCCAACTGTCTGTGATAGCAGATGTAATTGTGTAAAAGCATAGCTTCTGCCTCCCATCATAGATCTGTGCAGTACAAAAACTTAAGCAACGTACTCTTCTGCACATATACCACAGTCTATGCCCGAAGACACTATTTTGAGCAAGAGCAGAATGCAAGTCTTCCAGCACAAAGTGTTCTGCATGCATTATCCCAGTTTAAGTTATTTACTGCACATGTCCTATTGCCTGCACTGTCAGATGTTGTTATCTTACCCTAACGGGCAACTGGAGTTTAACCCATTGCCCAGGTGTCTAATACTTAAGAGACTGGCCAGTTTCTTAGGGTTAATTTTCTACCAGGAAGTGGAAGTGTTTCTGGTAAGGCCCCATAAATTCCATGGCTGCGGAATTTGCCATGGAATGCTTCTTGTGCCACTGAATTGTGTTCTAGAATCCCAGATTTTATTTATCGGGGGCAGGGGGAATAACATTTAGCCCTTATGGTCACAAAGAAAACCATAAAAACATGGCCCAGCTGTACACCAACACAATGTTGTTTCAAGCTGTCTGCAGACTCAGGAAGACAATAGCTTTTTACATTCTTTTCTGGTTAGGTTCTTATGCTGCGTTCATCACTGTGGTATCTGAGCACATCTAAGAAAGCTTTCAACTCTCCCCAGTTTCTCAGTGGGATGCTAACTGAAATTCATGTTAAGTTAAATTTTAGCTTTGTCAAGCATTTCACAGATAATCAATTTTGTAGGGAAATTAATCTATAAGCCTGTTCCACAAACCCCCCCCCCATCCTCCTCCCCACACAATCTGAACTGCCAAAAAAACCAAGTGTCTCATACCCAGATGCCAAAACTTCCCTTGTTTCCCACCCCTGACAACTTATACAGCATTGTTATGTGCTGTCAATACAAAAATCTGTGGCACATTGAAAATGGAAGAATATCAAAACAATTAGCACAAGGGATACAATACAAGGAGGGGGTGTTGGTTTTCATATTTACCTAACCTAATGGTTTTAATTCACCTACACTTTTAGATGCTGAATTTAGATGCTGCAGAAAGGAGGGATTCTTGCAGCAGAACCAAGGTCCTACCAACAATGAAGCAAATGGGGCTGTCGTTTCTGGCCACTGGTGGGGTATGTCTACACTGAAGCTGGGAGGTGTGATTCCCAGTGAGGGCAGACAGACTCATGTTTGCTCAGTTTAAGCTAGCATGCTAAAAATAGCTGCGTGGACGCTGCGGGCACTGGCAGTTGCTCAGGCTAGCAGACTGAGTCCTAACCAACCCAACCCCTGGGCCCACACTTGGGTGGCTATCTCAAGCCACCATCCATGCTGCAATATCCACACGGCTGTTTTTAGCACACTAGCTTGAGCAAGTCTGTCTACCCACATTGGGCATCCCAGCTCAGTGTAGACGTACTTGGGAAGCAAGGCTCTCTCTGAGCAATGAATCCTGTGTGGCTGCTCCATCCAAAAACACCCCTCCTCCCAGAAGCACTCCTGGCATACCCCATCTAGCCCACTGTCTGTTCTTGGTTACAGCTTTCAGACAGGAACCAGCATGGGGGAGATTGCCCATACAGACCAGGGGCAGAAAGAAACTGGCATTAAGGGAAAGTGATTTGGGGACTGAGGCTAGACATAGCTGGCAGCAGGTCAATCTTCTTGGGGGTAGTTCTCTTGGGACAGTGGAAGGATAGGGACAAGAATAGGTCTCATTAGAGAGTATGGAGGAAGGCAGAACTCCTGCTGATTGAGAGGAAGAAAAATTGCCAATTCCCATTTCTCAGCTTAGAATGCCAAGGACACACATGTTCATTGTGGGTTGCTCAGAAATGGAAACTCATTTTATTTCTTACCACTCTAACTGCAATTGCACCTTTACACTAAATCCCATTTGTTGTTGATGTGCAATGTGCTTAGCAGCTCTGTCTCCCACAGCCACAAGCTATTGCTGCAGAGTTCAGTAATTCCCTTACCAAATCTTGCAGGCATGTCAACATGCCGGAGCAATGAATGACCCTGGAAGGCAATCACAGAGAAGACGTCTTCTGCCCCTGTTGATGGCAATGTTTTCTTTCTGTCCTTCAATTCTCTCTGTAAAGTATTTTGGGATATCTTATATTAACAATCACTTTATAAAAAATGAACTCTATACCATACACACTGGCCCTGAACCATTGCACCGGCTGAGTTGAGCTCAGCACAGATCCAGAGTGGGAGGGGCAAAGGCCGCTAAAGTAGCTAAGGATTGGGTAGATGTAATAGCTTCTGCATCCACAAAGGTTTAAGTCACTCAGAACTAGTTTAGCTTCACCAGCAGAAGTTCAGGGTTTGTTGGCAGGACCCAAAATTGAGTGTGGGTGCATGCAAGGCTGTGCCACCAGAAGGCAAGTTTTGCTGGCAAAAACTTTGTGGTGTAAACCAGGTGGAAATCATTAGAAGGTGCGAGAGCTTAGAACCAGAACTGGCTGCAGAAGGACACTTCCATTTCATGACAACTTTTGAGGTTTCTAAATTTGTTTTCAGTGCACACTGGAACAAAAACAAAACCTTTCACTTGTTTTCACAAAACGGGATTGTCAAAATGGCCATTTTTGGATCAAAAATATCAAATTTTCATTTCAGTGCATGCTCTCTCTAAGGGTGTGTCTACACTTCCAGGTGAGGGTGTGATTCGCAGCTCGAAGAGACATACTCACGCTAGCTCTGATTGAGCTAACATGCTAAAAATAGAATGCAGCCACAGAAGCATGAGCAGTGCGAGAGGTTAGCTACCCCAAGTACATATCTATGAGGTGTACACTCAGGGTGGCCTGCCCCTCCCACCATTGTAGCTACATTCTATTTTGAGCATGGTAGCTCGATCATATCTAGCATGAGCATGTCTCCTCAAGCTGGAAATCACACCCCCAGTGTGAAGTGTAGATATGCCATAAGGACCAGATAGTCTACCCTGGAATTTAGAGAACCTTCCTGTAGAAAATTTCATTGAAATCAATACACTTCCATGAAACATTTTGCCTGGGATGAAAAAACATTTTGTTGAAAATGTTCTGACCAGCTCTAGTCAGAACCTTTGAAAATGAGAGATGCATGCACGTAGTCACTGGCTAGAGTTGGTCATAAAACAGGCATCCAAATTCAGAAACCATTCTTTGAAAATTTAGTTCCCAGTCTCCTCTTCTGAGGAGTGAGGTGTCGCTGCCAATCTGTCACCCAGGGCAAATATCAAAAAGGTTTTTTTAGGTTTGGTGCAGAAAAGTATCTGAAAATTTCAGGTCTGCAAAATCTGACTAGAAATCCAATAAGCGGAGATCCCAGTTTTCCATGATTAAAAAAACATAAAAATCCACATTTTTCTGCTATTAAAATGAAACACTGAACTTTAGTTTCCCTAGCCATAACATAGAGGTATCAGTTGAACACAATTTTTAAGAAAGTTCGAAGCCTACCAGTGCCATCAATCATTATAATAAAATAAAATTAATAGAATTTCAATTCAGCTGAAGCCCGAGCCCTGCCACCCAGGGCTGTCAGCCCCAGTTCGGTTAATACAGAAAGCTGGATAATGGAGGCTCAGATAAATGGGATTCTGCTTCTGCCTCTATGTGTACTACTGGTGAGGCCTCATCTGGAGTACTGCGTCCAGTTTTGGGCCCCCCACTACAGAAAGGATGTGGGCAAATTGGAGAAAGTCCAGCGGAGGGCAACGAAAATGATTGGGGGGCTGGGGCACATGACTTATGAGGAGAGGCTGAGAGAACTGGGCTTATTTAGTCTGCAGAAGAGACGGGTGAGAGGGGATTTGATAGCAGCCTTCAGAGACCTGAAGGGAGGGTTCCAAAGAGGATGGAGCTAGGCTATTCTCAGTGGTGGCAGATGACAGAACAAGGAGCAATGGTCTCAAGTTGCAGTGGGGGAGGTCTAGGTTGGATATTAGCAAACACTATTTCATTAGGTTAGTGGTGAAGCAGTGGAATGGGATACCTAGGGAGGTGGTGGATCTCCGTCCTTAGAGGTTTTTAAGGCTTGGCTTGACAGAGCCCTGGCTGGGATGATTTAGTTGGGGTTGGTCCTGCTTTGAGCAGGGGGTTAGACTAGATGACCTGCTGAGGTGTCTTACAACTCTATGATTCTACTGTATATGGATTTTTTTTCCACAAAACATACAAACTAAAGATTCTCTGTAAAAATGCAAATTCTGTGTTTTTTAGTGGCAAATGGATTTCAAGGATCCCTGCTGATAAGTACTGAATTTCCTCATGAGATTTCTGATGCTTCCATTCAGGCTAGTGGGAAAAATGACAAAAAAACCAACTGTTCACTATAATATTAGAGTCTTTCAACATCCACTCTCTACAAGAAGCAGCCAAGAAAAATCAAAGATTTGTTTTAAAAAGTGAATCAACCTTTTTATCAACCCTTTAAATAAAAAGGGCTGGAGACATTTGAGTCTGAAGACAGTGTTTGGTTCTTTAGCCCATCTGATTTGCACTCATATCACTCAATAACCAAATAAAATGGAGGTCAAATAACATTGACCGAGAGGATGTTTTGTTTGCTTTGTAATTATTCATCAGATTTAAGTAGTGCTTATAATAATAAGAAGCTTGCAGCTGGATGTATATGGAGGTGTAGCAAGGCGACAACTCACCGGCCCAGCGCCTCCTGCTGGTCATCCTGGGAATTAGCTCTCCAGCCTCCAGAGCGTCCTCTGCAGGCCAGTGTCCTGTTTGCCTCAGGCCCCTCCATGTCCTTCCCAGACCCAAGTGCCCCTTACCTCAGGGTTCTGCCCTCTACAGTATGCCCACAGTCTCTGGGTCTTCCATCCCCAGGGAACTCCCAACCCTCTATCCCCACCTCACCTCAGTCTATGGTGACTGCCAGTCACCATCTAGCCCCCAGTCACTGGAGCAGATTGCAGTGTAAAAGCCATTCATCATTGGAGCGTTTGGACCTGCTGCTTTTGTCTAACCCCTGGGCTGCAGCCTCTGCAACCCCAGTACCTGATCTAGCCTTTGACAAGGCCTGCAGCCTTGGGAGTTGCCAGGCAGGAGCTCCCCGACTCCTCTCACCTTTCCCCAGCACTGCTTGGCTACCTGCGCCCTCAGCTCCCAGGCAGCTAAGTCCTTCTCTCTCTGAAGCTAGCAAAAGAGTCCTACCAAAGTGCCTAGCTAGCAGCCCTTTTATAGGGCCAGCTGTGGCCTGATTGGGGCATGGCCCCAGCTGTGGCTGCCTCCCCAATCAGCCTAGCGTCTTGGCTCCCTGGGGCAGTCCTTTCCCAGGGCTGTTTTAACCACTTCAGGGCCAGAGCGGATAATCACCCTACTACAGGAGGGAGGATCAGTCTGTTCAGGCTGCCCTGCTGGCTAGAGCTCTCTCCCTTCCTGGGCTGCTGCTGTTTGGAGCTCCCTCCCTCGGCTGTTGCTGCTGGCTAGAGCTCTCTGCGTCCCTCCCTCCCTGGAAGATCACTGCTGACTGGGACCCTGTCTGGGAGTATGTCTACACTACGGAATAAGGTCGAATTTATAGAAGTTGGTTTTTTAGAAATCGGTTTTATATATTCGAGTGTGTGTGTCCCCACAGAAAGTGCTCTAAGTGCATTAAGTGCATTAACTCGGCGGAGTGCTTCCACAGTACCGAGGCTGGAGTCGACTTCCGGAGCATTGCACTGTGGATAGCTATCCCACAGTTCCCGCAGTCTCCACTGCCCATTGGAATTCTGGGTTGAGATCCCAATGCCTAATGGGGCTAAAACATTGTCGCGGGTGGTTCTGGGTACATATCGTCAGGCCCCCGTTCCCTCCCTCCCTCCCTCCATGAAAGCAAGGGCAGACAATCATTTCACACCTTTTTTCCTGAGTTACCTGTGCAGATGCCATACCACGGCAAGCATGGAGCCCGCTCAGGTAACCGTCACCCTATGTCTCCTGGGTGCTGGCAGACGCGGTACGGCATTGCTACACAGTAGCAGTAACCCCTTGCCTTGTGGCAGCAGACGGTACAGTGCAACTGGTAGCCGTCATCGTCATGTCCGAGGTGCTCCTGGCCACGTCGGCTGGGAGCGCCTGGACAGACATGGGCGCAGGGACTAAATCTGGAGTGACTTGACCAGGTCATTCTCTTTAGTCCTGCAGTCAGTCCTATTGAACCGTCTTATGGTGAGCAGACAGGCGATACGGATTGCTAGCAGTCGTACTGTACCATCTTCTGCCGGGCAAGCAAGAGATGAGGATTGCTAGCAGTCGTATTGTATCATCTTCTGCCGGGCAGGCAAGAGATGAGGATTGCTAGCAGTCATATTGTACCATCTTCTGCCAGGCAGGCAAGAGATGAGGATGGCTAGCAGTCATACTGTACCATCTTCTGCCGAGCAGCCATGAGATGTGGATGGCATGCAGTCCTTCTGCACCGTCTGCTGCCAGCCAAAGATGTAAAAGATAGATGGAGTGGATCAAAACAAGAAATAGACCAGATTTGTTTTGTACTCATTTGCCTCCTCCCCTGTCTAGGGGACTCATTCCTCTAGGTCACACTGAAGTCACTCACAAAGAAGGTGCAGCGAGGTAAGTCTAGCCATGTATCAATCAGAGGCCAGGCTAACCTCCTTGTTCCAATAAGAACAATAACTTAGGTGCACCATTTCTTATTGGAACCCTCCGTGAAGTCCTGCCTGAAATACTCCTTGATGTAAAGACACCCCCTTTGTTGATTTTAGCTCCCTGAAGCCAACCCTGTAAGCCGTGTCATCAGTCGCCCCTCCCTCTGTCAGAGCAATGGCAGACAATCATTCTGCGCCTTTTTTCTGTGCAGACACCATACCAAGGCAAGCATGGAGGCCGCTCAGCTCACTTTGGCAATTAGGAGCACATTAAACACCACACGCATTATCCAGCAGTATATGCAGCACCAGAATCTGGCAAAGCGATACCGGGCGAGGAGGCGACATCAGCGCGGTCATGTGAGTGATCAGGACATGGACACAGATTTCTCTGAAAGCATGGGCCCTGCCAATGCATGCATCACGGTGCTAATGGGGCAGGTTCATGCTGTGGAACGCTGATTCTGGGCTCGGGAAACAAGCACAGACTGGTGGGACCGCATAGTGTTGCAGGTCTGGGACGATTCCCAGGGGCTGCGAAACTTTCGCATGCATAAGGGCACTTTCATGGAACTTTGTGACTTGCTTTCCCCTGCCCTGAGGCGCATGAATACCAAGATGAGAGCAGTCCTCACAGTTGAGAAACGAGTGGCGATAGCCCTGTGGAAGCTTGCAACGCCAGACAGCTACCGGTCAGTTGGGAAATCAATTTGGAGTGGGCAAATCTACTGTGGGGGCTGCTGTGATGCAAGTAGCCCACACAATCAAAGATCTGCTGATATCAAGGGTAGTGACCCTGGGAAATGTGCAGGTCATAGTGGATGGCTTTGCTGCAATGGGATTCCCTAACTGTGGTGGGGCCACAGATGGAACCCATATCCCTATCTTGGCAGCGGAGCACCAAGCCGGCGAGTACATAAACCGCAAGGGGTACTTTTCGATAGTGCTGCAAGCTCTGGTGGATCACAAGGGACGTTTCACCAACATCAACGTGGGATGGCCGGGAAAGGTACATGACGCTTGCATCTTCAGGAACTCTGGTCTGTTTCAAAAGCTGCAGGAAGGAACTTTATTCCCAGACCAGAAAATAACTGTTGGGGATGTTGAAATGCCTATATGTATCCTTGGGGACCCAGCCTACCCCTTAATGCCATGGCTCATGAAGCCGTACACAGGCAGCCTGGACAGTAGTCAGGAGCTGTTCAACTACAGGCTGAGCAAGTGCAGAATGGTGGTAGAATGTGCATTTGGACGTTTAAAGCCGCACTGGCGCAGTTTACTGACTCGCTTAGACCTCAGTGAAACCAATATTCCCACTGTTATTACTGCTTGCTGTGTGCTCCACAATATCTGTGAGAGTAAGGGGGAGACGTTTATGGCGGGGTGGGAGTTTGAGGCAAATCGCCTGGCTGCTGGTTACGCGCAGCGAGACACCAGGGCGGTTAGAAGAGCACAGGAGGGTGCGGTGCGCATCAGAGAAGCTTTGAAAACCAGTTTCATGACTGGCCAGGCTACGGTGTGGAAGTTCTGTTTGTTTCTCCTTGATGAAACCCCCCCGCCCCTTGGTTCACTCTACTTCCCTGTAAGCTAACCACCCTCCCCTCCTCCCTTCGATCACTGCTTGCAGAGGCAATAAAGTCATTGTTGCTTCGCATTCATGCATTCTTTATTCATTCATCACACAAATAAGGGGATGACTACCAAGGTAGCCCAGGAGGGGTGGTGGAGGAGGGCAGGAAAATGCCACACAGCACTTTAAGCACAGCACTTTAAAAGTTTACAACTTTAAAATTTATTGAATGACAGCCTTTTTTTTGGGGGGCAATCCTCTGTGTTGGAGTGGCTGGTTGGCCGGAGGCCCCCAAACTGCATTCTTGGGCGTCTGGGTGTGGAGGCTATGGAACTTGGGGAGGAGGGCGGTTGGTTACACAGGGGCTGTAGTGGCAGTCTGTGCTTCAGCTGCCTTTGCTGCAGCTCAACCATACACTGGAGCATACTGGTTTGGTCCTCCAGCAGCCTCAGCATTGAATCCTGCCTCCTCTCATCACGCTGCCGCCACATTTGAGCTTCAGCCCTGTCTTCAGCCCGCCACTTACTCTCTTCAGCCCGCCACTTACTCTCTTCAGCCCACCACCTCTCCTCCCGGTCATTTTGTGCTTTCCTGCACTCTGACATTATTTGCCTCCACGCATTCGTCTGTGCTCTGTCAGTGTGGGAGGACAGCATGAGCTCGGAGAACATTTCATCGCGAGTGCGTTTTTTTTTTCTTTCTAAGCTTCACTAGCCTCTGGGAAGGAGAAGATCCTGTGATCATTGAAACACATGCAGCTGGTGGAGAAAAAAAAAGGGACAGCAGTATTTAAAAAGACACATTTTATAAAACAGTGGCTACACTCTTTCAGGGTAAACCTTGCTGTTAACATTACATACATGGCACATGTGCTTACGTTACAAGGTCGCATTTTGCCTCCCCTCACCCCATGGCTACCCCCTCAACCTTCCCCCCTCCCTGTGGCTAACAGCGGGGAACATTTCTGTTTAGCCACAGGCAAACAGCCCAGCAGGAATGGGCTCCTCTGAGTGTCCCCTGAAGAAAAGCACTCTATTTCAACCAGGTGACCATGAATTATATCTCACTCTCCTGAGGATAACACAGAGAGATAAAGAACGGATGTTGTCTGAATGCCAGCAAACATACACTGCAATGCTTTGTTGTACAATGATTCCCGAGTACGTGCTACTGGCCTGGAGTGGTAAAGTGTCCTACCATGAAGGACGCAATAAGGCTACCCTCCCTAGAAACCTTTTGCAAAGGCTTTGGGAGTACATCTAGGAGAACCGCGAATGCCAGGGCAAAGTAATCCTTTCACATGCTTGCTTTTAAACCATGTATAGTATTTTAAAAGGTACACTCACCAGAGGTCTCTTCTCCACCTGCTGGGTCCAGGAGGCAGCCTTGGGTGGGTTCGGGGGGTACTGGCTCCAGGTCCAGGGTGAGAAACAATTCCTGGCTGTCGGGAAAACCGGTTTCTCCGCTTGCTTGCTGTGAGCTATCTACAACCTCATCATCATCATCATCTTCTTCATCCCCAAAACCTGCTTCCGTATTGCCTCCATCTCCATTGAAGGAGTCAAATAACACGGCTGGGGTAGTGGTGGCTGAACCCCCTAAAATGGCATGCAGCTCATCATAGAAGCGGCATGTTTGGGGCTCTGACCCGGAGCGGCCGTTCGCCTCTCTAGTTTTCTGGTAGGCTTGCCTCAGCTCCTTCAGTTTCACGCGGCACTGCTTCAGGTCCCTGTTATGGCCTCTGTCCTTCATGCCCTGGGAGATTTTGACAAAGGTTTTGGCATTTCGAAAACTGGAATGGAGTTCTGATAGCACAGATTCCTCTCCCCATACAGCGATCAGATCCCGTACCTCCCGTTCGGTCCATGCTGGAGCTCGTTTGCGATTCTGGGACTCCATCATGGTCACCTCTGCTGATGAGCTCTGCATGGTCACCTGCAGCTTGCCACGCTGGCCAAACAGGAAATGAGATTCAAAAGTTCGCGGTTCTTTTCCTGTCTACCTGGCCAGTGCATCTGAGTTGAGATGGTCTGAGAGGTCACAATGGAGCACTCTGGGATAGCTCCCGGAGGCCAATACCGTCGAATTGTGTCCACAGTACCCCAAATTCGAGCCGGCAAGGCCGATTTAAGCGCTAATCCACTTGTCAGGGGTGGAGTAAGGAAATCGATTTTAAGAGCCCTTTAAGTCGAAATAAAGGGCTTCATCGTGTGGACGGGTGCAGGTTTACATCGATTTAATGCTGCTAAATTCGACCTAAAGTCCTAGTGTAGACCAGGGCTGGGAGCCACTGCTGTTGCTGCTACTGCTGTGGGGAAGGGGGGGCCATGCCGGCCTGCCCCCCTCATCCCCACCCCTCTGGAGGGAGGAGGAGTGAGGACCCCACCACCACCACCACTACCGTTATCACCCCTTCTGCCTGGGTCCTCACCTGGCTGGCCGCCACCAGCTTGCTGCTGCTGCTCCTGAGCTGGCTGCCTCGTGGAGGAGGAGGAAGACCGCTGCGAGGAATTGTGGAGGGGGTTGGTTCTTGGACTGAGTGACTTTAACAGCTGTGCTCCTGGGGTGGTGGTAGCTTTTTGCTGCTGTGGGGGGCCTGGGGAGAGGTGTGGAACCCTCCCTCAGTCCTGTTGCCCCCCGGCCATATCTTCCTTCACCACCACCACCCTTTTTTGCCACCGCCCCCTCCACCAACCCAGTTGACCATCAACACCTGCAGCTCGCCCCTCGATGGGGCTGCTTGCTTCCTCGCCCATCACCATCCAGGACTGTTTCCAGCAGCGAGCGCGGACTGGAGTGAGCCCCACAAGCTCTCGTGGGTGCACTCTCCCCCGTCCTTTCTTTGGACTTGGCCCCCCTCCCTCAGTTGCATTTGGGTGGGGGGGTCTCCCCACTACCTCCCAGCTCAGGTTTTTTTTTCCCTCCCTTCCTCCCATAGCTCCCCGGAAGAATTTTCCTTGGTTGTTTGCCTGTCCCACCCTGGCCCCATCCTAGGATCCTGGGTCTGTTACTGTGCCTACCCCGCCCTAACCCTTCCAAGTTTGTCACTCCACCTGCCCCGCCCTGCCCTGGAGTTTGGTTCCCCCCGCTTTTGTGCTCTACTTGCCCGCCCTCAGTTGTTTGCTGTTCCCCCGACCCCCCTGCCCCGCCCAACCCACAGTTTGGTGTGCCCATGTCCCTTTTCAGAGCACTTGTGCCCCATTTCCCCCTTTTAAGTTATCTATCCTGATCACTGCACCTCCCCTGATGTAATTATAGTCCTACCCCTTCCGAGTGCAGCCGGAGGAGCCAGCGCCCCGCCCTGCGCCCGTGATTGTCCCCCTCTCCTTTGTTGTCCCCGTGTCCTCCTGTGGTTAGCACCCTCCTCCCCTGCCTGCAGCCTAGTGGGGAGGACTGGTTGCTTCTTCCCTTCTCCCGGTGTCCCCCTCCAGTTCTATTGCCGGCCTATTGGCATCTTAATAACAGCTTGCTGGAGGACGTGGGCTTCGTGGCATCCTCCCGGGAGTTCTGGCTGGCCTGGTGGGGGCAGCGGTATGCCTCTCCCTCAGCGAGGCAGTGGTGGGATGTGGGGAAGGTGCGTGCACGGCTCTTCTGCCGTGACTACACCCGGGGCGCCACCCGGCGGAGGGATGCAGTGATAGGGCAGTTGGAGCGGGAGGTTTTAGAGCTAGAGAGGTGTCTCGCCTCCAGCCCCGAGGATCCACCCCTCCGCGCAGCATACTGGGAGAAGTGGGAGGAGCTCCAGGCCCTGGAGGACCATCGAGCCCGGGGCGCTTTTGTTCGATCCTGCATCCGCCTCCTTTGGGATATGGATCGCGGCTCCCGCTTCTTCTATGCCCTGGAGAAAAGGAGGGGGGCCAAAAAGCACGTCACCTGCCTCCTGGCGGAGGATGGGACCCCCCTCACAGATCCGGAGGAGATGCGTGGAAGGGCCAGGGCTTTCTACCTCTTGTTGAGGTTCTGGCTGCACTTTTCCCCATACTTGTTCCTCTTTGCACACCCTATCCGTGGCCCCATGAAGTCGCGAGACCTCCTCGTCAACCTCCTCCTGGCTCTGGCCAAAGTCTCCATCTACAAAACCAGGAGGAGGACGTTGGACGAGGGGGTGCTCTGCGACTGCGGGGCCTATTTCCGTTCCTCCCTAGTTTCACGCGTCCAGGCAGAGTTCCACTGGGCAGCGTCCACTGGCTCCCTCAACAGCTTTGAGGAGTAGTGGGCGCTGTCCGGGGTTCTCTGCTCAGTGTCCTCATCCGGTATCCTCATTTTGAACCTCTGACCCTCACTCTGGTCCCTGTTTTTCATTAGTTGTCCCCCGTAATCAGTTGGTCCCTGGGTCCAGTGGTGCCTCCCATTAGGCTGGGGGAGGGGCCTTTAGCAGTGGGTGGGCTTGCGCCCACCCACTTCCCGGTTTTTCCAATAAGACCCCACTACAGGAGGACTACCTCAGTGGGGATGGGACAAAGCCTTTCACCTCCAGGTTCACTCATTCCAATTCTGCCCAGCTTCTAGCAACTGACATTTTCTTTCTTTTCTTTTTTTGGCTGATGACTAACTTGTGGTCTATATGCAGTGTTGTTGTAGCCATGTTGGTCTGAGGATATTAGAGAGACAACGTGGGTGGGGCAATCGCTTTTATTTTACATGGTCCAACAAAAGACATTACCTCACCTACCTAGTCTCTCTAGTATCCTGGGACCAATATGGCTGCAACGGCCCTGCATACAGCAATGGAAGATATCGAATTTTGCCATCTGAAGTGGAAACTCCACAACATGAAGACAAAGGAAGCAAAACTTAACAGCGACATCTACTTCCTGAGCAAATTCAAGAAACAAAACATGGTCCAATAAAAGATATTACCTCCCCCACCTTGTCTCTCTGGTGGTCTATATGAAATGCATTGGTGGATCTCGGTGCAAGTGCCTACATCACAAAACCACCATCTCAGCTGGCACTAATTGACATCCTCATTTGCAGCCTTAACTAAGAACTGTTTGAGCTGAATGGGCCGTGGAACATGAGTTCCTATTTTACCTATAGTGGTGGTAGTTCAAGCTACAGATGAGCACATTGATGCGGAGCAGGGAGGGGATGCTGCAGCTGCTGCTGCCTCTACATGTACGCGACCTGTTTTAGGGAGGAATAGAAGACTTCTCTCTCCAAGGAGCTGTAGTCTGGGACGTTTTCACCAGGCATAATTTTTTCCAAGTTTAAAAATAAGTCTGTGTGTGTTTCCTAAGTACACCTGCCTCACCTCTCAAAAAAAAAAAAAAAAGCATAGTGAAAAGTGAGCACTCGAGCACCAATATCAGGCATATCCAAATTACGGCTTAGAGCAAAAGAGTTCAGGTATCCCCACTTAGAGCTTCAAATCTGTCAAGGAATTAGGCTTCTCCCACTGAGAAATTAAATGCAACGAAGATAAAACTACCGTAGCCCCACATGAACCACAAATAGGCTGGCTATCCATTTTAAATAGTCACGCAAATGTTCATTTTTCCTGATTATAGCAAGGCTTGGGAGGAGCCTTGTGTTAACCTGCAGGCTATTGTCTGACTCCCAAGGTCTGCAGGATCAGGGACAGGAGGAATCCTTGTATGCCACATACCACATCTTCCTGGGAAACTATCGTTTGTTTACCAAATAAAAGAAAAAACTCATTGGCCATCTGATACAATGACAAATTGTCATTGTGCAAAGTGTGAAAGAGGGGTGAGATGCTAGGGAGGGCGTTGGACAGCATGTTCACATACATACGCACCCATACACCCCTCTTTTCTCACACACGCTCACACTTCCTCGCCACTCCTACTCAGGACCACCTACCAAGGGAAGAAGAGCATCGCTCTTCTGAGGCAATGGCTGATTTGGCGCGTTATTCCAAGAGAAACTAGACACTTACTGTGTATTCCAGCCTTGCCCCCTTCAGCCCCTGCCCCCAAGACACTCAACCCCCCACCCTCCATCCAACACACAAAAGGAAAAAACCCAGCAACCACAGAACCAAAGCAAGTACTGCTAAATGGCTCATGGGTTACTATGGCAACCAGCTCCACTCCGCTCCAGCTGCTTATCCCACGGTCCCTCTGTCACCCTATTTTTAACTTGAAATGAAAGAATGGGCAAAGTGGGTGGCTTTTTTTTTTCTTAAGACATACGCAACCATATTTTTAAAATAACAAATGAAGGCTCACTGGTGAGGCCACCGGTGGGATTCCTCAGACCTGACGCAAGGCTTGACTCCTGCTTTGCCAGTGACACGCCCGGTGGAGCGAGCAAGTCGCTGCTTCTCCCACAGCTGATGGAAGTAATCAGGAGGAGTGCCTGAACAGAGCGCTAAATCCAGAAAATGTCCTGATTTTTTAGGAAAGGCTTGCAAAAAAAACAAACAAACCACTACTGCAGCCCAAAACACTGAGGTGATTGTTGTAGCTGCTGTGATATTTTTCTAACTCTGCTATAGATGATTTTAGTTGGCTTTTTTTTAATAAGGGGGACAGGGAGCTCTCGGAAACATCCTTTTTCCCTTCAAGTGCATAGTTTGGACTTTCCTACTGTGCCCTGTATTAAAGAAATTCAAGGCATCCACCTATATAACTGGAACAAATTGCTTATCTTTCTTTAGATACAGAACAGAGAATCCAAAGAATTGATTTATTTTAAAAGGCAATCTTTAAAAAAAAGACAGTCTAACCAGCTTTTAGACAGCGCTCGTTTTAATATGCTCTAATGCAGAGCTTGTCTCCAGGCTTAATTAGACAGAAGTGCAAATCAGAACATTAGCAATAACAAAGTAACATCTTTTGCCCATACTTTTAACCAGTAGGACACCTGGAACCAAATTCTGGAGGTGCCAGAAGTAGTTTAGCTAATGGACTTCAGTTTAGCTCCTGTATACATTCTGTCAACCAAATTAGCAGTTGCTGGATTTTCAATCTAACACTAGGGAAATTCTATACCTAACATACTGTTGCATGCATCCGACAAAGTGGGTATTCAATCACGAAAGCTTATGCTCCAATACATCTGTTAGTCTATAAGGTGCCACAGGACTCTTTGCCGCTTATACTGTAACGGGTTTGGTTAAAGCTCATTGAAACAAGTGGGAGTAAAGAAATGAAATGAAAGAGCTGCCTTTCATTCAGGGTAAATGTCAAAAGTAATTGAGTTCTTTATGGGATAGCTGAAACAATAGGGCCCTCCACCCAAAACACAGGCCACATGCAGGACTGGAATAAAAGTTAATCATGCAGCCCAAGAAAGGGTTCCACTGTCATCTGATAAATTTATGGGTGGGGGATTCATAGAATCAAAGAATTATAGAAATGTAGAACTGGACGGAACCTCAATAGGTCATCTAGCCCAGTGCCCTGCACTGAGGCAGGATTGAGTATTAAATAAGCCAGCCCTAACAGGTGTTTGTCTAACCTGTTCTTAAAACCGTCCAATGACGCAATTCCACAACCTCCCGAAGTAACTTGTTCCAGTGCTTAACTACCCTTACAGTTAGGAAGTTTTTCCTCATGTCTAATCTAAATCTCCCTTGCTGCAATTTAAGCCCATTACTTCTTATTCTGTCTTCAGTGGTTAAGGAGAACAATGTATCACCCTCCTCTTTATAACAACCTTTTACGGACTTGAACACTGTTATCCTGTCCCCCCTCAGTCTTCTCTTCTTCAGATTAAATAACCCATTTTTAAAAAAATCTTTCCTCAAATGTCATGTTTTCTAGACCTTTAATCATATTTGTTGTACTCCTCTTGACTTTCTCCAATTTGTCCACATCTTTCCTGCAATGTAGCACCAGGAACTGGACACAATACTCCAGATGAGACCTTATCAATGCTGATTAGAGTGGAAGAATTACTTCTCCTGTCTTGATTATAACACTCCTCTAATACATCCCAGAACAAAGTTCCTTTTTTTTGCAACAGTATTACATTGTTGACTCATATTTAGTTTGTTATCAACTATAACCCCAGATCCTTTTCTGCAGTACTGCTTCCTAGGTAATCATTTCCCATTTTGCACTTGATTACTCCTTCCTTAGTGTGGTACTTTGCATTTGTCCTTACTGAACTTTATCCTATTTATTTCAGACCATTTCTCCAGTTTTTCTAGATCATTTTGATCTGTCCTCCAAAGCGTTTGCCACCTCTCCCAGCTTGGTATTATCTGCAAACTTTATCAGTGTACTCTGTATGCTATTATCAAAATAATTTATGAAGATAATGAATAGAACAGGACCCAGGATAGAACCCTGCAGGACCCCACTCAATATGCCCTTCCAACTTGACTGTGAACCATTGATAACTACTCTCTGCGTATGGTTTTCCAAGCAGTTGTTCACTCACCTTATAGTAGATTCATTGATTGATCGTACTACAGTGGTGTGTCTGTGTGTGAGAGAGAAATAGTGACACACTCCACAGACACAGAGGGAGCAGAAAGCTAAGGAGACAGTAGAACAAGCACTGGGAATGTGGTTCTGAGCAAAGCCCAGAGATGGAGCTTTTGGGGCTGAGTGATGGCTGAAAGAGCCTTGAATCTTTGAGCAAAGAAAATATCTCCTGTTGATTCCTCCTGTGTTCAGGGAATCAGGAATTTATACACTGTTTGTAAATAAACAGGATTGTATCAGCAAAATACCTGGCTACATCATCAATTTCTCTTCCTATCTGAAGCAACTCACAGGACCTGGCTAGCTGCTGAGGTAGAAAAAGGATAATATTATAAAGTGCAGCAAAAGAGCTTTCATGCGAACATCTCTGGAATTTATATTTGCAAAGGCAGTAGTGGTCTCCTTTAGCCTCTTCAGAGTGAGTAGCCTGAGACCATAGTGGCCTCCCTTAGTTCTGTCCTTCTGAAGTTTGTATATCAAAATATTGTGTGAAAAAGCTATTTTGGGGAGAATTTCCAGTCCAACCAAATCCATAAAGTTCTAGAAACCTTGCAAGGAATCTTGTTCTACTCAAATTTCCTTTCTTAAACCCCAGACCAAAGAGATTCATCTAAACTCATATAAACATCTACATTTGTAATGCCTATTCAGAATGAACCACCTAAATGTTTGATGTTTGCCCTCACTACTACTGCTAACAGGGAAGTGGAGGTCTGCCTTTGTTCCATTCATTTTCAATTGCTACCAATAGAAGGAATATTAATCTGTGTACCTCTACTTACAAAGTTAGGCTTCCCATTTTGGAACTGCCATCTGGTTGGGGTAGGAGGACAAGGAATACATCAATGAACTCTAACAATGATAATTCATGACAGAGGCAGCACTGGTGGAGTGAGATGATTTACTAGTCTAAGAATCATATTTGCAGTCTCTGAGCAGTCTCTGAAACTACAGGTTTGAATCCTGGCAAGGATTTACTCTTCTGCTATATATAAATGGAGTTCTACATGCTATGCTGTGTGGGAGACTTTAGAAAAATGTATAACATCTAGATAGATTTTATAGATTCTATGCCACTTTGTGTAGCAGAATTAACAGAATTACCATACTGGATCAGACCCATGGTCCATGTATTGTAACAAAACACTGACTAACACCAGATGCTTCAGAGGAAGGTGCAAGAAACCTCTGAGCACCGAGTAGTCTAGATATTGGCTTAAACCCTGAAGGGTAAGGTTTAATATCACTTCCAAAATTGTTAGCATTAACTTTTATAATTCTGGATTTTTTCATTAGCCATATAAATGTCCAATCCCTTTTTGAATCTTCGAAGTCTTTGGTCTTAATGACATCCTGGAGCAATGAGTTCCACAGTTTAATTACACCTTGTGTGAAGATTTCCTTTTATCAGTTTTGAATTTGCCACCTTTTAACTCCACAGAATTTCCCCTTGTTCTTGTGTTATGAGACAGGGAGAACAGGAGCTCCTGCTCCAGCTTCTGTAAACCATTCATTATTTTACATAGTTTCAGCATGTCCCTTCTTATTAAATGTGGTTGCTTACAGCACTTACCTTGCACAGTGCACTAGGGGGCCTTTTAAGCCCACTATAAAACACCTGCATTGGCAGGAAACAAAGCATTCATCTTATTACCTCATCCTGGTAGCCTGAACTCTGTGCACGCAAAAATGGTATCAGAGTGAAAACCCTACAGCAGAAAACAATAGAAAAGGAACTCAAAAATCTTCTCCTTAGGCCTGGTCTACACTATGAGTTTATGTTGGATTTAGCAGCGTTAAATCAAATTAACCCTGCACCCTTCCACACAACAAAGTCATTTTTTTCAACATAAAGGGCTCTTAAAACCAATTTCTGTACTCCTCCCCAACGAGGGGATTAGCGCTGAAATCGACATTGCCATCGCCGTTTTGAATTAGGGTTAGTGTGGACGCAATTCGAAGGTATTGGCCTCTGGGAGCTATCCCTCAGTGCACCATTGTGACCGCTCTGGACAGAACTCTGAACTCAGATGCACTGACCAGGTGTATGGGAAAAGCCCCAGGAACTTTTGAATCTCATTTCCTGTTTGGCCAGGCAAGCTCATCAGCACAGGTGACCATGCAGTCCCAGAATTGAAAAAGAGCTCCAGCATGGACCAAACGGGAGGTACTGGATCTGATCGCTGTATGGGGAGAGGAATCCATGCTATCAGAACTCCATTCGAAAAGACGAAATGCCAAAACATTTCAAAAAATCTCTGAGGCCATGAGGGACAGAGGGTACAGCAGGGATGCAACACAGTGCCACATGAAACTTAAAGAGCTCAGACAAGCCTACCAGAAAACCAAAGAATCAAACAGACGCTCCGGGACAGAGCCCCAGACATGCCAATTCTATGCTGAGCTGCATGTAATTCTAGGGAGGGCCACCACCACTACCCCACACCTGTCCATGGACTCCGATGATGGGGTACTCTCTGCCATGCCTGAGGATTTTGCAGACAGGGAAGATGAGGAGGAGGAGGACGAGCTTGAGGAGAGCACACAGCACACCGTTCTCCCCGACAGCCAGGATCTTTTTATCACCCTGACTGAAATACCCTCCCAACCCAACGAAGCCAGAGAAGGGACCTCTGGTGAGTTTACCTTTTTAAATATAATACATGTTATAAAAGCAAGTGTTCTTTAATGATTAAGTAGTCCTGAGGACTTGGGATGCATTCGTGGCCAGTACTGCTACTGGAAAAGTCTGTTAACGTGTCTGAGGATGGAGCGGAAATCCTCCAGAGACATCTCCATGAAGCTCTCCTGGAGGTACTCTAAAAGCCTTTGAAGAAGGTTTCTGGGGAAAGCAGCCTTATTCCGTCCTCCATGGTAGGACACTTTACCACGCCATGCTGGTATCACTGCATGACAAAGCCTGGCAGCGTATGGTCCTGGTGTTTGCTGGCATTCAAGCAACATCCGTTCTTTATCTCTCTGTGTTATCCTCAGGAGAGTGATATCGTTCATGGTCACCTGGTTGAAATAGAGGAATTTAATTAAGGGGACATTCAGAGTTCCTACTGTGCTGTTTGCCTGTGGCCGAAAAGAAATCCTCCCTGCAGTTAACCACGCGGTGGAGGGGAGGGGGGCATTGGCGCTGAGCTGTTTGCGTTTGGCTAGCAGGGATCTTCCCTTGTACCAGCCACACGGTGGGGTGAGGGATAAAACGATCATCCCAGAGAATTGGATGGGGGGTGGGTAGTTTGGTTTCTGCTGCTGCATGTTAACAGGAAAACCGCAGCACTAAATGGCCAACTCAACGTGCTTTGCTTGGTATGGGAGAGGAGGGCGCTGCTGTTATGAAGGTTGCAGAAGCCAAAAGACTGTGGCTTACCATGGCCGCCTGCAAGCCGAATTCTGTTGCCCGGCCCTGCGTGTGTGATCTCTCACACCAAAGCCACAGGCACACAATACAAGATGCAAAATGCGACTGTGTACCAAAATCACATGTGCTACGTAATGTGAATAGTGTTGTTCACTGTGAAAGGGTAGAGCCATTGTTCTGTAAAATGTATCTTTTTAAATACTTCACTCCCTTTTTTCCTCCAGCAGCTGCAGATGTTTCAAGCCTCCCTCCTCCATCCCAAAGACTATCTCAGATAAGGCAGTGAAAAAAACGCACGCGCAATGAAATGTTCTCTGAGCTCATGCAGTCGTCCGGCACTGACAGAGCTCAGCAGAATGTGTGGAGGGACACAATAGCAGAGTACAGGAAAGTGGCCGATGAACGTGAGAAGAGGTGGTGGCAGGAAGATCAGAGGAGGCATGAGGCAACGCTGGGGCTACTGCGGGATCAAACGGACATGCTCCAGCGTCTGATGGAGGTTCATGAACGGCAGCAGGATCACAGACTGCTGCTTCAGCCCCTGTTTAACCGCTCTCCTTCCTCCCCAAGTTCCATAGCCTCCTCACCCAAATGCCCAAGAACGTGGGGGGGGGCCCCCTCCAGACACCCAACCACTCCACCCCAGTGGACAGCCCAAGCAACAGAAGGCTGTCATTCAAGAAGTTTTAAAGTGGCCTTTTCCTTCCCTCCTACCTTCCTCCCACACCCCACCCGGGCTACCTTGTGAGTTATCTCCCTATTTTTATAATCAATTAATAAAGAATACATGTTTTTAAAGGATAGTAACTTTATTTCCTTTGCAAGCAAGCTGTGATCGAAGGGGGGAGGGTGGGTGGCTTACAGGGAATTTAGAGGCAACAAGGGGGGTGGGTTTTCATCAAGGAGAAACAAACAGAAGTGTCACACAGTACCCTGGCCAGTCATGAAACTGGTTTTCAAAGCTTCTCTGATGCACAGCACTTCCTGCTGTGCTCTTCTAACAGCCCTGGTGTCTGGCTGCACGTATTCAGTGGACACGTGATTTGCCTCAACCTCCCACCCCGCCATAAATGTCTCCCCCTTACTCTCACAGAGATTGTGGAGCAAGCAGCAATAACAATGGGAATATTGGTTTCGCTGAGGTCTGAGTGAGTCAGTAAACTGCACCAGTGACCATTTAAACATCCAAATGCACACTCTACCACCATTCTGCACTTGCTCAGCCTGTAGTTGAACAGCTCCTTACTACTGTCCAGGCTGCCTGTGTACGGCTTCATGAGCCAGGGCATTAAGGGGTAGGCTGCGTCCCCAAGGGTAACTATAGGCATTTCAGCATCCCCAACAGTTATTTTCTGGTCTGGGAAGTAAATCCCTTCCTGCAGCCATTTAAACAGACCAGAGTTCCTGAAGACGCGAGCATCATGAACCTTTCCCAGCCATCCCACGTTGATGCTGGTGAAACGTCCCTTGTGATCCACCAGTGCTTGCAGCACCATTGAAAAGTACCCCTTGCGGTTTATATACTGGCTGCCCTGGTGGTCCGGTGCCAAGATAGGGATATGCATTCCGTCTGTAGCCCCACCACAGGGAATCCCATTTCAGCAAAGCCATCTAGTATGACCTGCACATTTCCCAGAGTCACTACCTTTGATAGCAGCAGTTCAATGATTGCGTTGGCTACTTAGTCATAGAATATCAAGGTTGGAAGGGACCTCAGGAGGTCATCTAGTCCAACCCCCTGCTCAAAGCAGGACCAATCCCCAATTTTTGCCCCAGATCCCTAAATGGCCCCCTCAAGGATTGAACTCCCAACCCTGGGTTTAGCAGGCTAATGCTCAAATCACTGAGCTATCCCTCCCCCAAAGGGATACTTGCATCACAGCAACCCCCACAACAGATTTGCCCACTCCAAATTGATTACCGACTGACCGGTAGCTGTCTGGCATTGTAAGCTTCCAGAGGGCTATTGCCACTCGCTTGTGAACTGTGAGGGCTGCTCTCATCTTGGTATTCTTGTGCTTCAGGGCAGGGGAAAGCAAGTCACAAAGTTCCATGAAAGTGCCCTTACACATGCAAAAGTTTCGGAGCCACTGGGAATCATCCCAAACCTGTAACACTGTGCAGTCCCACCACTCTGTGCTTGTTTCCTGGGCCTAGAATCAGCATTCCACAGCATAAGCCTGCCCCAGTAACATCATGATCTCCAAATTGCTGGGGACCGTGATTTTAGAGAAATCTGTGTTCATGTCCTCATCACTGCGCTGCCGTCACCTCCTCGCCTGGTTTTTCAGGTGCTGGTTCTGCATAAACTGCACAATAATGCGCAAGGTGTTTACAATGGTTATAACTGCTGCGGTGAGCTGAACGGGCTCCATGATTGCCATGCTATGGTGTCTGCTCGGGCAATCCAGGGAAAAGGGCACGAAATGATTGTCTGCTGTTGTTTTCACGGAAAGAGGGAGGGTTGACTGATGACATTTACCCATAACCACCCACAACAAATATTTGGCCCCATCAGGCATTGGGAGCTCAGCCCAGAATTCCAATGGGCAGCGGGGACTGTGGGAACTGTGGGATAGCTACCCACAGTGCACCGCTTGGAATATCGATGCTTGCCACAGTACTGTGGACGCACACCGCCGAATTAATGTGCTTAGTGTGGGCGCATGCATTCGACTTTATACAATCTGTTCCCAAAAATCGACTTCTGTAAAACTGGAGTACTTTCGTAGTATAGACGTAGAGTCCTAGTGGAACAGAGAGCTCTCACAAAAGAAAAAGAAAGGAGGGGGAAGGTAGAGAGAGCCAGTGGGGAGATGTACAGTAAGTCTGAGCCCAGAGGAGGGCCTTTCCTGCGGGAACACTTGGAGAACATGGCCTCCAACCCATGAAAAAGAGATGTGGAGGAGAGGAGATAGCCAGGAATCAGGAGTCCCAAAAGCAGAGGTGCCCTGGAGGACAACATCAGGGTGAGTCCATGGTACAGAGAGAGAGAGAAACAGGCCAGGACATAAGCTGAGGAAGAAGCTCTTGAGTAGCAGCAATTTATTTTTAAGTGGGTAATAGATGTCTGAAGAGGAAATAACCACACACACTCTCACCTGCTTTTGTAGACAGGCAACCAGCCTGGTTCAAAGTATACAAGAAAGTCAGTAATCTGATCTCACCACAGTGACCAGGTACAGAGGCTATTATCCAAGTCAGAGGCCTCATAATAGCACCAATAAAACCATTGGTGAATATTCAAAATTTGATCTGTGGGACTTAGGTGTGATTGGTCAGATAAGTTACATGGTAATGTTTCTATTCCCTGAGCGCACCAAACTAAAAATATTTGTGTGTGTAAATTTAAAATTCCATTTTTGCAATTACGCATGTGCCACTTTGATGTTTGCTTTCTGTGACCTTGTGGGCCAGTAAAACTTAGTCCCTTGAATACTAAGGGAAACTAAGCCATGGCTGAAGCAAACTGATTTTTAAAAACTCAAATGAATATTTTCACAACTTTTTGCAATACTTACCCAACCCTACTCAAACTTTGAGAAAACTGCCTTCAAGGCATCAGAGTAAAACAAGAGACTGCCAGTCAAGTTGTGCCAGAGCACAGATGGCTAGCTAGCAGAGGCAAAGTCTGAGACCTCTATGAAATGATACTGAGAGGTTGTAAGAGATCTCACTATAGCACAAGCTCTGATAATAAAGGAGTCCAGACTAGTCATCTTTAAGTCAGCAATAAGAGATCCATGACAAAGTGGTGGCTTGAATTCTGTTAACTATTACAAGAATTTTGCAGGGTATGACTGCCCTGTAGCACCCCCTTATGACCTAGTGTGACACTACAAGCACTCACTGCCTCAGTTTCCTTTCTCTCAAGGGCCTCTTAAGAACTCCACACAGTCCAAATGGGTTCAAGACAAAATTCCCTTGCTGGGGTTCTACTTTATTAAATACAAATAAACTTGATATAAAGTCTCTTCCCTTGGGCTCAGAGGATTGCACAGCCCCTTCTCCTTGGGGCCTGTGGTCTCTAGGAGTTCCTCTCCCTTAGGAGAGTTTCTCCCTGAGGGAGCACCTCCATGCAACTGAGCCCTAAGGGCCTCTTTCCAGGCTCACCTGTTCATTATTCAATTAACTGCCTAGATAGGCTCATTGCCCTTAAAATAGCGCCTCACAAGTAGCTTGAGCTCAGACATCTGTTAAAGTGGCCAGCAACCACATGACATACTTTTCCCCAGAGCTGACCTGAACCAAAAGGTGGGTTTCACAATGACTAATGCTTCGTTATGTTGAGCAGCAACCAGGAAATCTACTAAATCCTGGGGAATGTTCTTGTTCTCAGTAAACTATGGCATGACCAGGACTTGGGTTCCACTATGTTGTAAGTGGTTTTAGTCTCCAGCTCCTTTTCCATCTTGATAACCTGCAACTTTCTGTTTCAGCAGGGCCACACAGAGGTCTTTGTTTTTCTCAACAGGGCCTCACAAGGCAAAAATCTGAAACCGTGGGGCCCCCCACCCTTCCAAAAAAAAGCCCCAAGGCTGAAAAAACACTGAGTGGGGGCCCCATGGGAGACAGGAGGGGGTTGGAGAGCGAGCCCATCACACACTCACCCCAGAGCAGCAGCTCCAGTTCTGTAGGGTTGGGCCTAGCTCCTGGCTCCCCTCTCCAGGTATCACAACCTGACACACGGGATCACAGGGCCAGACTTGAGTGGTGCTGCAACCCTATGCGCCAGGTCACACCACCACTCAGTTTGGGGATCCTCTCAAATGGGGAACTCAGGGCAACCTGCCCCTTCTGCCCTTCCCCCACCCCAGGCAGTCCTGTGTTGCAGACCTTCCTCTGTTGCTCTGCTCAAAGCCAGGGTCTCTCTCTCCTGCTCCTGTATTTCTACTTCAGTAGGTTCCCACTTGTCCTTGGAGTAGGCAGAGCGTTTTCTCTCTGGAACAAGCAGATATTCCAATTCCTTCTGTCTATCTGTTAGGTTGGAAACCTCTTTCTCGGAGTTTTGGTTTAACTTGACTCCTTCACACATCTGCTCCTCGAAGCAATTCTTCTCATCCGCCATCTTTTGCACTTTGGTAATGAGGATCAGTTTCTGGCACATTTCTTCCTGCAGTAACTCCTGTGACATCTACAGTTGGGCTCCCAGGTCCGCCAGTTTATCCACTGGTTTATATGACTTACATTCCAATGGGCTCAGCTGTCCTGAGCCACTCTACAAGCTCACTTACCATTCTGTCTCTTCCTTCCCTGTGTGTCCTTCCGTGTGTCTCTTCTTTCCTTTGCCAGCCAGAGGCATAGTAATCTCATTGGCCAGGCTCACACATTTGCCTGCTTTGCCCTTTCAAAGTCTACTTTTATTTGCCTGGTTTGTGCCTACTGTGCAGTCAGCCCCTTCACAGCCTGGGAGTATTTCCATCTCATTTCTTGGATCTGGGTCTCCTGAATCTTTTTCTGGCCATCCAGCTGCTGGTAGAAAGCCTCCACCTGGCCAGGCAGTTTATTGTTTGACAGGCACAGTACAGCTCTTGTTACCAGTATTTGCCCGGCTCTCCAGATCTCTTGAATCAAGTTCCATCTTTTTTCTGGCCTGCTCAAACCCAGAATCCTGTTGTCCCTCAGGAAAGTTGGTTGAACTCTTCTTGAGTGGAACTCCTTCTGGTCCCTGGGTCTGTCCTGGTCCCTTTACCAAATTATTCAAGTCCCACAAGCTATCACCCCCTAGGACTGAAAGTGGTGTCAGGGTGCCTCCCCTCCCAAAGGGAATTTGGAATCCATGGCCGTCCTCCTACCTTTAATTTTACATCCCCAGGCTTATTCCTGGATTACTGCATATTCACCTATTCTTGCAGGCTCGCACTTCCTCATAATTATAGTTCATCCTCCCAAAGTAGAAATTTCTAGCAGGACAACACCATTCTATGTGTCCATTCTCCCCGCAGGCAAAATAGACTGGCCCTACAGCATCTCTCTTCCTTGTCCCAAACTGGGTCCCCACAGTCTTTTGTTCAGATGACACAATAGCTAGGGCCCCAGGAGTTTGTAGCAGAGTGTTTCTGACAGCCTGATTCTCCCTGGTTCCTTTGGTGCTCAATGCAACCAGGCCAGGCTTACAATCATTGTTCACATAGGGACAAACCAATCCTGCGTGTCCCATTTCTTCACAGTCAATACATACTGCTGGTCAGGCCCTGCGCCTTCTTTCCTTTCAGTGGCAATGACAATCAACACTTTCCCATTACAGAACTTCCTCAACAGGCCTCTGCTGCTGCTTTGGCACTCCCTAGACCTGGAGTTGGAACTTCCACAGCCACGGCTGCCCCTCCATATACTGACATGGGCGGGTAAATATCACCCAGCTGAGGAAGATCTCTATGTCATGCTGCTCCATCACTTCTCCTTGATGGGAGGGGACATCTCAGATTCCCACTGCTGGAACCAGTTGTGCTGTAGCACCCCCTGCTGGCCTAGTGTGGTGCTGCAGGCACTCCCTGCCCCAGTTTCCTTTCTCTCAGGCCCCCGAAGAACTCAACACAGTCCAAAAGGGTGCAAGACCAAAATTCCCCTGCTAGGGTTCTACTTTGTTAAAGCCAAATAGCCTTGAAATAAAGTCTCTCCCCTTGGGTTCAGGGGGTGCATAACCCTCCTCCTTGGGGCCTCATCTTGACCTCTCTAGCCTGTAGTCTCTCCCCATGGCTTAGGGTGGAGGGGTACACAACCATTCTCCTCATTGGGGCCTGTGGTCTCTAGGATCTCTGCTCCCTTAGAAGACATCTCTCTTTGTGAGCACCTCCCTGCAGTTGAGCCCTGATGGCTTTTTATCAGGTTCAGACATAGGCGCTGACTCTGTGGGTGCATCAGCAGCCTCTCTCCATCAGCTCTTCCTCCAGAGCCAGCCTCCCACCTGCCTACCAGTGGGCCCTGCCAATCAGCTCCTCCCCTTCCCCGCCAGTGC
Source organism: Eretmochelys imbricata (assembly GCF_965152235.1). NCBI lineage: Eukaryota > Metazoa > Chordata > Testudines > Cheloniidae > Eretmochelys > Eretmochelys imbricata. The sequence continues at coordinate 270,870,662 of NC_135572.1, read as the reverse complement.
CTCCTGCCCACTAGCTGTTCTGTGGTGTGCAGGACGCACTAGGGAAAGGGGAGGAGTGAGAGTGGCACGTGCTCGGGGGAGGAACGGGGCAGGAAGAGCCAGGGTGGGGTGGGAAGAGGCAGAGCGGGGGTGGGGACTTGGGGGAAGGGATGGAGTGGTTGCGGGGCCTGGAGTGGAGCAGGGGGTCAAGCATCCCCCACATCTCAGAAAGATAGCGCCTCTGGGCTCACATGCTCATTATTCAATTAACTGCCTAGATAGGCTTATTGCCCTTAAATTAGCTCCTCATGGGTAGTCTGGACCCAGGCACCCGTTAAAGGAGCCAACAACTGTGTGAGAAAGAGCAAGCTGAAAAATTTGTTATCTATTTTCAAATAGGTGGCAGAAAGCTGGTACAGATCTTTCCAGTCTGGAGGATGCCACCTAAAACTAATGATTGACTGCTTCATTGAAGGAGCCAGGTTGTCAAAACACATAAGCAGTGTAGTCACAGGGTAACATCTGCTTGCTCACCGGAGTTCTAGTATAAGTCCTTTCTGATAATGGTGCGGAGGAGAGATTTTTAAAGTTTGCAGATAGCAGTGGATTTTTTCAGTGCATGTAATGACCATTCCAATCATTGCTAGATCCCTGATGGCCTGACTTCCCCCATTCTCAAGAGAAAGGAAGATCAATCCAAAACTCAGATGGAAAGGAGCAGAATGGCACCTCAGAATTAAGCCCTTAGGAATTTTATATCCAGATGATCATGTTCAAGGGAAAGACGCTCAAGAAAAAGCGAGAATAGCACAGACTGAAGTAAATACCTCTTGCTCCTACTTTGTTAAAGAGGTTGGGTTACTTTTCATTGGAATGAATTTTAATTTTGTCAGATGATTCTCCAGAGCTGTCAGATCCCTTTGCAGTGAGTGAACCCACAGAGATAATTCCATCTGTTGATTTAGGCCATCTTCTAGAGCTGATTCCTGAATACTCAGTAAGAGAATATGACGGGGTGTCTACCCCACACAAGACCTGAAGGGGTGACTTAGGCCAATTAACCTACAGGCTGCACCTGGAGGACAGCCAGGGAGTGCTAAGGCCTAATTTGCTGATGATGTACAACTGGGGAAGGAGCTGGGCTGGGCTTATAAAGCCAGGAAGCTGGCAACAGAGGGGGGCTTCAGGGAAGGAGTCTGCAGTTGTTCCCTGGAAGTAGTGTTTGAGGCTATGGAGCTCAGTAGTATAGAGGACAGGCCCGGGTTTCCTACTGGCCATTGGGGAAGTGGAACCATCAGGGCAATGCCAGGGAAGACTGCCTGAGACCAATTGTGTGGAAGGACTTTGGTACAGCAGAAGGGGAATACATGCCAAGTGACCTTACTGGAGGTCTGAGTCACAAAGAGAGAGCAGCAGCTCCTGGAGCAAGAGAGGGGCTGTGGACTGAGAGTGAGAGAAAGAGGAGCAGTGTGACAACCCCAGGAAGGGGCATTGGCCTCCCAAAGCTAATCCCCAGAATGGCCAGGAGGAGGTGTCATTCCAGCAGTGTGTAGTGCACCCTGTCACAGGGAGATATTCTATCTAGCTATGATTTTAAGTCATCTCTCAGTGTAGTATCTAGGCATCCTGGAGGCTGCTCAAAGGACTGCATTAGACACTGAACAGAACCTTGAAACAAATGGTTTACTGAGGCTGAATAATTCCCTTACACAGTCCTGAAGTTATGGGCACTATTAGCCTGCCCTTCACAGGATTATTTACCTGATCATAATTAGGGGTAGTGATTTTGAAAAGACTGGTCTAGTTTATCACGTTACACTGTTTAGAAAGAGAGATGCAGTGTTAGTGTTCTCACTGAGCGCTCCCACCTTAAACTGGCCACCAGAAAGACCCCTGGTAATCCAGTGTAAAAAATCCACAAAAAGAGCATTCATTTCCATACCCCTTGCCCTGGTATTGTGAGCCTCTGTCAACATGACCTGGAAAGAGGTTTCCTGATTTAAAATGTCCCACGCGCACTGGCATACAGAGGTACTGCCTGTCCTCCATGGCAGAGGCGGCTGTATTTATGAGGTACTATGATGTGCGCCCTTGTGAGGCATTCTGGGATCTTTCAGGAAGAAGAGCATTATAATAAATAAAAGATTGCAGTCCACACACAGAGAATTTTTGTAGGCCTCCAACAGGAGAGGGGGGAAATTGGAGTCACTCTCCACCACCACTGCTCCTAACCTGTTCAGACTAATACAGTGATTTTATCGCCATGGTCACACCGATGTTTTGGTGAACTGGGCTGGGTCAGACGCTCTTACTTCTTCCTGACAGGAAATCTAGTCTGTGAGGCCTTTGTCAGGTACCCCACCCCTACCTCTGCTGTACAAAATCTTACGTGACTGCCACACTAAGTTAGTGACAACTTTAGCTCCTATAAACAAACACCTATGACCAATGTGGTGATGACATTAGTAGGTTCCAAAATCCCATCCAGTGTTCTTGCATATTGAAAATAGTCTATATTGAAAAACATGGACGGAGGGGAGGGTATTAAATAATATGAGCAAGCAGAAAGAGGATATAAGGGGGACAGGAAGCACACCACAGTGTAGTTACATTAGGAGCAGTCAGTGCTCCAGAGACTGGCAGCATACTACAGTTTGGTTACACTGACTGGTACTTGTGCTCCAAACCCTGGAGATATCACTAGGCTGGGAAATACCCTGCAGGATGCTGATGCTATAAGGCAGAGAACTGTAAGGACTGTGGATGCCAGGGGAGGTGGGCAGCACGCTGCAAGGTCATTACACTATGATGGGTCAGAGCTTCAGACACTGGGTATATTAGAGGTCATGGGCCCTTGGGGATGCATTGTAGAGGTTTATTCTGTAAGGTGCAGAGCTCCAGCAACTGAGCCTATAAATGGTCTAGCAGCGCCATGTTGAGATCTATACTGTGCCAAAGACGGGGAGTATAGAAGCGTCTGCCACGCCAAGGATACTGCAGTGTATTGTTGCTATGCAACTTGAGTTGTTTATGAGGAAACTGAAGAAACCTTTGCAGTTGCTTCTTGTTTATTAGTTGAATTTTCAGTGATAGTGTCTGGTGACCTCCCCTCCACATCTCTTAACTCAAAGAAGTAGGTGATTGCACGGCAGATGCTCAGCAGTTTCCGATCCCTAGATGCCAGCTTGCAGCCGCCAGTCACTAAACAACTCAAACACTGATTCCAACTTCTCCCAGTCCCCTTTGTATCTGACCCCTTTATATCTTATACATACCCCTTCATGCCACTTATTTGTTCTAGATTTTCCTAGCTTTCTCTCCTCCAGCCTGAACACATTCATGCTAAGAAAGGAGAACACTAGTTTCTTTCAATTTTTCACTCCCCCATCGCAGTTCTGCTCTAATGCTAACTCATGCACAAGCCCCACCATCAGACGCCAGTGCCCTCCCTCCACTCTTTGTCACAGAATCACAGAAAATGGGGATAGATACATATCTTTGGTTACATCTTGTCTATTCTCCCATCCTGCCACCATATGACTGTTTTCTGGGGTATATTTCTAATGCTTTGTCCAGTTTAAAATGACTGAAGCAGTGGAGTGTCCGCCACTTCCCGGGGGAATCTATTCCATTGTCTAATAAAAAGAACAGGAGGACTTGTGGCACCTTAGAGACTAACAAATTTATTTGAACATAAGCTTTCGTGAGCTATAGCTCACTTCATCAGATGCACTGTAGCTCACAAAAGCTTATGCTCAAATAAAGTTGTTAGTCTCTAAGGTGGCACAAGTCCTCCTTTTCTTTTTATTAGGCCATGGAATAGATAAACTCACCGTTTAGGAAATTTTTCCTGCTGTTCTCCCTAAATGTAAATGTTATATTTCTACCATTCTCAACAATTCCTCCCCCTCCATGGAATTTATACCTTTCAACTATTAGTAGAAAGTTATCCTACACCCCTAATAGCCATGCTATACATTCTTTATATTTGGGGTGTGCTGTCTATGTATGCAATGCATGCCCGACTGGCTGTGCATTGTTCAACTGGATCTGGGATGATTCCATCCAGCCCCTGATCACACATATAGAACAAAATGGTGTCCTCTACACAGCATGACCTTGCATGCAGGGTCATGGCTGACATGCAAAAAAATTGTTGCATGCCTTACAAAGAACATCACAGCAAGCCCTATATCTTTAATATTTCATCACAAGTCAGTTCTTATGGCCCTTTACTCATTCTTATTGCTTTTCTGTGAACTTACTACCGTCTTTGTGATGTTGCTGTGTTTCAACTCACAGCTGCCTGCATCTCAGTGGTAGCAAGGGAGACATAGTGGACTGTAAACTGAAACTCCATGTGACGTTGCTACCATCAAGAACAAGTAAAGGAGGCTGTAACATGCATCCTGTCTCTAGAAGCCAGCCTTGCAAAGGCATGTCTGTCTGTGCAGGCATTGTGGAGCTCCAGATTACGTATGCGGAGGGGAAAGGGAGCTGACTGACAGAAGAGATTTACAATTCACATTGATGTCTCACAATTGTGCATCTATCTGCAGAACTGCTATGGAGCACTTTAAGTTATTGCGCTTAGAAAGAGGAAAAATAATCTAATAACCTCCCTGAACCCTCTTCCCTGCATTGGGGATGCGTGAGGAGAGTGTAATGATAGCTAGAGCTGGTTGGAAAATTTTCATCAAAACAGTTTTCTGTTGGAAAATGCCATTTTGACAACATTGATTTTTTTCACAAAAACCATATCCATTTTAATGATATTTCCCATGAAAACAATTCCAAGTGAATTTATTTTCATTTTAGAAAATTTTGTGTAGGAAAAAAATTAAATTTCATTTTACAACAAAATGTTCATTTCAAAAATATTATGTTAATTTTTATGTTATTTCATGACACGTCAGTATTAGTAGGACATAATATGACATGTCATGCACTACTTCTAGTGACATATTATACAACATATTAGAAAATCATAGAAATGGAGGACTGGAAAGGATCTCCAAAGTCAAATAGTCCAGCCCCCTGCACTGAGGCAGACAAAGTATATCTAAACCATCCCTGGAAAGTGTTTGTCCAACCTCCTCCTAAAAACCTCCAATGATAGGGGAGTTGTGGAATCCCCAGGTAACCTGTTTCAATGCTTAAGTATCCTTATAGTTAGAAAGTTTTTCCTAATATTCAATACCTTGCTGCAAACTAAGCCAATTAATAGAAACTAATGACAAAAAATTAAATAAAATATTTTGACTTATGTCATTAAAGGCAACTGCTATTTAGTACTGATTGAAATATCTTAACTTATTTTCTAGATCAAAGTGTTGCCTTTGTGTGTAGTAATGAAACAGTTTGACACTTTGAACAAGAAAAGAAAATAAGCATTAGAGGAGCTGCTGTTTTCAATATTCTTAAATCAGCCAGGAATAATTTTTCTAGGATACTGAAAATATGACATGTCATACTATGCACTACTGCTACTGAGATATCATGAAATAATGTAAAAATAAAAAGTAATTTCAAAATATTTTTGGACTTTTAAAATAAATTCCAATTCCAAAAGTCAAGGGGCTGACTTCCCTGAAGGAAAAGCATTTCTATTGTTTTATTAGATACTTGAGATGCTGTAGTGAAATTGCAGCCCAATAGCTCCACCTATTGGCTGCTGTCCATCACAGCACCCAGCCCAGCTGCCTAGAGGAATTTCCTGATGGAAAAGTGGGATGCCAGTGAGTGTCTGGAAGCTTAAATGCAAGGAATAGTGGCCTGTTTTATTTTTGAAATGAGGAAAATCTGTTCATATGGGTCATACTACATATAAAAGCGACTTGTAATTGTGAATCCACCTAGCACCTGTATTTATCACCTTGCAGACAAATATATTTCTGGGTTCCAACTCTGAAGAACAAGAGAACTTTTTTATTCCAGGGCATGGTGCAAACCAAAGTCTAAGGAGGGGGTAGCATATGACACCAAGAGAAGGGGAAGCCTGCTGAATCAGAAAAAACTGCTTCCCATTAGAGAACTCTTCAGCATTGCCATCCTTCTCAACTCTCTTCCCTGGGACTGATTTTGGGTCACATCATGAAGTCACATAAGTCCCCAAAGCAAACTTTTGGACCTTCTAATATCCCACAAGCCTATCTTGTGGAATAGACCCTTCAAAACCATGACTGCCCTGTGAAAAAAAGGTGTGGTGATCCCTTGGAGTGATCATCTTATTTGCATTTGAGTCCTTCATTCATCTTCATTTCTTGCCCCTGGAGGGACGTCAGGCAACAAGAAGACTCAAGGATCCAGTGTTGTCTTGTGCTTCTGCCCATCTCTTTTCTGAACCTCCTTTTTTAAACAGAGGAGAGTCTGTTTATCCTTGGCTTCCATTTTCTCAAGGGTTGCTGAAGCAATGTGTAGGCAGCAACTGTCTAAGGCAGGAGAAATTGATTTAATTCACCACAGAAACTAGAAACAAAAGCTTGTGGTGGGTCACATCTTGTTCATTTTCACCTCCACACCCCAGCCAATACAGGGCTGTTCCCAGTGCTCTAGTCAGTCTGGTTTCATAATCTGGAGTAAAGGGGTTTCCACTCCTTCCTTTGGGAGACTATTCCACAGTCTAATAGATCTCAGCATTAGGAAATGTCTCCTGATAACCTAAATATTCCCTTTCTTTGTTACACCCCCTGCACAATCCTTCCTGCACAAAACTCCTTGTCCTCTTCAGAGTTACACCTTTTAAATACTTGTCACAAGTTGCCATGTTCCCCCTCCAACATCCCTGACTTGTCATTTGGCCAACTAAATGACTATATAGATATATATATTCACTAGCAAAACACATTGTTAAAGGTGAGTTAAGATTTCTTAGCAGTACCTCATACTCTTCCAGAAATGTGGAAGTTGGCAGCCAAAAACTACAACCGCTGAGAGCCAGGAAATGTCCCTCCATCCCCAAAAATCTAACTCAACACCTTCAGTCAGCCTCCCACTGTCCGCCCCCCCCTCCCCCCAGCCCAACCTGCTCCCATCAGCTTCCTAGCCACCTTATCTTCCCAGTTTCTGACACCCACCTGAAAATTAAGATGTATATTAAGCAGTTTAAAATGCAGTATAAATGAATCAATTTGGAGGAGTAGTTAAAGGGAGGAGACATTGGGGGAAGGAATGATTGGTGAAGTTGAACACAACCTACACACTCACCTTTGGAGGGGGGCATTAAGGCATTATATGTAGAAGAAACTCTGGTTACACTTCAGAGCCTTGCTTACACTGGCAAAAACTGGGCTAGTAATTTACGTGTGGGCTCCACTGTACTGCACAATGGTGGAAGCTGTAGGGTAAATAGGGTGTGTATGTTTTTATCTAACACTACTCAGAACAGGGTTAAGCAACATGGTGGATAAAAATGCCCGCAACTTATGACATTAATGTTCCCACCAGTGCTACCCCTGGGAAACCTGCTCCTCTGGTGAACTGCTGGTCCTGTTTTCGCCAGCATAGATACAGACCAAAGGAAGAGGAGTTTAGATTGTTTGACAGCATTACCAAATCTTTGATACTATGAGAGCAGCAGATGGGGTGGGGTGTACAAATGGCAAGGGACCTGCATCAGGACTGGCATTCAGCGACTAGCAAGACATGTGAAGGTATTTTATCCCAATATAGAGAGGAATGCGTCTCCCTCTGCGTTGCTGGTGGTAACTTTGCCAGTCCAAGGAACAATGGTAATTGCTTGTTACTGTGGAAACTAGACCTCCAGAAATAACACTTATGAGCCAGCAGGGTTGTGGGAGAAACACAAGCTTACAGCCTGCTGAAAACACATATGATTTGGCTTCATAGATGAGATGGGGTTCAAAGGAAAGAACTAAGTAGTTTGAATGTAACAGGAGCCCAGCAGAACCTTTGTTCCTCCCTTCAGCTTGAACCCCAAATCTTTTAGGTGGCTCAAAAAAAGTTAGGTGACTTTTTAACTTAGCGTTCTTCATTTCCATGGCTGCCACTGCGCTTTCTGGTTTCAAGGGCCCCCAAGATAACACAGAGAGGCTGTTCTTGTGATATTTGCAGCCTACCTGGAAGTGGGGCATCCGTTCCCCTGAGTTTTCCTGCCTGTGGTAAAGTGACTCACCAGCTGCTACAACATCGTGTGGCTAGAAGCAGCATTGCAAGGTTTTGTTCTTTAGTCCTGCCACCCAGGTCCTCAAGTGGTCCCCTTTTGCTCTGTGATTCAGACCTTTGGCCAGGCCACCTTTGGTCTCACCCCTTTCAGAGTAAACCAGGGTTTTCAGCAATAGCCCCAGGCCCTTGCATCAGGTTGAAGCCCAATAATTGTTTTGACCCCTTGCGTTTGGGGTCTTCTGGCTAGTCCTCCCACTGGGGCTGTAAGGGAATCCAGTCTCTCCCTCTACCCTGGATTCCAGCCCAGGGATCCTTTGTGGCAAATGGTTAAGGTCTGTCTGGTCACACAACTCTTACTTCTTCCCTGGGCTACTTCCTATAACATATTCACCTTCTCCTCAGGGATTCATACTCTCAACAGGAGTCTGACCCAGGGCCTGGCCTGAGTCTCAGTCCTCAAGGTAACAAAGGAAAAGAAACAAAATTAACAGAAATGAAGAGCAGTTCCAGCATTTCAGTCATACCCAGAACCTCCAGCCATCTGCTTTGTGTGCACACCCAACCTGAGGTAGCTTGGCTCTCTGCCATAGACTATCAGAGTTGGAAGGGACCTCAAGAGATCATTTAGTCCAACCCCCTGCTCAAAGAAGGTACAACCACCAATTTTTTTTGCCCCAGATTCCTAAATGGCTCTCTCGGATTAAACTCACAACCCTGGGTTTAGCAGGCCAATGCTCAAACCACTGAGCTATCCCCCCACCCCTTATGCTCCTCTCCAGGAGCTGAGGAGAAGCCTGTCTTCCTGGTGAGGCTGGGGCCTCTGGAATTGAGCTTCTTCCTTTTAAAGTCTTCTCTACCAAGACTGACATGCTTCGGAGGTGTGAGGGGGCAGGGGTGCTGCTTGAACCCAAAGCTGCTCTTTAACCCCTTCTTGCCTGGTATAGGCTGTGTATGCTCCATCACACTGCCCAATCCTACAAACCCAAGAGGCAGGGACAATTTGGGTAAAGTCTGAACTTTGGGGAACTTTTCCTAACCAAACCCCATTTGCGGGTCACCCGTTACCATTAAGAACAAGTCATTGTGGGAGGAGAAAGCTTGCAGGCAGAAAGGGGGAAAGGCAGTGAAAGCTGCAGAAGTGCTGGCTGCCCACACCTCTGTGTGTGCTGAGCCTTCTCCCTTTGCATGCGATTTTGCCCTTAAAGGGAGGGGGAGTGGATGGGGAAAAAAGAGGTCAGATGGTGGATGCAGAAGGCTGTGACCACAGCTATTTTGTGACTCCCTTCCCTCACACTCCCAGGCTTCCAAAGAACTCTACCATAGTAGGCAAGCCCTCAGTGGCATAGTGCAGTGATGGCAGCTGCATACTATATATACATGGAAGCTAGCTTAATCCCATGCATGAGGCAATGGAGAACAGAGCTCCCACACTTTGGCTCCGGAACACTGTCCTAAAGGAAGATTTCCTCCAGCTGCCATTAGCTATAGAGCTTATAACCTCCTTGCAGATACCAGAAAGAAAGATCTTTAAAATGATGCATGCTTGGAAAGGCCGATCATACGTGGCAGAGGGCAGTGATGTGCATACATAAATAAGTGTACCCCATAATTTTGCAACCCTTACTTGCATTTACTATTGCTGTGGTAGCTTTGTGTTTCCCACCCCCCTCCCCCAGTGTTCATTGAATAGTTCCAGACACCTGCAGACCAAGTGGCTGTTAGCCAAGACAGTCTCCTCACTCACCTTATTGAATAGTTACTTTGAAAATGTCAGAGAGCAAAGGTTCATGGGGCAAAAAGTTAACCAAGAAAGGTCTGGGATCCTGTCTGCCCTGGGCTTCTACCCTATTAGAAAACCATGCTTGAACACATTTCCAGCATGTTTAAATAGGATTCTCTAAGGATATGCAGCTGGGGGTGTGAATGGAGCTCATTAGGTGTATCAGCACTCTAGCTAGCTCATTAAAAATAGCAGTGTGGACCTCATAGTGCAGGCTTCAGCACCAGCTGCACAAGGGAAAACTGACCCCTGGGGTTCATGCAGGCTTGTGTAGCCTGAACTGCGACATCCTCACTTCTATTTTTAGCAAGCTAGGTAGAGTACAGCAGTGCAGGTACGTCTACACGAGTGCCAAAACAGATGAAAGCTGAGGCCAGCTTCTTGTTTCCTCCACACCAGTCACTCGTCATTTAGTCTGGATGAGCGAAAGAAAAGAAGGGTCTGAGTGTTTGCATCAGTACAAGTATAGGTGTGGATCTATAGCTATGGAAAGTAGTCTAGTGTTTGTAATTGCACCCACAATGTGCTAGGAGCTTCCGCAATGAAAAAGAAGATATTGTCCTTGCCCTGCAATACTCGCTATTGTCATTGTTTATTAGTAATACAGTCACTCATGCAGAGGCCCAACTGACATCAGCGTGCCCCTCCACTTGGCACTGTACAAATACTTAGTCTGTCCCAAAATACTTGTGATGTAAATGGACAAGACAGACCAACGGTGGAAGAAAAGTAGTATTAGTATTCCCATTTTACAGACTGGGAGTTGAAGCATAGAGGGATTCAGTGATTTGTCCAAGGTCACACAGGGAGGCTGTGGCAAAGTCAACATGTCACAGCCAGGTCATGGGCAGCCAAAGCTTGTAGTCAGAGCCAGAGTCCACAGTCGTGACACAGGAGTTGAGTTGGCTGGGTCAGGATATCGGGAGGACAGAAGCAGGATAGAAACTGGAGATCAGAACAATGAGTCAGGAACCGGAGTCAAGCCAGATCAGGGTACCACAGTGTCAGCGGCAGGAGCCAAACTGGAGGTCAGGAATCAAAGGTCAGATGCCAGGAGTCAAGCCAGGCCAGGAAGCCAGGAAATCAAGGAGCAGGAGGCATGCAGTCCAGAGCAAGGTAGAGCCCAGTTGTTCAGACAGGTTCCTGTTGCTGGTTTAAGCAGAGCCAGCAGGTCAATCAGTTGTTCTGGGACTCCACCAATCAGACCCCAGGGGCAGAGCCTCACACTGGGGCTGGGCTTTATGGGTCCCAGGTAAGCAGCTGTCAAGTGGAGGGTTGGTGCATGGCTGCTCCCATATACCCTGCAGGCCTGGATTTGGATCTGTGGGTCATGACAGAATAGCTGAGCCTAAATCTCCTGAGTCCTAGTCCAGTGCCTTAACCTCAAGGCTATCCTTCTTCTCACAATCTAAAGAGACTGACAATAGCAGGAAGGAGTGCAATACAATATAAATTAACAACATATTGTGGTCAATGTGGCGATTAGCCACATCTCAGTAATAAAAATTGTATTGACAGTGTTTTGGGGGAGGTTGCTTGTTTAATATTTTTAGTTTTTTAAAAGCTGAACAACAAATTTCATACACACACACAGAGGGGGAGAGAAACCTGTTGAAGACCCCAAATCAGTCAGAGAATTATATGGTGACTGAAACGTGATAAAGACATTTTAATATTAAAACTGATAACTGAAAAACATTTCCTCCAAGGCTCAGCTGCTGGGACCCAAGTTTGAGATTCTATGTTTCCCTGACAACAGGTGGTGACATCACAAGAACCTAAGCAAAACAGTCCTGCAATGCCCCCTGGGCTGCTGTCATGTTATCAGTGGTTGCTGAAGACACATGGAGTCATACGACTAAAGGAGGAAGTTACCCAAAATTTAAAACACCTTTTCTTTAAAAGAAATAAAGAAAAAAAGGAGGGGGGGAAAGAGAGGTTAATTCTAAGGCCTCACACTGGTCCATTTATGGAGATCACTGTCCAGTGCTTTAGAACCACACAGCAGTTCAAAAAGTAGAAGAAAAAAACAACTTGGATAAAAAAATCCTGAAGCAGCAACCACATCATCTTTGCCTACAGAACCCTACCCCTCCAAATTCAAAACATTACCATGGTGACAAATTTCTGCTGTAGGTATGAAAAACTATTTCTTTGTGAAAGTCATTTTTGTAGAAACATGAAAAACTATAATTAACCCCCACCTTGCAGTTTACCAGCATTGTCGCCAAATATTCAGAACTAGATTGGCTTCTCTTTTTAGGAATGGGTAACATGAGTTTAAATAAACTGATTTTTTTTTAAAAAAAATCATGGATTCTACAAACTGAATTTACCCCTGTAAATTAATAGAATACTCTGAGATCTACAAAAAATATTATATTGTGAGTTCATTTGCTCACAAATTACTTAGAGGGAATATTAATACCTCATGACTTAGAGAACATAGATCTGACCTGAGACCTGATTGGAAATTTGAAAACATTATTTTCAGCCACATTCTCAACTGATTTACACTAGAGTTAACCTGGAGAGTTTCCGCTGCAGTCAGTGGAGTTACTCCAAATTTACAACCGTTGCACAGACGCCAACTTCCAATAACCTAGGAGGAGCTAGATTGTGCCCAACTGTTCATGCATTCACATGGCCCAAAATTATATACCAGCTAATGAAAGACACCATAGCAAAGGCTCTCAGCTCCCATCCTGGGTTTCACAGGTAATCAGTGTGAATTAAACTAGCATTTTCTTGTTTGTGCACACTCTGAGTTCTGCATTAATACAGCTCTGCATGAAGTCCTCCCACTAATCTAATTCCCCTCAGACTCACAAAAGCACAGCTGTGTCTGTCAGTAACCCGCACAGCCATGGAGTGTACTGCACAGTGCCAGGGATAGAATGGGCCAAATCCTCAGCAGCTGTAAATTCAGGTAACTCTATTGAAGTCAATAGAGCTGAGAGGCTACCCCCATGAAGACTGTCAGTTTCTCTTCTCCTGCTCAATCTCATGCTGAAGTTGTAAACCTGCATTTGTAAGATCATAACTCATTGCCATAGAGATAGTGGTGGTGTCCGATTCAGCATTATGGCTTCTCTGGGATTGAACAAGAAGTGAGGATGGGCTCATGGGTGGGAAGAAAGTCCATGCTTTAAAAGCAACACATTTCTTATACGGAGATAGAAAAGGGGAAATATCATCCCAACTCCCTGCTGTGTATAAATGACATGGCAAACCAAGCGCTTGCTCCCGGCTTTGTCTCATTGTGTCAGAACAGCATGGAAATTAATCTTTAATCTCATCTCCCCAGAAACCCCACATTGCCACACAGTTATGCACCACTCTCCAGTGCAGGTGTATATAGTAGCACTCTGTATGGTGTTGGTGACATGTTCTATGAAGTCCTCTCACAGTAGCTACTCCATGGAACAGATATTTTTGCCTCAGAGTCCATTAATAAGACACGTGCCCCACACTCAAATCATAATATTCTGTTTTATTTCCCCTTTAAAATGCCCTTCAGTAGCCATTAAAAACTAGTGATTACAATTCATTAATCATGTAAGGGCTTACAGGAAACTGTGTCACAACCCAGCTATTGTCCACATAGCTCCCCAAATCCACACAACCAAAGTTCAGACATTTTACTGCTAACAGAGGAGTTCCCTGGATACTTGCTGAGAAAAATCAGCAAAGTCAGCAGCCTTTTTTAATCTTCATCAAGCAGAGGCACATTTGTCCTTGAGATACTGCATGGGGTGAAGGTCCTTACTTTGAATGTCTCTTTCTTAAGACTGTCACGCTGCCTTAGGCAGTGTTTGCATTGGAACTCAATGTTAAGCAGAGGCCAGGACTAGGCAGAATTTGGATAGACACTCTCCAAGGAAAAACCCATAATACTGTGGGAAAAGCAGGGGCATTTCCCTCTGAGCCAATGGCTCATTATAGTGCTTGGGAAAGGGGATCATATTTTTTGATTAAAATGTAAAACCTTACAGCTTGTGGTCATTAAAGGGGGTTGGGGCACGGAAGAGGGTTTGGGGTATGGGCTCTGGGTAGTGCTTACCTCAGGCGGCTCTCAGGAGTGGGCAGCACGTCCCTCAGGCTCCTAAGTGTAGAGGCAGCCAGAGGGCTCTGCTGCACACTGCCCCTGCCTACACCCCCTCCTGCACCCAAACTCCCTCCCAGAGCCCGCACCCCCTCCCACACTCTGAACTCCTTGACCCCAGCCCAGAGCCCCCTCCTGCACCCCAAACTCCTCACCTCTGGCCCCACACCTGAGCCAGAGCCCTCACCACCTCCTGTACCCCAACCCCCTGCCCCAACCTGGAGCCCCTTCCCACACCCTGAACCCCTCATTTCTGACCCCACCTTGGAGCCCTCACCCCAACCCCCTGCCCCAGCCTGGTGAAAATAAGTGAGTGAGGGTGGGGGAGAGCGAGCGACAGAGGGAGGAAGTGAGAGACAGGGCAGGGGTGGGGCCTCAGGGAATGGGTGGGGCAGGGCAAGGGTGTTTGATTTTCTACAATTAGAAAGTTGGCAACCCTACCCAGAAACCATATATGTAAAGGGGCTCCTTGCCTTAGGTATCATGAAATTTAGAGATGCAAACACCACCAAGCTATTTTCAATAGGCTAAGCCCCTAACCCAGACCATCTACTTGTATTAAGATTATTAAGTAGGATAGAGAGATTCATAACCACGTGACTGAGGTGGGAGGCTGCTCTCCAGCCCTGGGGCTCAGTGCACTTGGCAGTGCTAGGTAGATTTTCTACAAGGCCTGGTTCTGCAGATAGTAGTCAGAAGCTGCTATTAGCACTGCTCTTTCAGTTACAGGCCAGATGAAGGGGCAGGAAGGCCACCTAGAGATTAATCCAGATGACCTTTTATTTAGTTGTAATACCATTATTTAACTGAGCCCAATTAATTACAGAACAGTAAACACATTTCACGATATTATGTTTTCCAGGTGCAGTGTTCCCAAACCATAACCAGACAAACAAAAGTGTTTGTGGGGAATTGTAAAGGAGCACATGACTTGTAGCCTTTGCCCTACTACTTTGCAAGGATTAAGGACTTAAGGTTTGTTCATCTTGTACAACCAGAAATCTGAAAGCAACATGTGGTTTTATCTGACATATTAAAAGATGCATGCAGATATTTTCTGTTTAAAAATGCATTGGGGTGTAAAAGTGGCACTTTGCCTCCTCAAGTGACCTTGCATCTGGCAATGTTCACCAGTTTTTGCACTGAGCCATTCATTTCTCTTCATGCCTGCACCAAGGCCTTTACTCCACAGAATCAGGGAAGCAGCACCCTTTCCTTCCTCCTCCCTCTGCCATGAAGTTGTCATCCAGGGAATCATCCTTATGTTTTGAACCTACTTAGAAACTGTCAGACCTGGAGCAGTACAATTGCCACTTGATAGCCAGTAAATGCCAGAGCAGGGTGGTGGTAATGGACAGGGTACAGTGAGCATGTCCTCCCTGCATTGACAGCCCTGAACATTCCTGAAGCACCAGACCAAGTAAGTATTATTTAAACTCATCTTATCCTATCAAAGGGGTGGGGTATAAAACACTGATTCTGTTTACACATGTGTTTTGTTCACAGCATGCACACAGAAGTTAGATTAAAAACAAATATTCTTGATGGAAGGTTGTAACCTGACACTACTTTATTTCTTAGAATTCATAGTAGCACAACCACAAAATAGAAAGAGACAAAGCAGGGTGCTCCCCACCCCTCCTTATTCTAGGCTGTCTGTTTGCTGAATGACTGCTTCTAGGACCTGATTGCATACTTCCTTACAGAGCCCCTAGCTTGCAGGCAGGATCCGGAAAACCACTGAGGATTTAAAGGCACAGATAACAATTTTAATACAGTTTTCAATACATCACAATGTACACATACAGTGCCATTCCCCAGGAGACTGAAAGTGCTCTTAGAGAAGTGCCAGGATCAACAACGGAATGTGGTTATTCAAAACATCTTAGAGCTGAGACAGCTTGTATGAATACATTTATAATAAGAAAAGGAGTACTTGTGGCACCTTAGAGACTAACCAATTTATTTGAGCATGAGCTTTCGTGAGCTACAGCTCACTTCATCGGATGCATACCGTGGAAACTGCAGCAGACTTTATATACACACAGAGAATATGAAACAATACCTCCTCCCACCCCACTGTCCTGCTGGTAATAGCTTATCTAAAGTGATCATCAGGTTGGGCCATTTCCAGCATAAATCCAGGTTTTCTCACCCTCCACCCCCCCACACACACAAATTCACTCTCCTGCTGGTAATAGCCCATCCAAAGTGACAACTCTCTACACAATGTGCATGGTAATCAAGGTGGGCCATGTCCAGCACAAATCCAGGCTCTCTCACCCCCCCCCCCTTTTTTTTTTCCCCAGGGACACACACACACACAAACTCACTCTCCTGCTGGCAATAGCTCATCCAAACTGACCACTCTCCAAGTTTAAATCCAAGTTAAACCAGAACGTCTGGGGGGGTGGGTAGGAAAAAACAAGGGGAAATAGGCTACCTTGCATAATGACTTAGCCACTCCCAGTCTCTATTTAAGCCTAAATTAATAGTATCCAATTTGCAAATGAATTCCAATTCAGCAGTTTCTCGCTGGAGTCTGGATTTGAAGTTTTTTTGTTTTAAGATAGCGACCTTCATGTCTGTGATTGCGTGACCAGAGAGATTGAAGTGTTCTCCGACTGGTTTATGAATGTTATAATTCTTGACATCTGATTTGTGTCCATTTATTCTTTTACGTAGAGACTGTCCAGTTTGACCAATGTACATGGCAGAGGGGCATTGCTGGCACATGATGGCATATATCACATTGGTGGATGTGCAGGTGAACGAGCCTCTGATGGTGTGGCTGATGTTATTAGGCCCTGTGATGGTGTCCCCTGAATAGATATGTGGACACAGTTGGCAACGGGCTTTGTTGCAAGGATAAGTTCCTGGGTTAGTGGTTCTGTTGTGTGGTATGTGGTTGTTGGTGAGTATTTGCTTTAGATAAGCTATTACCAGCAGGACAGTGGGGTGGGAGGAGGTATTGTTTCATATTCTCTGTGTGTATATAAAGTCTGCTGCAGTTTCCACGGTATGCATCCGATGAAGTGAGCTGTAGCTCACGAAAGCTCATGCTCAAATAAATTGGTTAGTCTCTAAGGTGCCACAAGTACTCCTTTTCTTTTTGCGAATACAGACTAACACGGCTGTTACTCTGAAACCGTACATTTATAATGCTCTTGATTCCTGTGAGGTGGACAGGAACCTGATTCTTAATACTGGACAACAGAATCAGAGTGGGGTAGTCTTCACTTGCCAGTCAGGGGGTACTGTGTGACTGAATCTGCTCAGTTAGAAGCTAATTGGAGGTGGATGCAGTGCAGAGCAGTGATGAAGCAGAGAATGAATTACATGTTGCCCTCTGGCTGGCAAAAGGCCTGTTACCAAACTCAGAAGTTCAAAACTCAGAAGACAAACCAGAACAGTTTGACTCATTCTCAACGTGAAATGCAAAGTTAAATCCTGTCCACTCACCCCAGGCCACAGATGTATTTTGTGGCACTACTGCTAGTAGCATCATGTCCCAAAAAGAGCAGGCAACGTCCAGGAGAACACACCAGGGGCAGGGATAGCCAAGCCTGCCCAGCCTGTTTCCCAGTCATGGAGCACGATTTCAGACTAAGATGTGTTACTCTCCGCTTGCCAGCGGCCAATTGGCCTTAGACCTACCTTGTAGGTCTGCAACCCCAGGTGACCCAGCCTACTTAAGACTTTGTGTCCCTGGGCATACCCAAATATATACATCCTAATCCAAACACTCAAGTCCACATTCCCAAACACAATTAAGTGTGTATATCTCACCCACTTACACAATACAAACCATAAACATGCACACAACCTAGATCCACTATTACCAATTCTCATGATAACTGGTGTCTGTGTTAGAGTTCCAACAGCTTAGACTCTCCGCTTTCATTTGTTTAAAAAAAGTGTCTAGCCCGGATGACTGAAGAGAAAAGCTTGAAAATGCAACCCTAAACATTTCAACACCATAAGACAAATAAAAAGAACCCAAAATGTATATTTTTAATCTCACAATTTTAAGCCAGTCTCCTGTTTTGTGGAGATATGACATGATTTTTGAACACTTGTGGTTGGCAAGACTCTTATCCTTACACAGACTCTCTCCCACACGCACCAAAAATACCCATGTTCAAACACACAGAGTCACATTCCTGTATTAAACTCCCTGAGAGAAAGGCATTCATTTAGCTTCCTGTGCTCCTGATTGGTTCTGAAGGGTGAATACAGGTAAATAACATCTCAGTTTATGGAGAGGAGGTGTAAGACCTGAACACCCACTTGTTTTGTGTTTCTTTTTATTCTGTTTACTTCAGGCTCCCCCTAAGTCAGCAGCCAAAAGAAGAGTGCCCCTTCTCCCTGCTCCTCAAGATTTACAGTCCCCCAAGAAGTTGACTTGATGACAATTTGAAGATTAAAAATCATATTTTTTTAAAGAAAATAGTATTTGCCTATGTCACTAGTAACACTCCAGGTTATTAAAAATGAAGAAATTATTTAAAGTCTCTTGTACTTGATGGTATTTGTTTACTCTGGCACTTTACTATGCTAGAGCAGTGAAATGACACTCATAAGTTTCACGTCCTGGTTCCCCTGCGCTAACTCAGTGCTGTTGTGACTGGATTGCAACATGGCACAAATTTATAGTGTGTGTGTGTAATATTTTAAATACATTTGTAGTTGAGTGTTTTGTTATTTAATGCATGCAAGCACTTTTATTGTTCAGTTTGATGCCTTTTCCGTTTTTTTTAAGCACTAAACCTAAATTTGGATCCTAAACAATTTGAAAGTCATGCCATCAAATGACTGGTTAATGTACTGCTGAGATCAAAGCTAGGCAGGTTTCAGCTGGTGATAGAAGAGTGAGTAATAACATCGTAACCATCAGGATTTCAAATGAGACAAAAGAAACCAAGTGAATGAAATACAGGCCAGATAAAAAGCCTTAAAACGGAGAAGATAAGACTCCACTATGGTCAGAAAGGGAGGAAAGGAGGAATACATACACTGGAGAAGGGAGTATGTTAATTGACCCTTAGAAAGCTGTCTAGTTTCCAAGTGGTGGATCCTGAAACCTAGGTTTCGTAAATTCTGCTCTCAGGGCTTGTCTACACATGAACCGTTACAGCAGCACCAGTGCACCAGGGGTTGCTCTAGCACCTCACTGAAGAGGCTACTTAAGTTTCTCCTGTCGGCATCTGCAATCCACCTCCCCAAGAGGTGGATTCTCCCATTGACCTAACACTATCTACACCAGGGGTTAGGTCAGTTTAACTGCATTGCTCAGGCGTGAGGATTTTTCACACCCCCCGAGTGACATAGTTACACTCATTTCCTAGTGTCAACCAGGCCTGAGTTACTTTAGTATACATGTGGAGTAACTCCACCAATGTCAAAGGAGTTTCTTCACATTCATATAGATTCTGATCTCAGCTACAACTGTATCTTGGTGTCTTCTGGAACGTTCCAAAACTTGGAAGAGAATTAAACACGTGAGAATAGCAAGAGAATTTGATACCTGGGCTGGGAAATTGGCACTTTCTGGTAATCCCCTATGTCAGACAAGCACAGCAGCTCAGTGCAGGGGAGTCAGAATGACTTTTGAGGGAAAGAACAGAGGGGGTTTGGCAGTTTCAGGGATGTCTGGACCAAATATTTGTTGGGGCTGGTTGACAGAAGGAGATCTGCTCTTGGTGCTTATCAAGAGTGAAGAAGGCCCCAGGATAGATTCACAGCTGAAACAGAGTTAGGTTATAGGAAAAAGTAGCTAATGAGGTCAAGATAAAAAGTGGAAAATTTTAATGGGAAGGAATTTGCAGAAACATTCCATTTTGGGAGAACTGAAACAGAATTTATTGGCTTCCCAGATGCCCACCTGGAAGACACTTGTCTTTCACTTTCTGCCACAGGCCAGGGAGTCGTCATTTCAGTTTCTCTAATGGAACATCAAAAATGTTCAGCAAAATTGAAACTTTCCCACTGAAAGTTTTGATTTTGCAAAATGGGCAAATCATTCCAGCAAGAATTCCTGACCTCCTGTCGTATCCTGCTTACAGCACTAATACCTGTTGACAAAAAACACCCTGTCGCCTGTAGGCAAACACATTTCATTAAGTGATCACTCCATACTAATCCTCTCAGTCCTCGTCCTCAGAGGAAACATGCACAACTTTGTACGTGGGATGAGCATGGGAACTTAAATTCATAACCCTGCTAGACACTAAAAACCATGGACTCAATAGAGAGGCTGGTTTACAGCTCATTACAACAATTTGTAAGACACCCTGAGGAGTTCTGCAAAGCTCAAAAGCTGAAGTTTGTCCAATAAGAGACCTTGTCTCTCCCAGTACCTCTGGGGGAAGTTAACCCATCCCCCTCCACCATGCTTCTCTCCATTTGTGCTTACCCACCTAGGGAAAGAGGGAGAGGCCCTTTCCAATAGTCTAACAGCTTACACACTTAAGGTCTTTAAGAGACAACAACAGAGCAAGTATCTTTAATAACTCTAGCCCTTGCTTCTTGGGAGCATCAAAACCAGTTTGAATTGAGTAGGTCACACTGAGAGTTCCAGAGAGTCATACAGATACTCATGCAGAACTGAGCTTGCTAAGAGAATGCAGGTATGTCTATGCTGCAGCTTCAGGAGTCTGCCTCCCAGCCCAGGTAGACAGATGCATGCTAGCTCTGCTCAAACCAGCAGGCTAAAAACAGAAGTGTGAATATTGCTGCATGGGCAGCAGCTCAGGCTAGCCACCCAAGCTTGGACCCATGGGCTTATCCTCAGGTAACTAGACCATGCTGCTGGCCCTGCTGTAATGTCAACACTGCTATGGAGTTAGCACAAATCTGTCTACCTGGGCTGGGAGGAATGCTCTCAGCTGCAGTGTAGACATACCCTGTAAGGCCTGGTCTACACACAGTTTTTATACTGGTGTAACTATGTCAGTTAGGGCTGTGATATTATTTACCAAAATAATTATGCTGGTATAAGCCCTAGCCTGATTAAAGGTTCTTTAGAATGGTAGGGCTTATTGCCCTTCCTATATGGGAATATACTGTATCATTATAAAGCACACCTATACCAGTATAACTGTGTGTACGCTAGGACTGTGTCTGCACTACAGCTTCCTGTCAGCATAGCAATGTCAGTCAGGAGTGTGCAGAGGTATGATCCCTGACCAACAGCTGTGCCACTGCTGGCTGAAGTCCCTAGAGTAGATGCAGCTTAATCTTCCAGTTCTGTTCCTGTAAGTTAAGAGGAGAGCCCGTCTAGTTTATACTCTAGCAAAGCATAAGACTAGATGACACGTGCGTAGGTTGGCGGTTTTAACATTTTTTTTCCTCTGCTTTTTTCCAAATACTGAATAAAAAGACTTTGTTTTTAAAAAACTGTTGAGCTATATTACCAGTCTCAGGTTCCTAACAGAAGGAAATGCAGGTGCCCCACACCCAGTCAGACCTATAGAGTTGGTATATAAAGGGTAGTGTGCCCAGGAACTTGTGAAAGAGTTGCATGATTCCACCCTGAGACAGGTAAAGGCAAGAAGAGGTCCAAGTGGGTGCATTCAGAGAGCCCAGAAAGTGGGTGAGGTGCAGCTAGCCCCCTAACCATGACACCCTTGTAGCATTAACTTAGCTGCATAGCTATACGTGTTAACAATGGCCACAAAGTTATACTTGTAAAATTCCCCGAGTATTTTGAAAATGCTTCTTTTGTCCAAATCACAGCTTGGCCATACAGGTGACACATTTCTCACTTATGCTCAGACAAGCTCCATCTTTTCAAGAGAATTGTCTCCCTGTTTCTAGGGCTTTGCCTTTCACTTATGTTCATAAACATACCCCATGTCCCCTCCACTGCTCCTTCTTTCATTCCATAATAAGTTTGAAAAACGGTAGGCCTTCTCCTGGAAGGGAAAAAAAAGAGAGAGAGAAAAGCAATTTCAAAGAAAACATCTTTAAAAAGCTTTTTGGTTCTCTGATTTCCTTCTCTCTGGCAACCAGCACAGTTGTTAAAGGCTGTGCAATTGGACAGTAAACAACTAGCAGGAGTCCAAGGCCATGTCTACACAGTGGGGTAATGCACACTATAAGGTATGGTTTCTAAAGTGCACTAATGTGTTTCATGTTAATTGGACCATGTATATCCTGTTGGTGTGCACTAAAAATTCCCTAGTGCACTTTAATGTAGTGTTGTTTCAAACAGCACTATGTTAAAGCACATTAGGGAACTTTTAGTGTGCACCAGCAGGGCCAGTTAGTTCACTTTACAAATCACATCCCCATTGTGCATATTACCCTACATGTAGACAAGATCCAAGAAAATTTAAACAAAATGGAGAAGGGAGGAATAATTTTTCCCCAGTCCAAAAAAGGCTTGAATATCAAGAAGGTATGGGAGGGCGTTATATTGGAGAGCTTAGGGGATGGTAAATTGGGATATAGAGACTTTTATCTTGAAAAAATTCAAATTCTGATCAGATTTACTAAAAAAATGTATCCACAGATATCTGTAGAAAATGAGATGGGCGTCTCAGCCCAGTTTTTAGTGAAACAGGGGTCCTCAGTGGCCCCCTTGATCTTGCAGTATAAGAACTAGAAGAAACTCAGCAAGAAGCTGACAGACCTTTTGTATCCTTTTCATTTATTTTAATTTTAAAATGAACGTAGCTCTGGTGAAAGAGCCAGACTGAAGAATGAAGTCCTCTATTTTTACCAGACGCAACACCTGGAATATGGGCTACAACAGTGCAAGTTTTATAAGCCACTGCGAAGGTGCTCCAAGCCTATCCCAGGGGGACCGTGTGTCCCTGATCTGTCTCCTGAGATTGTCAGTTTTGATGGTGGGTCTTTTGGGCTATTGTATCTCTGTCAGGAGTGAGAATCAGCAGCTTGTTTTATGCAACCCACCAAACAACTGTCAGATGCTGGTAACTGAAAGTCACTCCCAACCTTTAGCTAGCCTGAAACCAAAGCCCTTGTGGTAATAAACCCCATTGCATTCCCAATCCCCTAACCTGCATATTCCCCTGAAGAGCCTTTCTTAAAAGAGCATGAAGTTTAACACATTATTGGACAGATATGAGTTTATTCTTCTACTTTCCCTGCCTGATTTTCAGTGTTGCTTTTTCGCTCTTAGCCGAGACAACTCAGTGCAACCTCAATGACTGTTGAAGATATAAAATATGTGAAAAGGAGAGAGACGGAAGACATCCAGGTAAATTCAAACATGAATTTAGAATTACTCAATAGAAAATTTGAAAGGATTTTTTTTTAAATGTGATGGTTTTTTTAGTCTAACTGATTTTTCCTGGAAATTTGTGTTATAGCGCAATACCGACAAATATCCAAGAGAGGGCAGCATTGGTAAAGTATCTAATGGTTTGGACTCAGTCACCCAATTTCTAGTGGCACTAGGTTTGTTCTATGCTGCCTAAGTCATTGTTGCAAATAGGCAGGACAGTTTGTCTCTAGAATATCCTGATAAAATACTTTGAGTCTGTGTAATTAAATGCAGCTTGTTTGTGGAGAGCAAAGTATGGATGTTGAGTGTGGCACTGGCAGAAGGGAAAGTGTTAAAAACGCACATGGAGCAGTTGCGGTCAGGTACTGTTCTTTGTGGAATCCCAGCTGATTACTGAATGTTTGAGGTTTTCCAGTCAAATAATCTGTTTAGCTATCCTTGATCATTATTAACAATATGTGTTTATTTGTGTTGTAGTAGCTCCCACAAGACCCAACCAGGACTGGATTCCCACTGTGGTGGTTGCTGTACAAACACATATTAAAAGACAGCTCCTCCCACAAAGCATTTACAATCCAAATTAGGTAAAGGCAGGTAGAGTAGACTTATAAGCAATTGGAGGAGACTGAAGTACAATGGTGATAAGAACACACTTCTACATACTATTCTTATACACTAGCCATGTGGCAACTGACAGGTTTAGAGCAAAAACAACAACAAAGACATCAGTGATACTAGCTATCCCAACTAGCTGCTAAGTACTGATATTAGGGACCATGGGTCCCAAACCCTAGGCTGTTCAGGAACTAGTAAATTCCAACCTTCCATGTAGTGACCTGCTAAAAGCTGTCAGAAAAGAAGCTGATTTCTGACAGAGGATTCCGGTCCTGGGATCTGGTTGGTGGAATGCTGGCAGTTCTGATTGGTTCCGAGCTTTTATTTAAACCAAGTGCAGGCACGGGAAGTTGTCCATGTATCTGGGTTCTTCCTACTTAGGACTGCTTCTGCTGCAATACCTGCTCCTAATCTCCTGGTAACCTGACCCTGCCTGCCAGACACTTAACTTTGGGTTTCCCCTCTGGCTTGTCTTGGACTCGACCTCCTGGTATCTGACCTGTCAGAAAAGGAGTCAGGACCACCCATGTCCCAGTTGTGACAGCTGAGCATATTCAATGCTTCTTAAATTCTGGCCACTTAAGCGTTGCTTAGGTCTATCCCTATTCAGGACAGTAGTTAAGCAAGTGTTTAAATCCCATTAGTTTCAATAGGATTTAAGCATATTCTTACATTTAAACACCTCCTTAATTGCTTTGTTGACTTGCACCTTGGACAGGATCACTGGAGTCTAATCTTATGTGTGGTGCCTATGTCAGCAGTAATAAATAAAAGACACATAGCAGTCCAACTCCAGATTGGGTGAAAAACTCTTCTTTTTGCATGATTTGTGCTGTAAGTTTTACAGCATTCCTTGTAGGCTTTCTGCTTTCTCTTAATAGCCTGCATGGGCAGGTTGGGGGAGGCTGTGCCTCCCTAAACAGCTAGGCATGGCCCTTCCCACGCTCTGCGCCCAGACCCCACTCTGCAGCTCCCACTGTGTGGTGGCCCCAGTTCTCCGGGGAGGCTGGGGCCACACAGCCCACCCTCCCAGTGCTCCGGGGAAGGGGGAAGATAGCCTGGGGCAGGGGCTGGCGGCAGCACTGGGGGGGCTATAGGCTCCAGTGGGGTGGCAGAAGGGGTGGGGTCTGGGGGTTGGGGCCTAGGCCAGAAGGATCAGGGCTGGGGGCTAGCCTCCCCCAACTGGCAGTTCGTGCACTGCCCACGAGAGCCTGTGTCGAGATGCTTATTCATCCAGTTTGACCTGCAACCCTTCCCTATGAATCTTTTTCCCTTGTTTGGGATGCAGGCTTCAGATAGTGCTGCAATTTTGACTTAAAGTATTTGTAAGCCTTCTTCACATTCAGATCATTGAGTTCTTGAGTCCAGTCCACTTCCCTAACTACTTCCCTTAATTTTTTTAAGTTTGCCCTTTTGAAATCAAGGACCCGAGTTGCAAACCTTTTTTTTTAAATCCTTCCATTTAGTTTAAACTGAATTAGCTGACCAAGCATGTCCTCTACAACCAGATCTTCCATGAGGTCCTCGCCATTTTAGTATTGGTAAGTAGTATCACCTCTTATTGGTTTGGTGATTCAAAAATATCCCTGTTTTTCACTTCATGGACACTTTCCTAATTTATTTTTGGCTCATGATATTTCCAAAATGACTTGGACCTACAAATTCCAAGTTTGTTTTGTTGATTGACTTGGTAGCATGGAGGTACAGATATCTTAGAGCCTAGAGTAGGGGCTTGGAAGGGGGACAGGAGCCTGGGAACGAGTGCTGGCCAAAACTTTAATCAAAAACAACTGTTTTAATCAAAAGTTTTTCAACAGAAACTCCTATTTTGACTAAGCCAAATTTTTTGTGAAATTGTATGAATTTTGACACTTCATTTACAGAAAAGGGAAAAAAGCAGTTTTGAAAATGTCAAAATACCACACTTCAACACTTTTTAATTAAAATTTTCAATTTTTCATATGGAAATGACTTCTTGTTTTGAAATTTACTTTATATAAAACTTTTTTTAAAAAGTCAATCAAAACAAAATATTTCAATTGACCCAAAATGATTTTTTTAATTATTATTTTTTTTACTTTTTCCAAG
Organism: Eretmochelys imbricata; assembly: GCF_965152235.1. Lineage (NCBI taxonomy): Eukaryota > Metazoa > Chordata > Testudines > Cheloniidae > Eretmochelys > Eretmochelys imbricata. The sequence goes on along the minus strand of NC_135572.1, from coordinate 270,844,718 downwards.
TTCAGGATTTGAAAAAAGTCTGAATCCTAAAATTCAAAAGGCAGAAAATCTATTTTATGACCAGTGCTACTGGGGGCATGGAAGGGGTGTCAGAGGACTGAGATAGGCATGAGTGGTTCAAGCACTTTACCTTTATGCCTAGCTTTTCACCTGTAAGTCTTAAAGTCTTTTATTTTATTACCCCAGCACTTAATTTGATCTGTGGCAGTCAGACTATTAACTCTTCTGCAATTAGCTCAAGGTCAGTTAAGTATGATGCATATTTTTATATGCAGAAGGGACTGCCATTAATGAGTGCAAGTAGAGCATACAGTTCACCCAATTTTGCCAGGTGAAACATTAGTCATTAGTAGCAGTGGAATGATGAGCTACCCTCATATTATGATAAGGTTCTGGTTTCAAATTCAGCAGAGAATATACAGTGCAATTATATAATGGTATTTTGGATATTAGACAATGTCCTCCCTTCTTAGAGATAGTACATATTATATTAATAATTAAAAAAAGATCCCTGAGTACATGTATAGTAGAGACCATTTTTGCTACTAAATGCAAATTTAAAATACCAATACAATTTTAACCAATTCCACTAAAGCTGTTTTAACCCAAATATGTCACACAGATCAAATGGTATTTATTCCTGAAGTGTGTTTTCTCCTGAAAGCATTTAGATACCATTGATTGTCTTCTCTTCTGTAGTCCTGTTTTACCTGGAAACATGCACAGCCTCTTTGTATGCTGAAAAAGCTTTTGACTGAGTGGAGTGGGCCTACATGATGGAAATCCTGATGAGAGATGACTCTTTGGAAAAACATTTTAAAACTGCCTGGACTCCATTTATGATAAGCCCTAGTGATGCAAATTTTAGTCAGCTGTTAGAAACCCTTGTACTGCAGAAGAGACTTAGAGAACAACCTCCTCTATTGCCTTTAATATTTGTCCTGACATTATAAGTGTTAACCATTGCTGTAAGGAAGATTGACAGTCTTCACATAATAATGAAGAGATTAGGTTAGCCTTTATGTAGGTGTTGTCCTGGACACGGAAAATTTAGAGGCATTCCTTCCTGAAACTATTAAAATCAAAGCTGTGTTCCCTTTCCAGGATACAAGATTAACTTTGCAGACTAGACTTATAGTAAGCACTACTATTGGCCAAAAGAATGTGTTTTCCCCCCTTCAGTGGTTCTCCACAAGTTTTACAAAAGTTAGTAATTGAGACTATTGTTAACATTCATCAAATACAACTGAATCTTTTATTTTTTAAGAAAATTTAAGATATACAAATGTGGGCTCTCCTTTCATTATCTTGGATACTACATAAGTTATGCATAAAATGTATATTACACAGTGTAACAGGGTTCACTCACCACTGTGGCACCTCCTGCTGCTGTCTTGGGAATTAGCTCTGCATGTTAGTGCACCCTCTTCAGGTGGTGCCTCACCACCATCACTCCTGCTCTAGGACCCACATCTCTCCAAGGACAGCAGCATCCTCTTCAGCAACACATCCCTCCAGCCATGCCACACACTGTCCTTCCCCTTCCAGGGGACCTGCAGTCCACTGTTCAGCCACTTCCCTTAGTGGCTACTACAGCAAATTATCTGGCCACTTCCTCATGGACCCAGCATCCTCTTTGCCTTTGCCTCAGTCTGCAAACCCCAGCAGCCAGCCAGGAGCTATCTTTCACTCCCCCGGTCCCTGCTAGCACCACTGCTCTGTCCAGGGTACTGACAGTTCTCTCAGCCCTCCAAAGACACAATCCTTCCTCTCTAGGCTCCAAGCAGAGAACTGCCCTCTTCTCCCTGCAGATCCCTTTTTATTTGGGCCTGCTTGGCCCTGATTGGCTGTTCCCTTCAGCCCTTCTCTGATTGGCTGCCTCCTGCGCAGGCTCCCTAGGGCTCTATTAACCCCTTAGAGCCCAGCGTGAGCCAGGTTGTTAGGGGGCTTATTCCTTCACCCACTTACTTCCCTGGTCCTTCTCGCATGAACAGAGAGCAACAATACCCGAAGTCCAAAGGTGCAAACAATTTGATGTTTATTGGGGTGAACTTCCAGCAAGCATGATTCCAGTTTCCTTCCTTAGTATCCTCCTTCCCAGCTCTGACACCACAAAGCCTTACACCTGTGTCCCTGTTCCCATTCCTGCCCTTAGCCAAACATTATTCCAACTTCCTTACTCCCATTCCCTGTTCCCATTTCCCCCTTTAGCAATACATGATTCCAATTTTCTTACCCCCGTTCCCTGTTCCCATCTCCCACACCCACCCCATCCCACCCACACCCACTCACTTCCTCATTGACTGCAGACTATATAGTAAAACTTGAGTTCTGCTTAGCTATACCTTAACCAATCATTTTCCTGAAATTTAACTAAGTAATCCTAACATATTGTAACATGATTATGTAACCAATTATATCCCACCACCTTAATTAGTTTACACCCAGCAAAATTAATTATACAGCAGACAGGAACAATCACAGAACCAGACAGAGATTATACAGACAAACAATAGCAAAGTGGGAACTATAATGACAAGACAATACAGAAGTGAGGATTTCACATCCCAGCTATTGATAAGTGAGTTCTTGCCAGACAGGATGCTATCAAACTAAGTTTCCTTTTACATTTTCTAGGCACTTCCCTTTCTCTGGAGGTGACAGGAATACAATCCTGTCCTGATAGTGCCTAACAGCCCAAGAGCACCTTATTTCAATGTGACTAGTTTGGAATGTGAGGACGTGACTGTTCGCTTCCTAGCTTATGGCTGCCTCTGCTGCTTAGCCAAAGGCCTTAGCCTAAGAACAGGGCCTCAGACTGTCAAAGTAAGAGAAGGCCCTTACACCAGCAGACAGTGATTTTGAGTCTTTCTTTTATAACTCTAGAACAAGCCAAGTGATAAGAATACACCTAAATTCTTAAAGTACAGGCCTTTGCAGACAGACCTGAATATCTTTATCCTAACACAGGTGCCCCATCACACACAAATTTTCTTTTTGTCTTCTAAGCAAAATTATGTAACTTTGAGAAATATTTTGCCATCTTTGTCTGGAAAAGGAAAAGACTAAAGTAAAATAAAACTTCCCAGCAAAAGAGAATAGGGGAATATAGTGCTGCCTGATATTATGGCTGTGTGATTTAAGATATCTATATTAAAAATATTAAGAGGAAATTCATGTTTAAGCATTCAAAGTCAGAAAATGCTAAAGCTAAAATTATGCACAATCTTAATTCTGCCCTTTGTGCATGTATATTGGAATATAAATTTTAATTATGTGATCTTGTGCTATTCATTCAATAATCCAACATGATAGAATACGTTTTCTAATGTTTTATGCGCATATTCAGCATCTTAAGTAACTTTTAATACATCCGTTTTATTGCCATAGTAATTTAATATGTCATTGGTCTTTTATATTAATAGAAAAGTGAAATGTGACTGGATCACAACCTCAAACAGTGATCCCCAAACTGTGGGGCACAACCCTGTAGGGAAGCAGGGAGGAACATTGGGGGGGCACACTGGGGCCAGGGCCAGCCCCCATGGGGGGCGGGGGGGATGGGGAGGGAATACCACACAGTCCCACTCTGCCCCCAAACCAGTTCCAGCTCCCAGCCGCAGTTCCACTCCACCCCCAGCCCAGCTCCGCCTCTAGCCCCAGTGCATCCCCTATTCCTAGTTCTGCCCCCCAGCTCCGCCTTCAGTCTGAGCTGCTCTGCTGAGGAAGCCTTGGCTGTGTAGTAATGGAGGAGGGCACAGACAGATTCCATTACTGGTAAGGGGAGGCATGACAGGAAAAGTCTGGGCACCACTGACCTAGAAGTACCTACATGGATAGATTATTTCTGATCAGAGGGCTCTTTAGTCTAGCAGACAAAAGACATAACAAGATCTGATGACTGGAAGATGAAACTAGACAAATTCAAACTGGAAACAAAATACTAGAAGTCATGGGTGGCAGGTGAACCGCTGCTTTGGGGAGGCTAGCCTGCTGGCCCCACTCCTTCCGCCCAAAGCCCCAGCCCCCACAGGCTGGAGCCCTTAAGCTCCCCGTAAAAGGAAAATCCCTAGGGCCCCCCCGACCGGAGAAGCCCCGGCCCTCCCGCCCCAGCCACATTGGGGCAAGCCACTGCCACCGGCCCCCCGATTCACACTGCCCCACCGCACCAGACCGAGCCGCCAACCCTTCCCGAGCGCCGGTCCAGCCACAGCGCAGGGCCTCCCCGCCCCAATCCCCCCCCCAGATTCAGGCTGGGCTGAGCCACCGGCAGCCTCCCTGAATGTCAGCTTCTCCCGCCTCTGAAGACCCTGCTCCCCACGCCGAGGTGCCAGCCCCAGCACCACCCAACCGAGCCTCCTCAGTCCACCAGCTGCTGGCTCTCTGCATCGCTCCTCGCTCCCCCGTCCCGAGGAGGAGGGACGCAGAAAGCAAGGGGGACCTTCAGGGGTGGGGGGTGGAATGGAGGAGGCAGTGAGGATCTCGGGGAAAGGAAAGGGTGCCACCCCAGCCCAGTTGTCCAGCGGCAGGTCAGCCACTACGCCCTTCCCTGGCCTATTATACCTGCTGCCCATGCTAACAGTGCTGGTAATTAATCACTGGAACAACTTACCTAGGCACGTGGTAAAATCTCCTTCAGTTGAAGTCTTCAACTTCAGTTGATGACTTTTTGAAATACATGGTCTACTTCAATCAAAAGTTGTTTGCCTTGATACAGAAATTACCGTGTGAAAGTCTATGGCCTGTGTTATACAGAAGGTCAGACTACATGATCACAGTGTTCTGGCCTTAAAAATCTATCAGTATAAATACTATTTTCTGAATTGTGTATGTTAATTTCTTAATTTAATAATTCTATCAGTACACATGTATTTTGCTTTTTTTTTTTTTTTTTTTTGCAATCAGGAGCACAGCCTTCTTTACTTGCAATTTAGGGAATGAAGCAGTTAACTGTTAAGCTAATTTAGCTGCATATATAGATAGTGAGAATTTGCTGGGGTATGTAGGCTATTACACTGTTATATAGAATGGCTAAATTTTCAGAAGTTTTGTGGCACTAATTTCTGCAATAATACGTACAAGTGGCATTTAAATGTAATGAGCATTTTTCAAAAGTGCACAATTAGCGCTTAAGTGTGTTGTGCCAAGCCAAAATTGCACCAAGCAGGAGAACACCTGGCCTGGAAAATACACCTGCTGTGATATTTCCGAAGGGGATTATGGGTGCATCAGATGCACCTGCAGCCCCAACAGTTTGTGTTAATCAGTAATCCTTCCTACACAAGCTGCCCTTCTTTGACTTATAAGACCAATTACATTACATGAAGTGTAGCTGCTGTTGGACCTATTGAGGGGCTTCTGCATTGTAGGATATCTTCTTATGCAGGAATTTACTGACTATTTGGCTGGCCTGCCTGCTGCTTCTTGAGACACTTATTTCTCCTCTCAGCTATTGAGCACAGAATAGAGGCATTTTCCTTCTCTCTCTTTCCCAGAGCACCCCATATCTTGCACTGTACTCAGACTCATTGACATTTCCCTCCTTCCTTTTCATTGTGAAAAGAATTGCTCCTTGTTCAATCCAAGTATAGCCCAGCGCTCCATATTAGGTTAAGGTGGGGAGCCTCCTATACCTTCCTGGCCTTTCTTCTCTATATTAGAGTCCCTAATATTACATGCTTTACACAATCTCATTTTCCCGGGGGTGTTTTTGAAAATGCTGCCATCAGATGTGCATGGAAGAAACAGCTGCACAGTCCTCACTACCTTAGCTTTTGTACCTACCCGTGTTTTCAGAAGGGCACAACTCCTTATTTGCAAATATTTGCAACTTTATTTTTAATTATGGGGATGCTCATGCACAAGCAGAATCTAGTCTCTGAACATGACTAAATAAACTCTTATGTTTTCCCTCATGTTCCAGATGCAAAAGTGAACCTTAGCCCTTGTGCTCCTTATTGGCTTTACCCTTGATTATATGGGCAAAATGAATTTTAAAAGATGTGCTATGAAACAATATGGTATAAAGTGGCCATATTGGGGGGTCAGAATGTGACCCTAGGTCTGCTGGCCACAGACACATTATTCTTCCTGAGTCTGTTTCAAAAGAAAGTTGGGAACCAACTTTTCAACAAACTTTATTCCCTTTGGATGCTCAAACCTTGAATCCTGATGATTCTATTATACTGTATTGCCAACCCCAACTCTTCAAAAATCATAATTCAGGCCCCAAAACAATAATCATAATGGCTAAAAAAATGGATTTTTTTAAAATTAATGTTTGATTCTCTTTCTTTGCCTTCTGCTTCCTGAGCTGTAGGGTGAACTCACTTCACATTTTCAAGCTTTTTCTCTGTAACAATGAGGGCTCAAAACTTACTTTTTTTAAATGAAAGTTGAAATTCTCCTGCAATCTCTCTATTCTGACAGCTGAAACACCAAATATCATGAGACTTGTGATAAAATCTCAGGAATCAGCAACACTAATTACACCATCAGCTATTGTTCTTTACATTTTGTAGTTAATCTTTCAGGAATAACAACCTCCTTTCTATATCATGTATTTCTTCTAATTTTTAGTTTTTATGAATTGATCATATTACTGACAAGTACAATGGACCTTATTCACCATCTGTGACTCCAGTTTTATTTTGATGTAACTCTGTTGGAATCAGTGGAGTTACAGAAGCATAAAACTGGAGTAATGCAGTAATGAATCAGACCCTATACATATACTAAACACACATGATTCTCAGAGACAAAGAATACATTCCATAACAGACATCTGTTAACAGTACACTAGTTGGTTTAATTTCTTTAAATGATTTCATAAGAAAAACAAGTTTTATATTGTATGTTCCATGAATACACTCTATCTGCTGGATAATAAACATGGGCAAGGAGCAAATGAGGAAATAGCAATATCAAGACTGTATATTAGCCCCAAAATTATATTTTAATGTAACATTTATCTAGCCCTAGCTGTGCACAGGGTGCGGCCAGCAAAGACACTTCACTGCACCAAGCAGTTTAAAGTCTAGGTAGATATTTGTTCATACATACAAGAGAAGGAGTGGAAAAATGACACGATCAAGAGTCGTAACTAGTGATATTCCTTTACTAACCCTTGTGTCGGCGTGCCTACACACGTCCCTGGTGTGTTTTGCTTAATTATCTTGGAGGGAAGGGTGAGTGCTCAGAGACCTCATTGAAGAAGTGTGTGTTGAGGAGCAATTTAAAGAAGAGCAGGGTAGCGATACCGAAAAGTGGCAGGAAGCGAGGCTTCAGGAGTAGGATGGCTGCATAGCAGAAGGTGTGAGAAGGACAAACTATATAATGTTCATACTTCTCATCAAAAATGGGGAGCGGGAGGAATCCATCTTGCTTCATCGTGTCATTCAGATCAGCATAACCAAATATTGAGCTACCAAAAGGAAGGACGGTAGAGTTCACCACGACAGAAGGAAGGACGGTGTAGAAGCTTGCGTGCTAGTGGCGCGGTTGAGCACTCTGGGTTCAGTTCCCTGCTCCACCACAACTCTGTGAGTTGGGCAAATCAATTAGTCCCTCAGTTCCATCTGTAAAATGGAAATACCACCTACCTCACAGGGTTGTTATGAGAATAGATATACTAAAGATTGTGAGGCTCTCAGATGCTATGGGGAAGGGGGGACCATTTGACTGAGATACCTTCTTTGAGAGCTAGAATGAATGAACACAAGAATTTTGAAAAGATTGTCTTTCTTCTAGAGCTGTAAAATAACCGCAGTTAACTCAAGTGATTAATGCAAACTAACTAGATTAAAAAAAATTAGTTGTGAATGGTGATCGAAGCATGCATATGAATGTTTAGCATATCTGGCACATAAATACCTTGCAACGCCAGCTACAATAGTGCCATGTGAACATCTGTTCTCCCTTTCAGGTGACATTGTAAATAAGAAGAGGGCAGTATTATCTTCTGTAAATGTAAACAAACGTGTTTGTCTTAGGGATTGGCTGAACAAAAAGTAGGACTGAGTGGACTTGTAAGCTCTAAAGTTTTACAGTGTTTTATTTTTGAGTGCAGTTATGTAAAAAAAATAATTCTACATTTGTAAGTTGCACCTTCATGATAAAGAGATTGCACTACAGTAGTTGCATAGGTGAATTGAAAAATACTATTTATTTTGTTTATCCTTTTTACAATGCAAATATTTGTAATCAAATATAATAACATAAAGTGAGCACTGTACACTTCTGTGTTATAATTGAAATCAATATATTTGTAAATGTAGAAAACATTCAAAATATTTAAATAAGTAGTATTCTATTATTGTTTAAACAGTTAAATTAAAACTGTTATTAATCATAATTAATTTTTTATTCGTTTGACAGCCCTTCTTTCCTTCTGTGTAGATCAGTCACTCATTGCTGTAGTGTGTCTTTTCCAGAAGTTATTGTATGTGATTTTTGCACCAGGTGGTGCTAATGCATCCAGCTTTCCCTTTTGAAAGAAGATGCATGTATAAAGCACAAGCATGCATCTCGGCTGCTTGTCATTCTTCTCTAGGAATTGAAGGAATGGGAAAGTGACAAGATCACTTGAGAATTGTGGAATCAACAAGACATCCTTAGGTATTCAGGTACCATGATGAGGGGCACATTAGAGGAACATCACTGCTAAGCCTTTTGATCCTGGCACTTTTCCATTCCTTCTCTTCCTACAGAACAGTGACAGCCCTGCACAGTTGTACCTTCCACATACATTTCTTGTGTTGACTACACTAGCAGAATAAAGCAGCAGAATAATAAGTTCAATCACACTTCAGTTGAATTTTTGGAAGACCTGTTTTTGTGTAATGTTCTGGGGAAACATGTTCTCCGTTTGCCTCCCACCAGTACCAATGAAAAAGGGATAGCACTACACTGAAACTCAGGTCTGCAGCCTTCTTCAGGACCTGCTTGAGAATTCATGGACTCTCTCTTCCTCTTATTAGTGGCTGGCAGAATAGAGGGTGCAAGATGGGAGGATCCATTTTCAATATAAATATTTTGATTGGCATGAAAAGGCAGGCAGGTTTTATACAAAATATCATGGGCACTTTATCTATCAGGGGTATGAGTGTCTTTAAAACACAATTTTTTACAGAAAACTGAAAACAGAAACCATTTTTTGACCTTGAGATACATTCTGGTATATTGACAAGCATCTATATTGTTGTATCTTGCCTACAAAAGACAGCCCCCCAGTTAATGGCAGGCAAAAGAAACTGAAAAAAACCCTCAAGTTTATAATAACAAAGCACCATGAGGTTAAATCCCACACGAGAATTTTTTTTCCACTTTTGCTTTGGAGGCTAAGAACCCATACAAACAGGAAACAGTATCTGTCCTGTGAATTAAAACACTGAATACAAGTATAGTAATACAAGCAGAACTTCATTATACAGAAAAACTGTTGTCACAATTTAAAAATACTGCAGTTATTCTGCACCAAATTGAGACTTGGCTAAGCAGGTGTAATTCCACTGACATGAATAACACAAGTAGGTGCAACAGCAGGGGCTTAGTTCTTAGCTGCATCAAGCTCATGAAAAGGAGTCAAAAATTAAAGCAAAGATGGCTGTAAAGCACCTTCTATGCTTCCCAGGATCCTAGGCTGGCCTGGGGGCTGAACTGGTCCCCAACACAAGTTAGAACAGCCACAGGGCAATGGAAATTGGTAGGGTTTCCCTTGACTTCTCTAGCCACAGAGTAAACAGTAGAGCTCTCTCCACCCCAGTCCACTGTTAGGCCATCGCCAGCTTGGTTGCTTTGTTCTCCTCCCTGACATTCTGCTGATAGTCTTGCTGATACACTGGCTACAAATTGCTAAGAACAGCTAGTCTGACTTTTACTGTAGATTTTATTATTTTAGTATTACAAACCTCAGCATTTGAAAAGCATATATCAGACACCACCCCTTCCCCATCCCCATCCATAAGATTGACTTAAAGATCAGGAGAGGCTTTTAAACTCAGTCGGTAGTCTGCCTGCTGATATTTCAGCCTTGAGCAGGAAGTGCCCAGCACTACCGTGTGATATCATTTAACGTTCGCATTGAACCTTAAACACACAAAGATGGTGGCTTCCTCTTGGCTGCTCTAAAGAGAACTTTGTTTACTCTCTCCTAGCCCCTGGGGTGCAGTGATTCCATTCTCTCCCTCTTCACTTTTCACTCCCTCCTGCTGCTCCTCATAGGCTACTGCCCCACTGTTCTTCAATGCTCACTATAGCTCTTTGTTACACACCTTTCTCCTTACATTCACCTGCTCTCTGTATCTTCTCTTCTTTTCCCCCTCAGTCCCTTTTTCTGCTGCCACTCCTGCACTCCTATATTTCCCTGCCCCCCAGCCTGTCTTCTGGATCCTGAATATTCTGCTTCGTGATAAGGGCCACAGATGGGTCACAATGGGTTATTGCAGCTTGGGGGCAGAACTAGCCCTGTCAGTCACTGGCTGCAGGGCAATGCCCAATCCCCTGAAGTTCCCTTCAGTTTATCATGCCCCCCTGCCCGCTGGTGGCTGGCAGCTCAGAAAGGCCTCCCGGCTGCAGGGCTTTTTGCAGGGAAATTCCAAACAGTCCCTAACCATGGGGATCAATAATGTGTCCATCTGATTCCCAACTGTGTCCCAGTGCTGTGTTTGCCCTTGGGGGAGCTTGTCGCCTCAGCTCCACTTCTCCTTCTGAGGCATTTGCGGCAGCTGGTGCCCCTGCAGGCTTCAGGGAGCGAGCGAGATTGAGAAAGCTGAGGCACAAAGAAGGTCCTCAAAAAGAAAAGGAGTACTTGTGGCACCTTAGAGACTAACCAATTTATTTGAGCATAAGCTTTCATGAGCTACAGCTCACTTCATCGGGTCCTGTGTTTCCTGCTTCCGTGCCTTATCGAGCAGAGTGCAGTTCTCCCCATCACAGCCCAGGCTGGGTGGTGTTTTCTCCACTCCCTCTCCCACCAGGCACCAGGCAGAATAGGAAAAAAATGGCTCCAGGAAAGCAGCTCCCTCTCCCCCATCTCTACGAGGGGAGTGACTCCAGAAGGGCAGCGCTCCAGATAGATCACACCTGAGTCCCTGTAGCCTGCATCAGTTTCTGACAGCAGAGCTCAGCTTCGTCCTCTGCCTCCACCTCCCCTCAGACCACAGATGGAGGTTACTGGGCAAAGCAAAGACACTGCCAGTGATGGAAAATGTGGTAAGGGGCCTCTGAGCACTGCTCTCTCCCCCTGCTGCCACCTTTGTGGAATCATAGAAATGTAGGGCTAGAAAGGATCTCAAGAGGTCATCCAGTCCAGTGCCCTGTGCTGAGGCAGAGCCAACTACACCTAGACTACCCCTGACAGGTGTCTGTCCAACCTGTTCTTAAAAGCCTCCAAAGATGGGGATTCCTCAACATCCCTTGGAAGCCTGTTCCAGTGCTTAACTACCCTTAGAGTTAGAAAGTTTTTCCTAATATTTAACATAAATCTCCCTTGCTGCAGACTAAGACTGTTACTTCTTGTCCTTCCTTCAGTGGACACAGAGAACAACTGATCACTGTCCTCTTTATGGCAGCCCTTAACATATTGGAAGACTGTTAGCGCCCCACCCCCCCAACCCTCCGCCACCAGTCTTCTTTCCTCAAGGCTAAACATGCCCAGTTTAAAAAAAAAAAATTATAACAACTCACTCTCCCATCCCAGAATCTTTACTCAGCTCCCAGGCTGAGACCTCCAGAGGAAGCACAAATCACGCAACAGAAAGAAGTAGAGCTTCTATTGAGCCCATTCTTGAGCCCCCAGCTAGCTCCTTCCTTGAGAGACCCAGAAGGGGCCCACAAGGGGGAGGGGAGACAAGTAATCCCAGTCTCTTTGAGGATAGGGCAGTGTGTACTTGAAAATAATTTGCATCAAGCTCTGAGATCAATTTTGCATCTTCCTCCTTCCCTCCCCCAAAGCAGAATTAGGGGGAGAAACTGCCAAAGGGGAAATAAATGAATAAATAAAATCAGCACTGTTTCCCCTGCTCACTTTCACAGAGTGCAGCAGGGCAGATCAATTTGGAAAAGGTCAAACCACAGACGTGCTAATTCCTATAGGCATTCATGCACCTGCGCACACACAAAGGGAATTCTTCCTCTTAGGGGAGGAAAGCTACCTGTCTAAATTAAGAGTTAGAGGATCAAATAGTAAGCTATGCCAAAAAGATAAAAACAAGTAAAACCCAGGAGGATAAACTCTTTCAGGCAGCGTGCAATAGTGTATTGTAAAACTATGCTTAGGAAGTTTGCAGCTGCCCTAGATAAGATACAGCTATATATCCCCCCTTGTGCACCCTGATAAAATGTAATAAAGGAATGGAGATTTCCTGCCACTCCTAAAAGGCGGGGACAGTATCAGGCTGTCATCACCGGCAGTCACCAAGACCTACCTATTGGGCTGTCATTTTTCCCAGCTGCTGCTGGGGTCACCACACCCTAATGCCCAGGTTATTGTTCCCAGCTTCTGTTGCAGATTGCTATGCCTCACCACCACCTCTTTCCTCCAGCAGATACCTATAAAGTGATGAGAAGAGCAGCAACCCAGATGTGGAAGAACGGACAGACAGTAATGGGCCTCTTGGCCCACCATTTTTTCATTCTAGCCCCTCCGCGCAATTCCCTACCTCCATATTCCAAGGCCATAAGATTCCTCAGCATGCACCAATTCAAATTCAGCCTAGTGTCACTACCAAAGGTAGATATAGCTATTTCCCTTGTGGTCAGGGATTCAGTTTTTCTAACTGGGAGATATTTTTTGCATGAAAGAGTGGCCTCCTCACTATACAGGCCCTTCACAAGCAGCCAAATCCACTCAACAATCACCTCAGCAAATAATTGTACATGAAAACTTTCAGGTGGCATTAGGCCAAAAAAAATAAATAAATATGGAGTATCATATGTATCCCAAGCGTCTTTGTATGACATCATAAACAATGCTAATATAGTTGAACAGTATGGCAGGTATAGTCCCTCTTAACCTAAAATTCTGATAGCCTAAGGGCTTCTCCCTGAAAAATATACAGGGATACAAATCTCTTTCATGCAGGTATATGGAGTTTTGGTCCTTGAGATCAGATGCTCAAACAAATCAGTTCCCAGCTATGCTAGTGATACCAGAAGAAACTTGACGGGAAGCTGAAGCTAGTCAGAGTCACTGAAAAAGTCGACTTACAAACTTGGCTCCTGTCAGGCACTAAAGGAAGAAAAGAGGTCATATGGCAAGTTGAAGCAGTTTGTACAAGCAGAAAACCCCTCCTTCCAAGTAGGAGCTAGAACAAGGGCAGGGTACTGAGGCAAGCTCAAAAGCTGCTCCCTATCACCTCAGATCTAGACTCCCAACCAGCCCTAGCTGGAGCCCTGGCTTTTCCCTTTTGGTAGCAAAAGGGCTACTTACAGCTTTGATCAAATTAGGTCACTGGACATTGTCCAGAGGGGATACCCTATGGAGGCTGTGAAAGAATTACATAAACAGCTCTGTCTGATTCCTAGTCTCAGCAACTTGTGGAAATACCACAACATAAATGAAATAATCCATCTATTTCAGACTAGAGTACTACAACCCATTCCCCAACCTATTTCTAGCCTCATAAATCTGGGACAAACAGAGCAGGACCCGGTCTGAAACCTCTAACTAAATAAGTTCCTTAAGGAGACTTGTCTTCAAAGCATTCCATTTTACTATCCTTAGACAATGTATTTAAGTTCTGCAGACGGTTGACAGCCTCTCTTTTTACAACTTTGATAATTACAATTTGATTTGCGTGTGCTCCCCAGCTCTCTCTCTCTCTCTCTCTCTCTTTCTCTCGGATCCTGGTAGCAATAATATTGGCTTTGGAAAACAGGGAAATTACTTTTTTATATCTTTGCAGGCTATTTTTCTGATGGGGGTAAGAGAGAAAGCTGAAGCAAACACAGAATGATATGGGTTCCTAAAGAATCTTGGCCTGAGCTGAGGATGAATGCTATTAGGTACAAGGTCTCATCTCACAAGTATATTAATGGAAGATGAAGATGGTCATGATAGAAAACTTATGTCACTGGGGAATTCTGATCTCCTACAGAGGCATGCTTCAATGTTACAGAATTCATAGGATACCGATCCAGGAATTCCACATATTCCCTCCATATCTCGCCCTACCTCATCCATCAGCAGAGATCTAACTTCAGTTGTATATTCTTTGCTCCCATAGCTAATGAATGGAGAGAATCCGATCTGTTGATTTATTTATTTGGTTGGTTGGTTTTCTTTATTGAAGGGGTCTTTCTGATTCAATTCAGGGAATGGTTATCAGAAAGAGAAAGCACAGCATCCATCAGCTGGAATACAATGATTCACTGAGGTCTCAGAGCACTGTTCCATCCATTGATGATAGACCTAGTCTGGCCATGACAACTAATGTCTGATGGGGTTTTCATAAATAACTAGAAATAACATGATCATCCCCACAACAGAGAGAAATTCTGCTGTCATAGGCAGAGCAAAGTTTTCTATATCTGTAGGCACTGCCCATTATGGGAGAGATGAACACCAAGACTGACATGGCAAAAGTTGGATTAACAGAGTGGCTCCTGCACCCAGAAATATACCCTCCTTCATCATAAGTCAGTTTGGTGGTCTGGTGATCGACCTCTTTGCACCTGGAGACAGTAGATATAGTTCCCCCTGGCCTCTCCATGTATCAGGACTCAGAATGTGAGGAGGTAAATTGCTGGCAAAGCTGCACAATGTCATAGATTTTACGGTCAGAAGGGTCCATCATGATCATCTAGACTGACCTCCTGCACGTTGCAGGCCACAGAACCTCGCCCACCCACTCCTTTAATAGACCCCTAACCTCTGGCTGAGTTACTGAAGTCTTTAAATCATGATTTAAAGACTTCAGCTTACAGAGAATCCATCATTTACACTAGTTTAAACTTGCAAGTGATCCATGCCCCATGCTGCTGAGGAAGGCAAAAACCCCCCAGGGTCTTTGTCAATCTGACCCTGGGGGAAATTCCTTCCCAACCCCAAATATGGTGATCAGTTAGACAATGAGAATGTGGGCAAGACCCGCCAGCCAGACACCTGGGAAAGAATTCTCTTTAGTAACAAAGAGCCCTCCCTATCTAGTGTCTTATCACCAATCATTGGAGGTATTTGCTGCTAGCAAATACTTGTTATATATCTTCCCACCTTTTCCACTCCTCCCCAAGACAATCCAAAATATAGGAAGGAGAGATCAGCAGCGATACTGTATATGCCTTTCTGGTCAAAGAGATTGTGGCTCTCAGGCTTAATTAATCTAGCATTGGATTTTTGCATATCTGTATTCCACTTCTCACTACTGCAAAACCAGTCCTCCATACCACACCAGACAAGTTTTAAAAGAATAGTTGGAAGAAGTAATTGTTGCTCTCAGACCCTAAAAAAAATAAGTCTACAAATAAAACAAAAGTCAACAAGTGGTACAAAGTTCATAGTCCAACTCAGGGGTTCTCAAACTTCATTGCACTGTGACCCCCTTCTGACAACAAAAATTACTACACGACCCTAGGAGGGGGGAACTGTGACAGGTTCGGTCACAGAGACCCCCTTGGGACTGTCACCTGATGTGCTGAAATTACCTATGAGCTAGTTTTCCCTGCCAGGTTGGGACTCCAGAACCCTACCATTTTGAGCCAGAAACACTAGCCTGCGGCAACACAGACTCAGGGTCTGGGCCATGCCCCCAAAGCTGAAGACTTTAACCAAAAACAGCTCAGTAGGTTACCTCTCCAGCACCCAGACACCCAGTTCCCAATGGGATCCAAACCCCAAATAAATCCGTTTTATTCTGTATAAAGCTTATACAGGGTAAACTCATAAATTGTCCGCCCTCTATAACACTGATAGAGAGATATGCACCGCTATTTGCTCCCCCAGGTATTAATCACTTACTCTGGGTTTATTAATAAACAAAAGTGATTTTATTAAGTATAAAAAGTAGGATTTAAGTGGTTTCAAGTAATAACAGACAGAACAAAGTAAGCCACAAAGCAAAATAAAACAAAAACATGCAAGTCTAAGCCTAATACATTAAGAAAATGATTAGAGGTAAAATCTCAACCTCAGAGATGTTCCAATAAGCTTTTTTCACAGACTAGACTCCTTCCTAGTCTGAGCCCAATCCTTTCCCCTGATACAGTCCTTGTTAGTTCCAGCAGACATCTCACATGATAAGCAAGGGCTTTCTCATGACTGGCAGCCTCTTTTATCCTGCTCCACCCCCTTTTATAGCTTTGGCACAAGGCGGGAGTCTTTTGTCTCTCTGGGTCCCCAGCCCTCCTTCTAAATGTAAAAGTACCAGATTTAAGATGAATTTCATTTTCAGGTGACATGGTCACATGTTGCTGTAAGACCCCTAGTCTCCATTCCCCATGGGCTGGCCCACACATACACAGGAAGGCTTTCAAGTAACTAAGGCCATTTACAACTGATTGTTTCTGGAGCACCCTTAATGGCCTCCACTTAATATGTTTACATCAGTGATACAAGTTTATATCTTATTCTCCTAACTCCACATATAGAAATAATACATGCAAACAAACAGGATGAACACACTTAGTAGATTACAAGCTTTCTAATGACACCATACAAGGGGTATTTAGCGTAAAGCATATCCCAGTTATGTCATATTCATAAGCATATTTCCATAAAGCATATGGAGTGCAATGTCACAGGAATGAACTCTGAGCCCGCCTGATTACTGCAGCGCCGGGGTGGGGGGAGGGCAAAGCCCTCCCCCCACCCCCTCAGGCAGGGGGACCAAAGCCAAAGCCCGAGGGCTTCACCCTCAGGAAGGGAGCCTCTAACCTGAGTCCTGACACCCAGGGCTGAAGCCCTTGGGCTTCAGCTTTGGCCCCAGGTGACAGGGCTCAGGCTTCAGCTTCAGCCCTGGGCCCCAGCAAGTCTAAGCCAGCCCTGGTAATCCCATTAAAATGAGGTCGCAACCGACTTTGGGATCCCGACCCACAATTTAAGAACCACTAACCCTATGTTAAACAAGTGAAACATAGCCCATGAGTTCTTCCATGTGGGCTTTATTGTGGATGTATGACTGTCCAAGCAAAAAGGTCAAGTCTTTGTAGTATATTGTTCTCAATATGTTCAAGAAAAGGAAGTTTTGTACAAATCCCACAATTAAATGCTTACTTAAGGCTTTGACCTTGTTCCAACCCTGCAGGGTCATAGATCGCAACTTTGGAACTTCATTCTGGTCCTTATAACTCTACCCTCATTGAACCCCTGGAGGAGTTGTACAACCATTAGAGTAAACCCCCTGATGGGTACTTTATCCAATCAGAGGAGCATCTTATTTGACGTTTGGAGCTTTCTCTAATGAGACCCAGCATTATACTTCTAATTCAGACCGGTAGTCCTCACAACTCTCATAGCATTCATTTCCTAAGTAAATTCAATAAATATTCCTCCTTTGGTTAAGCATTAAAGCTCAGTCCTTTAAAAACAGTCTCAGGGATGAGAAGTCATGTCCCCTGTATTGAGGTGTCTTAGACAGCCACATGGCAATCAACGCACAAACTCAACTAAATTCTATATGGTGGTCATCCAATCTTAGCCAACCCCCACTTTTTTTTCCAGAAGTCTTCTCTATATCTTAGTGCCCACCAAAAGGTGGAAGATATGTGTGATGGGTTGGGACGAGCCCCCCCCCACCCCCCACCATCCGGGATGCCACCTGATATGCTGGGGATCCCGCTGCATCCACCTGTTCCACCAGCCTGGGTTTCCTCACCCTGTTCCACTGTGCCAGGCCCTCAAGACTTCTCCAGCACACACACACACAGGTAGGGACACACCCAGCTGCCAATGGACACAGAGACACTGAGATCAGCTCCGTGTGGGAGGAATCAGCTCGGAGACTGCCCAGCACTCGTGTGCACACCTCCTTTGGGGTATAAACCCAAAACAATATTGTCTTGCACTGTATAGAAAGATCTGCACAGCGCAAGCTCATAAAAATTCACCCTTTCCCTCAATGTGGAGACAGATATGCATAGCTTCCCCCCCACTCCTTGCTCCCCACCATTCCCTTAGCCTCCTTTCTGCCTCCACACATTCCCCTGTCCTTCCTAATCCATCTCTTGACCTCCCACATTGTCCTGCTGCTTCCCAGGTCTCCTTATTGCAGCCCACATTCCCCTGTCCTCTCACGGTTTCCAGTTTCCCAGAGCCCAACAAGTGCCCATCTTCCTTAGGAGCACACTGGTTTTAGTCCAGTGGAAATAGTGACCATTTACATTTGGTGAGACTCACTTCCACCTGCAAGGGCTGTAGGGGAAGGCTGTCATTATACTCAAGGACAGCTTGGTTTCAGTTTTACTGAGACAAATGGCAGAGGGTGGCCATTTCATTTAAAGGCAAAAGTCCATAAGAATTCTGCCAGACAAGAGGAAATAATAAAAAGCAGTTAAGAATATAACTATGTACAATTCATGATGATACCACCTGTGATTTTCAAGGTGGTTCTCAGCAGTAGATAGCTAATCCTATTGACAAGCTCATACAAAAAGCTTGTGTTGATTTGTGACCCACATGTCATCAGTGGATTCCTGTATGAATGTCTTGTACGCTTTATAATCTTGTTGGGTCCTCTCTGATACCTACTGGTTTCAGAGTAACAGCCGTGTTAGTCTGTATTCGCAAAAAGAAAAGGAGTCCTTGTGGCACCTTAGAGACTAACCAATTTATTTGAGCATGAGCTTTCGTGAGCTACAGCTCACTTCATCAGATGCATACCGTGGAAACTGCAGCAGACTTTATATATACACAGAGAATATGAAACAATACCTCCTCCCACCCCACTGTCCTGCTGGTAATAGCTTATCTAAAGTGAGCAACAGGTTAGGCCATTTCCAGCACAAATCCAGGTTTTCTCACCCTCCACCCCCCCACACAAATTCACTCTCCTGCTGGTGATAGCCCATCCAAAGTGACAACTCTTTACACAATGTGCATGATAATGAAGTTAGGCCATTTCCTGCACAAATCCAGGTTCTCTCACTCCCTCACCCCCCTCCAAAAACCCACCCCCATACACACACAGACTCACTCTCCTGCTGGTAATAGCTCATCCAAACTGACCACTCTCCAAGTTTAAAACCAAGTTAAATGGACACAAATCAGATGTCAAGAATTATAACATTCATAAACCAGTCGGAGAACACTTCAATCTCTCTGGTCACGCAATCACAGACATGAAGGTCGCTATCTTAAAACAAAGAAACTTCAAATCCAGACTCCAGCGAGAAACTGCTGAATTGGAATTCATTTGCAAATTGGATACTATTAATTTAGGCTTAAATAGAGACTGGGAGTGGCTAAGTCATTATGCAAGGTAGCCTATTTCCTCTTGTTTTTTCCTACCCCCCACCCCCAGATGTTCTGGTTTAACTTGGTTTTAAACTTGGAGAGTGGTCAGTTTGGATGAGCTATTACCAGCAGGAGAGTGAGTCTGTGTGTGTATGGGGCTGGGTTTTTGGAGGGGGGTGAGGGAGTGAGAGAACCTGGATTTGTGCAGGAAATGGCCTAACTTCATTATCATGCACATTGTGTAAAGAGTTGTCACTTTGGATGGGCTATCACCAGCAGGAGAGTGAATTTGTGTGGGGGGGTGGAGGGTGAGAAAACCTGGATTTGTGCTGGAAATGGCCTAACCTGTTGCTCACTTTAGATAAGCTATTACCAGCAGGACAGTGGGGTGGGAGGAGGTATTGTTTCATATTCTCTGTGTATATATAAAGTCTGCTGCAGTTTCCACGGTGTGCATCTGATGAAGTGAGCTGTAGCTCACGAAAGCTCATGCTCAAATAAATTGGTTAGTCTCTAAGGTGCCACAAGGACTCCTTTTCTTTTTTCTGATACCTACTTTATCTCTCCTGAAATATAACTATATGATGCAGGATCAAGGAGCCTTCATCTCTGTGTGAATCCAATCAAGATTCAAGTGCCATTCCTCGTGGTTTCTTCCCTGCAAATGGGAGTTCACTGGATTGTCTGTGTCTGCTCCCATGCTGCTAACCTTAAAAGGTGGCAGAGTAGGCAGCAACAAGAGGGAAATCCCTTCGGAATTAGGACTGCACACAGCAGCAAGAAAAAGAGCAATTACCCATCTATCCAGACCATCTCTCAGGCCTTTTCTACACTAAAGGACTTTTCTCAGAACACAATATATTATGTTTCAGTTGGTGCAAGACAAGCACTTGTGTCTCCACTAATCATATTACGTCATTCTAAGAACATGTGCCTTTTTACCTTGAGCCCACGGAAGCACTCTCCTAAATTGACTGAGCTGCAATGCGCACTGGGTATGTATCCCACAGTTCCTAGAACAGCTCTCCAGCCTACTACACTCTGAAAGGTTTTCAGTGAGCATTGCATGATACCTCCAGAAGCCCAGGCAAATTGTGGGAGAAAGGGGTTCAAACTCATACTGTCCCCCCCCAAACACCTGATATTCCCTTGTGGATTTATCCCAGAATCCCTTTGGTGGAGTCTTTCTCAAACCTCCAAAAGGTGTGTGTGGAACTCCCTGTCCTCCTCACACAGGTTCATTTCACAGAGCCGTAACTAGGCATTTTAGCAGCTGGGGCGACCAAGAATATTTGCGCCCCTCTACCTTTATTTTTCATCATTTTTCTGCCCTATTTTTCCATCCCTGCAGCTTTGCGCCTGAGCGGCTGCTCCCCACCCCAGTTACGGCCCTGTCATTTAATGCAGCGTGTCATTTGCCATATGGACTGTTTGTCCTCTTGCCTATAACTTTCCTTCCTCTCTTTGGTCTTTTATTTCTGTAACCTCCACTTGGATTTTGCTAGATCCTGGAACTCTGGGCTGAGCCTCTTGGGGGTCCTACCCAAGCAACTACAACAATAATAGCTACCAGAGGTCGGGGTGGAGAGAGAATGGACTAGAAACTCCATTGAGGATGAGGCTAATACGGAGGCTTTTGCATGTGGGTGATATGGAGAAGCAGTTTGTTGGATCAGTGATGAGCCAGGGCTGCTCCACCCCCTCAGTGTGCAGGGAAAGCTCACTAAGAGACTGGTTTTAGTTTCCATTTTGAGGTTTGGGAGCTGTGGGAAGAGAATCAGAACAGCTCAGGGAGTCTCTGATTAACTCCCAATCCCCACAAAGGGAATCTATGAGCAGCTGTGGGATCTAGTGCATGGGTCAGACACTTCCATCCCTGTGGAGAGCAGCATAGCAGGGATATGACACAGCACCAGCTACCAAGAGCCAACTGAGCCCTACACTGGACTCCAGACCAGGGAGCCAGAAGAGGACGCTGCCCCACCCCGGGTGAAGAAGACATTATAAGAGGACTCTTTCTTTTGTTTAAGCTTCCTGACATTCACATCACTGCAGTGTTTGTCTCTGGACTCATCCTTAGGGTACCACCTACCTGGGAAGGTGCCAGAAAAGGCCCTGAGGGCTGAGAAGAGTGAGTGTTGGGAGGTGAAAATTGTGTTGATTTGTTTATATGTTAGTACTTACTAGTTAACCCAAACCCAAGCCTTCCCCAGATCCTATTTGCCTGTTCCTAGTAAAGTCCACCTTTGTTATATTGTTATGTTTAGGTGCATCACTCTTTTGATGGGGTTTGTATTGATGTACTTTATTGTTTGTTGTGTACTGGGTTTTATACATTTTCCCAAGGGACAGCACCCCTTGTGTCTCAGGCACAGTGAGGAGTCACCTTGGGTGGAGGCACCAGGTGTCACAGAAAAGAACCCAGGACCGATCTCATGTGAGAAGAGGAAAGAAGCCCCTCCAAGTAGCAAGCACCAAGGAGGAGGCTTGAGCCAAACCGTGAAAGAGGAGCTACATTTCTTCTTGAATCTATAGGCTCTCTCAGATTCCTCTTTGGATCATCCTTGCTCTTTTTCTGTTTGGTCTGTATGTTGAGCAACATATTTACTAGTAACGTGGACCTTTGTCTGTCTGCTTGCATGCCTTCTTCTGGAAGGAGATGATGCAGCTAGATGTCATAGTGCAGACACACCCCAGGCTAAGCAAAGCAAAAGGATTTGTTAAAAGTATCAATTTTCATATTTTGAATTCTACAGCTGCTATTATAGCCTTTTGTCCAGAGCGATATATTAGACACAGTGACTTTTGGTACTCTGCAGGGGGCTGCTGCTCAGCGTTTGTTCATTTCAGGGAACCAAAGGGTAGAGAGCTGCTTGGAAATTTTTTGATGAAACAGAGTTTTGTCAGAAAATGCCAGCTTTGTTGTACCTGAAATGTCTCACAGAAGCAAGCCAGGTTTGATGAACTTTCATTGAATCACAGGCATGGTTCTAATGGCATGGAGGTCCCATGCTAGCCCTGCAGCAATCTCACCATGCAGACTGTCCTGGGTCAGCTGACTCAACATGGTCCCAATTCCCAAACCAGCCTAAGAGTCTGGAAGCCCTGGTGTGTGGCCCTGGCCCTGGGGCCCAGATAGTGAGACTGCCCCAGAATCACTGACCCTGGGAGCCCCAGAGCCTAATACTGACTAATACACCCTAGCATAATCAGAACAAATTTAGGGCACATCTACACTACAAAATTAAGTCAACCTAAGTTAAGTTGACGTACAACCACTGCAGTGATTGAATCAGTTTTACAATTATACATCCCGGGCTCCTTGTGTTGGCAGTGTGCATCCTCACAAGGAGCGCTTGCACTGATTTAACTGCCAGTGTGGGGCATTATGGGATGGTTTCTGAAAGGCAGCAACAGTTGACATAAGCAACGCAGTGTTGACACAGACAATGTGTCAACTTAAATACATCAATTTAACTGCTATGCGTCTCACAGAGTAGAGTTATTAAGTCAGTGTAGTGGGCAAGTTATATCAGTGGGAACTATATTTTAGTGTAGATGCTTACAGTGTTAAGGTTGACGTAAGACGTGGATTTAACTCTGTAGTGTAGACCAGGCCTAATATGAGGAATCCGACTTTTTGAATATTAAATCTTGCAGAATATCCCTTTCAGGGAGAGAAAGGAATTGTTCCAGGGTGGCAAACCTGCAAAATATCCTGTAACATTTTTTTCCGAAGTGGTTGCCTTGGACCTGCTCAGCAATTTGAAGGACTTTATTTGTTGGCTACCATTGGGGTTGTGAGAAATATGATTTGCAGGAGAAGTTAATAGAAATAATAGAGAATGATGATTTTTGTGAAATTGTTGTTCACAATTGGGCTAAACTCGTTAAAAAAATAAACATTGTGCTAGGCACCTTGCTGAGCTGCCATTCCATCAGGTTGTCACAACTCCGACCGTTAAACTTATAAATGAATTGCCTTGCAAGGGCTTGCATGCTGTTTGAAATGCATGGCATAGAAACTTTAACTCACACTCATGCTGCTGTTATCTTGCATTAAAACGAAAGACATATTATATTATGCAGTGATTGCCTTTGCATGTTTTGTAGATGCTGCTAGACAGCACCAGGGCCAGCAGTTGTAATATAACAGTAAGTTTGGACATGGTTCATATATGCCAGTGGTTCATATTTTATTTTAAAATTCTCCTATTTGTTTAAAATGGACTGTGGTGGGGCAGTGCCAGATTGGGCTACAGCAGGTCAGAGTGGCTGCACAGACAGGCAGCCAATCAGAGAGGGCCTGCAGGGAGCTAGTCAGGGCTGAGCAAGAGGCAGTCAATCAGGGCCAGGCTAGGCCCTATATAAAGGCTGCTCAGGTGAGAGGCAGTCAGTCTCTCTCAGGCCTTCAGAGGGTGAAAATCTGTCTGTTGTGTGAGGAGACTGGCAGGGCAGGGCAAGGCAGGGCAGGGCAGGGCAGGGCAGGGGGAGCCCTGGGGGAGCAGAAGGGAACTCCAGCCCAGTACCTGACAGGCTGCAGGCCCTGAGGAAAGGGCCTAGCCAGTGCAAAGGGGAAATGGCCCAGGGAGAGAGATGGACAAAGGGAGAGAAGGAGGGCAGGCAGGAAGGCTGCCACCAAAGGGTCCCTGGTTCGGGACCCAGAGTAGAGGGAGGGCCTGGTATTTACACCTGGCTGTTAGGCATGGCCATCACAACCAGACCCCTACCAGACCCCTGCCAAAAGGGGTTAGACTTTGGGGTGTGGTTGGCCATTGCGGCTGGGGCAAAGAGAAGAACTGCTGATCACACACACACATACACACACACACCTGAAGGGGCTGAGGACAGACTAAAGGGCACTGCTGGAGGGCAGTGACCAGAAGTGGACGTTGCCGAGCAGGGAGCAACACAGGTCCAGACGCCAATAGATAGCTAGAGACGGACGGGACACCACTGGCAGAGGGCACTCTGCAACAGACAGCTAATTCCCAGACGTGCCAGCAGGAGGCACAATGGTCGTGAGTCCCAACCCCGTCACATGGACCCACTCTTTTTGTTTGTAAAACTTTGTTACGTTTTTCTCCAGTTTTTTTCCAGAACATAATTGAACACTTTATTCAAATTCTGTTGCCCAAAAAAGTTATGCAAATGAAAAGTTTTGATAACCATTTTTCAATAATCAATTTATTTTCAATACAAATACCTTAAGGCACAATTTTTTGCAAAAATAATTAATTTATTTTTTTACAATGTCAACTTTTTTTTGCAAAGAATTTAATTGTTGAAAAAAGGCCATTTTTAATCTTTTTTTTTTTAATTCAAAATGTATTGACTAGCTCTGTGTGTGATGTCTACAATATCCTTCCTCACACTACTCTTGGTTTGGGTCAAGTTATATGATGATGCTGTGCATGCCAAGACATTCTCTTCTGCCTTGACTGGGAACAGGGGCCCATGAATTAAATGCTCAGAGGAAAGGTAGGGAGAAGGGGAGTAGGAATAATTGGGAAACTGAAATGCGGTAGTTTGCAGAGCTATAGTATTACATTTGCCACAGAGCTGTAGGAAAGGAGATGGTAGGGTGAAGGTGGCTGGCAATGGTAAACCAGGAAGAGAAGTGGACACTTTTGCTTTCATATGAAGCTACATCTGCCCTTTTATAAGCACTAATGGTGGTAGCCTACGCCGTGAGAATCTGGAAGTCTCTTCCCCAAACCTGTATAAAAGTGCTACAATAGCTACATTTTGCAATAAAAAGGGAAGTGGTTCCACAGTCCCCCAGATCTTACCATATGCCTTGGCCATTATTGTCGCTGATGTCTCTGCACTCAAGATTGGCCCAAACAGGTTTTCCAAACCTGCAGGTACCCAGCATGTATCCTTCCCCTGATCCTCATGATTGGAAGAGTCCACTTTCGCCTTCACCCACAGAGTCTTCACCCACCCACTTTTGCCTTCATCCAGCAGTAGTCTGGTTTGGAGAGATCTTATGAAAAGAAAGATTTGATTTGCAGAGCACATTTTAAGAGATTCAGCGGGTGATGAATGTTTAGACACTGGAAGGGAAAAGTTGATGGCAGAAGAATACAACACAGAAAAAAGATGATGTTGGATGGAAGATGTTGTATCCTGGGAGGACCAAAAGGATCCACAAAGATTAGCAGAGGATTGTACAGAATAGGCTACCCTGGTTGCAAATCTCCAATAATGGAGATGCCACGTAAGAAGAAGACTGAATAATCATTCAATATCTTGTCTACTCATCATAAAATAAACAGTTGTGCACACCAGATCCAAATATATTGTTAGCCTTTCTAGTCAGTTTGGGGCTATGTCGGTTGTTCCAGTTGGGAAAAGAAGTTGAAGATGTAGTTTGGTACCATTTATGCAGGCTTGTTTATTTACAAAGATAGTATAAAATCCTGTTTCCCTGAACACAGGAGGAACCAAACAATAAGAGTTTACTTGCTTACAGCCCCAAACCTCTTTAACCAGTTTGTCCAGATCCAGAAGACTCCTTTCTTGGCTTCTCCCACAGTCGGAACCTCACACCATGCTTGTCCAAGCTATATCTGTCTCTGTGCTCTCTTGCTCTCTTTTGTGTGCATACATGTGTAATCTTTGGATGGACTAGAGTTCACTTCATTGCCCTTCTCCGTTGCCTAAATAAACCCCAACTCCCACAGAAAAGCAATTGGAAACCCAGAATTCAGTCTCTAAGGATTTTCAGTAAGGATTGCACAGTGTCAACCTCACCACATCAAGTCCCAAAAGGAATTAATGTAATAAAGTAACAACTTTATAAAATCTAATGCTAAAGAAACAAATAATAATTTAACTTTTACAACATAACATGGCTATTTTATAATCCACATACATTATCTTCACAGTTATACATAAACCTAAATAAAGAACACAAATGAAATCTAAACAGGTCAGTCGTTACAGAAACACAGTGAGAAAATTGAGTTCCCAAAAGCTTAGCTTCAGTTCACCTGAGTCTCAGTTAGTCTTTGATCACCATATTTATACAGTCTGCTGAATCAAAACCAGCTTTCCTCCACTTTCTCCGCTGAAATCACTGTTAGCCAGTCAGCTACAGATTAACAGTCAGATTACAGTCAGATACAGATTACAGTCAGATTATCCAACCATTCAGATAAGTATTTAGATTTTTTTTTAAATATGTTACAAGAAAATACAAAGCTGAGAATAGCAAAATATATGACTCTTTCCCCATTATCACATTTAAAGAAAAGTTGGTGAATTACACTAGATGAGACAGTTTAACTAAAACAGCTTAGCTAAAATCAAACAGCATTAAAAGTATACAATTACAATAGAAGAAATTATTTTTCCCTCCCAATTTCCCCTTGCTATAATTAGCATTGCTCATGCTTCCCTGTTGGAGAGTTAACAATACTACTAACCTGCGGCAAAATGCTTCAGTGAGGGAAAAGCAGCCTACTTTCTGCTCCTGGCCTAGGGTGATCCAGTGTCCAGTTTTTGACTGGAACACATGGTCAAAAAGGGACCTTGACAGCTCTGGTCAGCACTGCTGACCAGGCTGTTAAAAGTCCGATAGGTGGTGCTGTGGCGCTAAGACAAGCTAGTCCCCACCTGTCCTGGCACCACACTGCACCCGGAAGCAGCCAGCAGGTCCAGCTCCTAGGCGGGGAGGCCACAAGGCTCTGTGTGCTGCCCCCACCCTGAGCATCAGAGTCGGAATAGAGGCAGGGAGCGGCAGAGTTGGGGCAGGGACTTTGGGGAAGGGGTTGGAATGGGGGCAGGTGGGGGCAGGGGGAAGAGTGGGGTCGAGCACCCACCAGCACCAGTAGAAGTCAGCGCCTATGGGTAAGGGAACAGGCAAAAGACGGGAGCTGGGTAGTACAGTGGGCTATTTAACTGTTAAACTTTGAAATAGACAACAGATACAAATTCTTGCCTAGGTCATAAGTCAAATGAGCTTGGAATGTCTTTCTTCTAGTCCTCATTAATAATTTTCACCTTAAAAACCATCTCATAATTTGGCAAAACTAGCAGCATTTGTCCATGAAAAGTACATGGCTGGAATATCAAGATCATGGATGTCAGGACTGTGGTGCGCTGACAGAGCTCTGTAGAACTCCGGCCTTGAATAGCAAGTGTTCCCCAGATAACAGCTGAGGTACACTGGCAAAGCTGGGTAGGGCTGCCCAGGAATGGAATACCATTGCGCTCTACAGGTTATGAGTGCAGTGCACAGCTAAGTATGGGCAGAAACCAGAAATAAAATAGCAGGGGGTGCTGCAGGTCAGGAAGTGGGACTGAGCTGAATTGCCAGAATTGGAGTAAGTGGGAAGAATTGGAATAGTAGGAGATACTGCAGGTCAGGAATAAAGGGCAGTGTCAGAGCTGGGCTAGGAATCTCTCAAACTATCTGCCCAGCCAGGGTGGAAGGGAGCCTCTCTGGGGACACAGCCTCTCTCATACATGAGCACTAAATTCATTCTGAAATTATTAAAAACGTATGTATTATTTATACGACTCACTAAAGCATAAAGTAAAAGTTGGCAGTTCTGCAGCATCTTATGTCATGTGGTGGGTGATCACTCTCCTGGGTAGCTCAATACCAAGTTTGCCAAACTGGCTCCACATGACTTTATCCAGTATTCCCCCAACCGACTCTCAGCCTCTTAAAACAATGAATATATCCACCTCTCGCCTCTGCTATATCTGGCATCACTCCACTGTGTTGTGCTTGACTGAAACAGAACACTCCAGTTACAATTTTCCCCTGGCTGGTTTTCTGAGGTATGGTAAGTTTTATGTTTCTAATTCAGGATTCCGGAAGGGAATTTTAAATAGTTAATATTTAATTAACCTGTGGCATGCACAGACAACACACGCACATATGGAAACACAAACAGACAAATTTACATATGCTCAGGAACATATACAGAGCTACATGTGCACAGACACCGATACAAAACTCAGCGAGATGCGCCCACATGTACACACAAAAGTCCATCAACCATTTATGTTTGCGGAGAAAATAGCTGCTTTTGACCAGCAGAGGGAGACAAATGAAAATATCAAAGACCTAGACGGGTCGTGCTTCGCCCTAACTGCAGCACAATGTTTCATATTCTTCATGCAGGATCTTTTCAGGCCCTTTTCAGATCACTCAGACAGGAGATGCCAGATACAAAGCAATGTGTATCCAGTTGCAACATAACATGTTCTTCTAATTCCCCACATTTCTGAGGTTTTTGTTTCTTTCCCTACTCCCTGTAGTTACAAGCAAATATCCCAGTCCTTCCCTAGTTTATATCAGAGGAGATCTGACCACAGAGTGAGAAAGATTTTCTGTCTACACTACAGTTTATATCAGCATAATTTATGTCACGACATAAATTACACCCACATAAGCATTGGTGTGGACAGCACTATGTTGGCGGGAGAGCTTCTCCCGCTGACATAGCTACTGTCATTTGCAGGGCCTGGAGTGGTTAAGCTGATGGGAAAGCCCTCTCCCGTCAGCTTAGACCAGCTACGTTAGAGAGCTTACAGCAGTGCAGTGGTACCTCTATAAACTCTCTAATGTAGCTGTGGCCTTAGAGATTGGGCTCTAAGTAGGGTGACCATCCGTCCCGTTTTTAAAGGGACAGTACCATTTTTTGGGACATTTTCTTATATAGGCGCCTGTTACCCCCCACCCCCGTCCCATTTTTTCACAGTTGCTATCTGGTTACCCTAGCTCTAAGAATCTGAGCCAGACCAGCCAATATTTTGAAAGCTATAAATAGGAAAGTGGTGAGACTCTGAAAATGGGAGAAATTAGAGACACACTTTTTTAACTCCACTGAAAAACATTAGAGTGGGAAAACTTTATGCTGGGGGAAGGGAAATATTTTGACTAAAAAGGGACTGTCCCCCGCAGAGACAGTTGGCTTATATATGCCCTGTTGTGAAGTTAAAGTGACACATTTCTCCTTATCTTACTAAATCATCTCTGTTTAAGGGTTGAGCCAGACCTACCTAGTTTGCAGAGGAGCACTGTACTCCTCCCATTTTATAAAATGGCTCTAACATACTCCTAAAACAGATGCTAGTAAAATTAGTTTGATTCCCTCTCCCCACAATTAAATAAAACTGTCTAAGTCCATAGCTTTGTTCAACTGAATTCATGCATTCAAGGCCAAATTTTGCCTTTGTACATGTCCACTGCTCCCCTGTGGTTGGTGGGAGTGAAATTTGCACATGAATTCACTAGATTTGGTCAGAAGTTTTCTGACCGAAGTTTGGTCAGAAAATGCTGGTCTGTCAAAACTGAAATGTCTCACAAAAACAGTTTGGATTTGACAAACTTTTGTCAAATCACAAGCAGGGTCCACAGTTCTGGAGCAACCCCACCATGCAGACTACCAGGTCCAGAGCAGCCCTGCCATGCCAATTTCCTGGGTCTGCAAATCCAGAGTTGTAGGGTCTATGGGTCCAGATGGTCCCAGCATGCTAGGGCTTCCACACTGCCTGCCTTGGAGCTGGAAGTCTAAAAGGCCTCTGTGCCCTGACTCTGTGGCAGGGAGCCTGGAAGCCCTGAGAATCCCTGTTGTGGAGCTAAAAGAAACTGAAAAAATTGCTTTTGTTCCAATTCAAAACCAAAACAAAATTTGAAATATCAAAACATCCTGCAAAGCAGAAACTGTGTTTTGGCCAGCTCTAGTATTCACACTCTGAGGTCAGGGGGACTAGCTCACGCATGCCCATTCACACCCCTGAGCCTGGTGGGAGTGGCACACGCAAGTTTACTCGCACCTCTTTCCCTGCTAACATCAGGGGAGTGCTGCACCTACATGTATTTACCATGAAGGTCAGTGGGGTGGTCCATGTTCTCACACCCTTCTCCCACTCAGAGGATGTGAGAGTGCCATGCACACACACATGCTCCATTTTTAAGATCTGTGGACGTCAGATATGGGTGCATATTCCCTTGAAGTTGGTAACTGTGACACACAAGCCTCCCGCTAAAGTTAGTGGAAATAGTATAGCTTCATTGAGGACTAAGGCATATTTAGCGCCACACCCCACCACAGCCACAGTAACTCTGTCTTGGCAGCTAGCCATAATCCCAACAATCTGGCAGCCCACAGGGTCCCACTGGGCTAGTTGCAGTGTTTCCTCTTTTCTCTGGATGCTGCTGCTGCAGGAGCAGGTCTGCAGAATGAAGTCCATCCTCCAACCTCCCCAAAGCAGCAGTTTCTGTGGGGCTGCAGCCCCCCAAATATATACTCCCCATCCCCATCTCCCCACTCAGTACACTAAGCTCTCTGCAGGTGCTTTCCCCGTATATCTCCTTTTTGGCCATGACAAGGGGAGGGCCTACAAGAGCGGGGTGCACTGTATCACTTGTGATGGGGGGGGTACAGAAAAGATGTGGGGATACAGAGGGGGCAGGATGCACTGTGTCTCTGTGATTATGAGGGTACAGGGTGGGGAAGAATGCACTCTGTGTGATTGGGGAGTACTGGGGTGGGGGGCAGGGTGCAAAGTTTCTGTCATGGGGGAAGGAGGCAGGGTACTGTGATTGGTGAATACTGGGAAGTAGGGTGTGTGCTGTGTGTCTCTATGGTTGGGGGACAGGGGCGCTGTGTGTCCGTGGTTTGAGGTACAAGTGACAGGGAGTACTGTGTCTGTTTGGGGGGTACAGGGAGCAGAGTACAGTGTATGTCTCTGGTTGCAGAGTGCAGGGGCACAGGGGGCAGTGGGTCTGTGGTTTAGGACAAGGGATGGGGCACTGTGTGCCTCTGTGGTAGAGGGCAGGTATGTTGTGTGTCTGTAGTTGAGGGCAGAGTGCAGTGACTGTCTCTGGTTGGGAGGGACAGGGTGCACTGCGTAGTTGGGAAGTATAGAGGGAAGAGGGCGCTGTGTGTCTCTGTGGTGGGGATACAGGGGCGCTGTGTGTCTTGGGGGTACAGGGGTGCTGTCTCTGTAGGGGTGTACAGAGGCACTGTGTGTCTCTGTGGGGGAGTACAGGGGCACCATATGTCTCTGTAGGGGTGTACAGGGGTGCTGTGTGTATCTTGGGGTTCCAGGGGCTCTGTGTGTCTCTGTAGGGGTGTATGGGGGGCTCTGTGTGTATCTGGGGGGTACAGGGGTGCTGTGTGTGTATCTGGGGGGTAGAGGGGTGCTGTGTATTGGGGCTACAGGGGTGCTGTGTGTGTATCTGGGGAGGGGTACAGGGGTGCTGTGTATCGGGGGTTACAGGGGTGCTGTGTATCTGGGGAGGGGTACAGGGGTGCTGTGTATCGGGGTTACAGGGGCGCTGTGTGGTATCTGGGGAGGGGTACAGGGGTGCTGTGTATCAGGGGTTACAGAGGCGCTGTGTGTATCTGGGGAGGGGTACAGGGGTGCTGTGTATCGGGGGTTACAGGGGTGCTGTGTATCTGGGGAGGGGTACAGGGGTGCTGTGTATCGGGGGTTACAGGGGTGCTGTGTATCTGGGGAGGGGTACAGGGGTGCTGTGTATCGGGGTTACAGGGGCGCTGTGTGTGTATCTGGGGAGGGGTACAGGGGTGCTGTGTATCGGGGATTACAGGGGCGCTGTGTGTGTATCTGGGGAGGGGTACAGGGGTGCTGTGTATCGGGGTTACAGGGGCGCTGTGTGTGTACCTGGGGAGGGGTACGAGGTGCTGTGTATCGGGAGTTACAGGGGCGCTATGTGTGTATCTGGGGAGGGGTACAGGGATGCTGTGTATCAGGGTTACAGGGGCGCTGTGTGTGTATCTGGGGAGGGGTACAGGGGTGCTGTGTATCAGGGTTACAGGGGCGCTGTGTGTGTATCTGGGGAGTGGTACAGGGGTGCTGTGTATCAGGGTTACAGGGGCTCTGTGTGTGTACCTGGGGAGGGGTACAGGGGTGCTGTGTATCGGGGATTACAGGGGCGCTGTGTGTGTACCTGGGGAGGGGTACAGGGGTGCTGTGTATCGGGGATTACAGGGGCGCTGTGTGTGTACCTGGGGAGGGGTACAGGGGTGCTGTGTATCGGGGTTACAGGGGCTCTGTGTGTGTACCTGGGGAGGGGTACAGGGGTGCTGTGTATCGGGGATTACAGGGGTGCTGTGTGTGTACCTGGGGAGGGGTACAGGGGTGCTGTGTATCGGGGGTTACAGAGGCACTGTGTGTGTACCTGGGGAGGGATACAGGGGTGCTGTGTATCAGGGATTACAGGGGCGCTCTGTGTGTACCTGGGGAGGGGTACAGGGGTGCTGTGTATCGGGGATTACAGGGGTGCTGTGTGTGTACCTGGGGAGGGGTACAGGGGTGCTGTGTATCGGGGTTACAGGGGCTCTGTGTGTGTACCTGGGGAGGGGTACAGGGGTGCTGTGTATCGGGGGTTACAGAGGCGCTGTGTGTGTACCTGGGGAGGGGTACAGGGGTGCTGTGTATCGGGGATTACAGGGGCGCTGTGTGTGTACCTGGGGAGGGGTACAGGGGTGCTGTGTATCGGGGATTACAGGGGTGCTGTGTGTGTACCTGGGGAGGGGTACAGGGGTGCTGTGTATCGGGGTTACAGGGGCTCTGTGTGTGTACCTGGGGAGGGGTACAGGGGTGCTGTGTATCGGGGGTTACAGAGGCGCTGTGTGTGTACCTGGGGAGGGGTACAGGGGTGCTGTGTATCGGGGATTACAGGGGCGCTGTGTGTGTACCTGGGGAGGGGTACAGGGGTGCTGTGTATCAGGGATTACAGGGGCGCTGTGTGTGTACCTGGGGAGGGGTACAGGGGTGCTGTGTATCGGGGTTACAGGGGCGCTGTGTGTGTACCTGGGGAGGGGTACAGGGGTGCTGTGTATCGGGGGTTACAGGGGTGCTGTGTGTGTACCTGGGGAGGGATACAGGGGTGCTGTGTATCGGGGTTACAGGGGCTCTGTGTGTGTACCTGGGGAGGGGTACAGGGGTGCTGTGTATCGGGGATTACAGGGGCGCTGTGTGTGTACCTGGGGAGGGGTACAGGGGTGCTGTGTATCGGGAATTACAGGGGCTCTGTGTATCTGGAGGGGCACAGAAGGTTCAGGGGCTGCTGGGGGGGGGGACGGGGACGAGGCTCTATCATGAGGTGAGAGGGGACAGCCTGGGACTCCTGGGAGGCGGGGGCGGGGCTGGCTCCTCGGCCCATGAATCCGGCCTGGGCCAGCTTGAGCCGGTCTGGACTGGTTTGTTGAGCTGGCTGAGACAGCAGCTGCTGCTGAGGTGGCGACTGCCGCACCGGGGCTGGCTGGAAGCGCCGCACTGGATTCCAAGCAGAGGTCCTGGACCTGGAGCCTGCCTGCGTTTTGGCAGCCGAGGCAAAACCCGGAGCCGCGGTCAATCGCCGCTGAGCAGCATGGAATCTGCGAAGCTGGCCGCTCCCTGGAGCGGGGCGGTAGATCCGCCTTCAGTCAGAGATCCGGTCCGGGTGTTGTGTCCCGCCGCCTCCTACTGGAACTGGTTTGGGGAAAGGAGGCCTCAGGCGTCGCGTTTCAGGGAGAGCAGCTGGTGTTCTGCTGCAGTGTGGGGGGAGGGGAGTCCCGTTCCCGCCCCCCCCCATGGGTGTGGGGGGAGGGCAGGCAGGCAGGCAGGGAGGCCTGGCCTCTGGCTCTGCACATGATAGCATCATGCAGGAACACCATAAACACAGCTGTGCACATACACCGCCCTTTGCAGCCCTTACACGGTGCACACGGCACTGATGACAGCCATCTATACCACGTGCAGTCAGGACGTGCTACCCCATGGGTGTAGTTACATGCCACACATGCAAACCCCACACAATATACAAAGCCTCGTGTGC
Source organism: Eretmochelys imbricata (assembly GCF_965152235.1). Taxonomy (NCBI): domain Eukaryota; kingdom Metazoa; phylum Chordata; order Testudines; family Cheloniidae; genus Eretmochelys; species Eretmochelys imbricata. Next base: position 270,810,519 of record NC_135572.1, on the reverse strand, counting down.
ACACGCTATACACGCACATATGCTGCGCACAATACCCTGCTCAGCGAGCAATGTGCACTTCCAGTATATTTCAACAGCTGGAAGCTATTAAGTTTAAAGACATTGGGAGGTGTATGTCTCTGTCTGTGTGGTGTAACAGGGTGGAAATTTCACTGTTCATTCACTAAGCAAAGAGATTTGTTCTTTTCTGTAATCTTTTGTGTGTATGTTTGTTTTTTGTCTTACATTGCATGTTAGAAAAGTGATTATAATTAGAGTCTGTTAGCCACACTTCTGTTTTCTTTGCACTATGAAAGATTATTGTAAATGTAAACATTAAATTTGATGTATCATAGAATAATATAAAATAAAAAGAGAAAAGTCATCTGAATCCATTCCTCTAAGAAATGCAAGTGTCTTCACTGAAATAAAGGCTCTGGTTTTGGTGATGGTTTGTTTTTTGGTTTGCTTTTGTGTTTTGTTGAGATGCCAATATAATCTCTCTTCCAAAGTGCCTGGCACTATCATCTAGGAATTAAAATAAATGACGTGTGCGTTAATGCTCCTCTTATTCTCCTTTGCAGAGGATTCCATATGCTGATAGACCTCATCAGTTAGTAAATGTTTCCTGATTCATTGCATTACTTTGTTATATTTTCTGGACAAACCCAGAACTGACTATAACCTGGAAAAATAATACAATTTTAGCAGTTGGTATATTTGTTTGCCTATATATTATTTGCATGGAGATCAATAATATCTTTGCAACATTACAGTCATATATTTACACTAAAATCTTGGATTCTTACCGAACAAAAATGATATTGCCAATGATGTACAACAAAGCCTGCATCACAGAAAAGTCTAGGAAACTGAACAGTTCTAGATATGCAGAAATTGTAGTATCCAATATCTGTACGTACACAATATCTGTGATCTGTACATATACTTTCTCCGGGTTTGAATGTTTGAAGTAATCAATGTGATAAATTAACTCCTTGCTTAACGTTGTAGTTATATACCTGAAAAATGCTACTTTAAGCAAAACGATGTTCAGTGAATCCAATTTCCCCATGAGAATTAATGTAAATGGGCTGGGTAAAGTTCTAGGGAAATTTTTTTCACAAAAAGACATTATATAAATATACACTAAGTTTTAAAAAAAGAAAAGGAGTACTTGTGGCACCTTAGAGACTAACCAATTTATTTGAGCATGAGCTTTCGTGAGCTACAGCTCACTTCATCAGATACATACCGTGGAAACTGCAGCAGACTTTATATCTACACAGAGAATATGAAACAATACCTCCTCCCACCCCACTGTCCTGCTGGTAATAGCTTATCTAAAGTAATCGTCAGGTTAGGCCATTTCCAGCACAAATCCAGGTTTTCTCACCCTCCACCCCCCCACACAAATTCACTCTCCTGCTGGTGATAGCCCATCCAAGGTGACAACTCTTTACACAATGTGCATGATAATGAAGTTAGGCCATTTCCTGCACAAATCCAGGTTCTCTCACTCCCTCACCCCCCTCCAAAAACCCCCCATACACACACAGACTCACTCTCCTGCTGGTAATAGCTCGTCCAAACTGACCACTCTCCAAGTTTAAATCCAAGTTAAACCAGAACATCTGGGGGGGGGGGGGGGGAGGAAAAAACAAGAGGAAATAGGCTACCTTGCATAATGACTTAGCCACTCCCAGTCTCTATTTAAGCCTAAATTAATAGTATCCAATTTGCAAATGAATTCCAATTCAGCAGTTTCTCGCTGGAGTCTGGATTTGAAGTTTTTTTGTTTTAAGATAGCAACCTTCATGTCTGTGATTGCGTGACCAGAGAGATTGAAGTGTTCTCCGACTGGTTTATGAATGTTATAATTCTTGACATCTGATTTGTGTCCATTTATTCTTTTACGTAGAGACTGTCCAGTTTGACCAATGTACATGGCAGAGGGGCATTGCTGGCACATGATGGCATAAATCACATTGGTGGATGTGCAGGTGAACGAGCCTCTGATAGTGTGGCTGATGTTATTAGGCCCTGTGACGGTGTCCCCTGAATAGATATGTGGGCACAATTGGCAACGGGCTTTGTTGCAAGGATAAGTTCCTGGGTTAGTGGTTCTGTTGTGTGGTATGTGGTTGTTGGTGAGTATTTGCTTCAGGTTGCGGGGCTGTCTGTAGGCAAGGACTGGCCTGTCTCCCAAGATTTGTGAGAGTGTTGGGTCATCCTTTAGGATAGGTTGTAGATCCTTAATAATGCGTTGGAGGGGTTTTAGTTGGGGGCTGAAGGTGACGGCTAGTGGCGTTCTGTTATTTTCTTTGTTAGGCCTGTCCTGTAGTAGGTAACTTCTGGGAACTCTTCTGGCTCTATCAATCTGTTTCTTTACTTCCGCAGGTGGGTATTGTAGTTGTAAGAAAGCTTGACAGAGATCTTGTAGGTGTTTGTCTCTGTCTGAGGGGTTGGAGCAAATGCGGTTGTATCGCAGAGCTTGGCTGTAGACGATGGATCGTGTGGTGTGGTCAGGGTGTATATATAAAGTCTGCTGCAGTTTCCACGGTATGTATCTGATGAAGTGAGCTGTAGCTCACGAAAGCTCATGCTCAAATAAATTGGTTAGTCTCTAAGGTGCCACAAGTACTCCTTTTCTTTTTGCGAATACAGACTAACACGGCTGTTACTCTGAAACTAAGTTTTAAATAATTTTAAACAATACTGTACTCACCAATGATGATTTTTAAGCTTAGCTGAGGCAGGGTCAGGGTGTACGGGCTTGCCCTGCTCCACCTGGCCCTCCTGCCAGAATTAGGATGTAAGGGCTTGCCCCACTCCACCCGCCTGGTACTCCTGCCGGGGAGTAGGGTCAGGGTGCGGCGGCTGAAGCAATAGGCCAAGCACCCGCACCCTGACCCCACTTCCCGGCAGGAGTGCCAGGCAGGCAGAGTGGGCGAGCCAAACAACCTTATAATGGAACACTGCACAACTTTAAACGAGTATGGTCTCTAATAGATCAGCAACCTAATAACGAAACAATGTTAACCGGGACGACTTTAAGTGAGGAGTTACCGTATTATGTGCAATTATGAGGGGGTAGCCGTGTTAGTCTATATCCATAAAAACAACAAGGAGTCTGGTGGCACCTTAAGACTAACAGATTTATTTGGGCATAAGTTTCCGTGGTTAAAAACCACTTCTTCAGATGCATGCTTGCATGCTTTGGTGGTTTTTAACCACGAAAGCTTATGCCCAAACAAATCTGTTAGTCTTTAAGGTGCCACCGGACTCCTTGTTGTTTGTATTATGTGCCTTAATCTCATTTACATCGATGCATCCGATGAAGTGAGCTGTAGCTCATGAAAGCTTATGCTCAAATAAATTTGTTAGTCTCTAAGGTGCCACAAGTACTCCTTTTCTTTTTGCGGATACAGACTAACACGGCTGCTACTCTGAAATTTACATCAAGGTCATTTATACCCTCTGAAAGTATAAAGGTGTCTCAGAGTGATGTAAAGTGACCCTTGGTGTAAATGAGAATAAAGCCTGACATCTTTTTATACATTGTTCCATATTTTTTTTCCATTTTTGTTTCTGAGCAGATGTGACTTCTGTTACTGATGTTCTTTTGTTCCTCTTATTGTATCAGGCTGGAAAAGGAACATAAACTCCCCAGCAACATTTCAGCCTGATAGCTAATTCACTCATCTCATAGTAATGCTGAGCTGCAGGAGAACAGTCTTTCTTTCTCTTTATTATGTTATCTGTCCCCTTTTTTCCTTTAATCTCTCCATCTGTCTTTGATCTCTTCCAGCCTGTCTTTAATCTCTGTTTCTTTCATTTCATTACCTCCCCTCCCCCCTGATAACACAGATAGGCTGAGGACACACCCCATCAATCACTCAATGGCTTGGTTATTTTGTTCCCCTACCCTCTAGGGGGTATGAGTGTGCCTATAGAAGGTTGTTTTGGGAAATTTCAAACCATCCTACTACCACCAGTGCAGCTCAATGAGTGGGAGCAGTGGTGAGTGCTAGTTGAGGCAGGGCATTTTGTTGCTGTGTTGTCTAATGGTATGTCTGGATCCTGTGCCACTATAGCCTCCTAATGTAGATGCAACCTACACAGAAAGGAGGAGTGTTTTTGTTGGTGTAGGAATACCACCTCTCCAAACATTAGTTATGTTGACAGAAGCCCTCTTCTGTCAACATAGCTGCATTTACATTGGGCGTTTTATTGGCGTAACTGTGTCTGTCAGGAGAGTGTTTTTTTCCTCACCCCTGACTAGGGTTTCCAAATCTATTTGGACGAATTCCTGGAGATTTCATCACATGACATAATCTTTAAGTAAAAGATTAATCTTTAATTTCTGCAGATTCCTGGACAATCCTGGAGGGTTGGCAACCCTACTAGCTATGCCAACATAACTTTTATGTGTAGACCAAGTCTAATCCTGCATAGAGCAGGACCCAACAGAACAGTGATTAAAAATTCCAGAGACTGTCTGAAACATGTCTACAATAGTGCTACCATAGGTGGAACATCCCTAGTAATAGTACAATAGTGGACATTTCTTTCTTTTTTATCTAGTGTAGACAAGCCCTAGGGAAGGGAACACAATCAGTGCATATACTGTCTTGTTCTCCACAAATTCAAGGAACCAGACATTCGTGGGCATGAAAAAATAGATTTTTGTAGTCATCAAAACTAGATGAAGGCTGTTGGAGGTCCTAAGCACACCATGACATGGGGTCCCCTGTGTTTTTCATCACACACACACAGACACATACTGTTATGGCCATGCTTGCCACTTGGAATGGCAGTGGTGGTCAACAATGGCACAGGGCCCACTTCATTCCCCAGAGTAGGTGCAAAGCCCCCTATCCCTCCCTAGCAGCATGGATGGCCACTTCCTCCCTCCCCAAGAGACAAGGAGGCTCCTTAGTACTCCAGCATCTGGGGTACATTTGCTTGGTTATGTGGGCCAGTTTTGCTGTACTCTTCTGCTGTACTCTGTCTTCTGATGGGTGGTGCTGACAGGGAATGAGAACAGTGAATCTTGTCACTAACACCTCATTGAGATGCATAGGACAGTTCAGCCTTCCCCGAGCTATTATTTCAAGCTCTCTGCAGACTCATGCAGACAACTCTGCAGCAGTTATACTTGGTTAATGTTTTGAAGCTTTTCTTTACAGCCATGAAGGCTAGGAACTTACAGTTTGTCTACATGGCAAGTTACTATGTGGCAAGCCAGGGTTTGAAGCTACAGCAAACCATCTGGCCGTGCAGTAAAGTCTTCACTCTAGGGCTTTTAGTGGGCTGTAGCAGTGTCCACACAGAACATTACTGTGCAGCAAGTTGGTGTGTGGCAGAGTCACACCCTGGCTTGCAGCACAGTAACTTGCCATTTTAACAAGCCTTTTGCTTTCATTTGTTTTCTAAATGTTAGATTCTGGTGTAATCACCTGACTCCAGGAACCAGGGCCCTAAGCGTGAGCATGCAGCACTTATGCCTTCATCTTGTCCTGGTAGTTATATAGTTTGGAAAGCTTGTGAGGAACACAGATGAATTAGATCCATGAAAGCCTCTAGTCCTGAATCAAGAGCCCCAGTTTCCCTGGTGCAAGGCAGAGTTTCCAGAGCTGAGGCTCACACCACACAGCTCTAAGAAATCAGTAAACATAAAATGGAAAGAGTTAGGAAAATCAAGAAATTTACTTGGGAATAAACAGAAGTTATAAGACTTACCAGAAAAAATGTATTAAATGGTGTGGTTCTGCCCAATTTGTTACGGGAGGGGGAGGACCATCTCTGCCTCCTTTATCTTATGATTATGATGCCTTGATGAAATATTTATTATAACTGATAAAGTCAGCATTCCTGGTAGATATGACCAATGTACAAGAACTGGATATGGAGAGAATTCTGTGGATACAGAGAGAATTCTACTATGCACAAGCACCTCAAGGGATTTAGATAACCTTCTGGTAAAGCATGGGTCATTCAAAGCCGGGTGTGTGTGTGTGTGTGTGTGTGTGTACACTGCTTCAATCATAGTTTACTTTGTCTTGGATTTGTTAGATTTGAAGGAGATCACCACATTTTTACAAGAAAAACAAGTTCTTAAAATCAAAACTAGCATCTCCCTCTTGCCTTGAGCCTCTTCTTCCACACACCCCTTTCCAGAATGTATTTTTTGTAATATTTGGGGGGAGGGGGGAGGTGATGTTGTTGTGTTTTTGTTGAGAACAGATATAAATAGCTCAATTTTCACACATACTGTGGAAAAAATAGTATCTTGTGGGTATTGCCACAGCTGTAAACTATAAGCCTTTGATATCATAAATGTGAGATGACTTGTTTTTATTAGCATGAGAACAGGCGGTTAACTGACTTGCTGAAGGTCACATTGTAAGTCATTGCCATTCTTAGTCAGGAGGAGAACACTGATCCCTTGACTCCTAATCACCAGACCATGGTGCTTTTCTAAGATTACAATATATTTTGCATTTTAAGATCAAACTAAAAGTCCATTCTTTTTTCACTTATCTGCAAAGACTAAAGAGTTTAGGATTTCATATCTCCCTAGCCAGAATTGAGAATACTACAAGCACCTGAATCAATGACTCAGTCAAATATTCTGACTGTGCCTCTAGTGTTATCAGCTGTTACCTAGGAAACAAAGAGCCTTGAATCTGGGTCCTGACAGGTAAATGAAAGAGCAGTATTGTCCTTTTAACATGCACATGTATTTGTAATTTTCAAGTATGTGTAAACATTCTGTAAATGACAGGTTTCAGAGTAACAGCTGTGTTAGTCTGTATTCGCAAAAAGAAAAGGAGTACTTGTGGCACCTTAGAGACTAACCAATTTATTTGAGCATAAGCTGTCGTGAGCTACAGCTCACTTCATCGGATGCATACTGTGGAAAGTGTAGAAGATCTTATTATATACACATAAAGCATGAAAAAATACCTCCTCCCACCCCACTCTCCTGCTAGTAATAGCTTATCTAAAGTGACCACTCTCCTTACAATGTGTATGATAATCAAGGTGGGCCATTTCCAGCACAAATCCAGGTTTTCTCACCACCACCACCCCACACACAAACTCACTCTCCTGCTGGAGTGAGAGGAGGAGGAGAGGAGAGTGAGTTTGTGGTGTGGGGTGGTGGTGGTGAGAAAACCTGGATTTGTGCTGGAAATGGCCCACCTTGAGAGGCTCGTTCGCCTGCACATCCACCAATGTGATATATGCCATCATGTGCCAGCAATGCCCCTCTGCCATTTACAATGGTCAAACTGGACAGTCTCTGCGTAAAAGAATAAATGGACACAAATCAGATGTCAAGAATTATAACATTCATAAACCAGTCGGAGAACACTTCAATCTCTCTGGTCACGCAATCACAGACATGAAGGTCGCTATCTTACAACAAAAAAACTTCAAATCCAGACTCCAGCGAGAAACTGCTGAATTGGAATTCATTTGCAAATTGGATACTATTAATTTAGGCTTAAATAGAGACTGGGAGTGGCTAAGTCATTATGCAAGGTAGCCTATTTCCCCTTGTTTTTTCCTACCCCCCCCCCAGACGTTCTGGTTTAACTTGGATTTAAACTTGGAGAGTGGTCAGTTTGGATGAGCTATGGCCAGCAGGAGAGTGAGTTTGTGTGTGTGTGTGTGTTCCGGGGGCAGGGGGGGGTGTGAGAAAGCCTGGATTTGTGCTGGAAATGGCCCACCTTGATTACCATGCACATTGTAGGCAGAGTGGTCACTTTGGATGAGCTATTACCAGCAGGAGAGTGAGTTTGTGTGTGTATGGGGGTGAGGGGGTGAGAGAACCTGGATTTGTGCAGGAAATGGCCCACCTTGATTATCATACACATTGTGAAGAGAGTGGTCACTTTGGACGGGCTATTACCAGCAGGAGAGTGAGTTTGGGGTGGGGGGGCGCGGAGGGTGAGAAAACCTGGATTTGTGCTGGAAATGGCCCAACTTGATGATCACTTTAGATAAGCTATTACCAGCAGGACAGTGGGGTGGGAGGAGGTATTGTTTCATGGTCTCTGTGTGTATATAATGTCTTCTGCAGTTTCCACGGTATGCATCCGATGAAGTGAGCTGTAGCTCACGAAAGCTCATGCTCAAATAAATTGGTTAGTCTCTAAGGTGCCACAAGTACTCCTTTTCTTTTTGCGAATACAGACTAACACGGCTGTTACTCTGAAACCTGTCATTGTAAGGAGAGTGATCACTTTAGATAAGCTATTACCAGCAGGAGAGTGAGTTTGTGTCGGGCGGGGGGGGTGAGAAAACCTGGATTTGTGCTGGAAATGACCCAACTTGATTATCATACACATTGTGAGGACAGTGATCACTTTAGATAAGCTATTACCAGCAGGAGAGTGGGGTGGGAGGAGGTATTTTTTCATGCTTTATGTGTATATAATAAGATCTTCTACACTTTCCACAGTATGCATCCGATGAAGTGAGCTGTAGCTCACGACAGCTTATGCTCAAATAAATTGGTTAGTCTCTAAGGTGCCACAAGTACTCCTTTTCTTTATTCTGTAAATGATTTATTTAGGGTCTTTAACACCCACAAAGGAGTTGCCACCACATTTAATATCCTCAAGTCATTTCATGTTTTTGAGATATAAAACTGAGGCCCTACCAACTCATTGATTGTTAAACATTTTTTGCGGCATTCCCTCTTCCCCCGGAAAGAATAGGGGTGTAAACCTAGTGTCTTGGCCAGAATCTTATTTGGGCAATAATATTTGGTTAACCTCAGATTCCTTCTGCCTAAACTAATATGTCCTAAACTGTTTTGTAGTGTTACCATGCAGAACTAAACAGTTATTGTATTCTGCCCCAGAAGTGGCTGCATTATAATGGTGCATGAATAGACTCAGCTGGATACAAGAGAGTGACCCGTCCTCTCCCCCAAAATTCAGATAGTAGGGCTAGCTGTAGGATTTGTGGGGTTCTGTGCAAAGTAATGTGCAGATTTCCATTCATTTCCCTCCATGGAAGAATTTCCTCCCTCAGTTGCCTCCTATTTGCCTTCTTTGCAAAGCTTTGGTGACCATCTCTCCACCATGCCAGATTATCTGGGAATTCAAAAGGTACTCAGCTCCTGAACCTGACAAAGTGTTCATTCTGACAGGAAGACTTTCAAAAATGCCAGTTTCTCTTTAAGTTTAGGGCCAAGGACAAATGATCCTGTTGTCCTGCCTGTGGGGACAACCTGTCTGATATGTCTGTCTGATATGGGCCTGGAGTTTTTCTCCCAACCATGCTGTTTGTAAGGGCTGGATTTCACTTGTACTTCGATGTTGACCAAAGAGCTCCCCAGAGATTCAGGTGAATATATAGGGCAGAGATTCATTTACAAGCCACACACCTACCTCACTCCGTGCCTCCTTCACATCTGGCTCAAAATGCACCCTAATGATAAAGAAAAGTTTCGGATTATGGTATAACATAACAAAAAGTGTTCCATATATAAAACACAGCATGTGATGGGATATCAAACTGTGACACTGGGGAATCTGTAGAATTTATGAATTTGCATTGATAATGTGAAGTTGTCATTAAACTGCTGTATCATCCAATGCCCCTATGGCTGTGTATCCACCTTGGGCTGACAGGAGCTGTATCACCTACAGACCAGACTAAGAACAATGGAGAGCACTTAATGTTAAAGACTGCACTCTGGCCAATCAATAGAGATGCAGAGAAGATTGGCTTTAGCTGGGCTGGAGCTGGGAAAAGTCACTTGCTCCAGCTTGTCTATAGGGAGCTGTGGGTTTCCAGAGTGGAACGTTAGCAGCGGCAGAACAAAGACACCAAGATGGTGGTGCCAGCCTTTAAAAAGGGCTCACAGCAAAGACTGGGGGGAGACACATACAAAGTTTTGGGCAGGAGAGAGGAAGGGTCCAAGAAGGTAGCTGGGATGAGAAGGCGCCGTATGTCAGAACACAAGTCAGGCACTGCTGCAGAAGAACCCTGACCCCAGCCTAAACAATGCTCTGGAGTGGTGAGGAAACAGGGGCAGGGAAATGCATGTAGGGTTTTTTTTTTGTTTGTTTATTTTTTTTATACATCTATGTGGTTCTCCTGAAATTAAGGGCTAGTCTACACTGGCAATACTAAACCACCTCCACAAGGGGCGTAGCTCCCAGCGCTGGGGGCGCAGCTGGTGTACTGTCTACACCGGCACTGTACAGTGCTGAAACTTGCTGCGCTCAGGGGGGTGGTTTTTCACATCCCTGAGCAAGAAAGTTGCAGCACTGTAAATTGCCAGTGTAGACAAGCCCTAAGTAAAGACCAATGGTTGTAGAATTCTATGCAGTCCGTCTGTGTTATGTGTTACCTCTTCAAGGGGCACCTGAATAGTGTAAAATGTGGACTCTATGGTTGGAATTCTGGGAGCGCATGTGGTTAAGCTACAGTGGGAGTCACCACAGGCTCTAGGGGCTGGGTAGTGGGCCATGGGGTCACAGTTGCCAGGATGGGGTGCTAGATAAAGTGTCTGCACCTCACAGTCCTAGAAAGGCCAAGACAGCAGCAGTGCCTGGACATTATTCAGACTCTGGAGGTGTAAAACACATTGGGATCTAGTGGCTGGCTCCCCTCACAGCAGTCTGGGGAGTGGCTGAGAGGGTGCATTCAACTGAATCTGTGATCTTTTTTCTTTTTTTTTTTTTCTGACTTGTGTGTGTGGGGAGGGGGTGTTAACAGGTTGCTGTGGGCCCCTTCCTGTGGCCCGTGAAGAAGGTGTCAGGCTTCAAGGGAGGTATAGTTGTGAAGCTCTGCAAGCTGCCAGGAACAGAGGCCTACCAGTCTTGTGGAAAGGTAGGCCTGGCAGGAAATGATGGCTTTGTTTGGTTTCCAATGACTGACTTAGGCTTGCATGAGCCCAAGTATGGCAGAGAAGTGTTTGCTTTCTTGGTACACTGCAGAGCCCAAGAGGGGTGAAGAGTCTGCTGAGGACTCAGCCCGGAAGGACAGAGAGTTTGTTTCTTTGTGTTTGTTTTGAACTTTGCATGCCCCAGGAGGGGTGGAAGTTTTCAATGACCTAGCCAGAGGGCTAAGTCAGTGATTCTCAACCGGGGTACATATACCTCTTGGGTACACAGAGGTCTTCCAGTGGATACACCAACTCATCTAGATATTTGCTTAGTTTTACAACAGGCTACATAAAAAGCACTAGTGTAGTCAGTACAAACTACAATTTCATGCAGACGATGACTTTATACTGCTCTATAGACTATATACTGAAATGTAAGTACAATGTTTATATTCCAATCTATTTTATAATTCTATGGTAAAAATGAGAAAGTCAGCAACTTTTCAGGAGTAGTGTGGCTGTGGCACTTTTGTATTTTTATGCCTGATCTTGTAAGCAAGTAGTTTTTTAAGTGAGGTGAAACTTGGGGTACGCAAGACAAATCAGACTCCTGAAAGGGATACAATAGTTTGGAAAGCCACTGGGCTAAGTCACCTCCTCCTGGAAGGTGTTGCAGCCTGGGTTGATCAGTTAAAGATGAGAAGGGAAATAGAGGCAGAGCCATTGCCACACTGTGCCATGTCATAAGGAAATGACCAGGGAGTGCCTGGTTAGAAGGTACAGTCGAGGTCATTATAATAATTTTGGAACCAGGGGTCAGCTGTCTGGATATTAACACACACACAATTGTGAAGCAGCTAGGGCATACCTACCCCAAATCCTCAAAAGCAAGAAAATAAGTTAAGCCACCAAATGGTACATATATACCCAGCATTCCACCACAGGCACACATCTTACCATTACCTCAGCTATTATGCACCTGAACCATGACCCTGTCCCTTTTTCACCCTTGTGCACACACCTGTTTACCAATGTATTCTCCCCCACCCCCCAAAAAACCCTTAATAGTTATTGTGGATGTTTTGGTATAGGGGTGGGTTATGTTCGGAGAGGGTTGTGTGCAGAAGGGTGGTTAAATGGGGTAATGAAAGAGAGGAGAAGCAATACAGTCTTCAGACTTTCAAGGTAAAAAGTCCCTTTTGGGCTGAGACACTTAAGCTGTGAATGATTTTTTGCGAAAGTTACAAAACAATGAAAACTAAAAGTTTAAACTGAATGCATCTGTCAACAACTGCAACTCCACTCTACAGTCTGTAGAGCACTTAAGGAACCTTTGGGGGTGAAAGGAGCTTCATAAATACAAGATATTATATATTCTGAAGAACTGGCGTTATAAATTCAGCAACACAAATAAATTATAGATGGAACTAGTAGCACCACTTATTTGTAAGGTTGCCTGAAACTTCTCATGATAAGACCCTATTTTCTCTTGTTTATCATGGCCAAATTTTAAACATTTGGACTTAAATTTTTCATGCCAAGTGTCTGCCTCATGCTGAATTTTTTGGAAAACTTCAGCCAAAACCATTAAACCATTTCTGAGAAAGAGGCCAGGCAAAAATACGTTTTGTTCATGTTAAAAAATCCTGGCAGCTTTTTCTTTGTGAAGTGTCAGCACCCTCATGGTCTGGAGCCACGACTTGACATTTTGCAGGGGAAGTGGCCTTTGTATCAGGTATATGCCTTTTGCCATCCCTGTGAAAATCTGTTAAAGTTGCTCAATAGAAATTTGCTAGAGCTTTGCAGCTAAAAATTCTGAAGATTCTGTCCACATGCTGTTCAGCCTGGGGCTGAACAACAGACATGCCAAACCTGTGGAAAAAAAACGCAGAAATTGGGCTTGTGTTTGGCTTAATTGGCTTGTGAGTTGCTTGTTGGCTAGTTTTTGGCTTTAGCTTGTTGCTTGGTTGGCTTGTAGCTTGTTGCTTCTTTCTTTGATTGGCTCCCGGCAAGGGGGGAGAGAGTCAGGGGTGCACAGCGGGCCCACCACAGTCCTAGACTGCACGCTGGGGGGATCTAGCCACATAGAGTGTTGGGATTCTTAGGGATTGGCTTGTTTTGGCCTTGTTTTGAAATAGGATTAGCTTGATTTTTGGCTTATTGTGAAAGTTGGGGTGCTTATTTACCACGTGAAAGTTGGCAACTGTGCTGAGCAGAACTTTCCCTGCAATGGCAGCTCTGGGCTGGGCCAGGGCCAGGCACCAAATCTGAAAGCTGGGAGGCTGTCTCTCCTGTTCTTTCAAAGACCCTCCCACTAGCACTGAGAGCGCATAGGAGGAACCTGCTGATTCAGATGCAGAGGGGACAGGATCTGGACGTAGGGGTGAGCGAACACAGTACTGGAAGTGGGAAGAAGAGGGGGACTGGGAGTTGGTGTGCAGGAACTTGGAACTGGCTAGATATGGAGACTGGGTCTCTAGGAAGGAAAATGGGGTGGAGAGAATTTGGAAGTGGCTGGGCAAGGATACTCGGAGTGGGGGGTATGGATGAGGAGGGGTCAAGTTTGGAGGGAACAGGCAGAAGAGTCTGTGCCTACTAGAGAGTGCTCGTTCCAGAGCCTGGAATGGAACCCATGATATCTGAGTCTCAACCATTTCTCTGCGGTCAACAAATATCTGTGAAATCCACTGGTGAAGTAGTGCTGGTCTACAAAGAGGATGACAACCTACTATTGTCAGTAAGACTACAATTTAGTCTTGGGTATTTTTGGTAAAAGTCATGGACAGGTCACGGGCAATAAACCAAAATTCACAGCCTGTGACCTGTCTGTAACTTTTACTATATACCCCTGACTAAATCTTAGCTTGGGAGGGCGGTGGGGGGACACTGCTCTCCGGGCAAGGCCGGGGGGATGCTGCTCTGGGGTGGGGGGGAGGCTGGGGGCTAGTAGCACGAGCTGCTGGGAGCCACTGAGCAGCAGGTGCTCCTGGGACCGCCCACCAGCTGTTGCAACCCACCTGCTGCTGCTCCGGCCACCTCCAGGACCGCTGCTCAGGTGGTCCTGGGGCCAACCGCACAGCCGGTTGCTTGGGCAGTCCCTGGGACTGCTTCTTGGGCAGTCCTTGGAGCCATCTGCCCAGGGCTGCCCGAGCAGCGACTGGTGCGGCTGGCCCTGGGGCTGCTCCAGCAGCACCTGTTCACCTGGCTGTGAGGCCGCCCTAGCGTCTGGCTGCAGAGCCACTCCAGCAGCGGCCGGTGTGGCTGTCCATGGTGCCAGCTGCTTCGGCAGCCCTGGGTTCAGCCTCACCGGTCGCTGCAGAAGTCATGTAGGTTGTGGAAAGCCACGGAGTCCATGACTTCCACAACCTCCGTGACAGACACGGAGCCGTAATTATCATGTATTCCTTTAGCTCAAGTGGCAGAGATCTGTGCAGTAGATCTAATGATCCAACCCTGCTGACTTATGTGGATGTCAACATGATGCTGGAGGATTTCATGAGTAAGGCAGTTGAATGCTGCCCTGGAGAACTGGATTCTATCCCTGCCTCTATCACAGAGTTCCTGTGTGATGGTGGACAAGTCACTTAAACACAATTTGTGGCTACCTCTGAAAAGTTTTATGTTCCCATTTCTGAATGCCTGACTTGAGAATCTGGGGTTTTATTTGTAGAAATAATGAGTACTCCCAGTTACATTTAAAGTCAACGAGAGCTGTGCTTTGAACATATAAAGGGATATATAATGCTAAGTATGCTAAAACGTCCAAGGTGTCCGAAATTGGTCCAACCTAGAATTAGTGGAGGAATACTCTTCCCCTTAATTTCGCTCTACCTCAGCTCCTCATCAGTAAAATGGGGATAACATCCCTTTCATCTCACAGGGGGTTTGTGAAGATAAAAGAACTAATGGCTGTGAAGCACTCAGACACTATAGTGATGAGTGCCATAGAACAGACCATTAAGTAACTAATAAATCTGTCTGCAGAGTAGAGTTTGAATAGTGTGCAGTAAATAAGGGCTGGAGCCACACATTGAGAACAATGAGAATAAAAGGAAATATTGAATAGCTGCTCATTAAGTGAGCACTGTCCATTCTGGGCAGTGAATGAGGCAGGGGTACTGCAGGATGTGATCATGTAATTACTGTACCATAACGGAAAGGCCCAAGGGGGCCAAATTAAGGTTGCACAGGCAACCTTCATTCTGGCACTTCCTAACTTATAAGTTTTTGGCTCTGTGACCTTATCATTATTGATGTAGTTTTTCTTGTGTAATATTTATATTAGTGTGCCTGGACATCTTCAGTTACTCAAAATATAATACAAGAACAGACATGACACCATGAATTAGCCAGTCGTGTTTTTCTTTCTGTTGCATGTGTCTGCAGAGCTGCCATTAAATCCATAGGAGTTGCATGTATGGAAATGACAGTCTGGTTAGACCTCTGAAAACCTATAAGTTTCATGAAACATTCTAGCTTTAAAGGCCACGTGCCACTTGTGACCGCTTTTCACACAGCTGCTGCAGAGGTAAAAAGGAACTCTTGCCCACCTTCCATGAGGAACTCTGGCCTTGGGCCCTGGGAAAAGAAGCTGGAATCCAACCCTTGAACCTTGCTCACTCCTTTCCAAGATTGCTTGCTTCACTTTCTCCCAGGCTAAAATGCAGTCAGTTGAAGAGTTAACACAGTCCTTTGGGTTCTCCCACTTGGGATGTGTCCTTAGTTGACCTTCTAACCAAACAAAATCATCCCTCCTTTGAGGTGCTATCTAAATAAACACAAAATCCCCAAATAAACAAACTTTCCCTTCCCAGGATTTATTCTTTCCAGTTGTCTGGATCCATGCAGGTCCTGTAAACTGCCTTAAATCCACTCTGTTACCCCACCTTTTATTTACCTGATTTGATAGGTACTTGTTGGGTATATGTTTGATTACTGCTGATCTTGTAATACTACTGATTAAATCAGATCTGGTGTTGAAAGGGATAGCCTTTCCTATCTAGATTCAGTTACCTACGGAAACTGAGAATTCTTTTAACTTTGAAATCCATGTTCTAAGTGACAAACTGTGCTGAGTCTTGAGTTACATGCTGGAAGCATGTCATTATAGTTGGAGGATCTTTCCCTTTATCTCTGTTTACACCGCTGGGATTTTTTTTCAGATTCTTTATTAATCTGAGCTGTTTCTGTCGGCTTGTGAGATAATTGATTATGAACAAGTCTTCTGAATAACTTTGTTAGTGTTTGGTCCAGCTTGTGAATTTAGGGTTAATCATAGAATATTAGGGTTGGAAGGGACCTCAGGAGGTCATCTAGTCCAATCCCCTGCTCAAAGCAGGACCAACACCAGCTGAATCATCCCAGCCAAAGCTTTGTCAAGCTGGGCCTTAAAAGTCTCTAAGGACGGAGATTCCACCACCACCCTAGGTAACCCATTCCAGTGCTTCACCACCCTCCTAGTGAAATAGTGTTTGCTAATATCCAACCTAGACCTCCCCCTCTGCAATTTGAGACCATTGCTTCTTGTTCTGTTATCTGCCACCACTGAGAACAGCCTAGCTCCATCCTCTTTGGAACCCCCTTCAGATAGTTGAAGGCAGGTATCAAATCCCCCCTCACCGCTCTTCTGCAAACTAAATAAGCCCAGTTCCCTCAGCCTCTCCTCATAAGTCATGTGCCCCAGCCCCCTAATCATTTTGGTTGCCCTCTGCTGCACTATCTCCAATTTATCCACATCCTTTCTGTAGTGGGGGGCCCAAAACTGGACATAGTACTCTAGATGTGGCCTCACCAGTGCCAAATAGAGGGGAATAATCACTTCCCCTCGAACTGCTGGCAATGCTCCTACTAATACAGCCCAATATGCCTTTGGCCTTCTTGGCAACGAGGGCACACTGCTGACCCCTATCCAGCTTCTCGTCCACTGTAATCCCCAGGTCCTTTTCTGCAGAACTGCTGCTTAGCCAGTCGGTCCCCAGCCTTTAGCAGTGTCTGGGATTCTTCTGTCCTAGGTGCAGGACTCTGCACTAGTCCTTGTTGAACCTCATCAGATTTCTTTTGGCCCAATCCTCTAATTTGTCTAGGTCACTCTGGACCCTATCCCTACCCTCCAGGGTATCTACCTCTCCTCCAGCTTAGTGTCATCTGCGAACTTGCTGAGGATGCAATCCATCCCATCATCCAGATCATTAATGAAGATATAGAACAAAACCGGCCTCAGGACCGACCCCTGGGGCACTCCGCTTGATACCGACTGCCAACTAGACATCAAGCCATTGCTCACTACCTGTTGAGCCTGACAATCTAGTCAGCTTTCTGTCCGCCTTATAGTCCATTCATCCAATCCATACTTTTTTAACTTGCTGGCAAAAAATGCAAAGGAATGTGTGTCCTTTCATTTATTTTGCTTGTCATGTACACAATATATAGTTGTCCTCAATTAGGACACTGCAGCCCAGCTGCTAGCTGTTCACCACTTGCTCAGAATAATTTCTCCCACTCTTCCACTTCCTTTTTTAATCTTTTAGAAGCGTCAGGAGACCTCCTCAGTTCTCTTGTGCACAAAACTCTGACAGTTTCTTTGTTACTAGGATTTAGAAAATGTTTTGTGAAGTCTTCCCTTGGCTTTTTAGTCTTCAGAAGTAGCAGTCCAGCAGGCCTGGTATCTTTAGAGAAGGAAAAATGACTTACCTGTAATTCTGCATTTGATTGGGTTTCTACTCCACTCTCCCTGCACAGCTGGGTGGTGGAAATTTCTCATTGATTTATTTTATTTTATGGGCAATGTATCATGTACATATATAATATCTTCAGGGAACTCTACTTCCCACTTGTTGGGAATGGAAGGATAATGTTATAGAGCAGTGGTTCTCAAACTTCATTGCACCATGGCCCCCTTCTGACAACAAAAATTCCTACATGACCTCAGGAGGGGGGACTGAAGCCTGAGCAGAGGCAGGGGGCCCAAAGCTGAAGCCCAAGGGCTTTAGCCTCGGGTAGGGGGCCTGTAACCTGAGCGCCCCCACCTAGGGCTGAAGCCAAATCCAGAGCCCTGCAGCTCCAGTTGGGCTTGGGCTTCAGCCCCACGCCCTCGCAAGTTTAACGCCAGCCCTGGCGACTGACCCCATTAAAATGGGGTTGCGACCCACTTTGGGTCCCACCCACAGTTTGAGAACCGCTGTTCTAGAGGGCCTTAAAGCCCAGGGCTTGGTCTGCTCACAAGACAAAATTACTAGTGCTCCAAAGAGCCCAAAACCTTTGAGAGTGAGTGAGATTGTTGCCTGTTTTGTATTCCTGAGCTACTTGCACCACAGCAAAAATCCAGTCAAATAATATCCTAGGAAAAGTAAACCTAGTACTACTGAAAATGCTTCCCCTCCCCTGGTAGCAAAATTATTTCCTGCTTTTTAGTTTAAACCTTACCAAAAAAAAAAAATCCTCCAGCTGAGACTAAACAGGGGAAATGTCAGCCAACAGGCAAATGTTTGAGGACGTTATGTCTGTTAAAACATAACTATAATTGAAATTGTTTTGCAATCTAACTACTAGGCATTCCCAAGTATGGGCTATAATACCGATAATCATAATTTATAAATAAAGGGGCTTTCCAGAAAGCATATGGACTAAGGGTGTGGCTTCTTCAGAAGCCCTGAGCAACCAAAACTCCCATTCACTTCAATTGGAGTTGTGGTCACTCCTTATCTTTGAAAATTGGGAATTAAGGAACTGTGAGGAAGTGACTTATGAGGAAGAACTAAACATATGCGACCTGAAGAAGGTCGCAGTTCAACAAGGTACTTAAGCACTTGCATAATTTTAAACATATGAGTAATCCCATTGGTTTCAATGGGACTTTCAATTGCCTGCAATTATGCACAGGTTTAAGTACTTTGCTGAACTGGAGCCTAACTAGCAAGTATGATATGATGACAATCTACAAATATTTCAACTACCTTTAAGGTCCTGGAAGGGGAGAAGATAGCAGAAAAATAGAAATGCTGCCAGACTCACCCCTTTTAGAGAACAAGGAGGCAGTTACAGGAGTCAGGGAGCCATGAGGGTGAGGCATTGTAGGGGTCTGACAGGTAAGGGAGCAGAGATGGGAGGAAGCAGATGTGGAGGAAACAGAAAGAAAGGAAGAGAATGGAGTAGTAGTGGAAAGCCTGAGAGGAAAGGGGATGGGAGCAGAGATGAGGGTGAGAAACAGAGTGACTAAGGTTGATGGATGGAGAAGAAGAAGAAAAAGGGGGAAGGAGAATGGATGGAGGAAGGAGGGCATGAGAGGAAGAAGGGGAATAAATAGGCAGAGAGACTGGGGGGGAAGGAGGAAAAGAGATGTTAATCTAAAGAAATATGAATTGAGAGGCTGAGAAAAAGAGATGGGCAGACACTAAACTCTTTGAATGAAAGAAGAGAGGGCAAATCACAAATCTGGATGATACAGAGTAAGCTGAACTTTTAGGGTCTGATCCTGCAAAGATTTACTTACATGCTTAATTTTAAATACTTGAGTGGTCCCAATGAGCTAAATTGGACTGCTCATGCACATCAAGTTAATCATATATGTTAGTGTTTACAGGACTGGGCCGTATGCTGTTCTATAAAATTCACAATAACATACAACATGTTTTTTATATATTATATAATCAGTATATATAGGGAACATTATTAGGTATCCTATACATCCCAACTGTAATGTCGATACATCTATCACTCACTCCAAGATTCCAAAAATCCCTCAGAGACCAGTGCAATTCAGTGGAGTTAAAAGGTGTATTTCTATTTTTGTCCTCAAATTTCCTTATCAATTAATATCAATTGTTACTTGGTACAGTCATGAACAGGAGCTGGGCAGGGTAGCTCAGAATTCACATATGGATGAAAAAATAATGTGCTTTAGTGTGTTATATTTTTGCAACGTGAGTTATTGAGTAAGATATTAAAATTTATACGTACAGTTTTGAGAGAAAGCTATGTGACAAATGAATCATGTGGCTCACTTAGACTCTGTAAGTTACTGTTTTCATTACAGGGGCAGAGTTAAGGTTGGTTGCGTGATGTTCATGGAGAATTTTTCTGATTAATGGTGTGCATATGCTGGGTTGTTAGGGTTGGTGTTGGTATTGTTTTTGTAACTTTAGCTTGTGATTTCCATAATTTTTAATGTTCAGGTTTTTTCCCCAGATGTGTTCAGGTACATCTCTTGAATTGCACTAAGAAACCTTCAACATAACTTTAAAAAGTTTTTCCGTTTGGCCTCTCTAACTTATTCCTGGCAACTGGCCCTGCACAGAGGTGCCTTTATGCCAACTTTCCAGCCCACAGTCCCACAATTTGTGCTGTATGCTCCTTGGGCAGTAAGTGGAGTACATATGTCTTTAAAAGCCATCCATTTACTAAGACCTGGTCTACACTAGGCAATTAGGTCAGTATAACTAGGTTACTCAGGGATTTGAAAAATCCACACCCTGAGCGAGGCAGTTAAACCAACATAGACCCTGGTGTAGATAGTGCTAGGTCAATGGGAGAATTCTCCCATCAGCCTAACTACCACCTCTCGGGAAGGTGGGTTACATACGCTGACAGGAGAACTCCTCCTGTCAGTGTAAGATAGCATCTTCACTGAAGCATTTTAAGTGTAGACCGGCCCTAAGCCTGGTTATTTCTTATTTCTCTCTTAAAAAAACAAAACAAAAACCCCACTGGCTTTACAAAGTACCCTGTGTAGACCAGACTATTCCAGTGTCAATATAGGTATTTAAAAGCGTGTCTTATGCTGAGAAAACAAATGCTGAAAAATCATGAGACGCTGCAGCAGAATTTTAAATCTTGCTAATTTCTGATTAATGTGTGTGTGGAATTGTAACATACCCTAAAGCGGGGGGGTTCTCAGACTTCATTGCACTGTGACCCCCTTCTGACAACAACAAC
This sequence comes from Eretmochelys imbricata, assembly GCF_965152235.1. Classification (NCBI taxonomy): domain Eukaryota; kingdom Metazoa; phylum Chordata; order Testudines; family Cheloniidae; genus Eretmochelys; species Eretmochelys imbricata. The sequence continues at coordinate 270,789,755 of NC_135572.1, read as the reverse complement.
AATTACTACATGACCCCAGGAGGGGGGATGGAAACCTGAGCCCACCCAAGCCCCATTGCCCCTAGCGGGAGGGCCAAATCCAAAGCCGCTAGGGCCAAAACTGAAGCCCAAGGGCATCTGCCCCTGGTGGGGGGGCCTGTAACCTGAGCACCACCACCCAGGGCTGAAGCCCTTGGGCTTTGGCTTTGGCCCTGGGCAGTGAGGGTTGGGCTTTGGTCTCAGCCCCCAGCAAGTCTAATTCCAGCCACAGCGACACCATTAAAACAGGGCTACGACCCACTTTGGGGTCGCAACCCCCAGTTTGAGAACCGCTGTCTTAGAGTTTTAAAGTTACAACATTTTCAGGAAAAAGTCTCCCAATTTACACTGCACACAGAAATTTTCAAACAACCTGTACACTTACTTCAGAAGTTAAAGAAGTAGGAGGGGTCAAAAGCCTTACAAGGGAACTCTCAATGCAGCATTTACTATGAAGTCACTATCTTACACCTCCAAAATATGTGTGTATTTCCATTTACACTTACATTTTGCTTTTGCAAAAAATTAATTCCCTCTAGTAATCATCCCTGGAACTCACATTTTTGAATAGCTTACTTTTGCACAACAATAGGGCTCTAAGGATGTTCCAGGCTGTCTCTAACATGAAAATCCTGCCACTGGCCCCTTCCAATGCTGACTACCCTTCCCCTCCCCCCACAGCTCATATTTTTCTTGCAGGCTGTAATCTGTTAAAAGTGCATTATTAGCTGAGAGGAAAGTGGAGACATAGATACTAACTGCCCAGGAGCCCCAGGGTTGAACTATGTTTCATTCTAATGGCAAAATAAGCTTGCTAGAGTCTAACTGCAATATGGATACAGTAACTCTCAAGTGAAAACATCACATGCGTGTGCACAAATACATTTCTGAATCTAACCTTTTGATCTTTGATTTCCAAGCGGCTGCATGTCCATTGTCAGAAAGCTGAATAAGTCTGTCACAGCAATTTATCTATTGCAGCGTCTCTCAAACTGTGGGTCGGGACCCCAAAGTGCGTCATGACCCCGTTTTAATGGGGTCGCCAGGGCTGGTGTTAGACTTGCTGGGGCCTGGGGCTGAAGCAAAGTCCAAGCTCCACCGCCCAGGGTGGAAGCTGAAACCAGAGGCTCAGACTTCAGCTTCAGCCCTGGGCAGTGGGGCTCAGGTTACAGCCCCACTGCCTAAGGCTAATGCCCTCAAGATTTGCCCCTTCGTCCGCAGGGTGGTGGGGCTCAGGCTTCAGCCCCGCTGCCTGGCGTGGTGGGGCTCAGGCTTCAGTCCCCCTTCCCAGGGTCGTGCTGTAATTTTTGCTGTCAGAAGGGGGTTGTGGTGCAATGAAGTTTGAGAAACCCTGATCTATTGCCATGTGTTCATGTGACCTAGTCATCGGGCCAAATTCAGCTTGTTTTACTCCTATGACTTAAAAAGAACTACTCAGGTGTGGTAGGCAAGCAGTACTGGACCAATAAGAACAAGGTTTGTAAGAGGATAGTGAGGTTACACCACCTTTCTTTGTGCACAGTCAGTAACTTTTGTGTCAGGCCTTGTTGTCTACAGTAGAAAAGGTTTGCCAGTATGGCTACACTGGCAAACTCTACAGTGGAGATGCAGCTTATACCATCAAAACAGTGCTTTTGCTTGTAGAGCTTATACCCCAACAAAATGAGCTGTACCCAAAAGCACTTTTTTGCCAGTTTAACTGCATCTGCATTAGGGCTTTTGTGATGTGGAAACTTCCTTCTAGGAAAATACCCACCTGCTCACTTCGTACAGGCCACCCAAAAGCTACCAACGAGATGGGAATGACTTCCAATCTGTTCTCAGACTAGTAGTGACTGAAACTGCTGGATGAAGGGCTCCATATACCATTCCTTCTGTCTTATTTTTCTAATGTAAATGTGTGTCTTGCATCTAGAGCCCTAGCTCCTTCCCCTCCGTTTTTCAAGCAGAGTATGGAAACCCACGGTCTCACTTGTGTTGTCCATACTTTTCATCCTGTTTGGTGACTTGGTTTCCTCCTCCCGCCATATGCTCTCTCTTCACTGTTCCTCACTCCCCACTTCCTAACTGCTGTACTTCCTTCCACTTTCTCCCCTCTGCTTGCTGCTACAATGATAGCATTAAACAAACAAAAAAAAAAAAAACTGAGCAAATTTGACAACAGTTACAACTATCACACCAGGGACCTCTTGATGCCAACTGGCAGAGGGCACAGGGGATGCATAGGGTTTTACAGCGGTCCTGTGTGTCAGGTGTATGCATATTAGATCTCCAAAGGGTGGCATGTAGCCCACTGGTCATTATAATAATAATGTATGTTCAAGTAGTATTTAAGGAGCTATGTATCTATACTGGAAATTATGATCTCAAAGCCTTTGGAACTGAGGTAAGTAACCAGAAGGTGATATGCCAGGCAGGTTCCTTTCACACAGGGGGTAACAGACTCTTACATATATATCCCTGTCTGGGTATTGTGTATTGTCCACTTCACAATGTGGGTCTATTTGCATTCTGAGCCACAAGCTAATCAAGAGAGCAAAATCGACAAGAAATGGCAAAATCTACAGGAAGGAACAAACAGGAGGAGAGTGTCCAGTTTTGACTAAAGATCAAAGGACTGTTTCGATATATCTGGGATTGCAAAAGAACGCCCAGGATGCTTTTACTTAGGAGACCACCTGGCTGCATGTTTTGTCTCATGAAGGAGGGATCACAGCCAGGCCTAGATGTAAAATGCTGTAAAGATCTTTGGATGAGCAATACTTAGATTTGGGGGTACCTTGTTAATTAAGTCTAGGCTCTAGAATGACTGTTACGATTTTATTTTCTATGAAACCATTTGTTTCCAGTACTTCCATTTGAATCTCTTTGTTAAGCAAACTTTTGCTTGTTTTCACTATAAACATATCTAAGTGCTGTGTGTTGAACGGCATGGTGATCTGAGGTGGAACTTTTAAGCTGGTGTGAACTGCTGCTTTGGGAGCAGTGAATGCGTGAATATGGTGACTGTTCAGTGAACCCAGGGCTGGATGCTCCAGGGAGACACTCAGAGGACTCATGGATTGCAGTGTGCTTATTGCTAACTCACAGAGGGAGAGCAGCATCTGCGTAAGCTGAGAAGAGAGTGCTTGTGTTGCTTGTGGCCATAGCTACGTGATGTCAACCACCTGCAGTTAGCCTTGCCTAGCTCCATCATAGTGAAAACTACAGAGTTTTGTGTCTGCTAGCATTGAACAGTGAGATAGCTAATGAAAGAAAAGGAACTGCGGTTGTGTTTGGGAAAAGCTGTGTGTGTCACTGACAGGCTGCTACTTGCTGTTCCTGGGATCTGTTTTTTTTTTTTCTCTTCTTAAACATCATTCTTGGATGATGAATCAGGGTTGAAAACAAAGCTGCCCTTTCTGTCTGTGCCTGCACATATTTTTTTTTTTCCCCCCCTTGTGCAGGAGCCAGAAAGCACAGGGGTCTGGGTTGGGTCAGGTGGGAAACAAGCAGATCCTCTTGGGCTTGGTGCAGGTTGGGTCTGCTCCTTCTGTAGCGGCAGCTGGGTGCCCCGCTCCTGCTGGCTGCTGCCTCCTCGCTGCACTCTGTGTGTGCTGCGGCATAAGGGTGCTGAGGAGTCACAGTGCCCGCACACGGTGCAGCAGGGGTCAGCGGACGGCAGGAGCAGGCCACTGGCGTGGACGGTCGCTGCACGGACCCATGGGTAGGAGGAAGTAGTGACTCAGGTTCAGGGAAAGAATCAGGGTCGGGTCAGAAAACAACTTGACGCTCTCAGGCTCAGTCGAGGTCAGGCCTAAAAATTAGGCCTGAGCAGACCTCTAGTGGGGGAGAGTCACATAAACAAGGGAAACAGTTAAAATCATGGGCGTCAGGTACCATAGGCTGTGCCTCCTCAAACAGCCAGGCGTGGCCCTGCCCACACTCCGCCCCCAGACCTCCCCCTCCTGCTTCCTGCCCACTCTGCGTGCAGCAGTGTGGCTCCAGTCCTGTGCGGTGGTCCTGGCACAGATTGGGGCTGTGTGCCACCCATCCTCCTGGCACTCTGGAGCTGGGGAGGCTGTGACCGGACTGCCCCCCCTCCCGGCACTCCAGAGCCGGGAGGGCTAGCCTGGGGCAGGGGGCGGTGGCTGCGGCAGGGGGAGCTCCGGCAAGGGTGGTGCACAGAAGGGGTGGGGCTGAGGCCTAGCCTCCCCCAGCCTGCACTTTATGCGCCGTCCATGTTTAAAATGACTGTACACAAAATATAGTTAAATTCACAAATATCAAATATTGGCTTTCCCCCCTCTACTCTTTCTGATTTATTACTTGTAACGCCTAATTGTGGTGACTTCCTGCCTAATCATAGTGGCTCCTTGGACCTTCCTACATCAGGGGAATATTCAAAAAATGTCCCACTCTTGCTAACCGTGATTCAGCTCCACTGGTGTTAGCAACTATATCTGCAGTAGGCCAGCAGCCAAAGTGGTCCATCTTCACCAGAAATACCAGCACTGATTGAGATGAATCAGCACTAACAACGGTGGGAAATTTTTGAAAACTCTCCCGGGTGCTCATAGGGACATAACCTCATTCCCTCCACGCGCACGCGCCCCACCTCAACCAAAACATAAAATCCTCCCCGAAGTAGTATGAAAATATTACCTCTCCACAATTAACCACATGGAAGTGGGATGTTTAAGGTGAAAGTGTCATTTTTCACTCTGGAGAGTCTATGGCTCCGTCCCCCCTGCAGTCGGAAGTGTTACTGCAGCTCAGGTAGGCTGCCAGCTAGCGCAGTTAAAAATGGTAGTGAAGAGACGGCACCACAGGCTTCGGCACAGACTATAGGAGCCTGCCCAAGACCCTGGTTCTATTCTCGTGTTCCTAGCCCACATGGGGGTCTATCCCATTGTGTGTTCACTGCTATTTTTGGCTGCGCTAGCTAGATTAAAGCTAGCATGGTATGCCTTCCCAAGCTGCAATCACACCTTCTGTGGCGGTGTAGGCATAGCCTAGGTCTCCGTCACATTTTCAGCAGGCTGTGTGTGTGGAAAAGAAGGCAGTGAGGTTGAGAGGAAGAGCAAATGAGAGACTCTCCTCCTGCTACTTCCTGAACTGAAGTTACTGTTTTGCGCTTGTGATGTCCTAACCTGTTCTGAGATGCAACCTTGCAACTTAATTGTAAGAGCCAGCAGGACGTAAAGACTAAACTGTTGGGAGGAGAGCAAGTCTTAGGTTTAAATCTGCTATTTTAGCATTTATAATTTTGCCACAAAGAATGTGAAGGCGTAGGAAAAGGGGGATGATGACAGAGATGAATGGATATAGATTCCCGTGTGATATGAACAGTATGTTTCCCTTTCTTTTTCCAGTATTAAAAGTTCATCTCCGTTAAAAATACCAGAGTTATCAATAGCACATGATTGTCCCAAGGGAGCCTGAGTCACGTCCAGAGGTTAGGGACTGTCCCTTCTAATACAGTTGCAGATTTTGCCTCTCCCCCATGAGGGATAGGATTGTTTGCTGTGGGTTGTGGGAATAGAAGGGACAGGAGTCTGAAGGGGGGAAATATAGTAACCACAGGCGGAATGAGCTCTGCACTGCAGAGAGATGGCTCCAGCTTCAGGGGAACTTTGAGGAACGTTGTCAAGCTGAACTCTTTTGAGCCATGGCCAATTTGGTTCCCTCCTGTCAGTCAGCCCTGCCAACCAGAGTGTCAGCCTCTGAGTTCCCTCCTTCTCTTCCCTTTCCCCACTCCCTGCCCCTAGGGTTGAGCTGCACAGGAAGAGCAGTCTGAAGGGGAACAGCTTGCATTCCATTGTTGTGCAGGAAAGGGTTTCCTTCTGGTTCTTGCACAATACAATTTAACATTCTACTTAATTACTTTAACACAGTCCTTAAAGAAGTGGATTATACACAACTGTGTGATAGCTCTGAACCAGTGGCGTATTAACGCCTAGGCCGACAAATTTGCAGGGCGGCAAATTTATAATAGCAGCCAGAGGCTGCTTCCCCCGGTGCCAGTTCGCGCTCTCCACCCCAACTCCAGCCCTTCCCCATTCCCATTCCCCGCCCCCTCCCTGCCCTTATTGGTCCCCTTCCCCAAATCCCTGCCCCAGCCCCGCCTCCTCCCCTGAGCACGCCGCGTTCCCCCCTCCTTCACGAAGCTGTTTCACGCACAAGCACTGGCAGGGAGCGGGGAGAAGCAGGACCCGGCAGCGCGCTCAGGGGAGGAGGCGGAGCGGAGGTGAGCTGGGGGGGGCAATTATTTCAGGGCCTAGGGGCAGCAAAATCATTAATCCGCCACTGCTCTGAACTGCTCGACACTGTTTCTCCCTTTAGGTTTTTGACACCGAGGCTGGCTCACACAAGTGCTGCTGAATTTCCAGCAGAAGGGGGGTCTCAAACTCAGGAGGGAGTGGAGCATGTTGAAATTCTAGTCTGATGTTTACTTCTCTTGCTCCCATGCTGCAACAAGATGAGTGCCGCAACAAGATGAGCGGCTTTCTCCTGACTAAAGAGCTCTGTGTGATAACTTGAGCCTCCCAGGGAATCTTTCCTTTTACCCTAGACCTGGCTGGAGTTGTTTCCCCTTTGATTTGACAAGAAACCTCTATCCACTACTCCTATAGCTCCCTTCACAAATATAATCACCAGTCCCGGTGTGTAAACACTCCCTATCCTCCAAACTGAATTACGACTGAATTTCCCCCCATCCAGTTCCCTGCAGCAGGCACAGAAAAACAGTTTGGGGCGGATGAAGATCAGAAGGCTTGCCCATTGAAGCTTGAAGTATGCATTGGGGAATCAATTGACTGGCTTTTCCAAAGGCTCCAGGTTTGCTTAGCGTAGCCAGTGTAATTCCATCATAAACACAAGGCATAAAACAAATGATCTATCCTGAAAATCTGCCAACCAAAATCTTGGATCCTAGGAGTTATTTTTTGAAAATATTTTAAGATGACTGGATGGCTTTGTGACAGAGGCAATGCATGGGGGATGCAGGGTCATGTGCCCCCCAGATTTGCTGCTTGGCTTGCACTGAGCATGCTCACACAGACTGAGCAAGCTCAGTAACACCGCTGAAGCCGGCTGCCCTCACTCTGCCCTCCCCCCCCTTATCGGCAGGCACAGGTAGTCTCTGATTTGTGGGTGGTGTGAATGAGATATAGAGCCTTTTATATCTAGGGGCATGTCTACACTTGCAAAGTTACAGCGCCGGCAGTTACCGCGCCGCTCAGGGAGCGCAGAAGGGAAACCGCTGTTGTGTGTTCACACTGACAGCTGCCTGCGCAATAGCGTGTTCACACCTGCGGCACTTTCAGAGCGGTGCACTCTGGGCAGCTATCTCACAGAGCACCTCTTTCTCTTTTGCCGCTAAGGCTGTGGGAAGGTGCGGGGGGGCATCCTGCGTCCAGTCCCAATGCCCCGTGATGCATTGCTTCGCATCCCAGCAATCCCTGTGTTTCCGTCCACATTTGGCGCCATCTTTCAACAGCTTGTGTACTGTGCACCCTGCCTCTTTCTGGCTGCAGGAACGGATCCCGAGCTGCTGACCAGTATGCTGCTCGCTCTGACCAACACGTCACGAGTGGCAGTAGAGTTATTCCTTAAACTACAAAGGCAAGAGGAGTGCGACATTGATCTCGCCACGTAGTAGCTATGACACGAGATTGCCTGTGGCATTCACGGAGGTGCTGACCACAGTGGAACGCCACTTTTGGGCTCGGGAAACAAGTACTGAGTGATGGGATCACATCGTCATGCACGTCTGGGATAACAAGCGGTGGCTGCAGAACTTTCTCATGAAGAAAGCCACATTCATGGGATTGTGTGGTGAGCTCGCCCCAGCCCTATGGCGCAAGGACACAAGAATGAGAGCTGCCCTTTCACTGGAGAAGCGCGTGGCGATTGCACTGTGGAAGCTGGCTACTCCAGACTACCGATCGCTAACCAGTCGCTAACCAGTTCAGAGTGGGAAAGTCGACCGTTGGAGTCCTGTTGATGGAAGTGCGCAGGGCCATTAATCGCATCCTGCTCCGAAAGACCGTGACTCTGGGCAACGTGCATGACATTGTGGATGGCTTTGCACAAATGGGCTTCCCTAACTGCGGAGGGGAGATTGTCTTTATTGAATTTAATCCTGTTGATTTCAGAACAATTCTCTGATTTGTCAAGGTCATTTTGAATTTTAATCCTGGCCTCCAAACTACTTGCAACCCTCCCAGCTTGGTGTCCTCTGCAAATTTTATAAGAATACTCTCCACTCCATTATCCAAGTCATTAATGACATTATTGAATAGTACCAGATCCAGGATTGATGCCTGAGGGGCCCTAGTAGATATGCCCTCCCAGTTTGACATGAAATCATTGGAAACTACCCTTTGAATAAGGTATTTCAACCAGTTGTGCACCCACTTTATAGTAATGTCATCTAGATCACATTTCCCTATTTTGCTTATATATAACTTAGGCTTGAATAGAGACTGGGAGTGGTTAAGTCATTATGCAAGGTAACCTATTTCCCCTTGTTTTTTCCTACCCCCCGCCCCCCCCCCCACTGTTCCTCAGACGTTCTTGTTAAACCCTGGATTTGTGCTGGAAATGGCCCAACTGGATCATCATACACATTGTAAGGAGAGTGATCACTTTAGATAAGCTATTACCAGCAGAAAAGTGGGGTGGGGGGAGAGAAAACCTTTTGAAGTGATAAACACCCATTTTTTCATAGTCTGTGTGTATGAAACATCCTCACTGCATTTTCCACTTTATGCATCCGATGAAGTGAGCTGTAGCTCACGAAAGCTTATGCTCAAATAAATTGGTTAGTCTCTAAGGTGCCACAAGTACTCCTTTTCTAGTTTGCTTATGACACTGTCATGCGGGACTGTGTCAAAAGGCATACTAAAATCAAGATATATCATGTTTACTGCTTTCCCCCCCTATTTACTAGGCTAATAATCCTGTCAAAGAAGAAAATTAGGTTTCTCATGATTTGTTCTTCACAAATCCATGCTGGCTATTCCTTATAACCTTCAAGATCTCATGAATTTTGCACAAGGGTAGAGGTGTTAAACTCTGTGTCCCAGCCAAATTTCAATTACAGTATTTACATTCTGTCCACCTCTATCTAAAATCCCCCGTCCTTTCAACTGAATACATTTTTTATTATTTGCCCTATATTTTTGTATGATTGCTGTGCACTATTCAAGTACTGTTTCTCCTCAGAAATGGCTCGATTTCATAACCTGTATTCCCTTTATATAGACTATATGTCTTCAAGTACTTTGTCTTTCAGGTGCGAAATGTGTTATAGAAATGTCATACACTATCAGAGGAGTAGAATAATGGCTAAGGGAACATATTGGCTTTTGGGGGAGTGGGCAGTAGGTCTCCCATACAAGTGTCAACCTAGCCTTCTGCTGCTTAATTTGATGTCACCCCATCTCCTGAAAATAATATGGATACAGGTGTGAAGAATACACCATACTCTTCTTCTGAGATCTTGGTAACCCAGCTCATAGAAGTCATCTTCCAAACTTTTAGATGCCCCTGAAAACAGCAACACTGTTTGTCTCTATATCGTGAGGGCAGTTTATCTGAAGGACAGGCAACTTCTGTCCTTTGTGAAGCGTCTAGGTTCCACAAGCCAGTCTCCTTTCAGTTTCTGGTTTTTTGTTCATGCATGGCTTGTGGCTTTTTGAAATGACAAGTAAAGGGAGGTAGTGTGGTCTAGTGGCTTGAGTAAAGGATTTTGCTGGATGGCGAGACTCCTGCATTCTGTTCCTGATTCTGTAAATGATTTGCTGTATGACCTTGGACAAGCCACTTCATCTCTTTTTATCACTGACCTATGTGTGAGATTAGTATAATACTTACCTGCTGCAGCGGCATATTGCATAGTATAATGTCTATAAAATGAAGTGGGTTTTTTACGCATGAAAGCTTAGCCCAAATAAATCTGTTAGTCTTTAAGGTGCCACTGGACTCCTTGTTGTTTTTGTGGATACAGACTAACACAGCTACCCCCATTATAAAATGCTTTGAGGTCTTTGGATGAGAGGTGCTATTATAAGTTCAAAGTGCTCATATTATAGATTCGCGTATACAGTAATGAATCAGGCCCTCCCATGTAATAATGATCAATAATATATTACATGCATATGACATCTTTCATTCAGAAGGGAGAAAAGTACTATACAAAAATGTGTGTGCGTGGGGGTACGGGGTACAGTTTTAAGGTTGAAAGTTTACATACACAAGTCATTAAATTAAAAAAGTTAAGATTTCCACAGCAATGTAAACTCAATTATATTGCATCTAATGAAGCCATTAATACACGCATATAATAATAGTACAGTAATCAGAAATACTGCTAAGCCCTACTGTGCTCCGATACCTCACTGATGGGTGCGTTTGTAGATGGATTAACATGGCTGCATTGCATGTAGCTCATATCAACACCAGCGCATGCACTGGGAAGTTGGTGACCTGACCGTGCCCCTTAGTCTATAGGTCAATTCATCTTGAGGCAATGTCTGCACAGTAACTGGTGAACCCCTCCCTATGCTCTTGCACAGTAGGTTGATGTCCCACCATGCTCTTGTTTGGAAATGCTAGTGGGAAAAGAACCTTTTATACTACCATCTTCCCCACAAATGCAACAGTGTAATACAGGGCAGTATTTAGCCATCAGTTTTTGCATTAATATTTTCCATTTAAAGAAAGAGAAAGTAGGGGGAACATGATGTTAATTCATTCTGTGCTGGCGGATGGGATTTGAACACAAGCAGAATTGTAGTTGTAAACACATCCTCAATGGGAAATGCACATCCTGACTCCTTTAACGGCACATTTCTATTTTTATCCTAAAGTTGTGCAGAAGCAGAACTGCAGTTAAATAAGTGTTTTTTCTTTGTCTATTTATTTTCAGTTCCACTTTAGCATTGCAATCGGGCAAAATCACTATCCCGCACCACCCGTGTCCCCGGAGATGAGACTCTTTCCTCTTCCCAGGCCCCCACAATCCTCCATTGCCTCCAAAGCTATGTTGGCTAGGGGAAGGGATGGATAAACATTGTTCAAGGTAGAGTCAGCCACAGATTGAAGCAGGCTGGATGCAGGAGCAGCTGTAGAAGTAGTTTCAACATGGACACTGATGACATCATCAGACTTTTTACTCTGAACATTCTCTCCTCTTCTGTGCTGATTGGCTGCTTGCTCTTCCCCCTCTGTCTTCTCACTTCAGTCTTGCTCCACCTGTCCTTCATGCTCCGGTCCATTCTTTCCTCTTCCATCCCCCTTACCTCTCTTCCTTTGATTTTCATGTCACTAATCCCTTCCTGTCTTCCCTTCTGTCATGCCCTTGCCCTATAATGCATGTAATATATATATAATGTAAAAGTAAAAAAACACACCCAAAATTTTAAAAACAAAGGGAGAGCTAAAGTGTGGAATTACTCTACTTCTGCTTGCATGTTATGTCCTTTCCCTTCCAACTTTGTGTATATCTTGTTTATTTAGGCTATGACTACACCAGCATGCAAGCTTGGTTACTAGACAACGTACATGCTCACATATGTTCCACTTATGTTGTCTTTGACACAGATATAACACTGTGTACATGTGTATACCCATGTCCACGCTGCTGCTGTTATATGAGGTTAGCTCTACCCTCTCAGAGGCAGTATCCCAGGGTTCTGTGCATCACAGGGAGACATTCTAGGAATTACTTTTGTGTGTGTCGTCGGTACTCTGACAATGGCAGTTCCTGCTCATGTCTCCTTCTTGCTTAGCTGGGTGGAACAAGTGGAGCAACTGGATGATAATGTAGTTCTGCTTCTGCTTATTACAGGACAAATGTTTATGCAATGGAGTAAGCAATTGGTGAGATGCAGGATGGAATTTGGGCAGAACTTTCTGACACGCCAAAGACAGCTGACCTTGAGGAGGAATGACAATCCATTTGGGTCCCCTGGAACAGATATGGTGAATATTGATATTGCCACAGTATGCCCTCGCGTGGACTGTCACTTCTGGTTCAGGAAAACCAGATGTGGTGGGATCACATAATTTTGGAAATATGGGATGACCAGCAATGGCTTCAGAACTTCCAAGTGAGGAAACAGACTTCCTTGGAGCCATGTGACGAGCTTGTGCCCCCAGCACCAGAACACTTGATTCAGGGAAGCCATACCAGTGGAGAAGCGGGTGGCTATTGCTCTGTGAAAGTTGGCAACACCAAACTGTTATAGGTTAATTGCAAACTACTTTGAGGTTGGAAAGTCCATTGTTGGGGTCAATGTTGTGCAGGTTTGCGAGGCACTGTGATCTACCCCAGGGATGGTTACTGTAAGCAAAGTTCTGGAAATAATAGCTCGATTTCAGAGGATGGAGTTTCTGAACTGTGCAGGGGCCGTTGACGGCACACACATCCCAATACTTTGCCATCCAAAAGGGGTGAGTGAATATGTGAGCTAAAAAGGTTCACTGGTTCTTCAAGGTTTGGTGGACCACAGGGGCAGATTCCTAAATACCAATGTGGGAAACACTGGAAAGGTTTGTGATGCCAGGGTGCTGAGGAGAACAGGATTGTATTTGAAGGGGGAAGAAGGAACTTTATTCTCCAGAACTGATATGGTTCTCTTTGGTTTGGCTGTGCCAACTTTTATTTTATACTTGTTCCTAACTTGGAAACCATACCCTGACATCAGTGACCCTGGAAAAAGGGAATCCAATCACAAACTCAGAAACTGCAGAATGTGGAGTGCATGTTTGTTGAAATCTTGTTGGTGTTGCCCGTGCACCCATCTGGATGCCAATGTGGCCAATGCCATGTGCATAATAACCTGCTGCACATGCCGTAACTTTTGTGAATGTAATGGGGAGTGCTTCCAACTCCAGCGGGCACAGGACAAGTCTGATTGCAGTATGCATCCGATGAAGTAAGCTGTAGCTCACGAAAGCTTATGCTCAAATAAATTGGTTAGTCTCTAAGGTGCCACAAGTACTCCTTTTCTTTTTGCAAATACAGACTAACACGGCTGTTACTCTGAAACAAGTCTGATTTACAAACTCTGTACAGGCAGCTGTATTGCACCCACATGTGCACTGGTCCTGGTTCCCAGTGGGAAAGGGAAATCAGGGATGCCAGATGTGCACACATGTTGGCACAGCAGGGGAACAAAGGTGACATCTACCTATGCTGAGGGACAACGTCACACCCTGGACAGCTGCTAGAAAAGCATGCAAGGGAATATTGGCACATACTTGTGGGGCTGCATAGTTTTTTGGAGTGCTTTCCCCCCTGTAGCCAGTCATTAGCCTTTAATTCCTGTGACTATTCACCCATTACAGGCAATTGTAACAGGGCATCTCCACTGGGTTATCACCTTTGGGTTGGTTTTCTGCTGTGGAGGGTGGGGGCTGAGTTGTAATGCAGTCATTGTGGGATGCTTTTGTCTTAAATGTTAACAGTTTTTTAAACAAACCTTTACTGGGAGCACTCAATCTGTCTTAATTACCTTATCAACATTTTTGTTGTTGTTGTTCTTTGTTTCATCTATTCTTTTTTCCCCCCACTGTTCATTGTTGGCAGTCCTAACTACACTTAGCAGTTGTTATGGAGCAGTAATCTCTAATAAGGTTGAAACCGGTCAAGATTTGGAGGGGACATTCAATCAGTGGTTTGTGACAGAGGCCTGTATTGTTCCTTTAATTGTGCTACATTTTTCTGTATGTAAACTAAACCATAAAAACACTTATCTGCCCATTTTCTGTGTTGTGAGGTTGGTGCTTTTAGAACTACCAGTGCTTTCTGTAAGCTCCTAACAGTGTACTTTCCCCAACCTTCCCATGCATCCTTGGGACTTCAGATGTTTCTTAACCTGCAAGACTCTGTGGGGGGGGGGGGGGGGGGAGGAATGGACAGAAAAGTGTTTGAAACATAGTGGCACCAGACAATTATACCATTGCAGTTTATGTGCTGTGAATTATGGGGCCCAATTCTGAACCTGAAAACATCAGACCTTCATCATACTTAGGAAAGAGGGTCCACACACAAGTCAAGGAAACTATAAAATGTATTAAAAGTATTGGAACAAATACCTGAAATATTTTTAAAAGGAAATATAAACCAACAGAACATAATGGCACTAAATCTATGAATAATGGCCAAATGTTAATGTCTGAACCCATCCCCTTGCCCTCCCCTTCCTCCCAACAAGGGGGGGAATGATGGGGGGGGGAATTGTTCTTGGGGACAAACAGGGATGTTTCCTGTGCGGGGTTTGGGAGGCAGACACTTGGTGGGCTTCATGGATTCCCCCAGGATCAACATTTCCCTCCTGGATGTTCGTGGATGTTCCCCTGTGAGGAGTTTTGGGTTCCTGTGGAAGATGTGGTCCCAGGAATCCTGCAGGCTCGTCATGGTCACTTGGCATGTTGGGTCGTTCCCTTCTGCAGCATCCTGGAAGGGGAGGTGGTAGCCATGCATAGTTATGCAGTAGCCACAGCAGCAGGGGGACCCTGAACTTGTTCTGTCACTAGTTTTGTGTGCCTCTCCATTATGGCATGCTCCTGTACCCTGTGGTGTGCTTCCAGCTCCATAAACCAATTCATCAGTTTCTCTTCCTGCTGAAGAGCCAGCTCCTTCTGTGCCCTGAGGAACGCAAATTGCTCCTGGTTCCTCCTGTCCATCCCTTTTGAGCAGCTCTTCCAGGGTCCTTCACCACCAGCTTCTACTGTCTCTGGGATGCTACTCCTGCCTTCCTGGTGGAATGTTTTCCCTCTTGGGAGCTGAAAGTCTTGCCAATTCAAAGACTATAGTAGAATTATATATTTTTTCCTTCGGAAGAAGCCAAGAAATCCCCCCACATAACATAATTTTGCTGTAGAAGGCCACAGTATTGATACTTCTCAGCATTCCAGGAATGTGATTGTATAACTGTCTTTGCTCCTCAGACAACTTTTGCAGCCCCTGAGGAAAGAGCAGAGGCTACTAATGGTAAGATACATGTACTAATGTTTTCTAAAATTAACATGTTCATAGTGTCTCGGGAGTTGTGGGTGGCAGTTTCTTCCAGGGACTGTTACCATTTGCAATTTTTTCTTTAAAGATAGGAGAACATCACAGTTTTCAAGGTACCAGAATGAAAAAGAGAAGTGGCTTTCTAGTGCAGTGGCGGAGATCTAGCAATGTATGCCAACAGGGTTGCCAGATGTCTGGTTTTCAACCAGAATGCCTGATTGAAAAGGGACCCTGGCTGCTCCAGTCAGCACAGCTGACCGGGCCGCTAAAAGTCTGGTGGGCTGCAGCGACCAGCTCTGCACAGCTCCCAGAAGCAGCCAGGAGGGCTCTGCACACTGCCTCCACCCAAAGCGCCGGCTCTGCAGCTCCCATTGGCCGAAAACTGCAGCCAGTGGGAGCTGCAGGGGCAGCACCTGCAGACAGGGCCAAGCTGCTGCCTAGGAGCCTGGGCAGCACACCTCATTTTGAACCTCTGACCACAACTCCCAACCCTGTTTTTCGTTAGCTATCCCCCCTATTCATTTGGTTCCTGGGTCCAGTGGTCCCTCCTGATAGACTGGGGGAGGGGCCTTTAGAAGTGGGCAGACTTGCGCCCGCCCATCTCCCAGGATTTCCAATAAGGCCTAGGAGCCAGAGGGACAAGCTGGCCACTTCCCGAGAAGTAAGGGCTACTTGGAGCCTGCACCCCTCACCTCCTCCTGCGCCCCAACCCCCTGCCCCAGCCCTGAGCCCCCTCCTGCACTCCGAACCCCTCGAGCCCAGTCCAGAGTCCCCTCCTGCACCCCAAACCCCTCATCCCCGGCTGCACCCTAGCGCCTGCACCCCCAGCTGGAGCCCACACCCCCTAACGCTCTGGGCTGGGGCAGTGGCTCCTCCCACACCCTGAACCCCTCATTACTGGCCCCACCCCAGGCCACACCCTCAGCCCAGAGCCCATACCCCCTCCCACATCCAAACCCCCTGCCACAGGCTGGAGCCCCTTCCCACAGTCTGAACCCTTCGGCCCCAGCCCGGAGTCCCCTCCTGCCCCCCAATCCCCTGCCCCAGCCCAGTGAAAATGAGCGAGTGAACGAGGGTGGGGGAGAGCGAGCGACAGAGTGGGGGAGGGGATGGAGTGAGTGGGGGGTGGGGCCTCGGGGAAGGGACAGGGCAGGGGTGGGGTAAGGGTGTTCAGTTTTCTGCAGTCAGAAAGTTGGCAACCCTATATACCAGAGAGATGCTTCTGCTAATGGTCCCCCTTCTGCATACTGCTGAATGGAGGGGTTTGGTCAGCCATGAAAAAGCAGATTTGTACTACCGTTGAACCTCAAGACCCAGCTGGACTTTCTGCTACACCAGAAATTTACTGAAATATGCTTACAGGACTTGGAGATTTGACTATATTCTCAGCTAGCATACTGAGTTTCCATGCAATGGGAGATGCAAACCACAAAAACTGTACACACACACACACACCCACCTCTCCCCCCCCCAAACACAAATGGCATCACCAGAAAATCCTGCCCCTGTGGCTGCCTAACAATGAAGAAACAGACAGGGAAAGAAAGAGACAAACCACAACTTGATTTTGTTCTCTGAAGTTTCAGATCAGCACCACAAGCGCCTGGCCTCACTACTACAAAGGGACATTGCACTGTGTTTATGGAACCGCCAGACCAGATCCTTCTCCCATCCCTGTTTCCCCTAATGTGCAGTATGCCTCAGTGTGGGAACAGGCCAGACAACAGGGTCAGGAACTGTAACAATTGTATAAGCTTCCAAGGGAGAAAGGAGATTGTCATGACTAACTTTTCCTCAGCCAGCCAAAGTGTTCCCTTCCCCTTCTCAGACGTAACCTCCCCTGCACCTCAACCCCTCCTCTCTCCTTCCATACAGTTCCCATTGTAAGGAGGCAGTAGGAATGGGGCAAGTGGGAGAAACATTGAAACAGTGAAATCTTCCAAAGAACAAAAGACATCTACTATTACTAACTTTAGACAATCAATCAACTATAAGTTTTCTAAAATTGTCCCATCCTCAGCCAGGACCTTCCTAAACCTGGCCACATCATTCCTCTGCTGCATATAGCCCTGGGACCATTGCTGCCTGTTTGCTGGCCAAGAAATGCACAGACACAGGAGCACAATGATTGTTCCTTAATAATCTGTTTTATAGTTTCTGACAAATGCATAAGAGTGGTTCATGGGAAATCAATTAAACCACTGATTTATAGCCATGTCTTGCTTGGGGACCATTTTAGGGTGGAGTGGAGGCTGGGCTTAAAATCAGGAATGTAGCATCAGAACAAGATGGGATATTGGCAGGAAGGGTGGGAATCCATTGCAACTTACCAGCTTGGTTCTGGTTCTTGCCGTGACTCGGTTTCTTCCTCAGGTTTGTTGTTGTGGGAAAGGGGAATCTTCCTCAACTGGAGTTCCCAGATAGTGGTGCAGAATCACATGATCCTCATCCTCTGGATCTTCCGGGCCATCCTCCATGGTCTCTGCTGTCTCCTCAATCTGGCCCTCAATGTCATTGCCATGATGGACAATAAGGCCGGCAGGGTTGAGGAGGGGGTCACGAGCCATTTCAGGCTCTGTACTGGGAGCCATTGAGACCACCTGCTCCAGCGTGTCGTCAAATGGGCATGTGCAACACACCCTCCCAGTGTGGCTGTTCAAGTCCTTTGTCCTTCTGTACAGGAGCCTCAAGTGCTTGATGCATTTCTGGCACTGGGACAGAGTCTGCTCAGTGCCCACTGCTCCAATCTGTGATATTTCCTGGTAGAAGTTGATGTTCCTGGCGACCCGGGCAAAGTCATGGAGGACAGTGTACTCTGACCACACGTTGATCAGCACCTGATTGTGGTCAGTGGGCCAAGCAGCTACTCTCAGAGCAGGATGTATGTTCTCTTGTACTGATCAAAGGAATGGAGTGGAAGACTGATGTGGTCACTGCAGCTCACTACTACTGGTGGCAACGGGCTGGGGACAGGGACCTTTATAGATCGGGTAAGGATCAGACAGAAAAGGGTTCAGTGCATTGTGGGAATGGGGGAGGAGGACTATTGAAATTCAAGACCTGGTACTCGCCCCTTGCCTCCATCCCCATTGCACACTGGCAGGGGTACAGGGCCATGCCACAGCCTGAGGCATGTACTTACCTATAGCCCTTAGGAACTCTAGCTTACTTGCCCTATACTTATCTTCAGACACATACTGCTGGGGTTTAGAGGGGGACAGTAAGGGAGTTTGGCACAACCACATGTGAGGACATGTGTAGAGTCACTAGTGTAGATGTGCCCTTAAACCAGGGGTTCTCAAACTGGGGGTCATGAGGTTCTTACATGGGGGGTCACAACCTGTCATCCTCTGCCCCAAACCCCACTTTGTCTCCAGCATTTATAGTGGTGTTAAATATATAAACAAGTGTTTTTAATTTATAAGGGGGTCACACTCAGAGGCTTGCTATGTGAAAGGGGTCACCAGTACAATAGTTTGAGAACCACTGCCTTAGACTGTGTGCAGTGTGGGGTAGGGACTGTCTTTAACTCTGTTGGTTCACTCCCTAGCACAATGGGACACCAATCTTAGTGGGGATCTTTTGGGAACTGCCATCATACAAAAAATAATCACCATAATAAATTTGTTGAAATAACATATTGAATATTTACCAATGAGAAACATTAACCTTCCAATGTTACAATTATTTTTCAAAGACACCATAGTGACTTCTTTTTTTGTTTTGTTTTAAAGACTATCAGAATTACAAGCTTGAGGTTCTAAAACTTAGCCATTTTTGAAGCAAACACACACAAAGTTTGGAATACATTTTTCATGGAGAAAACATTTTTTCAGACTTGAATAATTGAGTGGCTCTACAGATTTTGGTTAAACTTTAGACCTTAAGCTAATGCCAGAAAAGTGGCATTTCTGCACGAGACCACTTTTTTTTTTTAAACTAGTTGCAAGCAACTGAAAATAGAGGCTAGAATGAAGCTGCCGTCTGAATCTTCAAGGGTGTCATGCAAAGAGGAAAAAAAGCTTGTACCCTTTTTTGTACATAAAAAACTTCTAACAGTGCTTCTCATTTTAAGTATAGAGAATATCAGTTGATGTCTTAATACAATGACTAATCACAGTGTAGTTTCTACAATGACTAATCACAGTGTAGTTTCATTCCAGTTACAGTGTAATTACACTGTGGTTGTGCTTTCTGATACTTAATTGCCAATAATTCATGTATCCAGAAGATGAACGAATTACATGGCTGAATTCATTGTTACCCATCTGGAACTATGGAATTCAGGTATATTTACTACATTGAATTTACACTGTAATTATTCCCATTCACATAGTGAACCTTCTGATCATCTGAATTAGTGGTAATTAAGGTATCAAAAAGCATAACAGTGTAACTATACTGTAATTACATAAAATTAGTCAGTTTAGAAAGTTTTTAACCAAATATCAAACCAGTAGCATCTTTGTAAGTACAACCAATGTATAAAAAAGACTTGAGAGTTAGGGTGTTTGGATTTTTTAATTTTTGTTCTCCCCCTTATTGCCTTTTATTCCACCTCCCAGCTTGTTATTTTTACATTAGAAGTCAGGTTTTGTATAGCCTGCATTTTCCTAGAGGATGTTTGTGGCCAACTGAATAACTTGTACACCTGACAAACAGTGAGGAGAAAAGATCTTCTTGTGAAAAATTAATCTGCCCCTTCAGATGGAGGGTTGAGAAGGATGAAATTCTAGTCCTCTAGTGTCCAAGGACAATTTCAGTAGAAACTGGGAAAACAAACCTTTTTATTTCGGATGCTACAAAAAAAAGGAGGGAGGGAAAAACACCTTTTTCTGAGAGGATAACAGTATTTTCAGGACTTTTTTATATCTTTATAAAAGAGCACAAATTGTATTTTTTTCCTTTACAGTTCACTTTTACTAACTGCTATTCTTATATTAATCATGTCACTCATCACTGAAATGCAGTTAACTCTAGAGTGGAATGTGACAGCTGTTTAACAGTATACCACAATACTTCATGACAGTTAAGACCAGGAAGTGTACTGTACCCAACTGAAGTCGCAAGAGGAATGTAAGTAGGAAGAATGTAATTTATTTATATTGGAATTTGGCCAGGAGACTGAGGCCAACACTTCGGATCTTGCAAAAATTGCAATGGAATCTTTAGTGGTCATAAGTGGTAAGGAGTTTAATGTTACTTCTCATGTAAAAGACAGTGGGTGTAATTTAGTTCTACATCTTACAGATGCACACCACAAATCTCACAGTCCAATGGCAAAGTAGCTTTAAGTTCCTAAACTACAGCAACCCAAGACGAGGTGCAGTAGTGCCATACAGAATCACCATAGTGCATACATTGTGGCCCTGGCCCCTTTTCCTCTAGACAACAGCACACCCTATGCACCAGGATTCCATTGCTTGTTTCAATTTTTTTCAGCTTTTTTTTAATGTTACTATAAGTATCAGCTAAAACTAGAGATGTATGGGCCTGGTTCTCCACTGTCTTTCACTTCATGCAGTCATTTAGCTACCTTTGGGTATTATACACTAACAAATCAGAATAGTCGTGCCTTACTTCCACTTTGCACACATAAGCAAGCCCATGTGCATAGTTGTTTAGTACAGTAGACCCTCAGAGTTACAAACCTCAGAGTTACGCACTGACCGGTCAACCACAAACCTAATTTGAAATCAGAAGTATAGAATCAGGCAGCAGCACACACACACAGGCAAATACAGTACTGTGTTAAACATAAACTATCAAAAAATAAAGGGAAAGTTTTTAAAAAAATGTTTTTGACAAGGTAAGGAAACTGTTTGACTTGTTTCATTTAAATTGGTTAAAAGCAGCATTTTTCTTCTGCATAGTAAAGTTTCAAGCAGTATTAAGTCAATGTTCAGTTGTAAACTTTTGAAAGAACCATAATGTTTCGTTCAGAGTTATGAACAATGTCTATTCCTGAGGTGTTTGTAACACTGAGGTTCTACTAGATTACTACATGGCAACAGAGGACACATGCACAAGCTGTATATATTGAATACAATATGGTGCTTAAATAAATGATTTTTTACATATGACTGATTAGTATTATTAAATGCAGAACTGCAACATTTTATAAGCATGTTTTCAATTTAAACTAGAAGATAACTTCTAAAAACATCAACTGCTTACAGATGGGATTATGCTTTTCCATATATTATATAAGAAATAGCATACACTTTGTTGTACCATACCAGAACATAATTTGATCAAGGAGTGCTGGTGATTCTGATTTTCAGTCTCATTTATCAAGGAAGTTTATCATGTCACTAGACATTAGAAATAAAATTATATACTTCATAAATACTATGAAATGTGTCCACGCATCATAAAAGGTATTTATGACACCAGTGATTTGTAATAATGTTCTTTGCAGTAAAATTCTGACATCTGAAGAGTTTGGGAAGGGATTGGATTTTACTTTTTGGAGTAAGAGAAACCTATTTTTTGCAAGGATCTTCTCTGTCTGGAACTGGCTACTGCTCTCCTTGGCTCCACTGAAGGTAATTCCACACCCACTACTGGTAGGGGATTGTCTACACTTACAGTGCTGTAGCAGCACCACTGTAGTGCTCAGTGATGATGCTACCTACGCTGATGGGTAGAGGCAGTAGCTATGTTAATGGAAGAAGTGTTGACATAGCAGCGTCTGGCGTTTGGTTGTTATAACTACATTGCTCAGATGTGTGGATTTTCCATAGTTATACTGACATAAGTTTCAAGTGTAGACCAAACCAAGGAAACTTACAGCAGCCTCTCTTGCTGCAGCACTGATGTTGCTAGATATTGTGTGACTAATCACTTTGGTCGGTAAAACTTACGTTGCTCAGGGGTGTGAAAAAAACCCACATCCCTGACCAACATAAGTTACACCGACAGAAGCCCTGGTGTGGACAGTGCTATGTTGGCGGGAGACGCTCTCCTCCTGACATAGCGACTGCTGCTCATTGGGAGTGGTTTAATTTGGTCAACGGGAGAGCTCTCTCCCGTCAGCATAGAGCGGCCACATAGGAGATCTTACAGCAGCGCAGCTGCATGGGTACAGCTGTGATGCTGTAAGGCCTCAAGTGTAGACATCACTGTAAGCTGAATATTAAAATGGCAGTGGTAGTACCTCCCGTATGGCAAACCTTGTGCCTGTGGAGTAGGCTAGTACCAGGAGTCCAGTTTGCCATTTGGGACCATAAGCAGGGCTATTGAGGATTCCCCTTGCATCACACACTTTCATGGTAATGAAAATACAAACCTCAAACTTGGCTTGTTTTTTACCAATAATTGAGAATTACCTCAAGATATGCATGAAGTAGCATTAAATTTAAGAAGTTTTAAAGTTGGTATGTTCTCACCAAAGTTCACAAACAAGGACATTTTCTACTGCACATATAATAGTGCATTTCAAGTGTTCATAAGTTGGTTAACCAAACACATTTTTTAAACATATTTTTCAGATAAATGTGGTATGCTATGCCATTATACTTACATTCACATTCATCCTCAAGACCCACTTATGTTCTGATTGCTATAAGGAATGAGTCAGAGCCATTTAATCATTCTAGTTATAATAAACTTTCTTTGCTTCACCATGCAATGGTAACTGTGTAGTTTCATAGCATTCTCCTTGTCCATTTTCCTCTTCCCTCTGTTGTTGTATCAAGTCTGAAAATAGGCTCTGATCTTGCCATCTTACCTATGCAGACAGATCCTGTGCCTATGCAGAGCCATATTGCCTTAAATGGGACTTTGTATGGGCATATGGGTCTCCCCATCCAGTGAAAACTGCAGATCAAGGTTTTAGATTTTAACTTTTCAAGGCATACTATGCCTTCTAATTTATCCTGTGAGATACACAGAACATTTTTGATGCTATAAAATATTTATTGAGGGGCTGGTCACAACTCCATAGTTAATGTTGGTTCTGTTTTGCAATTAAATAATGATTAGAGCAGTACACACACATTTGGAACTATTCACTTGAAACGTTTAATATTTTGAAATTTAGTTGTCAATCTCCAGCTTTCCTCTGATCAGAATGTACAATAAACCTTTGCTTTGTCAATAGGCAATTTGGATTTACCACAAACAGAAGAGTCCTCTAATCTGGAGACTGAAAGATTGTTTATCCAGGCTATGAAACACTGACACATGAGGCTTCTCTCTTGTAAATATAGGTTTCAGAGTAACAGCCGTGTTAGTCTGTATTCGCAAAAAGAAAAGGAGGACTTGTGGCACCTTAGAGACTAACCAATTTATTTGAGCATAAGCTTTCGTGAGCCACAGCTCAACCACAAGTACTCCTTTTCTCTTGTAAATATGTTATCCTATGCATCTGTGAATATATTCTTTCTATCCACATAAAAGTCAAATCCTTTTTTTAAAAAATCCTCCTAAGCTCTTGGCCTTAATGATGTCTTGTAGCAATGAAATTTACAGGTTAGTTATGTATTATGTAAAGGCTGTATGTTTTTAAATATGATGCCTTTCAGTGTTCGCTGATTGTGCCTTTGTTGTTGTTGTATAACAAGGGTAAATAGGAGCAGTCAATTTACCTTCTCTGTTCAGTTCAGGTTTTTTTAACTGTTTTTATATTTCCTGGTTTCAGAGTAGCAGCCGTGTTAGTCTGTATTCGCAAAAAGAAAAGGAGTATTTGTGGTACCTTAGAGACTCACAAATTTATTTGAGCATAAGCTTTCGTAAGCTACAGCTCACTTCATTGGATGCATCCGATGAAGTGAGCTGTAGCTTACGAAAGCTTATGCTCAAATAAATTTGTTAGTCTTTAAGGTGCCACAAGTACTCCTTTTCTTTTTATATTCCCTGTAACTCATCTTCCCTCTGAACTAAACAGTCCCAGATCTTTCATTCTCTACTCATATGGAAACCTATCCGGGCCTCTAACCAACTTCACCACCCAGCTCTGGATTCCTATTTGTGATACTGGTATATCTTTTTGAGACAGGATGACCAGATTTGAGCACCGTATTTCATTTGAGGGCATATCATTGATATAGAGGCATTATATTATTGTCAGTATTATTTCTTATTCCATTTTTATATATATGAGCATTATGTTTTTTGCTTTTTTTTGACGGCTGTTGCACACTGAGTAGAGACTTACATTCACCTGTCCATAATGATACTCAAGTCTTTTTCCTGAGTGATTAGTTAGTTTAGAATCCATCAGTGCATACACGTAATTCTAGTCATTCCTTCCACTGTGCACTGCCTTGCATTTAACAATGAATTTAATCTGCCATCATGTTACCCATTTGCCTACCTTTGTTAGATCCTTCTGAAATTTCTCACAGTCACCTAAAGTCAAAAGGCTGTGCCAAGATTTAAACATGGGTCTCCCTGACTTTGTTAAATATAGACCACCTGCTTTAGTGAAATAATTTTTGTCTTGTGCTATTTAAAAGAGAACATAATGCCCCAATAATTTAATGTAGGTAAGTAACTGTGAGCAAATTATGATCATGGTGCAATGATCCTCTCTCCCTAGCCCGTCTCCCCAAATATCTTTTTCTGGGGGGAAAAGATTTTCTGTAACCTCTTTCCACAACATCATGCTCTGACCAAGTCTCTTAAAACAGGCCTTTATGAAAAATTCACTGTATAACTGAAATGCTCTGATAACCTTCTCGAAAGAGCCATCACCCCACTGCATTATGTGAATGTTACATACGAGTGCTTGCTTTCCTGTTATTTACTTATGGAATCTCATTTCTTCTCTCCATCCTCAGCTTATCTTTCATTCTTCCCTTCAGGCCCTTCAAACCTTTGTCTCTTCTTTCTCCATTCCAATCACACACTCTCTATCCCTCCCCATCTTTCTACTCTCTCCTCTCCCCTCCCCCAACTTCTCCAACTGTTGTTTTCCAAACTCTCTACAGAATTCTCCTGCCTGAAGCCTCAGTTGCTAGGCAACGTCTCTCACCTCACCATGTGAGCTTGTTGCCATAGTGACATCTCCCACTTCCCTTCCCTGGGCAGCTTGCTCTCATAGCACCCCCTGTCAGGGTAACCGTCAGTGGCAGAACACAGGCAAAATCTGTCGGAAATCTACTGAGTTTTCTGTTCCCATTAATTAGTCATAACAAGTCAATTGCACCCATCACAAAACTCTTTTGCTTGCAAAACCATCAAGGAGTTCAGCAGGATTAAAGGTCCTTACCTCAGGCTTTTGGTTTAAAACTCAGGATTTAGTCAGAATTCTCAGGGCTGCCTATAAAATTTTTATTGTTGTATGCAGTGTTGGTGTAGCCATGTCAGTCCCAGGATATTAGAACGACAAGGTGGGTGAGGTAATATCTTTTATTGGACCAACATAGTAACTAATCTATTCAGAACAGGGACAATATATAACTCATTACCAAAAACAGAGTAAGACAATTTATATGTTATATAAACAAGGTGTCACAGAATGAAGTACTATGAAATTGCTATTTGTTAAGGAACCCACATAACTCATTTTGACTGCCACTCCTGAATAATTTGGTCATCCCAAACTTGCAACAATAAAATCTTCAATAGTGTCCTGCAGCAATTCTTTGATGTATATGAAGTTGGGATATCTTGGATTTGGACTCATTCTGACCTATGATTAGTTGAAGATTGCAGTGCACTGTATAGTAATAGAGATTGTAGCGTATTACAAATCCATCTTTCACCCCTGGAGTCACCTGTCAAATCAAGCACAAGTTGGTAGTTAGGAAAAATTGCTTCTAACTGATGGCTGTTGGCGACTTGTGTGAAATGGGCTAGGATCCAAGTTCAGTTCCTAGTGGGTGGAGCTTAGTTTTCAGGCAACATTTGAAAGAGTACCACTGCTATTTTTTGTGCCTCCCCCATCCCTCTCCTGCCCCAATGGCAGCAGTAGTGGGTTGGGGCACAAATTACACCCTCACACGGATGGCCATTTCATTCCTGACTAATCACCACCTTGGAACCTTTCACTCACTACAGAGTTGAGCGGAAATGAACATTCCTCACAGGAAATAAGCAAATCCCAAAAATTAGTAACCCAAGAAGGTACCAGTTAATACATATAGAAGGTAGAGAAAACCATCACCCGCAAAAAGGATCCTCCTCAAAACCCTAAAGAGAGGTGCGTGAATGATAATCCTCCCAGGGATAGTATCTTCAGATAAAGAATCTTTATACTAAGATTCCAGCTAGTTACAAAATAAATTTCCTCTAAAAATACTCTCCAGGAGTGAGAATCCTGCCCAGATAGTAAATATCTTGAAGATGTTCCAAAACAAAAGGGGTAACATTAATACTGAATCTGGCAGCATAACCTAGGCCAATGCCAACAATATATATTAAATAGGGAAAGGATAAATCCAAAAGAATCATGCTTAACACTTCAACAGACTGAAGGTTCTTCCTGAAAAAAAGTGACTTCAAACATTTTCCAATTCAAATAAGAGACATCCCAAAAGAAACAAACAAACTAGAGGTTAGAAGGGTTTGGGCTCCTCTGATTCAGAAACAGGTTCTGCAGGAACCAAAATAGGATCCTTCCCTAGATGCAGACTCCAAACCAGTAATGCTTTGTAAACTTGTTGAGTTGCGACTAACATTGGTTGAGTCTGTTAATCAAGAAGTTGGATTAAAAGAAATCAAGAAGTTGGATTAAAATAAAATGGCTTTATGACAAAAAAAAAAAAGTTTTCACAAGACTTCCATAGTTGTCTTTTTTTTTTTTTAAGACAATTTCTAAACAAGAGATTTCAAAACTTGTTTTTCTTTGGTGGGAAATAAATCTCTCTCCCCCTTTTAATTCTCCCATCCTTTTGCCCCCCCCCCGCTAAAAAGACTTTGTGCTCTGCATGTCTTTCTGCCTCAGGCCTCTCTCTCAATCTCTCTCTTTTGTATTTTGGATTCTCTCTCATGTCTAGTGTCTGAGCACTGTCCATCCTCTCTAAACTTTATTCTGGACTGGGTGACTTCCTTTGCCTGGCAAATTGTTATTGCTTTGTCAAGGATTAGTTCTGGGTCTTCCAGTAGTCCGAGTTTTTTCTTCCAGATGCCAATCAAAATATGCAAAAAGAAAAGGAGTACTTGTGGCACCTTAGAGACTAACCAATTTATTTGAGCATAAGCTTTCGTGAGCTACAGCTCATTTCATCGGATGCATCCGATGAAGTGAGCTGTAGCTCACGAAAGCTTATGCTCAAATACATTGGTTAGTCTCTAAGGTGCCATAAGTACTCCTTTTCTTTTTGCAAATATGGACTAACACGGCTGTTACTCTGAAACCAATCAAAATATGGTCTCTTAGCAGGGACTTAGACCCCCAAAATTGCAAGATTGGCTTTTCAGCCTTAAATCAGTCACAAATTCTGTGGTTTCACCTTTTTGTACTCTGAAAAACATCTTTCATATGTTTTATTTTTACGTGGAGTGCAGTGCTTATTTCTGTAATAGTTTCATAACTAGCCTCTTGTGCCTGAGTTAACTGAATACTGTTAAACACATTATGTCCTTCAGAACCAGCTATTGTCAGAAATAAGTCTACCTACTGACTGCCTTCCTTTCTTTGGCACCCATTGCTTACAGATACTGAATGAAGTGCTCTTTAAGCCTTCTCCCATTGTTTTCCATATTTCCAAAGACTTTCAACTCTGGTGAGGATTTTAACTGCTCCATTCTTCCACGCAGGATACTTTACATCCTTTTTACTCCAAGTACTATGCGGTGTTCAGTGATCGCTCAACGTATGTCTGCACTGCAATTAAACACCCTGGCTTATGTCAGCTGACTTTGGACTTGGGATGGAGCCCAAACTCCGGAACCCCATGAAGGGGAGGATCTCAGGGCCTGGGCTTCAGCCTGAACATCTACACCACAGTTTTACAGCCTGAGCCAGCTGACGCGGGCCAGCTGTGGGTGTTAACTGCAGTGTAGACATACCCTCGGGTGCTTAAGGTGCCTGTAAGAGATCTGCCTTTATTCTGTGTTCGATTCTAAATGGTTGTGTATAACAAGAGCTTCACAGCATGCCACCCACACTCTCTGGGCAGTGCATAAGTGAATACAAGACTAGATATTCCTGTGTTTGTAAGGCCCCCAAAAAAACACAGCATGAAGAAAATCTGAGAGAAGTTTTCAGTCCTAATTATATATGTGCTTACCTGTACCCCTGAAGCAGCTAAACCTGCCATAATCTAATTTATTTTGCAAGTCATCTTTAAGGTAGTCTTCTGTTTTTTCATTTGCAATTTCCTGCAGGCCCACAATGTAGTCAACCTATGAGATACTTATACAACGGTTACCATTTGAATGTACAGCACTATTAGTTTTACATCTTTTGTAAGCCTCCAAAGCAGGTTTCAGAGTAGCAGCCGTGTTAGTCTGTATTCGCAAAAAGAAAAGGAGTACTTGTGGCATCTTAGAGACTAACCAATTTATTTGAGCATAAGCTTTCGTGAGCTACAGCTCACTTCATCGGATGCATTCAGTGGAAAATACAGTGAGGAGATTTATATACACAAAGAACATGAAAAAAATGGGTGTTATCATACACACTATAAGGAGAGTGATCACTTAAGATGAAGGTAGCATGTTGAAAAATTGAGAATAGTTGCAAAGAGGAAGTTGAGACATAGTGTTTATCCTGACCAAAAAGTAAATCTTTTTAGATACTATAGAATGCTTGCTACGCAACACCAAAAGGAGTTTCAATTTCTAAATATTAGAGGTCCAAAACACTTTTCACCTCTTTCAACTGTCAACAAGGGAATCAACAAGTAATTGCACAAGCCTGTATCCAGAATCTCCACTCATCATACTTCTTTCAGTTAAGTGCATGCTTCATTCAGTTCAGACTATGTATACATATTCAGTACATTATTCTGAAATGCTCACACCTATGTTCTCTTCAAAACAAATTTCTTCCAACAAGTCAAAACATATTCCCAAATGTACCGGTGTTCATATATGTGTCAAAACATTTCTTAACCAGTTAAGAGTTTTCACTTTTAGATAAAGTTAAGAGTGATTGAACACATTTTCCTGAAGTTTTCCTAAAGCATGTAATTCAGAGGCCAAACAGATTTCGTCTCTAGAGGTAGTTTTAGATAGAGTTGAGCAGCTAAAAGTAGAGGTTTGAAAGAGGGCTCTCTCAATTTTAATGATTATTTATATCATTACCACAATACTGTTATGCATTTCTGTTCTCTCCCCCAACCTTCTCTCAGCCCAAGTTATTTCCAGAGCAACTAGCAAAAGACAATTGCAGGCAAGCAATAAGCAGCTCAGCTGATATGCAGTTTAGAAGCAGAGTTCCTGCCCCATATGCAAACACTTCCATAATACAAAGTAAGATATAGTTCTGTAAATTCCACGGGCAAGTTAATGATAGAAAGGCAAGAGAGGTGTCATTTGATTAGCTAAAATCTACAGAATCATAATTTCAATGGTGTCCTCCTCTGTAGCATGGCAAGGGGGACTCGTTGCCTTCCTTCCCGGCTTTCAGGTGCCAGTCCTTCTGTTGGTGGACATTTTGATAATATAGTGTCATCAAACATGGGTCAAGTTGGGTATCATTTGAAAGCCCTTTCTCTCTCAAACACACTGGAACCAAAATGACAGATCTAGAGCAACTATGCAGATAGATACATATTCAAGAAAATGTTTAAAACTCAACTTTTTAAAATTAGACTTTAGCACAGACATGTCAAATATGCAGCCTCACAAAGTTAAATTGTGGTCCTTGACTAACAGTACTGTGTTATTGGCTAATGATACCTGATTCATTTTTTTAAGTTATAGATTACTATTGTCACGTTGTCTGGAGTGGCTCACTACTGAGTGCCAACCTTAGGGCAGACTGTCAAAAAGTCGGGCAGAAATCCCAAACTGGCTGTATGTTCCATGATTAGATTTCACCAACCCAGTAACAAGTGTGAACTCCTCAAGCACTATAATAGTCTTACCATGGAGTCAGACTGGAATGCCCAAGGGGACAGTTTCTATCTTGCAACTCAGGCAAGCTGGACTATATGACAGATGGTCACTTTACACCAAAAGTCACAACAATATTCCTAAAAGACCAGTCACAAACCCAAGGTCAGTTGTATTTAGATATCAAATCAAAGACAACACCTGTAGCCAATCCTGTAATAAACTAACTAAAGATTTATTAACTAAGAAAAGAAATGAGTTATTTACAAGGTTAAAACAGGAAACATACACACACACACGAGTTACAGTCTTAGATTTGAAAAGGTAATGTAAGCTTCTATAATAACCAGCTCTATATGTTCTTTAGGGCTGACCCATGCCAAGCAGCATGGGGATCTCTTACTTATGTTTGGGAATCTTTGCCCCTCAAAGTCCAGACAGCATAAAGATCCTGGTTTCTCCTTATCAGAGGTTTTTATCCCCTTCACCCCAGAATCTAAGCTCATGTGTGGAGTTCATGCACAGGTCTCTCCTTCCTGGTGGGAGCAAGGAATGCAGTCAACAAGGTCTCTGTCCTTTGGTCCTACACAATGCCTCATTTGCCCTCAACAGATTGAGACTTTACGTTATTAATGCCTCTTTTCCTGTTTAGTAAGTTACACAATTACAAAGGTTTACAATGCAAACATTCAATATAACTTTATAATCTGGGCTACAGAAGTTATAAATTAGATCTGCACATGCACCATCCTACACTATTCATAAGGTCTAGACACCAACATATTCTTACAACTCTAATATTTATCTTAACAATACTAACACACAGGTGAGCCAGACTGTTTTCCAGCTATGTATCTGTCAATGTTCAGTGAGGCTTGGGGCCTTGCTATGAGCTGGCACCTGGTCTGCCAGTGTCACAACTATAAATGGAAGGAGTGCTAAAAGTTGATTTGCTATCATCGGCGAAAAAAGAAGTTGTCCAGTGATAACTGATTATCAGCTTTGTTTATTATGCCAAAAGAGTTGTAATAAGGTAGTGGTTAAGATATCAGAAATCAGTTGTTACAGTACTGTGAACGAAATATTTAAAGAAAAAAGTTGCGATGTGCTACCCTGACGTCATCTTTGAAAAGCATACTGATGTGTTTGAAGTCATTTCCCAAGGGTTACTGGACTCGTGTGACCAGTTTCACACATTCAGTGTACATTCTGCTTTCTGTTTCACACAATGGAGAGCTGCAACATTACAAAACAGGTCAAGTAATTCAGTGAGGCTGAATCAGTGACAAAGCCAACTTTTGGGATGGTGTGGTGATACATAAAGGTGGTTAAATCTTTGCTGTTCTGTATTCTATCTGTCAGGACTGTTAATTGGAATTTGTACCTTGCAGCACTGAAAGACAGTGTGAAATACTTTTTTGATTTAGATTTGACTAACTATTTTGCAAATCTGAAATAAGAGGTGTAGAAAATTTTGACCCTGACAGATAGGAGGAAGTTTGAAAAGGAAATTGGGTTATTAAAAGGTCACCAGTTCTCTTCTGCACTTGGTTCAAATGAAGCTCTGGAGCATGAAAACAGAGCAGTGATAGGCATTAGGGGTATGGTGGGCATAACACCCTGTGTTTTTTCCTGACCAACCCCAGAACTCCATTGAATTTAGAACAAAAGTTAAGCATGGCTGGGATGACTCCCTCAAAAGTAACCAAGCACCACCTAGACTCATTAGGTGCTTTTAAATGCCAAGAGTTAATTTTAAAGCTACAGGATAAGCTTTCTCACACTGGTAATCCATTCATGTTTGACGGACCACAGCTCATTTATATCATGACAAGAGCAGTCTTCAGTAACGAGATAACTAACGATGTCAGTCAAATGGATACTTTGGGTCATGACACACATGAAGCCTTCAAAACCCCCAAAATTAAGACCATAAGAATGGGTCATACTTGGGTTAGACCAATGGTCCACCCAGCCCAGTATCCTGTTGTCTGACAATGGCCAATGCCAGGTGCTTCAGAGGGGATGAACAGAACAGGTAATCATCAAGTGATCCATCCTGTGTTGCCCATTCCCAGATTCTGACAAGCAGAGGCTAGGGACACTTCAGATCATGGTTTTGAATCCTTGCGATCCTGGCTAATAGCCATTGATCCACCATAAACTTATCTAGTTCTTTTTTTAACCCTGTATAGTCTTGGCCTTCACAACATCCTCTGGCAAAGAATTCCAGAGCTTGATTGTGCGTTGTATGAAGTAATACTTCCTTTTGTTTGTTCTAAACCTGCTGCCTATTAATTTCATTTGGTGACCCCTAATTCTTGTGTTATGAAAAGGAGTAAATAACACTTCCTCATTTACTTTCTCCACACCAGTCATGATCTTGTAGACCTCTATCATATCCCCTCTTAATCGTCTCTTTTCAAAGCTGAAAAGTCCCAAAATCTCTTATTAATCTGTCCTCTCACTGAAGCTGTTCCACACCCCTAATCATTTTTGTTGCTCTTTTTTGTACCTTTTACAATTCCAGTATATATATTTTTTGAGATGGAGCGACCACATCTGCACGCAGTATTCAAGATGTGGGCATATAATGGTTTATATAGAGGCAATATGATATTTTCTGTATCATCTATCCCTTTCCTAATGATTCCCAGTATTCTGTTGGCTTTCTTGACAGCCACTGCACATTGAGTGGATGTTTTCAGAGAACTATCCACAATGACTCCAAGATCTTTCTTGAGTGATAACAACTCATTTAAACCCCATCATTTAATTCAGCTGAGACATCACTGATGAGGTCATAAATGCACTGGAGGTGATCATATGCTGAGTTTACCAGTTGAAGACCAACATTATGACACTTGCAGAACTACATTGGTGGATGTTTTCCACGAACCAGACAAATGTAGAAAAATTGCCACTGACAAGGGGTGCATTTATACCTGCTAACAACAAGAGCACAAATTATCAAGCAATGGAATGACTCTGTGATGATTGAGTGCATCCAAAACTACCCTCCCCTATCGGGCATGGATGGGTCTTGGAGGATGGACTGATCACACAGGTTACATGTGAAATACCATGCACTCTCAAATCAATTCTTCAGCTAATCAAACACTTGTGTGCAAAGCCCATATGCTCACCACGCTGCAAATATTTGGCCAGCAGCCTGCCTTGTATGGAGATGCATGAGTGCTGTGCAGATGAGAATCAGTGTGACAACGCGTCTAGCAGTGGTGTCTTAGATGGAGACAACACTGATGATGACTTTGATGAATAAATATTTTCAGTCCCAAATGTCCAGGCTAACTTTCCTAGAATTACTAAAGATCAATGTCTCTTTTATGTAAGCAATGTATCCCTGTGTTTAAAGTATAATTTTAAAAAATGTTGATTTTAAAATAAATATAAATCTACACAATTGCTCTACGTTTGTCATGTTTGGTACCACTGTGTTCATGGGACAAAGGGCTTTCAAATGATACCCAAACTGACCCATTCTGATGACGCTGTATCATCAAAATTTATACCAACTGGGAGGGAGCTGGGAAGGAGCAGTTAGTCCTCTCTGCCACATTGCAGAGAGTGACACCATTGAAATTATGATTCTGTAAATTTTTACTAACCAAAGGACACCTCCCTTACCTTTCTATTGGTAACTTTACCATGGAATGAGATTTTACTACATTACGCTCCCAGACCAGTACGACAAATGAGATAAAAGCAGAATGGTTTGCATAGCATTGAGGCTCTCAAGGATGTTAGCTGCTTGATTAGGCCATACTAACTTGGTCATATCAAAGAATGAAAGGGATAAAATGATCTGTTTTTTTATTAAAGAGCCTCTCTTTTTAGCTAGTAAAGTTTTGTTTGCTGTTTAGAATGGACTTATAACTTCAGTCTCTTTTTTGAAGGCAAGTCACATTAATAGATTTGTTGGCTAATAAGTCACACAGCTGT
The DNA here is from genome assembly GCF_965152235.1 of Eretmochelys imbricata. Classification (NCBI taxonomy): domain Eukaryota; kingdom Metazoa; phylum Chordata; order Testudines; family Cheloniidae; genus Eretmochelys; species Eretmochelys imbricata. Next base: position 270,755,812 of record NC_135572.1, on the reverse strand, counting down.
TACAATTAATTTTTCTTTCAAAGTTTGAACATCTTAGACTCTTCAGTGAAAGATTATGCACAAGCATTCTGAGTGAAAAAATATGCCTACCAATATCTCAAGTATCTGAAGTACTAGGGTACTTTAATGTTGTAAATATGATCAAGGCTACAGGTTTTAAAACAGTACTTTTGTAACAAGTTGTGGAAAACTGTTGTCTTCAGCCCTGAATTTCCTAAACCGCACAGCATCATCTGTATCCTACTCCTTACAGTACAAAACTCCTGTACCATTACATGTCTTTCCTTGTTAATCAAAAAATAGAATTACGTCTAATTAACTGATATAACAAAATGAGGTCTGAAGCAGAATTCAAAGGGTAGCAAAGCTGGTAGGGTGCTTAATGAACCAAAACATTTCTGCTCAGTAAACGTGCAGAGGTAGCAGTAAGACAACACCTAGGCTACGTGCGCTGCTCCCACCCCAAGCACCCCTGCAGCCACTAGGAAGCTGTGGGGGCAGTGCCTGGGGGTAGCAGTGTGCAGAGGCCCCCGGCCCGCCCTCCCTAGGAGCTCCAGGTAAGCACCACACCTCCCTACCCCCAAACTCCCTCCGAGAGCCTGCACCTCCTCCCCCTTCCCACACACCCCCTCTGGCTCCTGCCCCCAAACTCCCTCCCAGAGCCTGCACCCTCTCCCTCCACACCTCCTCCCATCCCCAAACTCTGTCCCAGAACCTGTACTCAAACTGTCCCAGAGCCTGCACCCCTCAACCCCTCCTCCTGCACCCCTGCCCCAGCTTGGAGCCTGCACCCCTCACCCCCTTCTGCACCCCCAGCTTGGAGCCTGCACCCCTCACCCCCTCCTGCACCCCTACCCCCTGCCTGGAGCCAGCACACAAACTCCATCCCAGAGCCCGCACCTCAGACCCCCACCCAAACTCCCAGAGCCTGCACCCCAACTCCAGCCCAGGGCCTGCACCCCAGACCTCCCACCCCAAAACTCCCTCCCAGAGCCAAAGGCAGGTGTTAACCATTAGCATCATTAAACATACATTTAGGGCAAAACTTCCCAACACCTCATATTTTTGAAATGCCCTTTCCTCATTGCCCACCTTGGTGAGCACACTTAGCATCTCTCCCTTGTTACGTATAACTGCCTAACCAACCATGTCGGCTCCCCACACTAGACACACTCCTGCTGGAGTGGACAGGAGGTACTGGATCCTCTGGGCTTGTGAGGACAAGAGACTGTGCAAGCATAGCTGTGGACCAGTCCCAGAAATGTGGACATTATGGAGAGATTACACAGAGGATGCAGGAAAAGGGGTATGACCGACATGAATAGCAGTGCCATGGGAAAGTGAAGGAACTACACCAGGCATACTTACAAGGGTGGCAATCCATCTGTGCTGAGCTGTAGACCCCACCAGTACCTCACAAACTACCATGGGTACCGTGGAGGAGCCCAAGACAGAGACCCCTGACATGAGCGAGGAGGAGGAGGGAGATGTGACAGGGGGGTAGTCCAGCCATGCCGTGAGCCCATATCTGTTTGAGACTCCATCACAAACTGGCAGGACTGGCTAGATGAGCATCAACAAGCACAATGAAGGGGAGGAGACTTGTGTAAGTGCATGTGTACATTTTTCCTTAGTGTTTACATTTAAAAGGTGGTGCCTAGCCCATCCTCAAGTATCAACTTTTCATTGTTTTACATGTATCAGAAGAGGTAGCAGTACAACAAAGAGGCAGAGTTAGTATCGGCTTTTCATTCCTCTCTTGGTGGGAGGGAGAGGTGCATGTATAACGCTTTATATACATAGGTATGTCCCTTGTATCCTTCTCAAAGAGCTCACTGAAACTTTCATGGAGATCTCCGCAATACTCTCCTGGAGGTTTCTAGGGCTGGTTGCCATATTTCTTCCCTCACGGTAGGATTGTTTCCCATGCTACTCCATGATGAGTTCAGCTGGCACTATTGTAGTAAACAGGTTAATGGCATAGGGGTTCAGGGAACTTCGGGATGCCAGTGGCAGATGTGCTCTCTGTCACTTTGTTACTCTCAGGAGTGAGATATCAGCTAAAAACATCACTGCCTGTGGAAAATGATGCGAATATTCAGTGCCATTACACTATACTCATATATATAGGGACCAAAACTTTATTTTTCATGCAACCAAAGTTCCTTACCTCCAACTCATTGCACCCCGGTGGGCCATAGGCACCGTGGATGGAGCTGGAGAGCAGTGCTGTGCAGATGCACTCCACAGCTGAAGTGTCAATAAGCATGTCTTATAAGGGAAGGTTGTCTTGAAACTTATTTTTCTTTCCATTGTGACTGTAAATCCAATGATATATTAGTTTTTATCAGCTGCTGATGCTGCAGCCTTGAATGATGCCACCTCCACAGAATGCCTGACCCTGATGAGGAAAAGAAGTAGGGAGGAAATGTTCAGTGAGATCCTGCAAGTCAGTTGCTGCATCAGACCATGAACAAAGGGCCTAGATAGCCAACATGGCAGATAGCTTGAAGAAGGAAAAAGTAGACAGGAGAAAGGCCCAGGAAATCCAGAAGGAAAAGGTGAAGAAGATGCTGCTTTTCCAATATTAAAGTTCTATTCCATTATTATTAAACATTTATATTGCATTACCTGTTTTTTGCACTATTTTTGGCAATCAAATTTCTATTTTTGGAGAATATCTTTATTAGTTCACGACACACTGCAGAATGCATAGTGGTACTCAAAGCCCACAGTACTTGTAAACGTATAGCAGCATCACATAATTCATAACTTCAGTAAAACACAAAATCTAATATTTATAAATGTATAGCAAGCACTACACAATTGCTAACAGCACCTAAGGCCCCATGCACAAAGAATGGGCCAGCACAACAGTACAGGGTGTGCCCATTAAGGTGCTCTTTGAAAGTCTCCCTGAACCACATAGCTGCTGGTTGAACTCTTATAATGGCCTTATGTTTGGCTGTTCAAAGTCAACAAACATGTGCTCCACCTCCAGCCTAGCAGCAGCTTTTCCCCCTTCACTTCACACACATTATGCACGACAGGTAGTTATAACTATCAGGATATTTTTCTTCACAGAGATCCAATCTAATGAGTAAACATCGCCAGCGTCCCTTTAGTCTACCAAAAGCATATTCAACAATTATTCTGCACCAACTGAGCTGGTAGTTAAATCTTCCCTTAGTGCTATTGAGGTGGCCAGTGTATGGCTTAATGAGTGTTCACTCCACAGTTTAAGCTGGGTGATTGGCCCTCAGGTCGGAACATGCTAGCTCAGGTGCAAACATTCCTATAGCAAAGCCCCTACCCATGTTACAGCTTCCTTGCTGTCTCTGCACTTTTCCATGTGTGGCTGAGGGCATATTCCATGGTTCTTTGTGCTGACATATTCTAGGATTCTTTTCCAATAAATTATAGGGGAAATCATGGCAATGGAAGATGATCATTCAAGTGATTTTGCTGCATCCTTACTGCAAACAGGTAAATTCTAGCCAAAATTAAAGCAGAGCTCAGGCTCTAATCCTTCCTCTCCGAGTTAAGTAAGATATCCTGGGTTTAAATCACCTTCAAATCCAGGTCCTTCTGGGTGATAGTAGTGGTGGGGAGGGTTGGGCAAGAGCCCACATGAACTGTGCAGTGAATAGAAAAGGAGTACTTGTGGCACCTTAGAGACTAACCAATTTATCTGAGCATAAGCGCAGTGAATGAAGACATACCCAAAGAGAAAATATGGTATAATTCCTTAGTAGGCATTTAGTACACACAAAACGTAAGTTGTATTTGAAATACTATTATGAAATTTTAAGCAGCTCTATTAAGTAGTAAAACTATTAGCACCTATGCTAACTCCACCCCTTCGTTGCTGTTAGATAGATTTAAATGCAAGATTTCAACATAACATTTACAATTCTATACTTTACTACCCATATTCCTTTCTGATCTTCTTTCAGAGGTGTCTCTGTAGTGTAGCCATAACATGAAGTCTATGTCATCTGGATTTTTCAGAGCTTTTCAGTCACCCCCAAAGCACAACTTAGGTTGAGGTGTCCACTGTGCTCTCAACTGCCAGATCAGAATCTGTCAGCAGCAATCTCATGGCGCAATGAGTGGTCTGCAAAAGACTTATGGAATGGTTTCCTTGCTACTGATCCAATCATTCTACTGCCAGAATTTGACATGCCATGTTACCTTTGGACTCAGTTGAACAGGTTCCAAACTGGCCAAGGAATGTGTGTAGCCAACCTCTACACATGGGATCTGAGCTTTACTGGGTGGCTCAGCAAGCATTAAGAGGGGCTTGGAAAAGAACTCGGAGGCTGTCACTTTTCCCAATGCTTAAAAGCCTTGTCAGCAAACAAAAGTCTGGGGATCCTCACAGCTAGCAGCAATTCAGTCTTTGGGCTAATAATTGACTGCTCTCTTCAGATGCTGATTAAATAAAGATCTATAGCCTGTATTCAAAGTGGCACAGGTGTTTGTGTGTGGGGGGGGTGGAGGGTGAGAAAACCTGGATTTGTGCTGGAAATGGCCCAACTTGATGATCACTTTAGATAAATTATTACCAGCAGGACAGTGGGGTGGGAGGAGGTATTGTTTTATGATCTCTGTGTGTATATAAAGTCTACTGCAGTTTCCACGGTATGCATCCGATGAAGTGAGCTGTAGCTCACGAAAGCTCATGCTCAAATAAACTGGTTAGTCTCTAAGGTGCCACAAGTACTCCTTTTCTTTTTGCGAATACAGACTAACACGGCTGTTACTCTGAAAAATGCATACAAGATATCCATTGCCTAGATGTCTATAAGGCTCTCTTTAGGGCACTATCCTTTCTCCATGGACAAGAATTTACAAGCCTTTTCTTCACTGAGGTCAGCCCTGTTTTCACTTTAACTGTGACAAAATTTAAAGGCTGTTAACAAAACACTTCTCACAGCAGATTTACTCATCCCCAGCAAGGCTTGGGACAAAGTAAACCCTGGATGGGGAGGGGGATAGGGAGGCAGGGGGAGCCTGGTGGGGAGGCTAGTGAGCCTGGGGGTTGAAGTCTGAAGCCCCGTGCCCAGGGGCCGGAGCCCATATCCCCACAGCTGGAGCCTGCTGCCTGCCACCCCGGGACTGAAGTCTGACCCAACTGCCTCTAGGAAGGTGGGGAACTCACTGGCTGCCTGCTCCTCCAGTATTTGTGTTTCCAGAGGAGTGCAAGGCACAACCCCTGCTCGGAGCACTGGGGTAGAGGCTACTGCTTTGTTTCCCTCGCCCCCAATCACTGCTGAGTAGGCTGTGGCCACAAGAGAAGCCCCTGGTGGCCCACTTTAAAGCCATTAGAATAGTTCTGTAGGCTGGGTAACCTCTAGGGGCGACATGCTCCCTCCCAGCTCTCCCTCTATGTCTATAAACCACAGTGGGCCACACAAGGTAGTACAGGTATGGGGATCCAGCTGTCACAGCAGATTCCTTGCTTAGTCTTGTCTCACTCAGCCACTGAATCCATCTTTAACTCCTAGATTTAATTGAAAAACCTCCCTCGAACTCCTTCCCCCAGAGCTCTGATTCTCAAATGTGAATGTGTGGAAACTGAAATAATGCTTTCCCTAAATGAAAACTTATTACACAGCTTCAGAAACTGCCATGCCCTATTTATGGCTATTTTTAGACCTCTATACATGTACAAAGCCAGCTGGTTCAACTAAAATCCACATGTCCTCCCTATGGCTTCTCTCCCTTTTGTAGGTGTGTGCAAAAAAAAAAAAAAAATTAAAATGCAATGCTACAGTATAAAGCGTGTGGGTTATATAACCATATAGATGTTGCTGCCCTGCCAAGGAACAGAATTTTGGTCAGTATATTCTGTATTTGATTGAGGACACGGGTGTTAGTATTGTGTTTATAGCATAACTACTCATTTAAATATCATTTCCACTCAAACTGGAACAGGAACTTACTTTCTCTTACCTATAGTAAAACAGGACATATTTCTTAATTGGACCGGTATTGTAGGTATTTGATAAGAAAAAAGAGGTATTAACAAAACCAGAAAACTTTAGTATTTCAAACATACTCTAGTTCACCATAGTAATGCTCAGCATACGTACAATGCTTTACATTTCAAAAATCTGCAGTAGGTACTGTTTTTTGTTTGAGGGTAAGATAACTTCAGACTTCTAGTCATATAAGTCAGGAAGGATCCCTAGTATGGCCAGAATGTGTAACAGGCATCAAGATGGGGGGGAGGGGATGTGTTGGGGTAGGATAAATACAGGAACTCCAGACTGTGGTTTCTGCTTCTCGCTGCCAGTGATTTGCTGTGTGACTTTGCATAAATCATTTGCTGCTGTTTGTTATGCAGTAACAATGTGCTCAGTGCTGTACAAGGCAGTAACTACAGACAGCTCCTGCCCTGAAGAGGCTAGAGTACATTTTCTGCTCTGTAAAATAGGATCAATAACTTACCCAGTCCCTGAGAAGGTAGCTAGGAGGGCTACTACACTGTCTGTTAAGCACACTGCATGCTTCAGGAGGAAAGGGACAAGCAACTCTTTGGGGGCCGTTACTACTATAAGTTGGGAGATACAGAACTAATGCTTCCTGCTCATGCTGGCGAAGCTGCTCTGCTCCCCTACCCAACACCCCCCTCGCCTCTGCCAGGCACAGCCCTACTGCCCACACCAACTCTGTGCCCCTCCCCCCCATCTCTAGCCCCCTTCCTCTGCCCACCCCCAGCCTGACTCTGTACCCCTCCCCCCAACTCTAGTCCCTTCCTCTACCCTGACTGCACCCCTCCCACACCCACTCTCACCCCAAGTCTGCACCCCTTTCCCTGCCTACCACAACTGTAGCCCCCTGCCCCCGCTCCAAGTATGCGCCTGCCTCTTCCACCAGGGACACGTCCCACCCCCCAGCAGGGGCACCTGCAGCTTCGGGGCTGCAGTATGGAGCCCCTTTGCCAGGCCAGACCTATCACTCTAGTGAGCAACCACCCTCGACTCACACCGCATGCTGCCGCGTTCCACCTTAAATCCCGGCCAGTGCTTGCACTTCACCACCAGTAACCTTCCGCGGCCACCCGAGAAGGGGCGGAGCCACACGCTCATTTAAATAGAACAGCGGCTGATTTGCATGCCTCCAAGATGGCCGACGTTCGGATTGGCCAGCAATGAAACAGCCCCCACGGCCGCTCTCCGATCCCACAGAGGGGCGTGGCCAGTGATCAGAGGGCGGGATGTGGGCCTCATTTGCATAACGGTCCGGCGCGTGCAGCTGGGGGAAGGCGGCTGTACGGGGTTCTGTTTTTGAATCTGCGGCGGAAGCGGCGAGAGACAGGAGCGCGAGCGCTAAGGCTGCGGCGGGATTCACGGACACAGGTACAGCACGGGCTGCAACACCGGGCTTGTTTTGTCCCGACAGCGGCCGCACTTTAGCGCGAACCCTGCGCTGCGCCGCGGTACCTGCGTAGCGCGCATGCGTCGGAGCCGCAGCGATGCAACCGGGTGAACTGCATGGGAGCACGTGACTGAGCTCCAGTGCAGCCTCCTCCGCGCATGCGCATTGCTCTTTCCTGTGCTGAGGTTGCTGCAGGTGGAGAGTGGGTAACAGGGGCGCCTCTTTCTTCCCCTGCGGTGCGGGAGCTTATCTGCAGGGGCTGTCGCGGAGCACAGGTAGGTGCCAAATGGGCGCGGCGTAGCTGGGGCTCTGCACTGGCTCCCTGAGGCCACCATCCTTCAGAAAACAACAAGCAGATGCCTCTGGCTCCTGCTGGGTGCAAGGGACTAGAAGCTGCAGCCAGAGACTCCTGCCCCTGCCCTTTTGCATGGGACCTGAGAAGGAGTTTTCTTGCACCTTGTGCTAAGCAGGGGACTTGTGGGGAGTAACCTGGGGGGAGGGCACCAATTAATGAAGGTGGCTGTGGGAGGTCAGTCATGGGTCAAGACGTGCTGGTCTCAAAAAGGTCTCAAAAGCAAGTGTTTCCAGGCTTATTTCTGATCTGGTAGTATTATTATGCATGCAGGCGTTGGGTTCATTTATAAATGCCTTAGATGCTGTCCTCGGTGTCTTACTGATCTGTGGAAGTGTCCAGGAGAAAACCATTCCTATTAAACTTCTTAATACCTCAATATGAGTTACCATGAATATGGCTTTTGAAAAGATTTTCGTGGCAGAGGTTAACTTACTAAAAATGAGGGCATTTCCACACTGAAATGGGAAAGATGGGAAAGTTGGCATAGCTATGCATTATTTAAGTTGCATCATTGGTATTGTACAGTAGTCTAGGTGAACTAAACAAAGACCAGAATCCCTGCCTCAAGTTGCAGTGAGGCCCACATAGAACAAATGTGACGCAAAACAAACTGCTGGGCAGTAAAATTAAGCCATAGTTTTCATACATAAAGCACAGGGTTCCAAGTTTTAGAATTAGTCTTTTAACTCATATATATTCAAAAATATGTTGTAATTTTGTACTTAGTGCATTTAGTTGAGACGTGGCAAGCATGTTATAAGTATTGCAGTTGTCTTCATTCTTTATTTCTCCTAGTTGGTACATTTCTTCCCGATTACATTTTTAGTGCCTGTCAGATATTCTAGTAATGATATTGCCATGGGCTCTGGTATTGCATAATATTTCATCCCATTATACTGCCCATGTGGCTTGTTCGATAACATTCTTCAGATGTAGAGATGTTGGTTAAAATGGAGGAGGGGAACATAAGCACTGCACACTACAATGGTGGGGGAGAGGCTGTCAAGCTTAAAATTGCTACCTTCAAGCAGCCCCAGAAAAACAATGCTTGCATGTCTAGACATCTTAATTAAGTCTGTCTATAATTGTCAGTACTCGGACAATACATTAAAAGTAAATATATTATTGGTCAATTTCCTCAAGTAAATGTAAGTAAACATAACATTTTTATGAACGGTATACTTTCAACTGAAATTACTGCATGGAAGAATAGTACAGTACAACTTCCCTTTGTTGACAAGATATTTTGAATTATTCCATAAGTTCAAATACATCTGTGGTATCATATAAAATAACCTAACTATTCCAATTAAAGCTTTTATGGAAGTTAATAGTTCATAGATATTTAGATTCTGCTAGGGAAGGTTTGAGAACGTAGTTAATAATACTTGCTTAAATTTCTCTGGTCTCAGTAAGATATAGTGCCAGCTAAATAAATAAATTTAAAATATAGAATTGATCAGAATGTAAGAAATAACCATTACTTTGTCTAATCCAAGAATTTCTATTGTGTGGTCCTTTTGTGTATATAAAAAGAGCATCAGACTGAGGATCAGGAATTCTCTAGTTCTAAATTCAGTTCTGCTACTTGCTGTGTGATCTTGGATATGTAACGTAACTTCTGTCAGTTTTCCCATCTGTAAAATGGGAATGATAATAGTTTACATTGTAAGGATTTGTTTGTTAATATTTGCACAGTGCTTTATACAAGTATTTAATTGCTAAGTTTCACAATTTTAAAAAACATCTTGCTGGTCACGGCAATATTTTTCACATTTGAAAACCTTATGATTCTTATACATGCTGTAAATATCAAATGACTTTTTTATGTACTCATGGATCAGGAAAAATGGTATCCAATGCTACTCATTTGGAATTGCAACTAGTTTGTCATACACACACGCAGACTAATATTATTACTATATACAGTAACCTCATTTTGTGTGTGTTGGTACAGTCATTACAAATAAGTCAGTTTTGTTTCGTTTTATAAAGTTGGGAGACCTTGAAGCTCAGACCAAATTGCGCTTACCTGTGTTTTGTGCAAAGAAGAATTACCGCTTTAATAGAAACTCATTTGCTTTAAACAGTGTAACAAATATGTTGTTTAAAGGGGCTTGGCTAGAGATACTGAAGAAGTCCCTATTATGATATTTTGGACTGTTTCATGTGTTCCTGTGCACACTAATTTGACGTTGGTCTCTTGAATGGTAAAGGAGGATGATTTTCAAACTTTTTTCATTCCACGGACTACAGGTTGACAACCACTGTTTTGTGGGAACGACAACCTTTTGCAGCCCCCTTAGATATAGTCTGTGGACCCCCAGGGATCAGCAGACAACAGGTTGAAAACTACTGCTATGGGGAAAAAAACTCATGAGAAGTTATGCTATTGTGGACCTCTTAATTTCTAATATCTGAGCCATCTAAATGGTTTTCATTGAAATATTAGTCCTATAGACTTGCACACATCCAATCATTTGTGGCTGCCACATTTAATCTTCAGTGTTCGCCAGTTCCTTCTACTATTAAGTTGTGTCCGTTTCACATACTTGGAAGTTAAACATCAACTGCAGTGCATTAATTTCCCTGTTGGAAGGCCCTCTTTGTAATGTTTCGAGCCACCAAAAGCTTGGAAGCACTCACTCACACTGAAATGTCTGTTTCCCATTTGGTATGGGATGATGCTACCAGCCAAGTGTTCAGGCTGGCTGTTTTCATTTTTAGGATTGAAAATTGTTGAAGAAACTATTTTTTTTTAATTTTATTTCTTAGTTCACCAAAGCTGCTGTAAATTAAACATGTAAAACAAAAACAAACTTTGAAAATGTTTTATTCACTAGTAATTGTATTTGAGAAAAAAGATTTAAAAAAATTGAATAGTCTTTTCAGTGTGGTATATTTTCTTTAAAAATGTTAAGAAGTATAGACTAATCTAAAATAAAGAAAGAACAGTTGTTATATAACATGCTAAATCTGTTCTGTTTTTTTTTTTTTAAAGTATCCTTAACCATTTCCGGAGGCCAGTTTTTCTATATGAAAAATTAATTAGGTTCACTACTGTGCTTACTAATCAATAGGAATTGCTATGCCAAAAGTCTTAAGGATATTTACATTGTGAAACTTAATAAGGAATATATGTACAAAAAAGCACCATACCAGTAAGTCACTATTATTGATATAGTTTGTAGTTTTAATACATTTTCTCCATTTGTCACTCCCCTAATAATTCTGTTTAGTCCTCCAGTCTTGTGTTTATAAAATCATTTTGTTGCTGTTAAAGTTACTATGAGGTCACCAATTCAACATTACAACTTCCCTAAAGGATCTAGGAAGAGAAAATGAGCTGTGAGATATATTTAAATTTAAAAATAATTGGTGGAAGTGGCCAGGGGAAAATATTTGTAAAAGGTATTGTTGGATCTAACATTTTGAAAGATTTTGCTGGTAATAAAGCTTTTATGTGCTCATTTTAACAGCTACCACCGCCTGTGTCAGAGGGGGTTGTAGTGCATTGATGAGGAAAGTTTCTACCTTAGCCTTTTTTTATTTGTAGTCTATAGAAGGTGAATGTGTTGTAAATATCCAAGTATATGTAATTATGGCTCTCTGTGTGACAATGGATTTTCCATGCCTCTTTGAACTTGGTATCCTCTTGTGAGGCTGCCTACCAGCTTTTCTCAATTTACACAGCAATTGATAGTACTTTAAGTATTTAGGACAAGTGAAATTATTATTTATGTATATTGCAGTAATACCTAAGAACTCCATAAGAATGGTTTTACTGGGGACAGGTCAATGGTCCATCTTGCCCAGTATGCTGTCTTCTGACAGTGGCCAATGCCAATGAACAGAACAGGCAATCGTCAAGTGATCCAGCCTGTCATCTACCCTCAGCTTCTGGCAAGCAGGGGCTAGGGGAACACTCAGAGCATGGTGTTGCGTCCCTGCCTATCCTAGCTAATAGCTATTGGTGGACCTATCCTCTATGAACTTATCTAGTTCTTTTTTAAACTCTGTTATAGTTTTGGCCTTCACAACATCCCCTGTTCTACAGGTTGATTGCACGTTGTATGAAGAAATTTTTCCTTTTGTTTGTTTTAAATCTGTTGCCTATTAATTTCATTGGGTGACCCCTATTTCTTGTGTTACGTGAAAAAATAAATAACATTTACTTACTCACTTTCTCCCCACAAGTGGAGATTTTTATAGAGCTCTATCATATCTCCCTTTAGTCATCTCTTTTCCAAGCTGAAAAGTCAGTCTTTTTAATCTCTCCTCATATGGGAGCTGTTCTGTACCCCAGTCATTTTTGTTGCTCTTCTCTGTACCTTTTTTCCAATATATCCTTTTTGAGATGGAGGGACCAGATCTGCACACAGTCTTCAAGATGTGGGCATACCATGAATTTAGATAGAGGCATTATATTTTCTTTCTTGTTATCTATCCCATTCCTAACATTCTGTTAGCTTTTTTGACGGCCACTGCACATTGAGTGGATGTTTTCAGAGAACTATCCATGACTCCAGAGTCTCTTTCTAGAATGCTAACAGCTAATTTAGAACACATCATTTTGTATGTATAGTTGGGATTGCGTTTTGAAATGTACATTACTTTGCATTTGTCAGCATTGAATTTCATCTGCCATTTTGTTGCCCAGTCATCCATCTTCAGTCTTGGACATTGTGCTAGGCGCTGTACAAACATGCAACAAAAAGTCTATCCCTACCCCAGAAAGTTTACAATCTGAGTATAAGAAATGGTGTCCACTCTGTAGCAGGAGTATATCTTCCAAAACATTTCTGCTTTGTGAAAGCCACCTTGCCTGAAAGCGTATTTAAAACCCCCTGTAGCTCATAGTTTTCGTTGGCACCATTAAAGAGAAGTGTGGGCTGAAGTTTGCATGTAGGCCTTGTTGGGCAACTAATGGAGTGTTTTATCTTTTAAATAACTGGTCAGATTTGAATTGACTTGACACTTCATGACTGAAATTTTTGCTAGTTCAATTTTCCAGTGATTATTGAGGCATGGTAGTTCACCCACATGGAGACCGTGGGCCTTGGTTATTTTTCAGTTAGAAAGAGTTAGTGTTTGTGCACAGCCAACTTCATGTGTCTATTTGATAAACTTATGCAATGTGCTATCATCCCAATATGCAGGTGGATATATTGAACTTTCTTGCAAGCCTTGATGTGACCTGGTTTGAATGTCTGCAAATGTCTTAGTTTTTCTTTTTCTGACGATGGAAGCAGGGAAATTTAAAAGTTTGGCCTTAAATAAAATCTCTTACTTTCTGGAAGCACTAGAACATTGTTTTATATTTTCTAGAACTGGTCCTCATAAACTGATCATGAAATGATGCACTTATATAAAGATGTGTTGCAGATTTTTAAAAAGCAAAAATAGAACTGGACCAAGAAGCATGATAGAGGCTATTCAGAATTCAGTAGCTTTCTAGAGTGCAAGTGTGACTGTAATATTATTGAGAGGACCTCAAAACCCTAACACCAGTATGGCTTGTACTTCAAAACGTAAGCTCATGAACATCTCTAATGTGTTACAAAGTCCCCTCCTCACCAAAAAAATGTACAGTCTTCCTTCAAATAATTACTATATAATCATCAAAAATTCAGCTTGGTATACTGCAGAAACATGGATCTGTCCCTAACCTTTTGGAAAGGCTTGTACTTGATTTACACCCTGTTCTTCCCTGTCAGTGTTTTGTTTTCTATCTCAAAAAATACTAGGTTTAGGATAGTTTATCTTGGCTCTTTTTTAGTGTAGTGGTTTGGTTGTAGCACCCTAAACAGAAATTAAGAGGAACATCTCAGGCACTTCAGCAATGCACTATTTTAGTCTCCTAAACTCATAATCTGTACAAGCATATCATTTTATGAGGTTAAAAAAGTATCACATATGATGATCAAGAGTTAATGAGCAGGATGCTTGTAATTAGTAAAACTATTTGTAGGTATTTTGTTTTCTAAATATTCAAAGTATTTGCTTCTAGCAATTGAAAGACAAAGTGCAAAACTAGTGTGTGACAAATACAATTGATATCCTATTTGAAAATTGTGCTACTGTACCTAGAGAATATAACTTTAAAAAGATGCTTTATTCTGTTGCACACACTCTTGCTTTGTCACTTGTTTAGCACCGCTGAGGTGCTGATGCATATATTTTTTTAAGCGGGTTGTGTTTTAAAATTATAATTATGTATGTGAAAGCCATTGACTCGGTTTTTTAAAATACAGATTACTTTGATCTTCTGTCTGGACCGCATGTATTTGGTAGCATTAAACACCAATATTAGGTGTTAAATGTGGAATTATGGAAAAATCCAGAAACTGTTATTTTCTTGGTGCATATTAGTGTAATTCTCCTTTACACTAATTTATGTTTAATGAGATAGGTTTCTAAAAATATATCAGTGTCCTGTCCAGCTGTGAAATGTCTTATTTTGAGTCATACATTCTGTAAATGAACAGAAAGGTGCCAATGAGTTACATTGACTATCGTGTCTTCCAGGAACAAATATGTAAGGTCAGATGAAAGTTTAGTAAATTATTTGGCTAAATATGAATACATTCCTTCTCAGAATGTGTTTTTTTTTTTGGTACTCAGGCCAATTTGATATAATTATCTTTTGTTAACATTGAGAACTGAACATAGCTAACCTGCTGTAAGTGGACTAGGATTTGAAAAAGGAGAAACCATTTCTCAGAATGGATCTAAAAAGGATTTTAATAAATAGATACTTCATTTTTATTAAAGGAGGTACAGATTTTACAACTGTAGTCATTCTGGACTGTTTTTAACTGTTCAAGGAGACTGTATAATGCAAAGCTAAGTCATTTTGTCAGTAGGGTGGCCATTTTGTGCTTTTCTCCTCCATTACACAACACTGCAAGGAGCCATTTTATGCTACAGCAATCTGGAATTTTTATAAAATGTATATACTTACACAGACGTGTACGTTCAACTTGAGACCATACACAGAAGAGTTGGTTAAAGCTGAAATTGTATCTTTAGCTATTTTAATTAAGTATTGAAGCACAGTTTAATAATAATAATGCCTCCACTTATCCTTCACAGATATTAATGGATTAAGTATTGCAACACGTATGCATTCTCACCATATCAAAAAACATAAACTACCTTCCTTGTTCCCAGTTAAAATTGTGTGATCTGCAGTGCTTAGGTGCGTCAGGGTGATATAATAGGACGCAAACACAGATCAAACTCTGACTTTTGTGGGTTTAAGAGAGCCATTTTCATCTTGGATTATTTTGCATTAGTTTTCCCATGTGTGTTTTGCCTGTAAATTCTCATTTTATGATATGAGAATTCAGGCATGTTGTTTTTACTTAGATTTAATGGATTGCATGGCTTTTGTAGACCTGTATTAACATTTTTTTTTATTCTTACTTGATAGACTGAGTCTATAGAAACTCCTAAGTCTGATTATCCAGATGCATAGTTGAATCAAAAATCTTTGAGAGATTCACATTTTTAAGGTTTCAAGTGTGCAACAACTAATTTTGAAACTAAATAACTGGGTATCTTTTAAAATTTGTGTCAATTTGCGGCCACTGGGAGCTGCAAGCGGCCGTATCTGCGGACGCTCAGGTAAATAAAGGATCTTGCGGCCCGCCTGGGGCTTAGCCTAAACAAGCCGCTGACCAAGTTTGGGAACCCCGGAACTAGAGGGATGTGGGTGTGTAGGAGAATGTGGGGCACAGGAAGGAGAAACTAGGGTCTGTGTTTTGGCTGCTTTGTACTGCGCTGGTGATGCAAAACAACTGTTAACCCAATTTAACTGGCCAATATTCTCTGGATATGTTTTGCTGCTCCAGAATCGCATCAATCAGACAGAGCATAGCAGAGAATCTTCCCCTAAAAGTTAACATTTCTAAAATGACATAAGGCTTATACTACTTATCTTCAAATCATTAGAAGTGGTAGCATTCACCTTGACTTTCATACTTGCTGTTCATGGGGCAGAGGGAGAAAATACATCTTTAAAAGTCAATGTAATCTGATCTGTGACCACAAATGCTAAAATACTGTAATCCTAGAATTTCAGGGTTGGAGGG
Organism: Eretmochelys imbricata; assembly: GCF_965152235.1. Taxonomy (NCBI): domain Eukaryota; kingdom Metazoa; phylum Chordata; order Testudines; family Cheloniidae; genus Eretmochelys; species Eretmochelys imbricata. The sequence goes on along the minus strand of NC_135572.1, from coordinate 270,739,975 downwards.
GACTTCAGGAGGTCATCTAGTCCAACCCCCTGCTCAAAGCAGGACCAATCCCCAATTTTTGCCCTGATCCCTAAATGGCCCCCTCAAGGATTGAACTCACAACCCTGGGTTTATCAGGCCAATGTTCAAACCAGTGAGCTATCCCTCCCCCCAAATAATCATATGATTATTGCCTGGGTCACAACCTTAACTCTGTCCGGTAATTTGGGTGCCTTAACTGTATATTTTTGTAACTTAACATGTTTGGACTTACATTTAACTTTTAACTCTGAATTTCCTGGGTTTGTAATGTTTCAGTTTTGGGAAAATGGCAACATGCCTGTATTCTTCTTTACCCTAAACTACTGATAGGGACTCTCAGCTGTAACTCCATCTTAATATAGTTTTTGTCTGCGAATATGAAAATGAAATGTTCTCACTTTGTCCATGTCCACACTAGGAAAATGAGTGATGTTTAAAGGCAATTAATGTGCATGTCTTTACCATTTTTAATCACCATTTTTTGTACTTACTCTGGACAAAGCCATGTTTAAAAGGGTGTGTAAGGATCCAGGAATTAGAACCCAGGTCTGGAGAGCCTGGGACAGCTGTATTCCAACAGTGCCACTGGGTGGCCATGCAAAGGCAAAGCCAGGGAGCATTATGGAGAGCAGGCGCCTCAGGAAGTACAACCCAAGAAACCCAGAGTGACAGTGCTCTGTCGCCCTCTGATTGGCCAAGCACCTTGTTAACTTAAGGGGTTGCCCCAGGAAGTTGTCTGGACAACCATAGAGACTTTGGCCTGCTTGCAATGCCAGATTTTGTTTGATGTCATGATCTCCAGTCTCTGACTCCTGCCTCTCGATCCTAGCCTGGTACTGCCTCTGATCTCTGGTTTCTGACCCCAGCCTGACTCTGACCTTGACTCTTGCTTGTGGAAACTGGCTCTTGCAATTCCTTCAACTCCTGCCTGGTGACTACTGTACTTGATGGGCAGACCTCATCCCAGCTGTGACTGCTAGCCCAGACCACCTATGCAAAGTGTTAGCTAAGTTAGCATGCTTTGAAGTACTACTCATTTTCTTAATGACATGGCCTGTGTCTGTTTAGCTGGATTTATTGACTTCTGTGACTTAAATATCTTGCTGAATTCTGGTCTAATCATATACATAACTTTAAGTACATGAATAGGCAATTTGACTTTATTGTGATGAGACATGATTAATGTTGTTCATGTTCTTTGAATCGGGGCCTTTGTATATTTATATAATATTTTAATCATGTTAGCTGTATTAGTTCTGCTGTGCTAACAGAGTGAGATGGATTATATTTTTTCTTCTGCATCAACAGAATTATTTCTTGAGTTGTAGTTACAGAGCCAAACAAACCTGTTGAACCCATTAAGGTTTCATAGATTTCATTGAGTGGACATAATTTAAAGACCTTGGTATTGCTTAGGTGAAATGTCATAATTTTGAACCTTTAATGCTGGTGACTGAGTGAGAAGGAAGCAACCTAGTTTGACTCCCTTACAAATTCAGTTTGGGATCTGGATTATGTTTAGAAAAGATATACAATTAATAAAAAGAGCACATTTGATCTTGAAATCTTTCAGAACACAATAAACATGGAACCCTATTTCAGATTGTGTTTTACAGCAGAAGTGCATACTTAAAGGGTGTGTTTAATCTGAATAAAATAAAATGATAATGTTGGGGTCTGAAATTTCTGTCACTGCTCTGTGTCTGTAAATAGAAAAAGTTCATTACAAATGTTGACACTTGGCTACGATAGGATTGGATATGAATAGCCAATCATTCAAAATGCTGGTTGTTTCCTATTGTAATGTTGGTTAGAATTGCAGGTGACTGTTAGTGGGGAGAAGGTTTGAGTGCTTGCATGGAATTAATTCAGTCTCTCCTGTTTTGGACAAGTTTGTTTTCCAAGATTCTTGTTTTCTGTTAGGTACAGAGTTACAAACATATTTCTGGTTATCCTCTAATCATTTACAATCCAATCAAAGCTTCTAATTGAGCTAAGTTGACTCAGTTATTTATATTGCAAGCCATGCCACTGTGCATTTTCCTTTTTCTCTTGTTTTAACAATATAGCCTGGTTCAATATTCTGGGTCAGTACCAAATACTAATTTTGGTGCTGATGAGCACAGCAGGCCTCTGTTGCTGGAATGATTAACTAATTCTGAGGTCACCAGCTATCACGGGCAACAGAAACATCCAGAATGTGTCATACATGGTACAATTTTGGAAAGGTTTGGAAAAGAGATAGTGAGCTTCATGATCTTCCAAAAAGAAGGCCAGCATGTATTATTTGTGGTGGATATTCGATTTTTTTTCTTTTCCTCAAGATGAAACCCCATAATGAAAACTGCTAATAATGGCCATAATATTTGTATGGCTATTGTTGCAGGTGTTTGCATAATGGAGTGAAGTTATTAGGGAGGAACTCTTGTAGCAACTGAGACTTTACCGTCTGGTAGGCCAAGTGATTGTGGTTTGTAAGTGGCCTTTAACATGGTACAGGTTCTCCTTTAATTCTAGTTCAGTTGAAATACTTTATAAACCCTTTTTTAAGTGTACATCACTGTAGTTTGTCCCCTTCAAGAGCTGCTTCATATGGAGGGGAGCCTATTGCAAATCACTCCACCTGAAAAGGTGTTAACCTTTTATATCCTATTTTTGACATCACAAAAAAATGGCTGGTTTTATATATTAGTTTGGTACTTAATTTTTTGCAAAGACTTTAGGTGCCTGATGTGTGGAGTTTTTGAAAAGTGCTCTTCTGGTTAAATTTTTGGTGTACAAAATGAACTTCCAGTTTCAAATGTGGTAACTGTTGTACCGTGTAGCTGGTCTTCCCAAATATTTCTGTAATGTTGTGATGGTGATGATAATATGGAAAAAAGCTATAATGGCCTGGAGCAGATTTCCATTTTTTTAAGGACTGAAATGAGGCTCCTTTTGAAGAGTATTTTCTAAAGTCTGTCAGCTCTGTGCATGATTTGGCTCTATTTTTGTAGCTTTTAATATGTGGCATGGAGTTAGAGCTGTCTGGAATCAAGAAGGATTTGGAGTATGTAATATGTATCCTGAGCCACAGACTGGTTCACAGACATAACAAGACTGTCTTCATGCCTCACATGTTTTCTTCTTTATATCACTTGTACTCTGAGAAGCTGTAGTCGTTTTGCAGTATGTGCATTAACCATTTTCTCCCCCTGTGCCTGTACTATTTCTTCCCATGTGGTAAAGAGGGAGGTGCTTTGCTACATAAACATTTTATCCACTGCTGAGTTGTCTCTGTGTGGCTTATCTTGAGTGCAGCCATTTTAAACACATTTTCAGTTCCACTGAGACAGTACAGTCTCAAAATGGCTGACTAAGTATTCTTCTTTGCAGCAGTTTAGTCTGACTCTATGCAAATGAACAAGTCTGCCGGAGTCACATGCTTCAGCTTTAGAGGTAAGAAACAGTTCTGCTTTTCTGAGAAACAATTTCAAGATATATTTACAACTTTGATGTTTTGGGGGGAACTAATTCTGAGTTGTGTAGGTGTATTTTTTTCCCCTTACCCCGCTTATTTTCTTTGAGCAGGAAATCAATGCACACTTCAAGAGTTAGGTTAAATACAAATAGTATTTCACAAGCATTGTGGGGGTGGGACTGGTGAGGTCACAGGTCATATCACTGCAGATGTATTAAAATAATTGTTTAGCACCACCCTGAGTTGTCCCATTTCAGCTTAGTTTGTTGCCAGGCCAAATCTCCCATGTTTTTGCTGGCCTTCCCTGGTGAACTTGCTACATAATTTTGTATATATGTATAAAAAAACAAATAAAAATAACTCCATGGAAATTTTGTGAAATCAGGATATTAGATCAGCAATGCATTTAGTAACCATATTATTTCCAATATGTGTTTTTGTTTTTTTTTTTCTTTTCCTGAAACACTCAAGAAATTCAAATTTTAAAATGGTCGCATAATACGCGGATAGCAGCATGTTTTTAAACAGTGAATATTTTTTTTGGTAGTAACTATTTGTAATTCCAAGACAGTAACATACAGTATGAAACCAGAAGAACGACACTGGAAATGAAAGTTAAAGATATACATTCCTTTTTTTGTTTGGCATATTTTCATTCAACTCTGAATTTAGAAGGGTTAATAGTTTCACATGGCCTAGCATTCTCTTTCTGTTAGATTCATTACTCTATATGTAGTCAAAGTGTCCTGGGGCAAGGAGGTAAGGGATAAGTGGCTATACATATACACAAGTAGAGCACTACTTTTTTTGTTGTTTTTAAAAAGACATTTTTCCACTTCACAGGCATCCTCCTCCCCTTAGATTTTCTGGCACTGGCAAGTACTGACCCTAGCTATATTAAATTCTCCATGCATTTATTTTTTTAATAAAAAGCATTTGGTAATAGGAATAGCATCTTGATATCCTCAAGCAGTACATCAGGACCTCCCTTCCACTACCAACCCACCCTCTGAAAAAGGGTAACTGATCAGGACAGTCACCATACAATTTCCTAATCTGAAGATGATACTTCATTAATTATTTTTTGTGTGAAGTCTTTTAAAAAATATTAAAATCCTGGGAAGGGACTCGATTCTTTGTCTATTAATTTAATTTTGTCTGCCAGCACATCTCCTATAACTAATAAATGAAATATGTCCTGTGTGGTTTTAAAAAAAAAAATCTATAAATGCTTGCTTTTACATACTGATTTCTAATGGTTCTTTTGGAGCTAATGAGAAAGGTTCAGAATAGTGTGGAGGGTTGGTCTCCTAAAAATTACGTGTGCATCTTTATTATGTGTTTACGATAAAGGTAGATAGAAGTTTGAATAAAATATGAGAATTTGAATGCAATATGGTTACTTTTTTGTGTTAAATAAATCTTTTCATAATTAAATATATGCATTGTAAACAGTGTGTGTGTGTGGGGGGGGGGGGGACTTTCACAGAAATAAGGGTCTATCATGTGGGGAGACCGTTTCCTATATTCAGGAAATGGAACCGAAGCAGTTAATATTCCTGGTACGGTATTATTTGATTAATTAATACTGCCTTAGTTTTGTTCATTGGCCTTGACTGTTTCCTTTTTTTCCAGTGGTATTTATTGGTTGACTAGCCAGAATAGTTAAGGTATTAAGTTTTGGAATTCTTTCCAGAATTCTTACTCATAAATGTCTGATTTTTTTCCATCACCCCATTTATTTCCACAAAAATATTTAATTTTTTTTGTATATTCACCAAATTTAGTATTTGATTACCTTCCCTCTTGCCATAAGCCAGTGGGATTCCTTCTTTCCCATCCTCCAAACAGGTGCATTTCTTGTTTTCTTCAAAATGTGCAGATCACAGTCCTTCTGACCCCAGCAGAATCTTTTAAAAAGTCTCCTGAGGTTTCTGTGATTTTTAAAGCACTGTAATTGCATTACTGATTAATCCAAATGCTAATGCCTGATATTGTCCAAATCAAAGGGAGAAAATTTTATCATATCTCTCGGCATATCTTTAAATTGAAATAAAACCCTATTTTGCAATAATTGGGGCAGATGAGATTTTTGTACCTAAAATCATCTCTAGCAGCTGCCAGCTAGTGCAGACAGAAAGGGGAGGAGTTCTGAAGGTTTTTATTTTATAAAATTCTCAGATAATTTTAATTTAATTGTCAAGTCTGCTGTACCTGTTCTATTTCTTATTGATGTTAACCCTTGCTGTGCTATGTTCCATTGTGAGTGCAGACAGTGGATGAGGAGAGTAGCGCCTTTCTACAGATATACGGAGGTGGGTGGTTCTGTGCGCTCTGTCTCTCTGTTGTTCATAATAATAGTGTGCACTTACACTGTGCCTTTCATATGAGGATTTTGATGCCCCTTCGAAGAGCTTAATTTAGCCCCACAACTTCCCTGTGGGGCAGGTAAATTATACCCATTTTACAGATGAACATGAGGCACAGAGAAGTTGCCCAGGGCCAGGAAATCTCTTGGCTTCCCATTCTTTGCCTTAACCATTTAAGCTATCTTTTCTCCTCCTCCTCTTCTGTCCTTTTCTCCCTTCTTCATTGGTGTTTATACATTGCTTTGTTTTGGGTTGCTTTGCGCTCCTACAAGGCCATTTTAGAAGCAATATCTTTCTTCCAAGTGCTGCAGGAAATGACTTGCTCATCAGGGAGCCTGAGACAGATGGTTTTTGTGGCTTTTTTTTTAAGTGGTTTTTGGAATGTTTAAAATGTTTGTTACAGCTTGTCCTGAGCATTCGAGTTGTTAGGTGTTAATACTGCTGGCTAGTGGCCCCACAACTAGCTTTTCATTAACCATGTTTTTTTAGTAGGGGGGGGAAGGAAGCAAAAATAATTGGTTCATATACATGGGGATAAAGCAGTTAAATACTTAATTGGGATGAAAGTACGTTCTTTTGGTTCATTTTAGAATTAATTGTGTTTATAGTTTTACATGAATCACTAATGGTAATGTTAAAGATATAGAAGTTTCTGACAGGTTCATACCAATTTTTCTAACTGAATGATTGCTATAAATTTTAAATATGAGGTTATCAGTGGGACTGTGTTAGTCTCTGCTGATCGTTCTTGCACTTAGTTCTGGTGTTGCATCATTTTTTCCATTTGAGCCTTATGGCGTTCTAGAGGATTGACTTTGGTGCTGACACAAAGTAAATCTGGAAGATAGACTCCTGAGACTGCGCTCTTGCTAGTAATAAATATGAATTTCTGGGAAGAGTGCCAAACAGTCATTGGCAAAGAACTCATTTACATTTCTGAAGTTGCTTTCCAAAGAATTTTACTAACAGAAAAAATTATAATCTGTATTTACATGGAAACTTTATGCTGATATTTGGATTCATTCATTTCTAAACCTTACTCTCACTTGGAACTGTTTTAACATGTCTTGTTTGTTTTTTATTTTCCTCTTAAAGCCCAGAATTGTTTCAGTTGCCACAGCTGCATCTTCTCATTTTCAGTAGATGTTTTGGGAGTAAATAATCTCAGGGTGGATTCACACTGAATTGGAATGGACTCTTAATGCTGCAGTCTCTAACATAAATCACTCACTTTCAAGCTGCTCACTTCCTGGGTACTTCAAGGAGTAGCAACAACTGGTTGCAAAGCACGCAGAGCTGTTTTGAAATTCGAATATTTAATCTCTTTATGATTATGTGATTTCAAAGTTAAATTGACCCATTAGAATTTATAATTGATGAAATTTTGTTAAGATTTCTCAAGAATTCCATGTCTTAGAGAGAGTTATGAGTTTGTCAAGTATTAGTTTTTCAACATCATCTTTATTACCAGGATTAGGTGCAAATGTAGATTGCAACGGAGTGAAACAAAGATGCTTCTGTAAAACTGGTGAGGGAGCACAGTAAAACCGAGAATTGCTCTTTAAGCAGAAGGTGAGGGAGCACAATATAAATTATAACTCTTGAGTCACAGGCTAGCAGCACTTTATCCAGTAATAGCTGACTTTCACCTCTCCTACAGGAGGAAGCTGGCTATTGCCTACCTTCCTTCTGAAGGTACAGCCCTATGTTGTGAAATAAACCACACAGGACCAAAGAAGTATATGCTTTTATAGACTGTTTCCACATTGTAGAGATCAGTAGTTTTCTTTGCCTTTCTAAAACCAGAAAGAGGAAGTATGGGAAAATGCCAGTCTTTTGGCCATGTGATGTGTGAATAATTGCTATTTGGTGTTGTAAAGAGGAAGTTAAGTGAGAGTCTGATTTTTAGAACACCAGTGCAACAATTTTTCCTCTGAGCTTTTTAGAATAAAATTTAAGCCACTAGAATCAACCTACCTGTGTCAGGGTCTATTTTTAGATGTTTTTTGTTTCTTTTTTTAAATCGAGACATTTACTGAATAAATATGTTTTAAACTAAAATTGTGACAAAACCCCAAAGTAAATTATTTCTAATTCTTTTCTTAATAAGCAGAATGTCCTGCATCTTTCTTCTGAATGTACACACGATAGCAGCATTTGCTTTTCATGGGTATCCTGTCTGTCCAGTTCACACTTTCTGCTGGTAAGACTAAAGAAGTTATTTATTGTTTTTAACAAAACCTATCCTTCATTTTCTGAACGCAATTTTTCTGCTGGTTTCTAGGTCATCCTGTTTTTAGATTAGGAAAGTGTGTGTGTTTTAGTGGGAGAGTTCCAAGTTTAACCTGCATTAAGAATGCAAGTGTAATAAAAGCTTTTCAGGTGTGTGTGCTAAGCAGTATGCCCTAAATGGGGAGATGAGGAGGGAAAATATTTGGGCTGTTTTACTAATAGAATCCCTGGGGGATTTATGAACGAATAATCTACTTTTTAACTTACAGTACATGAACTCTAAGTTGTACTCGTCTCATACAAAATTAAATTTTGGAAGCAACTACAAAAACTGCCTAGTTTAGTTTAGCTCTTTTCAATATTGGTTACTCTGCTTTGTGTGAGAAACACAGATGTTGCCACAGCGATGTGGGAATTTAACAAGCCCTCTAGCTGTTCCAGTTTTACCCTTTTCATAGAAGCAGTTTATAATGCCTTTTAAAACTTAGTTGGTATGTTTCTGAATGCTCAACCAGCTGTTTCTGCTTTCCTTAACCACACTGTGTATCTGAAAACCTACTTAATCCCAACTAGTTGAGCACTTAACTAGATGCAGCAAGGAGTAGAAAACAACTTAAAACCAAGGGAGTGCCCTTGACTTTGTTCTGAATGTTCTGGAATCAGGGTGGTGCCTTTTTAAACACAACAGATGGATCTTTTGGGCTGTCTACAATCTCTGGCACTGAATTTCATTAGAGGAATGGAGCTAAGATTCTTAATACAAACCAGCTAGAAAACACTGGTGGCCTTGCTTTCTAATAGCTGTTTTTTGCCATGTGCTGGGAACCTTACTAGGATGTTACTGTCTGTACATCTGATTGTAGGGCAATTTACTGTATGTGGGAAATGCAAGTTTATATTTTTAGCAGCATTTGGTGCCCTTTATCTAACAGGAATATGAATCACTAGGAGGCTGTGTATCTGATTTGCTCTGCAAATGACAAGAACCACTGAAAGAAGTATACCATACAGTATTTGGAAGTGCTAATAAATACAGATTTTGGCTGAAATAGAATATGAATTCCAGGATTTTCTGAGGTCAAGGCAAGCTATTACCAGGACTGTCGTGTGGTTCATTGGTTAATGGGAGTGATTTAGTCTGGCATTCCTCCTGGACAGAGAAAATTTCTTGCCTTATACATCACTGCAGGCTCTGATACCACAGTGAAGGTGCAATCTCTAAGCACCAAAATAGACTAACAGATTACTAGAAGTTAACAGATAGTTAAACTACATTGTGCTGACATGAGGAATAAAAAACTTGTATAATGCTGAACTAACTACCTAGAACCAAATCTAAAACAAAATACTCTTACAGTGGAAAGAGACTGTAAAACAAATTTTGCATTTCTGTAGTGCCTATAACCTAGGGACATTAAAAAAGAAATAAGAAACTGGAGAGAACAAAAGGAGATAAGTGGAGCAAAGCAGACTTTCCTGCTCTGGAATGAGCCTGACTTTGCCTGCCTGGAACTGATGAGCAACACTCCTGTTTGCTCATTTGTGTTTCTTTTCCCACAGATGTGCCACTAACTGGTGCCACATTGCTATAACACACTCTTGCTAAATATGAAGTCTGTTAACATTACTGTGGTTTTGCTTTTCATTTTTAGCTGCTGTAAGCACTAAAATTGGATGTGAGAGTGAGTCTTCTCATTTAAAGAAAAGGAGTACTTGTGGCACCTACTCCTGTTCTTTTTGTGGATACAGACTGACATGGCTGCTACTCTGAAACTTCTCATTTAAAGAGGCTTTCATCAAATGGACAGGAGGGCATGAAGATCTGTTTCATCCCTTTCCCAAACAGGCACCATTTATGAAAGCAAAACATGACTTGTGTGTGTTCAGAAAGTACAGCAACTATATAGAAGTGTTCTTAAGATACATATATAATTGAATTATTAATACCTCTGGGCTTTGATTGGAAGGAGGGAGAAATGTATTGCATTAACCATTTGGAGTTGGAGCGATGGTGAAATACCTATTTCTATATCTACCGGTAGCTGTTCTGTTTAAAAAACTGGAAAAGAGAGAGCCCACAGTTATATCTGCTTGACGAAGGAGAAGTAAATGGGGGGAGGGGCCATCTAAATTAAACCAACTGGCCAGACTGGTTACTTGTCAACAGCAGATGAAAATTTTCATCAGTTGTACTGTGAAACTGGTGGCTGATCAGTTACTATTCGGAGGCTCTGAGGTATTGGGAATAGGAGCTGAGGGGTTTAAAAGACAAGCAGTAGTAATACACAGCTTGAGTAAATCCATTTCTTTCAAATATTATTTGGATTACAACTACATCCTTACTAAAAGCAAACTGAACTATGGAATGTTAGTTCTGTGCCCTCCTTCATAGGAATAAATTAAAAAATAAAATTGATTCATAAAAATATTGCCTAGAAAAGACTTTTCTGTCACAGCTCTATTAAGCTAATTGTTAATCTTATTGTTGGGACTTGGATCTGGACAACTGGTAAACAAATAACTAGACCGTACATTCTAGAACCAGTAGTTGTCTGACTGGAAAAAAGGAAGGCTTTACTCAGCAATATCCTGCTGCAGTTTAGTCATGAAATGAGGCCCCCTTTATGTAAATTTTTACTGGCGCCAGCTAGCTGTAACTGCAGTCAGGCTCAGCTTTGGCAGCAAATAACATCTGTCATGGACTTTCTGTTGCCTGGAATGTACAGACATTCTAATTTCTGGACTGAAAGAACAGGGTTGATGGATCTGAAAAGGTATAGAAAAGGCACCTAAACATAGGTAGGCTTTGAATGTGTGGAAATATTGAGGAGTTTTAGCTGGTTGCTTTTTTAGTGTTCTGCCTTGTGCTGTAACAAATTTATGCCTGTTGGTACTACTGTGTGGTATGTGGGAGGTACTTCACTGCACATAGTTGCTGCAGTGCTAATAGTTGGCAGCACAGAGAGCAGTACAAAGAATTCTGATTCTAGACACTTTCAGTTGCAACATTCATTTCGAGGCTGTAGTGTGCTTGTTTAGTGATCTTCAGTGATACCATCTCTTGATGTATTCACATGACTAAGTGGGAGATATGAGTACACTTTACTGAACAGACATGGATCACTAACTGAAAGGTAGGGCAATAGCCCACGCGCTGGCTAACCTACAGTATTCCTGCTTATGTGTAAATGAAACAAGATTTTATTCTCAAGATGGCCGACCTGGAAGTCTACTTGTAGCTTTGATACTTATGCAAATGAGCTAAATGCCTGTGGCTTATATAGAGGAGGAAGTTCATTTCACACATGTCAAGCATTCTCCAGGTAAGAGAAGCAGCTCCTTCTTTGCCCTGATCTTTCAGAGGCCTGTCAACTTCCTTTTTTCACTTAAGTTCTTTTATTTTATTTTTATTTTTTGGCAAAATGCCAGGGACATTAGGCATAGTTTTGAGAATTACATGTAACAAATGTTTTTTTGGGAGTCTGGAAGTCAAGCTTCTTTTATTTTAATATAGTTTTTTATGTTTGGCTTATTTTTCCTGCAAGGAGAGTAGTTTGCAGTTGCCATAAAATGCTTTCATTGTGGAGTTGAACTGAAGGCTTTAAAATATCCCAGAAAACACCCAGATGTCACTTTTACTCCTTTGTGTGTGCTTCAAGAGTGTGTGTGTGTGTGTGTGTGTGTATATATATATATATATTTTTTAATTATTTTGTTAGCACTTTGCTTTCTCTCTACAGTGACACCAACTGATGCATGTGGAGGCATGACATTGTTGCGAACTTTCTCCCCTTTATAGGGAGTAGAATTCAGAAACTTAAATCTGCTAGTGATGTTTTTTAACTTGCTGGATGTTAGGATGGTACAATTATACCTCTTATCTTTAAAAACAAACTGCTTCTGGTTTAAATTCTCTTCTATAGGTGCTGGCAAACTGATGTTTAAAATATTGTACTCTAAACTGTCATCTGTGAATGTCATGTACACATGTGAGTTTGTATCAGTCCCAAATGAAAGCACTGTATGTGTATTTGGAAATAGACAAAGTAAACAAATTATAATAGGATGTTTGCTTTCTATCTTTCTCCCCATCAGTGGTGTTGACAAAAGAAACTAGCTGCTATACACCAAACATGTTTTAACGGTCAGAAATATTGTTAATTGCAATTTATACTGTGTATGGATGCACCTGTAGAACTCTTAGCATCTCTTTACTGTGTATGTAAGAGCTGTATTTGGCAGATATGTGCCAGTTCTGTGTGTGAATACGCTCATGTTGCCTCTTGCCTAATGAGACGGTAGTGCTGAAGAAGGTTTCAAGCTGTGCCAGAGATAGGGAGGGTAGGGAGTATGACCAAGGAACATGAACAGGGCTAGGAAAAAGAGGTGAGAAGGAATTGAGGACACTAAGGGATGTGAACAGGGCCAAAGAAAACAAGGGAAGGGGTTGCTTAAAGGAATAGACCAGCAATTGAAAAAGAGACCGGGAAGAATGGAACTGGTCAAGGGAGCTGATCAGGACTAAGAAAGAAAGTCAGGGGGAGCTCAGTTAAACTGAATGAAATTGGAGGGAGTTGGGAGAAGGCTTACCAGCTGCATTCCGCAAGTAACAGGATGGAGTAGAATGAAGAAAATTGGAGGGCAGTGACTAGATATGACAGGACAGTTCTGAAGTACGGTGTTAGTAGAGACCAGGAAAGAAGATACAGTCATGCTAGAAGGGTGCATTAGAGCTGGATAACAACAAGGAGGGGAAAATTAGCTCAGAGAAATTAATAAAACTGAGAACTTGAAAGTGGGGGAAGATGAATAATGAAATATACTCCTGGGGGGACAGGGGAAGGAAGAAAGTTCTGAACATCAACATTTTGGACTAACTGTAGATTGTATTTTATATACTTCACCACCAAAATCTGCACCAATTTTTCTTACTAAAAAGAAAAGATTTTATTATGGACCATAGGTTTGCTTGCCTTCTGTTATTTCAAAAACGTCTCAGTTTGTAATTGTTAGGATAAAAATGTATTAGAATAGTAGAATGACTCCATAATCTCAACGTTGGGAGTTCTTAAGTTTTAGTTGAACAAAGAGGCACAGTTGAAAAAAGAGCACACCTTTGGCTGACAGCACTTTCTGGTTCATTGGTAAAGTGAAGGGAGCAATTTAGAAATAATAAAGCACTATATAACAAATGGATTGGGCGGGGGGGGGCAGGAAGGAAAGTATATATGAATCAATATGAATTAAAAGTTATGAAGTGTAGAAAATTGATAAGGGAAGTTAGACATCAGGGAGAAATTCATGACTGGCAGGGCTAAGTATATTAGGAACAAAATAAATCCTAGCAATGGTTTAGACATGTTACTAGATGAAGATGGTAAATGATGCAGAAAGTTCAGTAGTGTTCAATAAATATTTCTGTTCTGTATCTGGACAGAAACTTAGTGATGTATTCATATCACATATGTTGAAGTGCTTGGCAGTCCATTAGTCACTGAGGATGTTAAACAGCATCTAACAGAGATTTTTAAAGGCATGAGGAACTTGCACTCAAGAGTTCTTGAGAGTTGGCTGAGGAGATCTTTGGCCCACTGAGAACTTTCAGTGCATCTTGGAATACCAGAGGAAGACTGGAAGAGTTCTGGAAGAGTGTTGTGGCAATATTCAAAAAGGGCATGCAAGCTGACATAGTAACTGTATGCCAGTTAGCCTGACAGTCCCAGGCAAAATAGTGGAGAAGCTGATACGGGATTCGGTAGATAAAGAATTAAGTGATAGCAATATAATTAATGTTAAGTCAACATAGTTTTATGGAAAATAGGTCTTGTCAAACAAACCTGATTGTGTTCTTTGAAATTACAAATTTGGTTGATATAGGTCACTGCCTAGATGTAATAGACTTATGTGAGGTGTTTAACTTAGTACTGCATGATTAAAACATTAATACGATATCCTATAAATACTTCACACATTTAAGTAGAGTAGGAGAGCTGAAAAAATAGTAGTCAATAGGAAATTATAATTGAATGGGTGTGTTTCTAGTGAGATTCCTCAGGGATTGGTTTTAAGGCATGTCTCCAACATTTACTGGAAGTAAATGTAAAAAAATCACTGCTGATTTAAAATTTGCAGATGACACAAAGATTAATGGAGTGATAAATAATGAGGAGGACAGGGCAGTCATACAGATTGAATTTGGCTGTACTGACATGCATTTTGTTTGAACGGGCCCAGTTTATCAAGCAGAGGTATACATCTAGGAACAAGGAATGCAGGTCATACATATGGTGTGCGGCGGCACTGTATCCTGGAAAGCAATGACTTCAGAAAGGATTTGGGATTCATAGTGGACAGACAATTCAGCATGAGCTCCCAGTATGATGCTGTGGCAAAAAAGGCTAATGAGATCCTTGAATGTATAAATAAGGGACTAGAGAAGTGATTTTACCTCTGAATATAGAATGGGTAAGACTGATGCTGTAATATTGTGTCCAGTTTTGGAGTCCACATTTGAAAAAGGACGTTGGAAAAATTGGAGAGGGTGCAGAAAAGAGCTACAAAAATGATTCAAGATTAGAGAAAATGCCTTACAGATTGATCCCTTTTATCAAAAAGAAGATTGAGATGTGACTTGATTAGCATTTAAGTGCCTTCCCAAGGAGAAAATACCAGGTGTGAAAGGAGTCTTTTAATATATCTGAGAAAGATATAACAAAAACCAATGGCTGGAAGCTGAAGCCAGGCTAATTCAGTTTAGAAATAAAACATAAATTCGACGAGGGTGATTAACCATTGGGGCAAATTGCCAGGGGAAGAAGTAGATTCTGTGTCTCTTGGTTTGAAGACATCAAGAATTGATGCCTTTCTGGAAAGTATGTTTGTGACAGACAAGTTATTGGGCTCAATAAAAGGCTAACTAGGTGAAATTCAGTGGTCTGTGTTATGCAGGAGTTCCGTCTAGATCAGTGGTTCTCAACCCGT
The DNA here is from genome assembly GCF_965152235.1 of Eretmochelys imbricata. Taxonomy (NCBI): domain Eukaryota; kingdom Metazoa; phylum Chordata; order Testudines; family Cheloniidae; genus Eretmochelys; species Eretmochelys imbricata. The sequence goes on along the minus strand of NC_135572.1, from coordinate 270,724,912 downwards.
GGCCCAGTCAGCATACAGCTGTGGCCCATGTGCCATCCTCAGGGCCATTCAGGTAGTATAGCTATTGTGTGGATGCGGCCCACGTAACATGTAGAGAGCTGCATATGTGGCCCACAATAGGTTGAGAACGACTGGTCTAGATGATCTAATGGTCTGTTTTAGCCTTAAACTCTATGAATCTATAAATAAGTAGTTTATTTAATTCTGACAAGAATTAACATTATTCCTTTTCTGCATGGAGGCAGACAATGCTGTTAAAATCTCAGCATTTTTTATCTGCAAAGTAACATGAAAATTCTTTGAAAAAATCTGAACTCTGTAGCTGGTTGGAGGCAGCACAGATTCACCAAACTGCCAGTGAGTTAGCTGTGAGTGAGTTAATGTTAATTCACCATTGCATTTGCTATGGTAGAGAAGAAGAAACTTCATCTCCCAAACAGCCACAGCAAATGACTGTACAAATTCTATATGGTGCATTTGATTAAAGTCAGCTCAAGACTTCCACTTAGCGCTCTAGCCATTTGCTCTCTTGTTTTACTTGTCACAGGTCACCTGTAAACAGTGCTTACCTGTGAGGAAGTTTAGGCATCGCCATATCCATGGGGAAGACAACAAACTGTTAGAGCATATTATTGACACTTTAAGATTTTACTGTCAGCTGAATAATGTTCCTCAGAACCATCTGTAAATTCTCAAGTTCCTCTGGTGTCCAATGATGTCCCATTAGAACAGGTCCTTCACTCCTGTTAGAAGGGCATCCTAACTTTGCCTACCTCCAGTCTATTCCGATACTAAATCCAGTGTGACCAGTTATGTGAGTGGGCCAGAAGCCACTTTGGACAGTCCTATGATTGTCATGAGAGCCATGGAATCCTGAGCTGATCAAGAAAAAATGTACTCTGCATAGGCATTCTAATCACTGAAAACATATTCAGCCTCTGAATCTACAATACCAACATGCTGAAGAATTCAGTTAGCACCTTGGAACTTTAGTGCAGTCATTACACCAATATTAACTCTCTTAATTCCACTCTAAAACTCCAAAGGAAAAAAGACACATTGAGATCTAATCTTAGGGATAGGAGTTGTCCAATACCTTGAGATCAAATGCACATAAGAGGCACCTGCTGCCCAAACCCCTCTTCCTCATGTGGCACCATATATCTAGCTGGTGACAGCTGTACCACCCACTCTTTTGGTCTCCAAAGAGCTCCAAGTTTGTTCGCTAAATATTTGGTAGTGGTGTTAACATAAGTAAGTTATCAAGGTATCCACATGGACACTTGCCTGTATAGCTGGCTTGTAGAAGCAGTCTGGACAAGAGATCAAGTTGATTGTTTAGTCAGGGTGTACTCTATTTCATTCTCTTGATCTGAGAGTAAACCACAAGAAATCTAATCTACTCAAATGGTGGAAAATTCATGGGGCCTGATCCAGACTTTAAATCTCTACCTGCTTACTTACCAAAAGACAGTTCTTAGGAAATTCAGAGGTAAATTGCTTCTGTAGGAATTCAGGGTTTCATGACTTGTCATATGTATTAAGGTTTAGCAGATTCTTGGTAAGATTCCAGAAAGGTTGGTTTAAAAATTATATACTAGGCAAAACTAGTCAAAAGGGTCCTTAACTGTGACCATGCTTCAGAAAATCTTGGAAGCTGTTGGGTGGCCAATACCCCCAGAATATTTGCAAGAGTGTCCTTTACTTCTCAACTATTGGCTATGATTGTGACACATGCTTCTGGCATTGGCTGAAGAGCTTTCTTTGATCATTATGCAGTTCAAGTCCTTAGGAATTGTAAGGTGACAAGGCTTTATATAAGTGATGTAAGGTTGAGGGCAATTTGTGTCTGACTTTCCGTGCTTTCCTCCCACAAATCGAGCAGATCTGTACAAGTTCTGACAAAAAAACACCTATGATATGAATTTTATAAAAACTGACAAAGACAAGCTCATTCTCTGCTACTTTATTGAGCAGTGTTCAATTTTTTTTGAATCATGCATCCTGCATCAAATCATTTCTCTGGAGGTTCATCTCCCCAACGAAAACAAAGTCTTAGCTGATGATCTGATTTGAAATACAGTATTCCATGTGAATGGTTTAAGGTCACTGCTTCCATCTTCGGGTGGTCAGGTGGCTCCTAAATTAGACCTTTTTGCCACAAGAGGCAGCATGATGTTCTTTCAATTCTGTTCTGAAGTTATCTGAGATCCTGACTCGTTCATGGATACAGTCCTCTGGGATTTGAGCCAAGAATTTTTGTACATCTTTGTTCTTCTACCTCTTTTGTTAAGTATCATCCCAAAAATGAGCAAGAACAAACAGAGGTGAAATAGGTTAAGCTTGTTGGGCATGTCATTGCTGGTTTAGATGTCCTAATGTTTGTCTTCAGAGCCTCCATTTCTGTTACTGGGTCTTCTGACACAATAGTGTTGCTACAAGTTTCTGCCAAAAGAAGATAGTGCATCGTGCACAGCAGCAAATTCAGAGGAAATACTTTTTCACACAACACATAATTAGACTGTGGAATTCATTGCCACCAGATGTCATAGGGGCCAAGATCTTAGCAAGATTAAAAGAGGGGTAGGACACTTATGTGGATAATAAGAATTTTCAGAGTTATGATATGTAATTCTAAAAAGAGTTGCGGAATGGATATAAAACCTCATGTTGTTGGGTTTAAGCCGATCTATTATTATTTGTTAGGATGAGACTTTCATAAGGGTCAGATTATTTTACACTGGTCTTCTGTGGTATTTCTTGAACCTTTCTTTGAAGCATCTGGTGCTGACTATTGTTAGAATACTGCACTAGGTGTACTACATTTTTGACAATTCCTGCATCTGAAGAGGTGGGGTTTTTTTTACCCACGAAAGCTTATGCCCAAATAAATCTGTTTAGTCTTTAAGGTGACACCGAACTACTCATTGTTCCTATAATCCTAAACAACCATGTAAATGATTGGAGCAGTTCACATGACTCAGAGTTCTCATTTTGTGCTGTGTCCAGATTCAGAAATATCACATTACATCCATTTACACATTTAATATTTCAAGTGCTATAAATATTATGTTAATATATTAAAATATTAAATATATACAATTTATAAAATCTCATACATTATTCATGAAAGGTTATACTGATCACACAAAAATATTCATATATCCTGTTGCTCACTCTCATTCTGTATACTGTAACATTCATAGTAGTGACTAACCTTCACAAATCTTTCCTTACAGAAAGTGATTCTAAAACACATATGAGTAGCTTAAATCTATCCATTCTGAAAGTTTGAGCCAGGAAAGTATGGATGAAAAATAAATTTGATAACTAAGGAACATTTGCCTTTTGAGTGATTGCCTTAGTATCCTTCTTTCTTTCTTTCAGTGTTTACTGTGATACAGCATGGCCAGAGGGCAGCAGGAGAATTTTAGAAGGGAGCCTTATTCCCTGTAGATTGAAGAAAGTTTGCTATAAATTAATTAAAGCATCTGAAGCCAGTCACATGATAACCCCCCCCCCCGCTTCAATCAGACAAGAGGAGGAGTTGAAGCAGAGTGGATTTGTGTTTGGAGCAGAGAGCAGTTTGGAGGGAAGCAGGGGAGAGTCTGGAGAAGTGCTGCCATGGGCTAAGAAGGCCAAGACCCTACGTAAAGGGACACCTGGTTTGTGCAGAGGGAGGGCAGGAAGCCCCACAAGCTGAAGGGCAGGAAAGGGAAGTAGCCCAGGGGAAGGAACCACTAGTTCTAGTGGTTTACCGCTATCCCTAGGGCCCCTGGGCTGGGACCCAGAGTAGAGGGCGGGCCTGGGTCCCTCCCTCTCCACTCCCCTCCTCTGGGACATTAGTGGGGCAGTTAATACCCCAGCTCAGGGGCAAGAAACGGAGCCCTGAAACAATACCTCCCTCCCCCACCCCCCCCCAAGAAGAGAGAGCACGAGACCCATCATAGTGGTGCCAGCAATTTGCCACATTACATAAACGACAATTTGTTCTTAAACAATTAGAAAAAATTGATCTAGAATGGTAATTTTAAGTACAGTAGCTCTGCATCAAGTTCAGCTTTACTCTCATGCAACAAATGACATGAAATAAAAATTAAGGTAGTGAGACAAGATAAAGAAGGACACTCCATTCACAGTGAAATGTTCCATATGTTCTGAAACCTAAATTTGATACATGCTAAGGATTTATCCTGTAGAGCATTACTGTTGATAAAAATAGGCCGACTTACCTATAACTCAATTTTCTCGGTTAAATGTTTGTATAAAGGTTCATATCTTGTAATGCCCTTTTTCTTTACTGTTTTAGAATTTTCTTTCTTCTAACAGTAAATTAGTTTACACTTAAATGGCCAGAAGGCTCAAACACATTGTTAACCATAAAGTCTTCCTAAGCAGTGGTATTAATAGAAAAATGACTGTTGTTTACCGAATGGGCTATTATACCATGGTCACGGATGTCCACAATGCCAATAACTACTCCTAAAAACACGGAAGTGAAAGTGGTGTTACTTAGGGTAGCCTGAAGAGTATGTTATGTACCTAAAAAGTGTGGGCACAAGATCAAACTGTATGATTTTTATTTCATTTTACCATCTGTGGCTTCCAATTTCTTACATTTTTACATGTTTCACAGAATTTTTTGAGGAATTAATTATTAATATTATTATTATTTTAATATTGTTAATATTAATATTAAATATTAATTAAATATTATTATTTTTTGAGGAATTATTAAAATTTGTTCTATATTTCTAATGTATTTCAAGTTCTCTTTTTAAAGATTCCATTCACTTTGAAGCAAACAGTTTTGATTCCTTCACTAAGTCTCACCATAACTTGTGGTTCTGATCCTGGAGAAAGTGGGGCACGTTGTGAATTTTCCTTTCAAGTCAAGACTTCTAGTACTTTTAAGAGTATCAGAGTCTTAGGTGACAACACAGAGTCAGCTCTGAAAAAGGTTTCTGAGAAGGTTTTGTTGGAGCAAGATTCGTTTATCTAATCACAAATCCAGGTATTAAAAATGTTCCTCTTGCAGGGAGGACTTGAAGACTTTGCAAAGGCAAAAGAAATCAATTCACATTCTTCACTTAAGGATCTGGAAAAATGGTCCATAATTATCTCAGACAATTGGGTCATTTTACTTGTGGTGGGGAGGTAGTTCAGAGAATTTCATTCTCTACCCTGACCTCTCCAAATCACATCCTTGATCATCAGAAGAAACTGTTACCATGCTAACCCATCTGATCATCATTGGTGCCATTTCCTGCATTCACCCAAAACATTACCTCAAAGAGGTAGTGATAATGGATTTGCGGTGTCCAAGATATTTCATAATTCTCAAATCAGGAGAATTCAGGCTCATCCTGGACTTGAAGTGGATGAATTATTTCATGTAATGAAAAGAAAGTTAAGATAAAATTCTTCTTTTCAGTCCTACCAGCAGTATACAAACATAATTGATTTGCCTCAGTTGATATCAAGGACTCTTACTTAGGTTACCACTGCTGAGTCTTATCCGTGGTGCCTTTTGAATAACTAAAATGGAGGTGGAATCTCGATGCAATTCCCTTCTGCTTGGGAGCGATTATCCGTTCTTGGAACCGGCCAAGAAATAACCACAAAAAAAAGTCGAAATAGAGCAGCACTGTGGGTTGATTTATTTGCACCCCTTACTTGCGCAGTTATACTCCCACACACACAATACGTTCATGCTGGCAGGCTGCAGACGCAGATGCTGATTTCGATTTCATAGGTGGCTGAGGGTGATCTGGCGACAGCTGCCCGGATATCGGATGCTAGGTGACAAGAGTCCCCGAAGTCCCTTCAGATCCGCGGGAGGGCTCTACTGCTTCTGGTCTGGTCCTGAGTTTAGCGTGCTGTTACATTTCCTTGTTCATGACCTACCTGACCGCCAATCTCGAGATTTATACTCTCACCAAGATAATACCATGGTTCCATAAAAGGCGATATTTGCCTCTTTGTTTTGCCATTGACTGTCACTCACTCACACTATCTCACTCATTCCTTACGTTAATTGATTACATATTCATAAGCATGAATACAATTGATCATTTAGAGCAATGCAGCTTTAAGCAAGTATCTAACATCATTGGGTAGCTTCCGCTGCTTGTGGCTTTGTAACAGCATAACAGGAAACAGTGTAGACTGCATTCGAAAGAGCGAATGGGGGCGGGGGAGAGTCTGGCTGCAGGAATCATCAAGATATAATGGTAAATGCTGAGGGGAAAAGAAGATGTCCCGTACTTGGGGGGGGAAAATGGCTGACTCAGAAAAACAAATTGAATTTGAAGGTGTTCTTATTCATTATGAGATACAGGAGTTGGGTCTCCCTCTCCTAGTGTTTTAGACTTGAACAGCCTTTATTGGAATCCTAATTTCTCAATAGTGTGTCTTTCTGTGAATCCAGTTCATCTTCAGAACTTACCAGTTCTGGGCTTGCTGTCCTCAGAAGAAAACCTTGACAACCTTTGTAAAATGTTTTGTGAAGCATTAACACCATGTCTCCTTATTGGCAGCTGTGGCCATTGCACAGCATGTGCTCAGAAATTCCTTCTCCAACAGCCCTTGAGCTTCCATATGGGGGGAGATAGACAAACTGATTTTTGTCCTTCTATTTTTTTTCCTTTAACCCAGCTTTCTATTTCCTTTATACTGAGGATTCTTTCACCCTTGGTAGATGTAATTGCTGGTTAAGCCATCCCACTATACCAGTGGCAGCCACATCATGCAAATCTTCCCTACCTGTTTCCTGTGATATGGAAAAAACAATACACTCTGCCAGTGTACTTTGAAGATATTTTGACAGGTATTAAAAGAACTTCTTGGCTGGGTAGATTATCGACTTGCATTTGAGCTTGAATAGTTCTCAACTGGGAGCTGCAAGAGAAGTTGTCAGAAGGATCAGTAGGCATGAAAAGTAGTGTCTGGATCGGCTGCAGTTACCTAACGGAAAGACCAGAGGAAATAACCTACTGTGTGTAGTGATTTTGCCAAATCCCAGGAAAAGACTAGTAAGTAAAGAAGTATTTTTCAAGTGTCCGTAAATATTGGCTCACCACACTTACCTCCACAGATCTAGCAACCACCACAGGCACACCAAGAAATCTGTTATCTACAGCCAGGCAGTCAAATACCACAGAATGTGATCCAAAGGAAAAGTCCAGGATACACACCTTAACACACACAGTGTCCTTTTTTAGCAAAGGCAGTTTTATCAGAGAAGTGGATTGCATCAGGAATTCGGGCCACCCAAATACCCTGAGAGAATCTGCTTCAATATAGAAAAAAGAAAACAACCCACTGACCCTCTAGCTGTCACCTGTCAACCCACACTCAAAGCCATATGGGGTGGTATCAAACAATTACCACCCATACTTGATGGGGACCACATTCTGAAAGAACCCCCCCTCTTTTGGTCTTCAAACAACCTCTCAACCTCACCAAACTCCTCATCAGAAGTAAGCTCCCCACAGACCAGGACACACCAACTCAGAGCAGCACCAGACCCTGCCAGAACAACAGATGCAAAACCTACAGACATATATTCAATACTATGATGATCAATATCCCCCACAACAGCTTTCAAGATCGATGGATCCTACACATGCCTATCGCATGTGGTGTTCCTCATCCAGTGCATCAAATGCCCCAACAACAAGAATTATATGGGTGAAACCAGACAATTCCTACACAATCAAATGAACTCGCACACAAAAATGGACATCTTATCGCCATGGTGAACACTTTTCACAAAGTAATCACTCCATATCTGACCTCTGTCCTCATTTTCAAAGGAAACCTGCACAACACCTTCAAAAGATGAACCTGGGAACTTAAATTCATAACTCTGCTGGACACTTAAAAAACATAGACTTAATAGAAACACTGTTTTTATGGACCATTACAAAAGTCTGTAACACACCCTGCTGCCTACTAACCTTCCATTGTCCTATAGTTGCAGAGGTGTTAATTGCCCACTTCATTTTAAAAGTGGTCTCCTACTGCAGCCTCCTGACCTGTAAACTCCTTATGCTTAACAATCTGTCCCACTTGTATTTAGCTTAGGCTATGTCTCCACTACAAAGTTGAGTACACATAAGTTATGTCAGTGTTCATGCATTGTTGTAATTGAATCACTTTTGCATGTCCATACAACACTACTTGTGATGGTGGAGCGTGTCCACAGTTGATGCTTTTGCATCGACAGAGCGGTGCAGTGTGGGTAGCTCTCCCACTGTGCAACTCACCACCATCTGCTGCTGGGTTTTCTGGGAAGGGATCACAGTGCCTCATGTGGGCGGGCTCAGCATCCCATGATGCAGTTTTCTCTGTCCCATCATTCCACGGGCTTCCAACTATGTGTTTCACTGCTTTTCAACAGCCCTTGTAAACTGCACGTCCACCACCTGTCTGAAAGCATAGATCCTGTTCTTGTCTCCAGTATTGTGATGAGTGTTATGAACACAACCCTGGTGATCCTGTACTACTTCATGAGCTGTGAATCTGATAATGAAACCATGGTGGCTACTCTGCTGTGTGCCATGGACAGACACAATTCAAGATTGCTTTTGGCATTCACAGAGTAGCTGCGCATGGTGGTCTGGGTCTGTCACATCTGGGCACAGGAAGCAAGTTCTGAGTGGTGGGATCACATTGTTGTGCAGGTATGGGATGACGAGCAGTAACAGCAGAACTTTCAGATATGCAAAGCCACCTTCCTGGAACTGTGTGTGGTGCTTTCCCCTGCCTTTTGGCGCAAGGACACCAAAATGAGAACTGCTTTAATGGTGAAGCGAGTGGTGATTACTATGTGGAAGCTGGCAACTCCAGATAGCTACCGGTCAGTTGCAAATCAGTTTGGAGTGGGGAAGTCCACCGCTGGGGTTGCAGTCATACAAGTGTGCAGGACCATTAATCACCTCCTCCTATGAAGGACTGTGGCTCTGGGCAATGTGCGTGAAATAGTGGATGGTTTTGCAGCAATGGGATTCCCTAACTGTGAGAAGGTGATGGGTGGCGCACACATCTCTATTTTGGTCTCAGACCAACTTGTGACAGAGTACCTAAACAAAAAAGGCTACTTTTCTATGGTATTGCAAGCTCTGATTGATTACTGGGGTTGTTTCACCGACATCAGTGAAGGGTGGTCAGGGTAGGTGCATAATGCATGCATCTTCAGGAACACTGGCCTGTACAGAAAGCTACAAGAAGAGACTTTCTTTCCAGACCAGAAGATTCCAGTTGGGGATGTTGAAATGCCAATAGTGGTCCTTGGGGTCCCACGCTACTATCCCTTGCTCTTGTGGGTCATGAAGCCTTACACTGGCAACCTTGACTGCACAAGGAGTGCTTCAACAACAGGCTCATCAGGTGCAGAATGACTGTTGAATGCATCTTTGGCCGCATAAAAGGTTGCTGGTGCTGCCGTTTTGGCAGGTTAGACCTCAGTGAGGAAAATGTTTCCATGTCATAGCAACTTGCTGTACTCTGCATAACATTTGTGAAGCTAAGGGAGAGAAAATTCTGCAGTGGTGGAGCGTTCAGGTGTATCGGCTGGCTGCTGCTTTTGAGTAGCCAGATACCAGGGCTGTTAGAGTGGCTCAACAGGGAGCTATTCGAATCACGGAGGCTTTAGAGGAGCATTTTTACAATGAGCCCCAGTGATCTGGGTTTATGTAATGCATTTAACCAGGCATTGTTTTCTTGCACCATAATATGAACCTTGTAATGATTGCTATGTGTGCCTTAATTTTACAGTGCAAATGTGCCAGTTACCACTGTGTATGCATTTCAGTAGCAACCATCAGACGTAGGAGACAAATAAAGATTCCTTCTCTTTCTATAAACACACTTTTATTCAACACCTACGAAGATATTTCTGTGTTCTGCAAGGATCATGAAAATCAAGAGTTTATTTTCAAATGAGGCTCTCATGGTTGGATTTATGTCCAGCTGTCATTGTGAAACATGCCCCTTAGAGTGGAGTACATGGGGTACTGCAACGGCCTGGGAACATGGGAGGAATGAGTGTGGGGAGTGTAGGGAGGGCATGGAAGGCAGCTCTGTATGGGCTGTAAGGGGAGGTGAGCATGGATGTGTTCTGCCAGCAGTCCAGTCAGGGCCTCAGCTTGTCTGTTTGGTTCTGGAGCAGCTGTATCATCTGCACCTGCCCGTTTCCTCTTCTGGCCATCTATTCACAGTTTCTTATTGGTAGATTCTCTGCATGGTCCCTGTTCGCAATCCGAAGCAACAGAGGATTGCAGCACATCCCGGAACATGTCTCTTATTCCTGCTGTTCGTTTCTCCTTATCAGATGGAGCCACTCAGCCGATGAGACTCTCAAGGGCACATCTGCAGTAGCTAAAGAAACAGACAGAGGCACTATTGTGAGTGCACTCGCAGCCTTGACCCAAACAAATTAGAAACATCTCTTTCTCACTTTCCCATGGCAGGCACACAGCTCAGTGAGAGCCCCAGTCATGGTGATTTTGGCCTGGGGGGAAGGGGCAAGGTGGGACAAAGGGTGAGGCGGGAGGGTTCAGAGCAGTATCACTACAAGCGCCTAGGGCCACTATTCTGGATACTGGCACCATTTTCCACAGACTGGGGTGATAGCAGCTGATATCTCACTCTGAGGGTAACCAAGGATGCATGTGTGCAGCTGCAGACCAGGTCTGTATGCTGCTTGCCTATGTGCTGCTTTGGTGCATGCTGAAGTAATTGCCGATTGGCAGGGGAAAGTTTCCTACTGTGGGGAAAGAAACAAGGCAGCCCTCTCAAGAAACCTTCAGCAGAGGATTGCAAAGTACCTCCAGGAAAGTTTCCTAGAGAGCTCTTTGGAGGATTCCCAGGACATCCAGGTATGCATAAACAAACTTTTCTGGAGGGCCTCCTCTGCGTAGCTGCCCAGGGGAATGAGAAGCAGATACAAACTGTGCCTGTGTTGGTGGTTATAATCTCTCTTCTACCCTGATTAAAAAAAGCAGAGCACTATCTCGCATCTACCTTTGGTATCAAAGCACAATGAGTACTTACTAGAGCTTCCCTCTCCTGCATCAGGTGTGCCAGAGCCGGAGTGCTGGGACTGGCAAGACCAGTGGTTCTCAAACTTTTGTACTAGTGACCCCTTTCACATAGCACGCCTCTGAGTGCGAACCCCCCCCCTAAATTAAAAATACTTTTTTAAACATTTAACACCATTATAAATGCTGGAAGCAAAGTAGGGTTTGGAGTGGAGGCTGACAGCTCATGACCCCCCATGTAATAACCTCGGGGCCCCCTGAGGGGTCCCGACTCCCAGTTTGAGAATCCCTGGGCTAGACCCCTCCAGAGTTTAAAAAAAAAAAAGATTCTGGCTCGCCACACCACTGGACTTGCCTGACGTCTGTCTCGCATCCTCCTCCAACTCCACTTCCTTGTCCACCACATTGTCCTTGGGGTTCACTCTGCTGGCCGCTGTCTCCAGACCCCCTGGGCTCTCGGCAGTGATGGTGGGGTCGCTGTGGAGGATGGTGTGCAGCTCCTGTAGAAACGTCATGTCTTTGACAAAGCACCAGACCGACGATTGGCCTACCTTGCCTTTTGGTACGCCTGCCTCAGATCTTAGATCTTTGCACAGCACTGCTGCGTGTCCCTAGCGTGCCCCTTCTCCTCCATGCCACAAACAATCTGCTCATAACTCTGTTCAGGCCACATGAACTTTGATACCTGTGACTGCACAGCCCCCTCTCCCCCCAGACTCAACAGATCCACCAACTCCGGTGTACTCCAGGTAGGAGCACGTTTGCTGCTGGGAGCCGAAATGGTCAGCTTGATAGATGCTATGTGAGCTGTGCATGCCAAGCAAACAGGAAGAAGAATTCCAAAAATTCCCAGGGCTTTAAAGGGGGAGGGGTGCATGTCTGTGTACCTGACTGCAGGGCAGTGGAGTTCAAACTGGTGACCAGAGCAGTCACAATAAGCATTGTGGGACTCCTTCTGGAGGCCACTTAGGGCGACACAACCAGCACAGTGTCTACACTAACACTTTGTTGCTCTAATTATGTCTCCCTAAACACTACATCTCTCCTTGAGGTGGGTTTTTTATGTTGGCGTAGCAGGAGACTTTTATATCTCTGGGAGGAGTGTTGTAGTGTGTTCACCTCCACAGATAGGTCGACATAAGCTGCCTTATGTCAACTTAAGTGTGTGGTGTAGATATGGCCTAAGATGCTCTGATTGGGAAGTGCTCTGTGAAGCTCAAAAGTTTGTTCCTTCCACCAACAGATGTTGGTCCAATAAAATATATTACCTCACCCACCTTGTCTCTTAGAGGATAATGTGATATTTGTGAAACTCAAATAGCCAGAACAATTACAACATCTAAGTAACCCAAATAGCACTTGTCCAGTGGAGAATTTGCATGTTTCCAAATCTAGATGACGTTGCTCAAATGATTTTCCACTAAAAGCCTCTACTTTCATGAGTTTATAATTTTCCTAAAAACACAAACTGAATCAAACCATCATACACCTTCATGGGCTTATGCCTTGTAGTCTTGTTTCAGCTATGAACTGTGGGTTTCTTGTATATAGTCACTTCTAGGGTTCCATGGTTGAAACTGCTTGTACTGTCCCTGAAGATTATGCTTATGTGGGAGTGTTCTAAAGAGAATTTGATGGATTGGGGTGGGTGTTGAAGTTGCAGTGGAAATCTGAGGGGGAGTTTAGGTCATCTGCCCAGAGGATGAAAATATGAACAATGTTTCTCAAGAATATCATTGGATCTATGGTGCATTTTTCTGGAAATTCTTTTTTGAAGTGGTGCATGAAAAAGTTGGTATATTGGGGGGCCATCTTAGTACCGAAATGGCTGTTTCCATGGTTTAGGGAAGGTGTTTGTTGTTAAATGTAAAGTTGTTATAGATAAGGGTGAAATAGATGAGTTTGGTCATGTATTTGGGTAAATTTCTGAGTGTTGTCCATTGTCTTGTGGATATTTTGAGGCAAGTAGTGATGTCATCATGGTGAGGGATGTTGGTGTATGTGACATCCATAGTGGCACGGATGGTGTTCTGAAGGAGATTGTTTAATGTTATGGAGATTCTGGAGAAAGTCAGTTGTGTCCTGGAGGAAACTGGACCTTTGTGTGGTGAGTGGTTTGAGGATGGTTAATTGCTCATGTCATTTTAAGTGGTCTACAACATGTGTGAATCCCTTCTGCATAATAATCTGTCCCACCTTTATTTTGCTTGGACACTCTGGTTACCTTTTCCAGACTCTGTGAATCTCAAAAGCTTGTCCCTTCCTCCAACAGAAGTTGGCTCAGTAGAATATTATCTCACCCACCTTATTTCTCTCATATCCTGGAACTAACATGCTTACAATGCTGCAAACATATCTTCTCACAATTAAGCAGATTGACAGCTGATTGGTGTTTGGTTTTAAGCACGACTCTTACTTTTTTCCTTTTAAAAAATTGCTTACATTCCACAGAATGAAATTAAAATGTTCCCTTTTTTAAATGGATAAATCTGTAGGTTCTTTTAAATTGACACCAACTTGTTTCTTGGACAATTTGCTGTTATTTTAGTGATAAAATAATGGTGGTTATCCTTGGGCTGAAATTGGAATAACATTGGATGCTTCCAGAAGAGTCAATATTGCCTTTAAAAAATCATGAATAAAAGTATATCAAAAAACTAATCTTATTTTAAGCATCATCATTCACTTTGATAATCATGATGTGCAGCTACTTTTAATGAATAGATTGAGAAATAGCCTGCTGAATATTGAGAATGCTGGAAAGGTCACTTCTGTGACATGAACATATACATCATGCAGCATTTGAGGGACTGCCTTTGTCTTGTTTCTGTCACATTTGTAGAAATCTTAAGCAGAATGGATGAAACATCAGATTCAGGAAAATTTTGAAATCTTCTGTTTTCAGGGTTATCCAACTTTAGCTACTTCATTCAAAATCTGTTTTCATTAGATGTTCTAGTGGTTTCAGTTGCAAAAGCTAGCCATGCTAAATCAAAAGCACTGCTGCCCTTTTGACTTGGCTTTGACAACTCTTTCTCTCAAAATAGTGGAGGCAGAGGTTTGAACTAGCACCCCATAATGGCTACACTAGAAGAAAATTTGGAGCTTTTTTTTTGTGCTGAGGTCAATCTACCTCAAAGAATTGTTAACTTCAGAGCCCACAATAGTTGGGATCATTTAAATGTTAATATCAGACAACACAATCCTTCTTTGCTTGTTTGATCTCCAAAGTGGAAATTGCCCAAGTCACGGCCTACATTGGAAATTTTAACTTCTCTTGCTTTTTAGCCAAGGTGCACAATGTAGAAAAAAAATCTCATTCCATGGGCAAGTTAGTGATAGACAGGTAAGGGGGGGAGGGTCATTTGACTCATAAAAATCATAAAATCATAATTTCAGTGGTGTCACCCTCTGTGGCGTGGTGGAGGGACTCTCTGCCTCCCTCATTGCAGGTTTTTAAGAAATTTTGATAATACCCAACTCAATCAATTTCTAAGGATATTGTATCATTTGAAAATCCTTTCTCTCATGAATGCAATGGTACTGAACATGAGAATTCTTTATTCAGTTCCATGCAGCGAAGAGCCTCATTTTCAGTTGCAGTCTCCAGGCAGAGTACTTTGTTGTAGTCAGTAGAGGAGCCAAGGCTGTGCACTAGCCGCAAAAGTAATTTGCTACCAATTTTGGAAGGAATTGTTAAACCAGTAGCCACTTGTAGTGGTAGATTATGCATATGCTGCACACTTGTGTATATGTTGAAAACCTGCCTTTCATGGAGGGGAGGGATAGCTCAGTGGCTTGGGCTTTGGCCTGCTAAACCCAGGGTTGTGAGTTCAATCCTTGAGGGGGCCATTTAGGGATATAGGGCAAAAATTGGGGATTGGTCCTGCTTTGAGCAGGGGCTTGGACTAGATGACCTCCTGAGGTCCCTTCCAACCCTGATATTCTATGATTCTATGATTCAAGCATGTTCATTTGAAGGGGCTCCATGGGCTCCCATGGAGTCTAATTATGGACACCCACTCTGTTCATGATTTCACCAGTTACTAATTGGAAAAAATAGAAGCTTCAGCGGAAGCTGCAGTCCATCCTATCCCTTCTTCCCCCTCCCCCAACAAAAAAAAAGTTTGCTTCACACCCTTGGTCGTGGACTGCTCAGCAGAATATTTGTCAGTAATCCTCTTTCCTCTTCTGCTGTTCTCTCTGAAAGTGGTTGTTCGAGCCCTTCTGTTTCAGACTGTTCAATCTATCATAGCAGAAAAAAGAATTGTTACCTTTAAAATATATCTGCATTTCCAGTATATCAGTCTGGAGCTAATCTTCCCTATATTTAGTGTTTGATGTTTGTAAATATGTAACTAGTTGTTGATTTTCTTGGTACTCATTTTAAATTACATTGTATTCAAAAGTAGTTTAACCTTTTTACCTGGTTTACCTCAAAGCACTCTGTAACTCTAGAGTGCTTTGAGTAAAGCTTCTCTGGTTAAGAAGTTCCATTGTTAACTCTGTTCTTGCTTTCTGCCATGTTGTCCCCATGTTGTCTACTCAAGAGAATTAAGTCCCAGGCAGACTTTACTCCTCCTCATAACAAGAACGAGGGGTCACCAAATGAAATTAATAGGCAGCAGCTATAAAACAAACAAAAGGAAGTATTTCTTCACACAATGCACAGTCAACGTGTGGAACTCTTTGCCAGAGGATGTTGTGAAGGCCAAGACTATAACGGTGTTCAAAAAAAGAACTCGATAAATTCATGGAGGGATAGGTCCATCAATGGCGTTCCTAGCCTCTGTTTGCCAGAAGCTAGGAATGGGTGACAGGGAGTGGATCACTTGATGATTACCTCCAGTGTTTCATATTTAGGAGCGGAAAGAAAAGGAGTACTTGTGGCACCTCAGAGACTAACCAATTTATTTGAGCATAAGCTTTCGTGAGCTAGGAGTCTTTCACTAACAGAATTGTCTTCAAGTGATTGTCCACATTGATTCCATTCTTGTGCATATACTGGGACTGGAGCTAAATCTCCAGGGTTTAAGATATGTCCCTCCTGTAATGTATCTATACCACTCAACAATGGGTACACTAAGTGCCTTTTTCTTGTAGGCGAAGGTTATATCCTTGACCATTTCTACGTCTGCTGCTGTTTTTCCAAGCGGCCTCAGAAAGCTGGGGATGCTAGTTCAGTTATTTTTTCTGAAGTGCTCCATGAAGACCTTCCTGGGCACAGAGAAGGACACAGCTAAGGCTCAGTTTTTCCTTCCGTCCTTTTTGCCTAGTGCCCCACCAAGCCATGATTCCACTCCGAGCTCCAGTGCTGAAACATCTAAGAGACTCCATTGGTTGACTGCACTTACTGACTTATTCAAGAAGGGTTAGGAAGGAGCATTGCTCTGGAGACGAGACGTAGATCTCCTTCTCTGGGACCTCAGACTGGAGACACACGAATTGACATTTTAGATTCCTCTCAAATTCTGTAGCCACAGGCCTAAGATGCCCCTCTAGCACCTCAGTAGTGGCTTTGAAAAGAGTGCTTGCAGTGCTGGCTAAAGACACTGACTACCTTCTCTCCAGCACTGACTCTCTGACATTCTTGGTACGCACAATATCCAGCAATTAGTTAACATCACTTTCAATGCTTATAACCTTTTGGGCACCAAGTGACCTGTCTATGGGCCTGATACTGGAGTCCCCGTTGCTGACTCATATAACATCAGCAGTACTAACTAGGTCTTAAGCCACCAAAATTATGGTACATTTGAGAGGTTGATACTGTCTGCTTTCCTAACTTGGTAGGAAAGATGCATGAGCATCGGAGCATACCAAGAAGTATAGCCCCACCACTGAAAGAGGTATGTTCTTTTAATCTTTTCCATCAAGATATAGTAGAGACTTATCTCCTGCTCATCAGTCTCCTCCTCCATGGGCACCACACTGACAGTCAGGGAGGGATTCCAGAGACTATTCTTTGAGCACGGGAGGCCAAGGATCTCACAGGAAATAGGACCCCTGTTTTTCTTCTGTGTACACCTATCCAGTATCCCTATGCTTAGTGGTCTTTGGGTATGCAGCTATATTCCCACAAGCCAGTGCTGTGCTGCTCCCCCTGCCTCTGGCCACATTTTCTTGTCCTAAGAATGAAGAGGATCAATGGGCAGAGATGGAAGAACAATTGATCCTGATGGCATTTTCATCATCCACTCCTAATGAGGCAGTCAGTCCTCCTATCCTCAGCTTTTAAGGTATTCCAAGATCTGATGGAAACACATGGCCAAGATCCGAGACATCCCACTGTAAAGTAGTGCAAGAGAAGTCACACAAGCTGCTCCGCAATCTTCATTCTTCCATGCCTGGTAAACTTGTCGTGTCTATTAATGAGGTATTGTTAAAGCCTGCATTGGATTTGTGGTGGACTTTAACATCAATGCTTGCCACTTCTGAGAGGCAGACAGACTGTATGGAGTTCCTCCCAAGGGCTTTGAGTCCTTTTAATTAACATCTGGTGCCAGGCTCATTTTGTTATAGCAGCTATCCAGGAACAATCCAGGCCCAGGCAGTAAGGGCCTCCTAAAACAACACTGAGAGAAAAAGACTCTGAGACTGGATCTGTTTGGGAGAAAAATCTATTCTGCTAGTCTCCAGATGTGTATTGCAAACCACTCTTTGTTTTGCCAGAAGCATCGGTTTGCACTGGGATAAATTGTCTCAGTTTATGGAACGACTCCCACAGGATCACAGGGAAGAACTCAAATACAGCAGACTAGAGGAACAGCTGATAGCTAGAACCTCCCTCCAGGCTACTTTATATGCATCTGATACTATACAAAGATTAGGTTTGTTTGGCCAATTGTGTAAGCTGGAGCCATACCTCCACCTCAGATGTCCTTGCAGGGCCCCTTCACCTGAGGCATAATGGGCAGAATGAGCCTAACCATTCCTTATTTCCTTCACTAATACAAAATCCTATAGGAGTAGGACTCCTTAGTCACAGGGAAAGTATGTGTGGCATAGAATCCATGTGTACAATACATCTTAAAGAACCACAGTTACTGTAAAGTAACTGTTCTTTGTACAGTGCTGTTTCTTCCTACCACACTGTAATGTCACCACAACCCACGAAGATTAGGGTTCTTGTTATGTGGAAAAATCATGTACAGGTAAATATCTAGAAAAATTTAGGAGTGGATGGGATGTTATGTGCAGGGTACAATCTGGACCGATGAATAGCTTTCTCCTCGGTTCTCCACGTTGGGGTGTCTTTTGCAGTGCTTTTCTGTGAGAGCTACCACTCTTGGTCTGCTCACACACAGCATCCAGCATGTAAATTACTCCCAGTTATATTGTATGAGTGCTATGGCCAGCTACTCATAAATTACGTTGCAGACAATTCCCAGTTCCAGTTTTTCCCCAGAAATGTATGTCTTGTACTGCCCAGCTCTCTGTTGGACAATACAAGCTCATATAAAGTCCATCATTTTATTAGTAGAAAATGATATGCACAAATCCTGTTATCCCAAATGGAGTTTCCCAAACGCCTCAATTCAAACACACTGGTTTATCTAACAGTAAAACAAATTCATTAATTACAGCAAGATAGATTATAAGTGACTACAAGTATTGAGGCATAAAAGTCAGAATTGGTTACAACAAAATAAAAGTAAAACACAACTAATGCCTAACTTAGCTTAAGTGAATTCAAAGCAAAGATTTCTTTCACTACATTTCAGCAGCCTTATTGGATGAATCTTCAGTCAGGATCCCTCCCCCAGTCCAATGCAGCTTGTTTTGTTGTTCAGGTGTTTGTGGATGCTGGAGGCAGAGAGAAAGGGGAAGAGATAATTTGGGATGACTGCTCTCGCTGTAGTTCTTTTTCTTTGTTGAGAATCATCCCCAGCTGAGGTTCAGGAAACAAAGTCTTTGTGATGGGAACTCCCAGCTATTTCTTTGTCAAGATGTAGTTTTTTTGCCCCCACCCTCTTTCCTGCTAAAGAATAGCCACTTAACCAGGTGATGGTCCATTTGATTTTGTTGACACCTGGCTGAGGTGTTGGCTAGCCTTTTGTCTCTGGGAAACTGGTTTGTCACTGCTCCTCAGGCTTGGAACATGTCTTAATAATATCATATAGTAGAACCATGTAACTTTACATACAATGTTGCCATACATATTTTACCAGGACAATAAGGAACAGCAAACTGAGTTTTCAAATGTTACCTCACAAGACACATTTTGTTCAAAATTTATCGTAGTCCTGTAAAAAAGGGGACAGACTGTCACAGTGGAAAAATAAATACTCCCTGCAATTTTTTAACAATTGCATTTTTCCTTGCAACCTTTTGCTTGCCCTCACATGAGGTCTTAATGTGCTTTACAAAAACGGCAACAAAACAAATCTTCATGGCTGAAATTTAGTAGTGATCAAAATAGAAAAATGCATTTGATTTTGAAATGAATGAATGGTATAAGCTGATTGCTTGTTTGTTTATTTTTAAATTTTCTCTTGACGGGTCTATGGCCTGCTTGATCAGACTTTGTGAAACAGTTGTGAAGAGTTCATTTGCAGTTGGTATTGCATTTAGTAATGCATTGCCTCTGGGGTTTTTTTATGTGCAAGTGCTAGGTTCATTTAAGTATTCCCAAGTGGCAGAAAGCTGGTATTGAGATGGCCCAAGAAGAGTTGCTTAGCAACTGTGTGTGCTGTCTCTTGGCCACAGATGATTATAGCTAGCGTTAGCAGCAGTGCAGCTAACAGGGAAAGGCGCACGCTCTCTCGCGTGCGCGCGCGCGCTCTCTCTCTCTGCCATCTTCTCTTCTCCACCCCCCCCTCCCCCCAACCAAATTTGAATAAGTTTCAATTCAGGCAGTGTTGAGTCTTCAAAATACCTGTCTGATGATAGATAGGGGCATAATAATCAAGAGTTGTGTTTTGGTTTTTTTAGGTTGTTTAAAACTATGTCTAATTTAAATTTGTGCGATATTTCAGAGACGACTACTTAAGGTCTGATTGTCATATCCTTCTCCCCCAGCTTTCTTTCTTCTGAATTCACCCCACTTGATTAACCCCAATTTAAAAATACACATCACAGGTTTTGATAGTTTAAATTTCTAGCAGGCTGCTCAAGCTTTATGAGACTTCTGAAAGCCAAATACCCAATGGTGGGAGGAACGTATTAAGCCTAGCAGCATAACATCAGAGGAAACTAATAATGAAAACTCATTTATTTAAAATCATTATTGTCTAAACTATTAATTGTGGAAATGTAGTGCTGAGGAAAAAAAGCATATGGGTGCCAAAATATGCTTTTGTTTTTCATTACTGCCAGTCTGTCCGTGACATAGTAAAACATTCTGTCTACTGTGCATCTAAAATCTGTAGTTAATAACATAGGCTTTCAAAATGTCTTTAATTTGCGGGAGAAAGTGACTTTGTAGCTTCATAACTAAATTAGGGTAGTGTGGGTGCCTCTCTTTTGTTAAATACTATATCTGTACATATGGTACATTTCAACTTCCCATTGTCCAAATGTGAGACATTAACAAAAAGGGAAAGGTATGATTTCTTGGTTTGAACAGAGAACTGGGAGTCAAATGCTTGAATTCTAATCCTGGCTCTGACATAGTCCCCCTTTGGCTTTGGCCAAGTAATTTACAGGTTAACTTTCAAAGCAATCTCTCATTTTGGATGCTTTAGTTATTGGTCACCTAATTTGACTATCTAAGGACCTGATATTTTAGAAATGAGACACACCCAAGGCTCCAGTTGAAGCTTAGTACTTCTGAAAATCTGGCCCTATAGGCTTCTTACTGAACTCCCAAAGAGACAGCTTTTGAATGTGTGACCTTAACTCTGCATGTGTGCGTGCATGCGCCCCATCTCTAAAATGTTATAATTCACTTAAAAAAGAGTTTTGAGGCTCAATTTGCTAATGTTTGTGGATTGCTTTGAAGATGAAAGATGCTGTAAAGCTTTGTTAGATCAGTTTACTTTAAATGATTTGGTATGGTTGATGTCATATTGTATGTAGCCTCACTTTATGATTTGGCATTTCATGTCTATAATTTAAAATAAAATAGTGAAACTTCGGGTTTGCATGGGAGAGGCAAATTTGGATCTAAAATCCTCATGGAAGACCACGTTATTATGGCTCGCAAGTGTTGACCTAGGTTTTGGAACTTCAAATTTGCACGCGCTCGCTCTCTCTCTTTGTGTGTATTCATTGAGCAGCATTCTTTTTTTTTTAAAGAACTGAAGTTAATTTGTCTGTTGATTCCACTCTGCTCCCCTCCTGCAAACAGATGTCTTATCCAGACTTCATAGAGGAGAATCTTGTTCACAACCACTTAGAAATGCAGATAATTAAATCTAGTTTGAAGTCCAACTATAGCCATTTTTGAGTCTAAAAGATGGGAAGCTAGTTCATCTTCAGAGAGAGAGAGCTCCTCAGTTTTCTTTTGCAATTTCAGACATACATGTTTTCCCTGTTTCTTTATAAAAAGAACAATGAACAAATTAAACAGTGGATTAGCTTGTTGGCAAGAGAAGTCTAGCAGAAAAATCAGTTATCTTGAAAACTGCTTTCTCACTCACCTTATATCGTTGTTCCCTCTCTGCGAGCACTTTTTTTTTTTGTGCTTTTTAGATCTAAGTCCCTCTTTAATGGTTATTTTTAAACCTCTCTCAGAGCTAATACCATGTTATACTCATGTATCGTCCTGAGGGGTCCCAAAGTGCTTCGTAAACTACAGTGGAACTGGAAATATTTCCTGGTAGTTTATTTTAATTAACTTTATATATTAAAAAAAAAAAAGTGAAAATATACAGCAAATATTTCCGGACTTCTTCTTCCCCATAGCTACTTTAATGCTCATTTTGTGTTGTCCTCCAATGGCAGTGGGCAATAGCAGCTGTACTCACTTCGTCACCTTGTTTTCGAGCCACTGCTCATACTTGTGCTGCCAGTGTCATGGGACTTTACTTACTGTCAGTTTTACTTCAGACTTTCCACAACCACTGTCTTATTCCTCGGGAACAGGCAGTGCTGTCCCCATCCCCTAGAAGATATTGTTCCACTATGGAAATTAAACAAGTCTGAATATTCAGCAGCTTCACTTTTAGAAAATGTAACGGACACAAAAGACATCAGTTCTGTATTACTTGATATGCATACAGCACCACTGAAATATGATCACCTTCAGGGTGAAGGGTGACAGCTCATAGTCAACAAATGTGTGTTGCACAATAAATGAATCAGTGTATCCATATGTTTGAACGTTGGGTGTTTAGTGACTTTTGCATGTCCTTTGGCAGTTGCTATGTATCTTGCAACAGGTTTCACTGCTTGGGAAATGTAAAAGTGTTAAGTCTTGTTGTTGAATAAACTGACTATATATTCTTGACATCTTTCTCCAGAAGGTTGCATTGTTTTCTTATAGCAGATGTCCAGCTTGACAATTTTACAGCAGAAACAAAAATGTGAAACAGAGGTAGTCAAAACTAAACATTGTTTATTAATTTTTCTTCAGCAGCTTCTGTTTTCCTGTAGAAGAGCATGAAGCCATTATTATTATTTATTTATTTATTTATTAAGGTAGCATCTAGGGACCCCAGCTGAGATCAGGATCCCGTTATGCTAGGCATTTTTTCAAACAAGGAGAATGTCCCTGCAGTGAAGAGTTTACAATCTTAAATAGTAAAAACAGACCTCTGAGGGAGGGAATGTAACATTCAAGAAGAGTGAACAATGTGATAGCCTGCAGATGTCATGTTAGTCTCATAATTTTTTGCTGGTTTCTTTTTTAAAAAAAAAATTGGGTGGGGGTTTTGTTGAGAAGGAAGTAGAGTAAGAAGAGGAAGGGGACATTGAAGGGTGGGAATTAAGAAGATAGAGGAAAGGGTAGCATGGAGGGTAGTTGAAGTGAGACTGAAGTGAAGAGACTGAGGGTAGGGAGTTGGAGGAAACAGTCAAAAGACATACAGGAAAAATTGTCCAGAGTAAAAACTGGAGGATGTGACGCTTTCCTGTGGGTACCCAGAATTGAGGCACCTCATAAAGCACCTGCCCTTAGGATGAGGAAACCTTGTTTGTGTCTGCTGGGTCTCAGCTCCCCAACTCCAGCGGCCACCTGCAACACAACTACTCCCCTTTAGTTCTGCTTAGGCCTCGCTGTCTCTCCAGGTTAGTGAAAGGCAAACTGCAACCGCTCTGAGCGTCTCTCTGGAGTGTCCAGCCCCTCATTCACTGGACACACGCTATTCACAAATCCACTGATTCCAAAGAAACTGTACATCCCAGCTTACCAGTTCCACCTCTGATCACTGCTCCGCTTCGCATATCACTTAGAAATGTTTATAGTGAAATCAAGAATAGGTTTATTTAACAAAGCATACAGATTCAAAGTAATAGCAATAGAATTATGAAACAAATGGTTACATATAAAATAAAATCATAACACTCATTTTAGAGTCTAGACTTAATTAACAAGATACTCTCATGTCCAATAGTGTTGCACACTAGTGCTTTACAGCCAGGCAGACTGTTACCCTCTTTTCATATGACAGACAAATGCTGTCAGCTTGTCTCCGTGGTGAAGGATCCAGGGTGTCTCTTGGAACTCCTAGATATATCAGAACAATTATTTGTTCTTATTCATAAACAGGACACCCGCTGCTGTTGGTGAAATCAACAAGCGAGGAAAGCCATAGGAAAAAACAATCTCTTGATTAGCATCAGGTTCGGTATGCAAAAGGACCTCCATTGTGAAGCGGACAATACACATATGACCAGACAGGGAGATAAGCGTCTGTTACCTCCTACCTGAAAGGAACCTGTCGGAGTCATGTCATCCCCTGGTCACCTGTATTACCAAGACCTTAAGAACATAATTTTCAATGTAGTTACATAACTTCTAACATGTTATCTTTACATACATTTTGCAATGATTAGGGTGACAAGTGGGCTACTGGCTCTCTCTAGAAACCTCACATATAAGCCCAAGAGATTCCCATAAAACCCTGTTCCCTCTGCCAGTTGGCATCAAGGGGTCCCTGGCTCATGGAAAAATCACGTATTGATGTCATCACTGTCTGAAGGTCCCTTCTGTAGTTGCTTATCTCTGCTGGCTGAGTTCTGGCTGTCCCTTCCCAGCAGTTTTTCTTCCCTGAACTCATGTGGCAGGCAGGAGGGATTGGGCTGCATGGGCACTGGTGTGCCTGAACGGGGCCTCTCCCCTGCACAGTTCTGGGTCTGGAGTTGCTGCGGGGGGGAGATAAGTCCAGCTGGGTCTCAAAGATGAATTCTCCTATTTCATGGAGTTAGAACAGCGTGGATTCTTCACTGTTTGTGTATTTAACCTTTTGTTGTTGTCTTGATTAATAAATGCAGTATAATTCAGTCGTCTTTAATTTTCTGTGAATACGATGTCCATTTTTAGAATGCAAAGCTAGGACACTTGTCACTTTGGAAGGCAGCTCAGGAATACGTGGGTGTGCAAGGGTGAGAAACAGGCCAATTAGTCCCTCCACCCCCCCTTCTAGCTTTCTGTCATCCCTCTCTCCTCCCACTCACTCCTGGTGATAGTGTGGCTACTGTACTAGCTCCTACAGTCACCCACTGCTCCTGCTGTCTGGCCTAGATGTTTCTGAGCTGAGCCCATGTGCTGTGTTGTTCTTTTCATGTGGTATGGCCAACCCGAACCTTTGACAATCATGAGATGTTAAAAAAAAATTTTTGGAGGGGGAGGTGTGTCTTTTTATATATGTAATGGGCAGCACTGTGAGAACCATTGGGCATTGTGAGGCTAACACATTTGTGCCTTACAACTTTGGGTGGACAGGGAGAAAGTATCCGGTCACCAAGCTGTTTTTGTAAAACTAGAACAAAACCTTGGTTTCTTTAAAACAGGAAGGGATATTAGCACTGTCTTTCAAAATCAAGATAATGCTGGTAGACTGAGTGTTTGGACACCATCTCTGTGAGTTAACACAGTGTATGTGAAAGATCATCCTAATTCTCCAAGATCAACCACTCTGGGCAGACTTTTTTTTTTTTTTTGCTGCGAGCCTTTTGCTTATATCATATGCAGCTGTGACCTTGCAAGTGTGAACAAATCCACAAACTTCATATGATGACTGTTGAAAAAGGCAACTCTTCAGATTGACTGTGCTTTCTGTATATTTTTAAGTAACTGTATGAAATGCTTTTGTTTCATTATAATTGGAAAAATGAACCAAAATAGTCGGCAATTGACAGTAGGCTCTTACCTTTAATTATAGGCAGTAGCAAATAGACATGCATTTCATTCTTTAATTTGTTTCTTGCTGTAGATTATGGCTAGTTTCCTTTACTTGAAAGTCACCTAATGTAATACAGATTAGTTATACAGGGGGTCCCCAGTATACGTCTCCCTCTTATCTGTTGTTTTGCTTATCCGTCGCTCATCAATAGGGAAACATGTTCCGATCTGTGTCTTTCCGCATATCTGTCGTTAGCTACCAGTGCCCTTCCTCACACCACCCCCAGCGCCTCCTGCTCACCATGATCAACTGTTCCGTGGCGTGCAGGAGGCTCGGGGGGGAAGGGGGAGGAAGGAACAGGGATGAAGTACACTCAGAGGAGGGGGCGGAACTGGGTGGGAAGAAAGGGGGGGCAGGAGGAGGCAGAGTGGGGTGGAAGGTATCCGTTCCCAGTATCCATCATTTCGTTATCCTTTGCTCTTTTCAAGAGCACAACCCCAACGTATACCAGGGACCGCCTGTAGAACATTCTAGAACTGTGTGAATCATATTGGAGGAAGTCTAACCTTGCAGGCATTTGCTGTTAAAATGAGGCATTAATTAAATAAGAGGAAGGATGGTCCTTGAAAGACGCAGGTTCAGTTCCCTGCTTTGTCCAAGACTTCCTGTGTGATCTTAGTCTCTCTGTGCCTCAGTTCTCGATCTCTAAGATAGGGCTGATAGTACTTACCTGCTTCACAGGGGTGTGGCAGGGATAAATGCATTCAAGGTTGTGAGGTGCTCAGATAATTACAGTAATGAGGAGGTCGGGGGGGGGGCAGATAAGTAGCTACGGTAGATAAAGAAAATGTAACTGCAGGAAGGACACAATTACACAGAGAAAGTGCATAGAATTCCAAAGAGATGATCCCCTTCCTCTCCCGCAACCATGAATGTTTTTAATCTTCCAGGCTTAACACTTTTACTCTTTACGCTCAAAGAAAGCTGTCTCTTCAGATACAAATGGTCAGAAAAAAAGATTTGAATCTAAGATTGACCTGGGTAAAAAAATTTCACTGGCATTTTGTATAAACCAAAATGTTTCTTTGCCTTCAGAGCTCCCATCAGTGCCACCTTCTAATTTGCTGTGCGAATGCCTAGTTATATCTGATATAGAATTTGGTGCCCTATGTACCAGGTTCTGTGTGTCAGTGATATCAAAGAGCAGATGGAATCGGTGAGATCAAAAGGGATGATGCTGAGACTTTGGTCTTCACATGATTTAATTTAAAGAAACCTGACAAAATTTTAGTAGAGCTGTTCAAAGTCTGTATAAGTTCTTGCTTTATGGCTAAAGTTGTGGCTCTGGTCACCAGGAAAAAGTGAAGGTAATCTAATTTATGCTACTACAGTAATACAGAGGTTTGGAGTACTGCACCCAAAGGATCTTTGACCTCCCGTCCTGCTGTTTGAGAGAGATGTCCCCGGTGTGATCAAATGTGAAATTAGTTATCAGTTTCTGTGGGGCATTTTTTTTTTCAGAAAATTTGTGTTATATCGTCGTTATTATCAAGCCTTTTTAGTGGACTTCAGACAGGGTTAGTCTGGCCTCCTCCATATGCCAGGCTTGAATTTGGTTCTTCATTGTCACCTACGTTTTCACATCTTGGGGCTTTAACTCACATATTACATTTATTTTCAGAAGTAGATTTAATCTCTGAATCAAGGAATTAAATGTTGACATGGTATATAGGAATTTTTTAGCATGGACATATATCTTAGATGTGTAAATAAATAAAGACAGCAAATTATTGCTCCATGACTGCATCTAACCCTTTCCAAATGGGCCACAGTTGAAGGGAAATGCTGCGCTCTTGAGTATACACCATACAAGCTATTTGTTTTTTGTGACCCAAGTCCCTTTTGCTAATACACTTGTGGTTTCTTTCATTTAATTATAACTGCTTCTCTTGTTTCTTCTCAGGACTGAACAGAGTCAATAAAATCATCTGTTTATGTAGCAATAAGGATTGAAAAAACAGTTTTAAAAATATACTGTAGTTGTAAGCCTGTGTTAAAGTTGTAAAGGTGTTTTGTTTCTAGATAGTATAACTCCTAAAGGGGTTACTACATACTGTTAGTCCTCATTATGATGGACTATATTTGATCAAGAGCAAACAGACACATGAATTCTGAGAATCATGTCTGTACAAGACTTAATTAGCCCTAGGCTAAGGTATTTCAAGCTTCAATACCTATGTTCCCTTTAGGATACTCTGGCAAACTAGACATTGATTTTTTCAGTAGTCTCTGCCCTTTTAATGGATGCAATACTGACTTTCTGTGATGGATATTTTGACAGAAACTCCATGTTTTGTTTGGGGTAGTTGGATGTCAGGTGGAACCATCCAGCACAGCTATGGGCTATAGTAAATCATTCTTCTCCCTCAACACTTTTCCCTGTGTATTTAAAATAGAACTCAAGCTGGTTTTATTATTAGCAGTCCAGATAAATTTTGAGAATCTTACTTAAGAAAGGTTATTATGTTCGAATTAAAATCAGGATGTCTCTGGCTTTGAGAGGGAGAGTTTGTGGGTGTTATGGAGTAAAACTTAACCCCAAATTTAAATGAGCTATTTTTAATTAAAACACAAATATATTTGCATTAATTTAAATACATTAATTTTAATAAAAGCTTAATAGATGTGTATCCATATAAACCAAAAAAATCTTCCTACTTTATAGAGGATAAAAATGTAGGTGCAGTATTGCAGGAATCCCTTCACTAAGATCTCTCTAAAAGGGAAGGTGGTATAAAGTAACTATTTACCTTTTGTGGTAGTAAATACTAATTTTAATAGGATTCAGTAATTTTAAGTGTGAGTAACATATGCAACTATGTGAATTGGAACAAAAAGATACAAAGGAAATGAGGATTTTTTGTTGTAAGTTGATTGCTCATGGGACTTGGGCAGCATTTACCTGCCTACCCCCTGCCCTGTCATGTGAAAGTATTGTTCACATTGGGGTCTTCCACCTATCGCTGAAGAATCTGATTGATATAGTCCACAGACAAAATCAGGTTACTAAATTTGATAATCAGCGATCTGCTTCTTGACAGCAACTCCTCTCAGTGCTTTCAAGCAACAAGAACTGTGTTACCATTTCACAGCTGGAACCAGCACTATGCAGTTCTTCTCTTCTAATGTTTGATCAATGAGATGTGTTTGAGTTTTTAAGAGTTTCCAGTTGAAGAGATCAAATATGCCTCTGCCTCGTTTTTATGTGAGTCTGTTGGCCTCTGGAAAGCTTCATCTGTTCATTCAGATGGACTCGTGTAGATCACATGTGGCACCTACACCATAATTCTGCTCAGGGCGGTCCCCACATCCCTTACAGTGGGTCTTCAGCTTACTCATGGCTCTGGAGACAGAACTTAGATCTCTCAGTCTAGGTGAGGAGAAACCATTGACCCTGAAGACTTTGATAGTACCTATTTTTTCAGTTTTTCCTGCTGTGATGTCAAACATTTATTTTAAATGAATAAAAATAGTAATTTAAATTGTCCAGAAAATGCAGAAATGTAAGTATTGGATGTCATGTGAGGCGTATCCATATTACTAGTAGTCATTTCATTACATGAAAAATGTAAATAATAGGAAAATGCTTGATATTTGATTTCATATGTGTATAACTGTCAAATTAAAACCAGTTTGCTTGTAGACGAGACAGGGTACTGCTCCTCAATGAGAGCTGCTCCCTTGCAGCATTTTAGCTTTCAACCTCATGAAGTTTTGGCAGTAGGGCTGTACAAAGAAAGGCCACCATTTTCTTTATAATGGGGTGGTTGTAATTTTGTCATTCTCATACTCAAAAACTGAATAATTATTGTGACTAAACTTTTAAAAAATAAAAAAAATCTTCATGTACAAATAATAGGCATGGAAGTTTTCTACTCAGAACTGAAAGCCTCCTGAAAGTGTTTGCTCAATGCACAGCAATGGTCAAAATGCAAACAAAACATTAGCATTTATAAAAATGAGCTAGAAAATAATACTTGTACACCATCAGTTCTGCTGGGAACCTCAAGCTTGGCTTTTCCTTGCTGAGGCCTGTATGGCTCGTGGACTACTTGAGTTTGGCAGCACCCTGATGGGGATGAGCATCAGATACTCTGCTGGGCTCTACCAGGCTTCTTTGGGTTGACTCCTTCTTGGTTTGGAGGAGAGAGAGGGATTGGTGGTAGTCTCCCAAAACTACTTGCTTAAGGTGCCAAAAGAACTATCACTGTGGATTATACAAATCTTCATATGTTCTTCTCTCTCCTTTCTTACATACTCTGGCAAGCAATGAAATTTGGTAACAATGAAGTATTATCATTGGTCATTTTTAGTTAGCACCCATTGAAATAGACAAGGCATGTCACACTTCTTAGTTATTGTTTCAGGTTTTGCAATCGTAGGCATGTCACTGGATCAGTTACAGTTGGTTTGAAGCAATCTTGGTAACCTATGAGCTAAAGACTTTTTTTAAATGAAAGGTTAGAGATCAAGAAGACAGCATAAAAGATGCTGGTACACAGTACTGCCGATCAGTACCCTGTTTTTGATCTCAAGGAAGCATTCTGGGAAAGGGGAATTGCCAGAGCACAGCGGAGTAGAGAGAGCACTGTGTTGTCAAACCCCTCAGAAAGCTGGTTAAGTTTATAGCTCCTTTTCAATGCCGAAGCAACATAAAAGAGCCATATTTTTTGGTGTGATATATTTACTCACTTCCTGTTTCCCATTGTGAGCTCCTCCTCAGTCAGCCTGAGTAATGATTTATTTGTTAAGCTTTGACAGTCTTTTTACTTGTTCTGACTGTAGAATTTGCTTTGTGGCACAGTTAGGCTGAAGAAGTGGCTGGGCTGTAACAGCTTATGATTGAAGTTGACAAATTGAAATGCAGTGTGGAAATGCTCTTTGAAAAATTTCTTGAATCTTTTTCTTTGAGTGCATAGTTTTATATTTTTGAGTTGACTTGAATGACACACATTTTCCTGGCAGCAAAGATAAAATAATAACTGGCTGACTGTTGACCTTAGAGAATTAAATCTACTATCATACATTACTAGTTGAAATACATCTTACTCAACTCTGTGCTTGAGATTGTTGATTTCTTACTGTCATCGATGTTTATTAGAAAGTGATTGTTCAGCATTATAGAAACATGCGGTATCTGTCATTATCCAGGGCCATTGTTCATACTAATAAATTGAAGAGCTGGCATTGGGTGTTTTTCTTCCCTTTGCCATTAGTAGTAAAAAGAAAACAACATTGGTTAGCTATACCTGACAGCAGTTGATACTTACTGAAAATATTTAGTCTGTAAATATTAGTCAAACAGCTGCTTTATGGGTAAAGGACCACACCAACCAATAAAAATAACAAAATAATTGAGTACCATTTTTCAATAGAAAGTGACCTAGTAAATTTTTATGACTATAGATATGGTTGATAAAACTACTACTTATAGAAACCTGTTTCATGAAAAAGTGACACTTCTTCCTTCCAACATTTATTCTTTAAAAGTTTCCTAATGTTCACATTTCTTTTGTCTTCCTTTTTGGTGGAACTGAATACTTCATTTATGTCGTGTATTCATGATTCTGCTCTGTTGAAGGATCCCAAACTATTAACTGCTCTGTCTGTGTTCTGCATGCTAGCAGCCATCTCTGGTTACAAAAATAAATAAATAAAATAAAAATCCTGACTTAATTTGTACAACCTAGAGGACAATGTTTGTGTGAGTGTGTGCACATGTGTGTACATATATGCAATAATTTGGCGGTGAAGTTGGTGAAAATTGGACTGCTGAAGTTGATTATCTCGGGGGATGAGAGGAGGTCTCTAGTAAAACTTCGTGGATACTGATCTTTGCCCTACTTAGAGTAATTTCAGAAATATATTTGCGAAAACTTTAAAAATTGCTGTATGCTTATCCCCCACCCCACCTCACCCCACCCCATGCTGGATTCTATTTTATTACCAAGAGACTTTGTGTGTAAATGGAAACTTTCTTTTCTATGTACAGGCTGCTCACCATGCTAAATTCCTTATGAGAAGAGTCCTGTAGTCTGGAATCTCTGCTATTGCTCCTCATTGTGTATCTTGTGGGCTAATGGTCTCCTCAGCAGAAAGATAATTTACAAGGCAGGAGTAAAATCTCAATTTGAGGGATGCCACAGTCCAATATGAATGATGGTCACAATCACTTCCATTTTAGTGGATAGTATTGTCAAATGTTTGGTTGTAACATCACCAAATTAAACTGGCAGAGATAATAGGTCTAGCATAACAGTTTGTGTTCACACCCATTTGCATACTCACACCCGTTAATTATGGGAAATAATGAGAGAGGAAGTATAAAAATGTATATGACAGATTATAACTATGAAAAAATGTCACTAATTTTTTTTTGTTTGCTTGAGTGTAATGGGGGGCTTTAATAAAATGCTTAATGAAAATGACTATCCTAGCTTGGCTTTTTAAAACTAATTTTTCCTTTCTTAAAAAAGCACAAACTTTAGAAAAATGTATTATACAATATTTAACACCTTTGCCTTCAGTGCAGTATTTGAATACTGTGTGACGCTTCCATTTCTTGTATTTGCAGAGAAGTTGATTATCTGTCTCTGCTACATAGCTATACAGTTTCAGGTGTAAATATTTTTTGGAAGGACATATATATTGTACTTACATATACGTAAATTTTACAAATTGAGGGAGGCATCATGGATTGGCTTGTAGTCTGCTCCCATTTTCACACCCATTCGAGGTCTCAGCCCAATGTACTGATTCTATTTTTAGCTTGTTGCCAGGCAGATTTTTATATGCCTCCTTCTGGTTGTTCAGTCTCCAGCTACTGATAGGTGTATGCAAACTAATCTTCAGCAGCCAACCAGAGGGGCTATGCAAATCTCCGCTCAGTCCTGTGACATCAGACTAGTCAAGTATAGTTTCTGTTGCTGGGAGAGCTGATAAGGTGGCAACATGGCTGCAGGGGGCTCTCTTTTGGGTATGTTTTTTACATTTACAAAAGATTTTATCATTATTTAATGTAAAAGTAAACAAATGCCCCCCCCCACCCCCCGAAAAAAAAAAAAGTAATCAGTATTCTAACCAAATTTTAATTACAGGAAATAAAACGTCAACAAGTTTTGAAGGTACAAGAAGTCTTGCCTCCTTGAATTATATTTGATGGATTTGGTGTGTTTAGTAGTGGCAGTGCATAGGTGACTAGGTGTAGTAAGTAAGAAAGCAAACAAACCAAACAAGCCCCAGCAGGTGTACATCATCTCTCTGCAGAAAGCAAATCTTCCCTAGAGAAAAACAAGCCTAGTATATTAACAGCATGTTAAGGTTCACATTTTTGAGAAATTGAAAAGCTCTTTTACGTAGATTTTCAAATAGCCATTTTTGGTTACCAAAAGAAAAGAGTTAAAAATATTAATGTTTGTATGACACATAGTAAGTTTAACACAATTTCTTAATGCTACTCCTGCTTATTTTACAGTTTTTTGCCATTTCCTCTTCACTCTCTTCTTTCATTATGTCTGACAAGTGACCTCAGAGGGCTGCTGTTAATGACATCAGATTCTTCTGAGATGAGCTGTCTGATGCCACAGTTGCAAAGGCTAACAGGTCAGAATTGCATCACTGCAGTTAGATGCACGTAGTACCTGGACTAATTTAGAAGAAAGCTATTCTAAATGTAAGTGTAAATGCCTTACTTTCTTCATTAAAGTGCATACTGAGTTGGCTCTAACAGAACCTTTTATACTTACAGTGAAGAGGCCTAACTTGGAATGGTGAATCATATGTCTGTTAATGTTCTCTTGTAGCTTTAGTCGTCATGTGTTTTGTGTAAGTATTCACTGTACGTTTCTTCCGTAATATAGGTGTGGTTTAGGCGATATTCTTGTAATGTGTAGAAAAACTTCAAAACAAAAGCGGAATTGATTTTTTAAAAACAATTTTCAAGTTTTTTTCTTCGTGTAGTAGCTGTAATCTTTTTTTACCCTTTGCATGAGAATGATTAGTTCAAGTGTGCAATCGGTATTTTTTGGTACATGTTGCATAATTTCATGTCATTTGGGGATTTCAGAAGTAGCTATAGTCTTCAGTTTTACAAGGGTTGTGACATTATGTAACAACTTCCTTTGCATAATTAACTCCGCTTGATATTGTTTAATTATGTTACCAAATGGGGAGTGGTAGTAATGAATCCTGTGTTTATGTCAAAAGTGCAAATAAGACATATACAACACCACAGATGTGTTTAAAATGTACTAACTCATCTTAAAACTGTGTTAACTCAAATTTTATTTATAAACAAACGTATTTGGATGGCTGTAAATGTCACCATGTTAGAACATTCACTTCTGCTGTTTTACAAATGTGTGGCAGTAGCAATATTTATACGTAAGGCTTTGAGGTGTTGCAATTCATGGAAAGCTGAGGTTTTGCATTCTCTGTAAAGATTAAACCCTATAATAGTCCTAGGAAGAAAAAAAAAATAGACTAGCGACTCTTGTTGATATGGCTAAATTCCCTTCAAGAAATACTGCTACTTTTTATAATCCAAATAAGCATTGTAATGTAATTCTAAGAACAAGTTGAGGCTCTTGTCTATATTTTATTACAATGGAGTGTGTGTGTGTGAGACAGAGAGAGAGAGGATCTGATTTAACAAGTTAACAAACTGATTGCTTTTAAGCTCCTGAATTGTTTTTGTGGTGCTTACTGGAATGTGCATTTTTAATGAAAATACCAAGTTATTGGGGGAGATGCTCTGCACCCACCACTCTCCTCCTCTTTAAAAACAAATATATATTTTGGGAATGAATGTTGTTTCCACTTCTTATAGCATCTGTCAAGACAAATAGTAGTGGACAAAGTTAGGTTCAACTCTGTGGAATTGCTTGGGTAAAGCCAAAAGATTTAATTTGAGTAAATGCACCTACACAGAGCAGCTGCCCTGTAATGTAGGAAGAGTTCTAAAATTAATGTCATAGTTACAGGTTCATTAAGCCACTTAGCTTATCTAGGAGACGCAAGACACACAAAATTAGGAAAAATCTGAGCTGTTACCTCGGTGGGGGTGGAGGAACTGTTCCTCAAATAGAAATGGTATTGAAAAGGTGAAAATTATTTTGAACTCAGGTTCTGTTTGCGAAGGCCCAGCTTCAGCAAACCACTTAAGCACATACTTTTAAGTGCATGCTTAAGTGCCGCACCGAGGCCATGTCTACACTAGCAAGCTTACTGTGGCACAACTGTGTTGATACTGCTGTGCCATTGTAAGATAGCTTGTGTAGTCACTCTGTGCCTACAGGAGAGAGGTCTCCTGTCAGCATAATAAAACCACCTAAACTAGCAGCATTAACTATGTTGGTAGGAGATGCTGTGCACATGAGTGCATATGCTGGCGAAATGTACATTGCTCAGGGGGTGGTTTTTTCACACCCCTGAGTGACAAGTTTTGCCAACATGAGGTAGTGTAGACATGGCCTGCATAGGGATGGACATAAACATGTGCTTTGCTGAATTGTGGCCTGAGAGAAAATCTCATGTATTAAAAAATGATTATCTCCATTGTCTCAATTTGGTTTTAGTCTCACAAGAGGAGCAGAGCTTGAATTGTCTGTTGGAATAGTGGGAAGAATGTGTGCATTATGAAATATTCTAAGGGAGAAAGGGTTAACCACTGCAGCATTTAAACTCAGCTTTTTTCTTTTTTTTTTTTTACCATTTTTAAAAACTAATATCTACATTAGTGAAAGTTTGTAGTCTTAGGATATGTCGTACTCCAATTTAGCCTACAAGGACCTGTAGATGTAAAATGCAGTATCTTTATTGAGACTGTAAATATCCTGTTCGCTACAGTCATCATCGAGTTCTGTTGTGAAGCTTCAGTTGTTTCATTCGGACCAGAAAAAGGGCTTCTGCTTAGATGGTTTAACACTTATTTGGGAATCTGTTTATATTGGTTAAAATGACATTCCTATGTACAATAGTTCAGCCTTATTTGTTTTCACGCCCTGTCTGGATTCTTGGTAGTAACCTCATGTGCTTCCCTTGTTGCTGGGCAGGATTTGAGGAGCTGATATCTGATTGGGTGTCAGGCAACTGCTGATTTGAGCCAATCAGATAAGGTATTTGAATTCTTTCCCAGTACAATAACAATGAAGCAACTGCTGATTTATTTTTCCTATGGGGAGATTATGTAAACTAAGAGCATTGCTGCACCAGGCTCCCTCTTGGGTATGTTTGAAAAATTACAAGGCTTCTCTGTGCTAAAAGGGGGAAAGGCTTTTGTTTATGAACTTGTTTACTACTTAACCATTTCATTGAAAGGTCAATATGATAAATAGCAAAAAGTCTATTAAAAATAGTGTAGTAAGTTTAGAATGGTCCCATATTTAATCTGTTAATATGCTTATTAGAAAATAGAGCAAACTGATATAAATACTGTAAGAAATTCTCACCCTAAAATTGATGTACAAGTTTAATTGATATCGTTGAGCTAACACTCTCATAATTTTAGCTTTAAAGGGGAGAACTCAAAAACTTCTGTAACACGTAGCAGAGATAAATTGTATTTGTGGCTGCCAGTCTATTATATGACAATCCTGTTCGTTACATTTTAAAAGTAGATATAATTGTGAAAGACTCCAAATAGGTGGTGGTTTGTATATTGGGCACTTTGCGATTTGAACTGCAATCAGATAAGGTAGACTTAAGAAAATACCTGTTAGCGGTATCCAAACATATCACTGGTGCAGAACATCTTAGCATCTGTCCTCTTTTGCAGATTGATTCACATGGAAACAGTGTTTTTTCTTTTGTGTATAAGGATATAATTGTTTTCTGTGAATTTTAAAATTATTGCCAGGTTATTTTAACTTGTTACTGCAGTTCATTCCAGCTTGAAAACTGAGTTTTAAGAACCATTTTTTTAGAAATGCAGGTTCCATGCAGTTTTTTTCATTCTGTACTTTGGAATCTTGGACTCTGCACCTAGAACAAAGTGCCCTGATCAATTGCTCTTCTTATTTCTTTGACTATGCCAAATGCTAACTAGATTTGCATATCTAGATAACTCTGAACGACGCTGATTTACATGATCATAGAGAAAACCATCTTTATTTCCTCCACATAGTTCTTGCTCTTTGGCAAGTGTTTTTACGGTTATAGTGGTTATGGCTAATACACATGTTGGGAATTTTATGTGAACACCATTCTAGATTGACTATATTTATGAAAAGAACCATTGTGCACTGTTGTTTGGATCCCAACTTGTTTCACTGCTTTCCATAACCTTCTCTTTGTCTGTCTCCTGTTACCAGGCAGGATTCAGAAAGCTGGCTGCTGATTGGCTAACTTTTTGAGCAGCTCTTGAGTTGCTCATATGAGCAGACGATTATAGGCTAATCCATAGCAGCTATGCTAATGCCTGCCTTTGTTGCTTCACAGCAGTGATCTCTGCTGCAAAAGACTTGAGGGAGGGAAAGGGAAAACTCTCTAATTGGCTGAAGGAGGGGTCCTTCATGTATTGTTAAAAATACATTGGCACATTTTTGGTTTTACCATATAGCCACTGGCCGTTTGAATGTTGGTCCTTTGCCTTTCGGTAGGGAGAAAAATCTGCAGGTATTATTGGAGAGATATTCTTGGTGGTGTTTGTCTGTTTGGCACAGAACTATATATGATTTTCAAGCTTAATATGAAAGAGAAGGCTAAGGGAATTGTCGTAAGTGAATTTAAATAGATATATACAATATTTGTGTGTGTTGATGTTTCATAATTATTATTGCCATCTATGCAAACTTTTAAAAAAGTTTATTTATAGAATTCAACCCCTTGCACATTTTCCATTTATATACAGGAATAATTTTGTGCGCCACTGTACAAATGCCTTTTTTTGAGATAAGAGATGCCTGATTTATAAAAGTTACCTTTTGCTTGGTTGGGCACCTGTGGCAATACTTTCTTTGTTGCGAATCGGTCATGTGATTATTAAGAATTGTGGAAGTACTCAAACACCATTTGAAGAGTCTTAAGCAAAGCATTAATACTTAAATGGACACGTTAGGATATTTAATTATGTACATTGAAAATACCAATGGTTTTAGATATTTTGCTCAGGTAACTCCTTCATAAGTGTAGCCTTTTTCTAGAATTATTCTTTGAAACGTGGCCTCCTTACCCCTTTAGTCAGGGAAGGCAAATAGATATGTGAAAGAAGACTGCTGATTGGCTTACACGGATGTGACCAAACCTGTATGAACCGGTCTGTTGAATGCTACTTCCTTATTGCTTTGGCTGTTTCTTGTCACAGTCAGCGCCTGCAAGAGATCTGTTACATGGCTGCAGTGTGCTCCCTTGTGGGTATGGCTGGAAGTTATACTCTTAGTCTTGTGTGCAGTGATATATTATATTTAATTAATGAACCAAATGTAGTT
The DNA here is from genome assembly GCF_965152235.1 of Eretmochelys imbricata. NCBI lineage: Eukaryota > Metazoa > Chordata > Testudines > Cheloniidae > Eretmochelys > Eretmochelys imbricata. The sequence goes on along the minus strand of NC_135572.1, from coordinate 270,687,154 downwards.
TTCATTTTAACTTTTCAGAGTTTGTGCTAGCTTTTATTTAATGTTCTCTTGCTGCAATAGTTAATCTGTAGAAGACCTGCATGTCAGTTAAAATAACCATCTAATGATGGATTTTTATTTAAAAAACAAAACAAAACTTTTTTCCTCTGGAATAATTTTAAAATTATATTTAAAGTTTTGGTTTTAGGAAGGTTTTTAGACCATATATTTTTGGACACAAAGTAAACTGTTAAAAACAGTTTAAATAAAACCTGTTCTCATAATGCAAAAAAAAAGGTATTGGAAGATGTATCTTTATTTTAGAAAAAGAGGAGAAAAAATAATTTACATTCTACTGTGGCTGGTTGCCAAAGTGCAGTAGCCTTGTAAAAAAGCAAAATAGTGAAGTACCTTTCCTTTTTGTGCATAATATAGTAAATACATATTATATTAATAAAAATTAAATACTTTTCACGTTAATTATTTAGACAACTAAGGAATATGTAAGAAAACAAATTGGTAATATTTCTGATTTTACATGCTTTGCTTTTCAGTTGTACGTTTATCATTACAAAAGGCATCTGAAAACAGAGATCTACCGTTTTCCTGTATACACTGTAGTTGAAATTTCGTGTATCTATTGAGATGTATTTACCTTAGTTTGTAAATTACTGTATGTAGTTGCAAACTTCATTCTGATTAAAGGTTCACACAAGAAGAATTCATTGTATAATCCTATTGCATTGTGGTCCTGGAGATTATAAATTTAAATTACTTCGTTTCTCTTATTAGTTCATATGTAAAGGACCCTTACAATCTACACATTACAAGTTGGTAGGAAGGTCTTCTGTTATCTTCTCAAACTCTCTTAATTCCTTAGACAGATTAGCCAAACGTAGAATTATTCCATTATTTAAATTAAAGCAATAAAGCACATTTTTATTCCAAGACACATCTCCTTGTTAAAATTTTTATTGCAGAACAGCTATAAGCACAATAAATAATGAAATTTATATTCTACATTATACAAGTAGGATGAGATGAACATCTCCAGTGGTGCAAAATTACTTGCCTTGAGCTCATTTGAAGCTGTTGTGGCCAGGGGAAGGAGGAGATGTGTGCTCGTTTATAAAGCATATGCTTTTAAAGTGTTTTAAATATTTTCATGTGCATCTATTAATTTACATATTAAAAATACTTGTGTAAAATGTATTTTAGGGGATTTTGCAACCTACCTGTAGATAACTTGATACTAACAAGTCATTTGGACTTGACATTTGGTCTATCTTTAAATAGTTATAATCTGATGAGGGAGACACTTTTTTTTAAAAAAAAAATAAATTTCAAAGCAACTGTTTTATGGGTATCAAAAATGTGGATGCTTGCTCCCTCTGCTGGCGGTGCAGCAGCAGTTAATCATATACAGATGTTGTCCTTTGACATACTGATCCTGGTGTAAATATGGGATGCAGGTTTAAGAGGTTAAACAAAACATGTGTTTGTTTTGCCTATCAGAGTGCTGTCTAAGCAATAATGGTCACTCAAATCTGAAGACTAATGTTTAGCAGGTAGAAAAGAATAAAGAAAAGAAGTGTGATAATGAATAATGTAAGTGTGAATGGAAAACAGTTGGGAGGAAAAAACATTCTCTTTATTGTATAGTAGAACCTCAGAGTTACGAATACTAGAGTTATGAACTGATCAGTCAACCAGACACCTCACTTGGAACTGAAAGTATGCAACTAGGCAGCAGCAGAGACAAACAAACCAAAAAAACCCCACCAAACCAGTACAGTACTGTGTTAAACATAAACTACTAAAAAAAAAAAAAGGCAGCATTTTTCTTCTGCATAGTAAAGTTTCAAAGCTGTATTAAGTCAATGTTCGGTTGTAAACTTTTTGTTCAGAATTACGAACATTTCCCAAGATGTTTGTACTCTGAGGTCCCACTGTATCTTTTTTCAGGAAGTTTCCTTGTATTATCAATTACAGAATACAATATTTAGAGGCCGTAGGCTTGGAACCTACCTTGATGTTTACTGAGAAAATCCAGTTTGGTTAAATTACAAGGTGTTGCATTCCAGGCAGGCAGCACAGCAGCTTTAAATGGGTTAATGAGAAAAGCTCACTTATTTCCGTAGGCAGTTTCCAGTTACAGTACCACTTTTTTTTTTCCTTCTTCTTCTTTTTCTTCCAAGCATGCCTGAAGTCTTGAATCATAACAGATCCCTTGAGTGTTTTTGAGCAGAATGTTTTTAAATCATGATTTAAAAACAATCTATTTTTTAAAACCATTTAAATTTTATTTACATGTTAGTTCTTTACTTCCCATTTTATAGTCATTAATTGCTAAAGTAAATGTTTTATGCTTCTTCAATTAATTTCCGAGTTAGCAGAACTTCAGATTCACATAGATTTTTTTTTTTTACTAAGAAATTTCACACTTAGAATGCTCATTTAAGCTGAAAAAAGACCAGTCCAGAGTCTCATTAACATTATTCTGTGAGAGCAACACAAACTCACACCCTAAATAAGCAAGTAGCCCTTCTGACCAACGCTACCTTCCCGTCTATTGAACCTTCACAAATCAAGAAAGCTGAAATGCTTGTGTTCCTACATCATTTAGAAAAAGATGCCTTGGACTTGGGAAAATTCTTGCTCTGCCACAGACTTCTTTGACCTTGGACAAGTCATTTTGCGTCTTTGTGCCTTAAAATCCCTGTCAATAATAATCCCTGCCTCTGAATGTTAAATACATTAAAAAAGATTGAGGTGCTTGGATACTATGATAATGGGACCATATATGTTTATATATAGGTAGATAAGGAACTTAGGTACTTTTGGAAACTTAGTTAAGGTATTGAAATATATGTAACTTTTCATTGTTAACGATGCAGTAGTATTATTTTGAAGTGACAGATTTTTACGCTCTGGGAATTTTTTAATAGAAATGCTGTTTGAGCCCCAGATGCTGCAAACACAAATGCAGCTGGTTAACTTTAAGCACATGGAACAGGAGTACTTGTGGTACCTTAGAGACTAACAAATTTATTAGAGCATAAGCTTTCGTGGGCTACAGCCCACTTCATCGGATGCATAGAATGGAACATATAGAATGGAAATATATATACATACAGATAAGTTGGAAGTTGCCATACAAACTGAGAGAGGCTAATTAGTTAAGATGAGCTGTTATCAGCAGGAGAAGAAAACTTTTGTAGTGATAATCAAGATGGTCCATTAAGACAGTTGACAAGAAGGTGTGAGGATACTTAACTTTAGGGAAATAGATTCAATATGTGTAATGATCCAGCCACTCCTAGTCTCTATTGAAACCCAAGTTAATGGTATCTAGTTTGCATATTAATTCAAGCAAAGCAGTTTGTCGTTGGGGTCTGTTTTTGAGGCTCTTCTGTAGCAAAATTAAGCACATGAGTAGTCTCATTATTGGCAGTGTATTCATGAGAGTAAAGTTTTATATACCTTCCATAAAAGTTTTTCGGATTTGTTGTCTTCCTCCCTGCCCCCTTTTCTTTTTCATTTTCTTTTAATCTGTGGTACCCAGGTATGCCCTGTTCACCAGGTTTCAAGCCATGTGCTTCTTGTTCCAGGCCTCTGCTATAGAGCGATCCATAAAATAGCTATTTGAAGGGCTGGGGGAAAGTATATGTGGAGGACTGGTGCTGGATTTGTGGGGAGTTCAAGCCTAGGATAAAGAAGGGTAGGGAAGCTAGGCTGAAATTCCTGCTGATGGAAGTGGTGCTTAGGCTACTGTCAGTTAACTCGTCTGACACCGTACCGAGTGCTGCAGTGTCAATGAGAAGCGCTCCTCCAGCTTTAGCAGAATCTCAGCATCGTTTTCCCTCACCCTTATCAAGGAAGAAATGGAAAGCTTCTTCAGAGGCACCAACCAGGGAAAGGTCTCCACTCTCTAAGGCTTTGTCTACACTGCCACTGTTGTTGGTCAGGGTTGTGGGGAGAAAAGCACCGACAAAAGTGCTGGTGTGGACAGAACTATGTGGACATAGATGCTGTTTGTTGGGGTGGTTTAATTATGCTGGCAGGAGAGCTCTCTCCTGCCGGCAAATAGTGGCTACATGGGAGACCTTACAATGGCATAGCCATATAGCGGTATAGCTGTGCTGCTAGAAGGTCCTTAGAATAGACATAGCCTAAGTCTCAGAAATGGTCAGGCAGGAGTCAAGTAGAGTGCACCTGAAACCTAAACATTCCTCCAGTGCCTATGTTGCAACAGTCCACTCTGGCTCCACAAGGGGCACCGTCGGCTTTTTCAGCACCACAACAGGATACTGTCTTTGTGCCAACCACCCTGGAGCAAGAAACCTGCTCTGCCTCTCGGTGCTGGTGTCTCCTTCCTTCCAGGAGTCTGGTCCTTTGGCGCTGCTGCCGCTTCCGCCAGCAGCTCAGCCTCTGGTACTGCAGCTGCCTGCTTCCAGGACAGGTTGTGCCTCGAAACTATCCAAAGGGAAGCCTGCTATGAGGCATTGCTCCCTCCATCACCAGTCTCTTGGCATTGGTTCCCAACACCAACTGGATCTAGCCCGCCATGGTCTAGGAAAAGGGAACTCATTGTCAGACTAGGAGGTGTAATCTTAGTATTGCAGCCCCAAAGTAGGACCTGCCAGTCTGCACAAATTCTCTCTTCCCACCTACCACCTTGACCCTTCAACGGAACCTGCTATGGGAATGTGGCTGGGACAGCTGTGGCCAAGATCCGTATCAGTGGCCATTTTGGAACCTCTGGGGGCTTCCCCCAGCTTCAGATCTTTCCCACAGCATGCATACTCAGTGTCCTCATCTAGAAAGGATGAGTCTGCACACAGGGCAGCCCAGTTCCCAGAGTCCAGCACTGGCCCTGGTAGAGAGAATCATGAGGAGGTTCCAGACCCGGAGCAACAGCTGATTCTGCCTCCTCCAATCTTGGCTTCCTCTTCATCCTCTCCAGAGAAGGCCATTTTGTCCAGCAGGACTTCACCTCCTCCTGATGATTTCAGAGTTTTTATCAGGAGTTAAAATTTGAGAGTAGATGCAGACTTAGAGGTCAGCGAATAGTCACATCTCCTGGTTTACATTCTGTCATCAGTGGGCCCCTCCATTGTAGCTCTGCCAATGAATGAGGTGATACTAGAGCCAATAAAGGCTTTATTTATGGCAGACTCCATTTTCCTTTCCTCCCACCTCAAAAAGGGCAGAAAGAAAGTATTGTGTACTCTCCCAAGGGTTTGAGTACCTTTAAACTTATTCACCTCCGGGCTTATTAGTTGTCACAGCGACTAATGAAAGAGAATGATGGAGGCACCTGCCTGTGGGGCGTTCCTCCCCCCCCCCCCCAATCAAAAGATATGAAGAGACTATGCATATTTGGCAAAAAGATTTATTCTGCAGGAGTTTTGAAGCAGCATATTGCTAACCAGTAGTTTCTTTTGGGACAATACAATCTTAATTTTTGGGATTCCATGGGAAAATTTCAAGAAGCTGCTTCCAGAGAATACTAGGCAGGTCTTCTCTTGCGTGATCAGTGAGGGAAGACCAGTTACAAGAATGTCACTGTGTGTGGGGCTGGACACTGTAGACCTGCCAGCTAGAACCATGACCTCCACAGTGACCATGTAGAGATCATCCTGGCTCCAGTATTCGGTCTTTCCTGTGAAGCCCGCAGTACTATTCAGGATATGGCATTCAAGCATCTTTCTTTATTCTTGGACCAGACGAACAGTGAGTTCCATGGACTTAGGAACTCTAGAGCCACTCTGAAGTCCTTAGGTCTGTACACACCTGCCCCAATCAAGAAGCACTATTGGCTGCAGCGCAGACGCCAGTATTTTGCTCCTCCTTGTCAGCAGGGCCTATCAAAAAGAGGTCTGGGGTTATAGGCATAGGCTTCCCCCTCCTGCTGCTTTAGCTCCGACTCCAGCCCCGTCAAAACACCTGGGAACTGCAAATCAGGCATTTTGACGCGACAGTTGAGGTTGACATATCAGTCTCCATGTCTCCAGACTCAAACCCCCTCACTGTTGCAAACTGTTTGTCCCACTTCCGCAGTTCTTGGTCCCAGATTACTTAGAAACAGTGGGTCTTGAGCACTGTGGAAGTGGGATGTGCGCTCCAGTTTACTTATACCCCTCCCTCCCTGTCTGTTATCAGGGACCACTCAATCACTCTTTCACTTAGGAATCATAGAGGAGGTTCCATGTGACCTCAGAGGAAAGGGGCTTTATTCCCAATATTTCCTAATCCCAAAAGTGGAAGAAGGTCTCAGACCAATTTTAGACCTGCATTATCTCAACAAATGCTTAAAAAGGATTAAGTTTTGCATGGTCACCCAGGCTTCAGATATCCTTTCCCTTGAACCTGGGGACTGGTATACCACCCTCAAGTTAAGATGCATACTTCCATGTGGCAATCAGTCAAGATCACAGGAAGTATGTCCAATTTCTGGTGATGATTTTGATTTACCAGTTCACTGTGCTGCCTTTCAGCCTGTCAGCAGCTCCCAGGGTCTTTACAAAGGTTATGGCAATAGTAGCTGTATTCCTCTTAAGATGGAGAGTGCTGGTTTACCCCTGCCTAGACAACTGTCTTGTCAAAGGCCAGTCCAAACCATAGAATCATAGAATATCAGGGTTGGAAGGGACCTCAGGAGGTCATCTAGTCCAACCCCCTGCTCAAAAGCAGGACCCATACCCAATTAAATCATCCCAGCCAGGGCTTTGTCAAGCCTGACCTTAAAAACTTCTAGGGAAGGAGATTCCACCACCTCCCTAGGCAACGCATTCCAGTGTTTCACCACCCTCCTAGTGAAAAAGTTTTTCCTAATATCCAACCTAAACCTCCCCCACTGCAACTTGAGACCATTACTCCTTGTCCTGTCCTCTTCCACCACTGAGAATAGTCTAGAACCATCCTCTCTGGAACTACCTCTCAGGTAGTTGAAAGCAGCTATCAAATCCCCCCTCATTCTTCTCTTCTGCAGACTAAACAATCCCAGTTCCCTCAGCCTCTCCTCATAACTCATGTGTTCCAGACCCCTAATCATTTTTGTTGTCCTTCGCTGGACTCTCTCCAATTTATCCACATCCTTTTTGTAGTGTGGGGCCCAAAACTGGACACAGTACTCCAGATGAGGCCTCACCAATGTCGAATAGAGGGGGACGATCACGTCCCTTGATCTGCTCGCTATGCCCCTACTTATACATCCCAAAATGCCATTGGCCTTCTTGGCAACAAGGGCACACTGCTGGCTCATATCCAGCTTCTCGTCCACTGTCACCCCTAGGTCCTTTTCCGCAGATGCAGAGCAGTGTTATCCTGATCCAGAGAAAGTTCAGTGCTCTAGGACTGTTAATCAACACAGAAAAATTTCCCCTCTCTCCGGTCCAGAAGATAGAGTTCATAGGGGCTGTACAGGATCCATCTCAATCCAGGGCCTTTCTTCTGCAGTACAGGTTCTAGGCAATTTGATCAATTCTTCTTCGAGTGCTTGCTCATGTCTGTTCTACATTAGGTTTAGGGTGTGCATGCCACATGCACCATTGCCTGAGATTTTTCATTCAGTGGTATCCGTCGGGCCGGCTTTAGCACCCTCTAGTGCTGTGTGCTCATGTGCCAGTGTAAGGGGCGCTGCCAGCCATGCACCCTCTCAGTTCCTTGTAATTGCCTGGGGCAGTTGCTAGAACGACCCGTCTTGCTTCAGGAAGGCACCTTCTCAGTGTTTTTTTGGGGGGGTGGGATTGTTTCATAATTTGTTAGTTTAACAGCTGGTACTGTTCATCATTTCCAGTGCCGAGGAAGAAGCAGAAAAAGCAGCACGCTGACAGTGGGCACTCACCAGTGCAGAAGAAGCATAAGCATGGGGAAGGCAGTGGAGTGCAACCCATGTCAGGCCACTCCTCCACACTCAATCCTACGATGGCACCATCAACTCTGCCGAGAGCGCTGAGTCCGGAGTGGGATTCTCTAACGCTCAGAAGCCACTGTGGCACCAGCGGTCTGATGGTTCCATTGACCCTGGAGGCCTTTGCGCTGGCCAGGGATTTACTTTTGCTTCTGGTTCCCCCCCCCCCCCCCAACTCTGATGGAACAGCCAGTGGCTCCAGTGTCTATGAGCAGGAAGGAGAATGGTGCTAAGAGCTCCTTCCCAGGACCTTCTGGGGCAAGCAGACCATGATACTGTTGTTGCAGCCATCTCTGGTGCACTGCTGGTCCCCGGCCTCCGGGCACTGAATGGAGAGTGATACTGCTCCACCATGGTCACTGAGGGAGGACTCTTAATATGAGTCCAAAGGGGAACTATACGTTCAGCCTAAGAACCACCACCAGTACCCAACCTATGAACTGTTGGACCTTGGTGCGGGTCCCCTGCCGGCACCAGGCCAATGGGTCAATGGCCACTGGAACCCCATGGGTTTTCCACCAGTACCATGTCTTCCCTCCCATTGATCATATTTGGTGGTTTCCTAAATGCAGGCTACCGCCCCTTCCTGCTCAGCGCCAGACACCGACTCCGGTACCAACCCCAATACTGATGTTCAGGATGTGGCTTCCGTGGATGTTATTGAGGCTGAGGAAGAGGAAGGAGCCCCTTCTCCAGTGCAGGCCCCCTCCTCCTCCCCAGATGAGGCCATCTCTGGACAGAGTACCTCCCTTCTGTAGGATGACTTCAGGGTCCATCAGGATGTTTTGCAGCGGGTAGCAACTCACCTGGGACTAGAGATTGAGGATCTTAAGGAATCATCCAACAGCATTATTGACATTCTGGCTGCAGTAAATCTTGCAAGACCATGGCCAGTTGTCACCCAAACCTTGCCTTCCTTAACCTAACTGTGTGGATGTTACATGGTTTGAAACCAGAGGAGCAGGCCTGTTCGGACCAAGTTAAACATGTCTTGCTAGGTAGCAGGAAGCCATCCACTAGGAGTATCTACCTGGCCAAATGGAAGCGCTTCTCGATATGGCGTCGCATTGAGGCCTTCCTCTGACCCAGTCTTCTCTTTAGGCTATTTTGCTCCATTGAAAAATAGTTGCTATTAGTTCAGTAGTAGGTCAGATGGTTGTTCCATCTGAATCAATGAGGTCTGGCCCATGCATCTATCAAAGTGTACTTGGATGCAATCTCAGCCTTCCACTTACCTGTGAACAGCAAGTCTGTACAGTTCTCTCACAAGATGACAGTCCAGTTTCTCAAAGGCCTGGAGAGACACAATCCTCAGATCCGTGAGCCTATCCCTCCATGGGACTTTAACCTGCTTTTGTCAAGGCTCACGGGCCCCCCCTTTGAACTTCTAGTGTCATGCCCTCTACTTTTCTACTGGAAAGTCGCCTTCCTGGTAGCAATCATCTCAGCTTGAAGGGTTTCTGAAATCAGGGCCTTAACATCAAAACCACCATACACAGTATTCTTCAAGGACAAGGTCCAACTGTGCCCCCACCCAACTTTCCTGCAAAAGGTGTTTTCACAATTCTGTAGCAACCAGACTATTTTCTTGCTGTCTGCTTCCTGAAGCCTCACAAGAACTCTGAGGAGTGGTGACTGTACTCACTGGAGGTTAGGCGTGCCCTTGCCTTCTATATCGAGAGGACTAAACCCTTTCGCAAATCAACGCAGCTCTTTGTAGCAGTAGCAGAAAGGATGAAAGGGCTTCCAGTATCAGCCCAGAGGATCTCGTCCTGGATAATCTCCTGTATTCAGGATTGCTTCAAGCAGGTGAACGTCACACCTCTGGCTATTCTAATCACTGACTCCGTGAGATCTCATGCCTCTTCAGAGGCTTTCCTTGCTCAAGTCCCAATCCAAGACATCGCCGGGCATCAGCTTGGTCTTTGGTGCATACCTTAGCATCCCACTGCGCCATCACCCAACAAACTTGAGATGACACCAGGTTCAGAAGAGCAGTGTTGCAGTCAGCATGTCTGTGAACTCCGAGCCCAGCTCCTAAGGTACTGCTTGTGAGTCACCTAACATGGAATGGACATGAGCAAGCACTCGAAGAAAAAACAGTTACTAACCTTCCGTAACTGTTGTTCTTCAAGATGTGTTGCTCATGTCCATTCCCCAGTACTCCCTCCTATTCCTCTGTCAGTTGACCGGCAGTAAGGAACTGAGAGGGTGAGTGGCTGGCAATGCCCCTTATACCGGTGCATGAGTGCACATCACCAGAGGGTGCTAGAGCCAGCCCAATGAGTACCATGGAGGGAAAAATCTCCGGCAAAGGTGTACAAAGCATGCAGCATGCACACACCTAACCTAACGTGGGATGGATGTGAACAACACATCTTGAAGAGCAACAGTTTAGGAAGGTTAATAACCGTTTTTTATAGATCTGAAGGCTTGCCCAGTCACAACAGCAGGAAACTGTTTGAGGCTTCTGGTTCACATGGCTTCTTGCACCTATATGGTTCAATGTGCCAGAAAGCAACTCTGATCTCTGTGGGGCTGGCAGATATCAGTCTACTTACCAAGCCTCCATCAGTTAGACGTGGTGGTAAGAGTATCCACCCATGCCCTTACCTCCCTAGATTGGTGGACAGATCCAGCCAACGTATCTGTAGATGTTCTCTTGGCCTGCTTACAGCCAACTCTCATGCTAGTGACAGAGTCCACCTGGGTTCTCTACAAACACAGGGTCTATGGTCCTTTACACATCAATGTCAGAGAGCTGAAAGTTGTCAGACTGATGTGCCAGGTATTTCTATTGCAGATTAGGGAAGCAGCCTTTTAGACCTTACAAACAACCTCAACAAGCAGGAGGGAGCTAGCTCTTTGCCACTCTGTCAAGAAATGACTTTATTCTGAGAGCTCTGTATTGCCATCTTAGTAGATCTAGAAGCATCTTAGCTGCCAGATGTACAGAATGACCTAGCAGATAAATATGAGTCACCATGACTGGTCTCTTTGCCCAGATGTGACCAGATACATCTTCTGTCTCTGGGGGTTTCCCCAAGTGGACCTATTTGCAACAAAAGCCGACAGAAAGTGTCAGCAGTTCTGCTCCCTTAAGGATCACAACCCAGGTTCCATAAGATGCCTTTTTAATGACATGGTCAGGCAGGCTTCTCTATGCTTTTTGATCAGTCCCACTCATTCACAGGATATTGTCAAAAATAAGACAGGACCAGGCCAGAGACATACCTATAGTGCCAGCATGGGCCCGTCAGCACTGGTTCTCCACTCTTGTGGTGCTGTCAGTGAAATCTCAAATTTCACTGCCACTAGACTAACCTAATCTCCAAGATCACGGTTGCCCACTCCACCCAAACGTACAATCACTTAACTGCATGGATCCTCCTGGCTAGACACTAGAGAGCAGACTTGCTCGAAAGATGTTCAGGAGGTCCACATTCTACAAGAGATACTTACCTTGCTAAATGGAGGCATTTCTCTACCTTGTTTCACCAGAATGGGGTATCACTGACCAGTGCTTCACTTCAACATATTCTGGACTACTACTTATTCTTGAAACTCAAAGGTTTGGTGGTTAGTTCCATCAAAGTATATGTGGCTGCTATTTCACATGTTCCATCCTAAAGTGGACAATCACTCTATTTTCTCCAGTGACATGTCCATAAGACTTTTAAAGGGCTTAGTCAAATTATACCCGCAAGTACAAGACCCCGTTCCCCTGTGGGATCTAAACTTAGTGTAGTCAAGACTTAAGGGTCCCCCGTTTGAACCATTCACTACCTGTTTGCTGCTGCATCTGTCAATGAAGGTGTCATTTTTGGTAGTCATTACCTCGGCCAAAAGAGTAGGAGAGCTGAGGGCAGTAATGTAGGGACCTCCATATACAATCTTCTTTAAGGAGAAAGTTTACCTACCTCCTCATTCAAAGTTTGTCCCAAAGATAGTTTCCTCTTCCCTCATCAAACAGCCAATTTATATGCCTGTATTCTACTCAAAACCATTGTACAACCAGGGAGGAAGAGTGCTTGCATACCTTGGGTGTTGAAAAGCCTTGATGTTTTGCCTGGTCAGAACCAAACACTTTCATAAATCCTCCCAGCTGTTCGTAGTAGTAGCAAACAGAGTAAGAGGTCCATCAGTCTTCACCCAGAGAATTTTTTCCTGGATTGCATACTTCATATTAGCATGCTATGACTTGGTTAATGTCATTGCATTCATAAAGTCACAGCTCATTCGACAAGGTCACAGTCAGCCTCAGCAGCCTTTCTGCCACAAGGCCCAACTGCAGACATTTGTAGAAAGGCAACGTGAACCTTGGTCCACACATTTGCCTTCTGCAGTGCTGGGGCTCAAGATTCCAGAGATGATGCTACAGTGGGGCAAATTGTTCTCCAATATTTATTGAAATATACTCCGATCCCACTTCCTGTCTTACAGCTTGTGAATCACGAAGAGTGGAATGCACATGTGCAATCACTTGAAGAAAAAATGGTTACTAACCTGTTCCATAACTGTTGTTCTTTGAGATGTGTTGAACGTGTCCATTCCACAACCTGGTCTTCTACCTCTCTTTATTGAAGGAAGAGAAGAAAGAAGGAATGGAGGAGGACTGGAGTGGCTCTGCCCTTTATACCTGTATGCAATGGCATGCAGCAGCAGAGCTTTGCCCAATGGGTGCTGCTGAAGGAAAATGTTTCCGACGGCTGTGCACAGGGCTCACTGACACCAAGAGCAGAATGAACACGTGCAATACATTTTGAAGAACAACAGTTTCAGAACAGGTTAGTATTGCTTTTTGGTGAGGAGGGGAGAGAATCAGGTTCTTGTTTTGTTTCTGAAACTCTGTAAAACTGAGTAAACTTTTTGTATGAAACAAAGTAAGAGTAAAATCTTTAGATGTCTAGTATCTTTGAAATAAGAATGTTTAATTTTCAACCAAGGAACTGTTTGCATCTCTCTCACATGAGTTGTTTGGTTGGATCTTAGGTTAGCACAAGCTAATTTAAGAGTTGTCTTTTTTCACTTTTAAATGTCAATAAGTTGATCAAGTGTAGTAATATAGGACATTGTGAATCTTGTGAACTGAATCAGTAGACCTTTAGCACACAATTATCTATAATTGTTGCATTTCAGAGGGCTGGGTGTGGAGGAAAATACGAATGAGAAATGACATTAAAGTTATATAATGCTGTGTTGCTTTCATGAATGTGATGAAATCGATTTGCTTTAAAATGTTCTAAATGCAACTTTTTACACTTACTTTCTTGGAGTACCTGCATTAACTACTTACAATACTGTATAGCACACATGTATTGGGAGGGGCTAGTTAGCAGTTTCACTAAACAATGTTTTATTTTAATTCCTTGCTATCCTTTTATTTTATTTTTATATTTTAAGGGTCAAGATGGACAGCACAGAAGAACCTCAGAAAAAAGTCTTTAAGGCCCGAAAAACAATGAGAGTAAGCGATCGGCAACAACTTGAGGCTGTCTATAAGGTCAAAGAGGAGCTGTTGAAGACCACTGAAATTAAACTGTTAAATGGCAAACATGAAAATGGAGATTCTGATCTAAATTCCCCTTTAAGCAACACAGACTGCATGGAGGACAAAAAGGAGTTTAATGGTTTAGTGGATATATGTCTTGACCCTGAAGAAGGGAGAACTGAAAGTGAGGAAATCTCTGATGTCAAAAGTCCTGCTGTCAGGGCAGAGAACAAAGATGGTGACCTAGATTGCAAACCTGAAACATTGTCTCCAGAGAATGTTATCTCTGAACAAGAGCAGGAGGATCTTATCATTGCTTCAGTCTCTGAGGGTGGAAATCAGGTACTTGATAACAAAAAAGATGGTGACCTTCACGAAGAACACAGAATAAAACATAGTTTGGACCAAAGAGAGACAGAGAGCCCATCTGAAGGTGAAAGCAAAGTAAGCTGTGATGTTAATGACTCTTCAGAAGAGAAAACAGAAACAAATGAATTAGCTGTTAGTTCTGATCTACCTGTTGAAGAAGAAAAAAGTGCTGAAGAAGAGGTTGTTGATGAAGATACTGTTGGAGAAGAGGCTATATCTAGCAGTATGGAAACTGACCAGGAACCAAAGGATGAAGGAGACCAATCTGCATATCTTCCAGAAACCACCATTGAAAAGTCAGTAGAAGAACCAAGTGAGAACATCTTGGAAAACACAGACTCTATGGAGACGGATGAAATAATTCCAATTTTGGAAAAGCTGGCCCCAGCTGAAGATGAACTATGTTGTTTTTCTAAAACTTCCCTGCTTCCAGTGGATGACACAAGCCCAGATTTGGAGGATAAAATGGAGAACTCTTTGGGTTCACCATCCAAACACGAAATCAGTGAAAGTTTGCCTAAAGAAGCTTTCTTAGTACTCTCTGATGAAGAGGAGCCGTGTGGTGAGAAAGAGGAGGATGCTGAAGTGGTACTACCAAACAAGACAAGTCCTCCAGGTTAGACACTGTTTTTGTTGTAGTTGTGGTCCAAATATGAGATTTTCATTCACCTATTTGATAAATTAGATTGATGTCTTGGTATACTGATTAATGACATGGACAGAATTTCAGCTTTCAGTTGTATATTTTGGGAGATTTTTCAGTTTATTCCATATTTGTAAGAACTTATTTGAATTAAGTCTTTTAAGAGAGCATCAAATTCAGAACAATTTTTGTTGTGATAATTCATGGGTAAGGCCATTGTTAATAAAGTAATGAGCTTTGCACAAGAAAAATGATGAATTTTGCCAATTTTGAGTTTCTTCTTAAAATATGAATAGCTGATTTAAGCAGAGCAATTAATTGAGCAGCCATCAGAAGAACAAGTTGAAAGTACTAATAAATGTATTGACTAGGTTCAAGCTCTGCTTAGGTACAGTGGAAAGGTTTGGGTGAAATGTCAGGCAGCCTTGCATGGCCCTGGCAGAAGTTAAAGGTGCAAGGGTCATGCTTTAATTAATACCATTGATGTAAGGCCTGGCTTCAGTGCTCCCCTTTCTTGCAACGTGCACGATATACCCCTTCCCTCCCATTACAGTGGGGAGGAGATCCAGAAGGAGGCAGTGGAGCTGACACAGTCACCTCCACCTGCTGTATCCCAGTTAGGGATTCTCCAGAGACAATTTGATTGCCTCAGGTTTATTTTATCATGCTTAATTTATCGTACAAATATTGAAATACAGCAGAAATAATTTTTTTAAAATATATGCATCGTTCTACTGCTGCTCCTCCACTTGCATGCCCAAAATGGAGGACAAAGGTATAAACTGAAAAACTGAGATTACCCCAGCACAGGTAATTGAAAAATTTAACAGCACTCCAAAACCGGAATGATCTCTCTCAAAAATGATGGTGGGTTGAGATTTAAACCTTTAGTTACAGTGCTTAAGATGAAGTTTTGTTGCTGTTTAAAAAAAAAAACAAACAAAAAAAACACTCCAGAGATGCATAATTAAAGATGGATCTAAGTTGGAGAAAAATATACGTAATGTATGGGATTGATAGAACCAGGTTTTTGGGAATATGGTTTGCAGCTCTGCCTTTCTTGTTAAAGTGGATGTTACAAATATTAGAGACAATGCAGTGACTGAGAACCCCAAAAATATGGGAACTAGAAAATCCTGGCTAATGAAAATAATTAGAGAGGCAGTGAACCAAAGTTATTTCTACTTGAGATCAATGGGGCGTTGCCAGAAATGACTTCAGTGAGTAAGGAACCATATACCACTTTTAGAAGATGATAGTCTAGAGACTCTACCAGGCTAGTCATAATTTACTATTTCTATAGTACCTAAAACAGTATGAGATATTCCAGAGATGTAGGAAAACAGGTGGTTGTCTCAAATAAGTTGCAGTCTAAATGGAAAACTTACTGATCAGAGCTGGAAGGCAACAAAAAAACTATTATATTAATGTCAAATAAAAGAACAAAAGAGCACACATTTAAGGGAATTAAGGGCCAAAAATGTAAGCCATTTAAGTAAATATCTTTACAAAGACTGTAGTTAACAATTGGAGTAAACTACCCTGTGTGGAGATAATCTGATTACAAATAAAAATTTTTTTGATAAAAGCATAACATTACTACTATTGTCCTAGAGCAGTGAATAGCACAACATTTAACAAAGCATAGGCATGAAGGACGATGCAAGGGGATGTGGAAGGTGTTAACAGCTTACTAATCTTACAATATGCAACATATGGCAGCATTGAAGGGGAGCTCAGTTTTCTGGAGTTTGGGAAACACTGAAATAATTAGAATAAAGAGTGTTAAAAAATATGTTGGATATTTGAAGGAAAGAAGAAAATAACTAAACATGCTAAGGCAACAGGCAGTATTGGCATGTTGTTAATATCCTGGTCTTTTCCTCTTCTAGAATGCATATACTCCTATTTTACTTATTCTTCTCAGGTCTCATGTATCTTGAGAATGCTTGTGGTCTATAGTATTTTATGGATTAGCACATTTTGTGCTGTCTAGAAGACTCTGGAAAAGCTGTTCAAAGCAGTGTTCACAGAAAGGAAGGGATACGTGTTATCATATAATATTTAAACATTAGTTAGTTTCATTCTTCTAAAATAATGGAGGATTTAGCTCTCATTGACCATCTATCTTGAGAAATAGCTAACTTTCTAAAGTTTCCACTTTGCCAGTATGCATCAATGCATCAAGATGTTTAAAACTGTGAGCTGCCCAAGGCAGAGACTTGCCATTTTTATCTGTCTATAAGCTGCCATGTGCACCTGTGGTGTTATATAAATAATTCATGGAAAACTTCAGTGTCAACATACATGTGCCAAGGCTCTATTATGGGTTAGCCATTAATTGTCACTCATGTGAAGCTCTGAATAGTGCTTCATGGCGTGATTTACATCACACTTATTCTATGCAGCTATTTCTTTTGTACAATTGAGTTGACTTGTCTTTATCATTGAGGGAGGATTTAACTGATGTTGGGCCTAATACATTCCAACAGGAATTTTTAAGTGTTGAGTATGCTAAGATCGTGTTGACTACGTGGATAAACTCTCTAATTATTTTGTTGATGTTGCAGACTCATGGTCTCTCTACCATGCACTGTGCTTATGCTGCATGGAATTATACCATGTAGAGGCATACACAAATAACTGGTTTCCCCTATGAACTATATAAGAACCACCATGTTTAAGGACAAACTTAAAAAGACATCAGAAATCTCAGTGAAATGGTCAGGTTCCCACTAAATCTTTAAGACATCTGAAGAGGGGTAAGTGGGGTGTCCTTTCCGATGATATAACTTTCCCTGGCAGTTTAAACTGCCTTTGCAGTCCCTTTTGAATTTGAAAGGAAAAGTTTTTGAATGGCAGTTCCCTCCTCCTTCTTGCCTACCCAGTATGGAGGAAATTCACCCAACCCTAGACTAAAAAGTAATGGGGGCTTATCTGCATTACTGTCTAGTTTGTGGTGAGAGGGGGTACTGACATAAGGAAAGAGAAGGAGGTCATTTGGCTCACGTTCACTTGGAGATGCTTTTTGGGAGTGGAATATCTCACTAATTCAGTGCAAGTTCTGGACAAAGAAGGAATCATTTTGGATGGGGAAAGCTGGGAATCCCAGATCCCCTCTCATATACACTATAAACATACTGCTGCGTCCACAGGTAAAGCAGGAGGTGAATCCTTAAAAACTATCCAGCTTCATTCCCTGCTCATGTTGTGGTCCCTAATATATAGAATTGCAGAAGCAAGTTCACGTATGTAAGACTAGGCTCATGCAGCAACTCGTCAACCCAAGATTCTTTCCGCACGCTCTCATAAGCCTCTATTTGTTCATGCTGCTAAAGGCTTACAATGTATGATTTTCCTGTGACTGTGGGAATGGAATCTCAACCCCAGGAGAAAAGGGGCAATAGTGGGACAGAGAAGAGTTGGGTTAAGAAAAAAAAAGTTAAAACAAAAAAAGACAAGAAAGAAAAAGAGAGGAACGGGGCAGCGGGTTGGGGAAGAGAACCCAGCAATTGTCAGGCATGGCATAAAAGGAACTTGGGGCGGGGGGGGAGGGGAGAAGAGATGTCCATTTGTCAACCTTTCCTGAAGGTTGGGGGGAGGGATAGCTCAGTGGTTTGAGCATTGGCCTGCTAAACCCAGGGTTGTGAGTTCAGTCCTTGAGGGGGGCCATTTAGGGATCTGGGGCAAAAATTGGGGATTGGTCCTGCTTTGAGCAGGGGGTTGGACTAGATGACCTCCTGACGTCCCTTCCAACCCTGGTATTCTGTGATTCTGAGGGGGAGGCTTTCAACAAAGAGTTGAACTCCTTTTAACCTTCAGATAGCAATCTATTAACAAAGAAAACTTTTGGTACCTAGCTCCCAGAGTGATTTTGATTTTCCCCAAAATTGAGAAAACCTCAAAGGTTTTGTGACATGAAACTCAAAACGCTTAGTGAATGTCACTTCTTTTATAAGCATATTTATTCCTCAGACATAAAAGGCACAGTTGTCAAATTGAATGCTTGCAACTTTGTAAATAAAACATAATGCACTAATCAAGTCTGCAGATTAATTAGTTAATTACTACTGGCATTGGTGCAACTAGAATTCATTTCTTACTGATATGCTGCACTCACGGGAGGGACACAAAGGGGGAGCACCAGCTAAAGATGGGGGGCACGTGACTCCTCACGTGACTTCTTCCTAGCCCAGGGCCATGCACTCTCCCCGTCCCTCCCTATGATCCATCCCACGTTACCTGTGGGGTGCTCTGACCTCGCGCTGCGCCAGAGACTTCTGAACCACAGGGCTCTCTGGAACTGCAGCAGTGAAAGGAACAGAACGTGGGGCCACTGGGTGTAGCTGTACCGCCCCCAGCCCTGTCCTCCGGCGGGGCTGCTGTTCAGACCCCAGTCAGGACTTGAGACGCAGCTGCATGGAAGAGCTGGGGGCGGGGATGGGGCAGTACAGCCGCGCTGGAGGAGCTGCTGGTGTAGGGCCACTGTTCTGCTTCTCCTGTATCTTTCCGGTATAGAGTACCGGCTATAAATATCTTACCGGTACAGCGGACCGGATCGCCATACTTGCACTATTGACTACAGTATTGGTCTTTTGTAGCTTCACTTAAATACAGATACACTTTCACCAAATTATTTTGATTTTCAGTACATGGCCTACTATCAAATCTTAACCAAACCAATCCAAATGTGCTAACATGTCCAGTCAGTACTTTGCTGGATGGATAGGAGCACTTGTCTCTTAAGGTACCACTATAGTCCAATAAAAAAAATTGTGGCATTCAATGTCAGAGCCCTGGTCAGATGACTCAGTCGCAGGGGATTCAGGCTTCAGGGCTAAAAATTGCAGTGTAGATATTCGGGCTCAAACTGGAGCCATGGCTTTGAGTCCCACTCCTCACAGGGTTTCAAAGCCTGAGCTCAGCCTGATCACAAACATCTACACTGTCATTTTTAGCCCTGCAGCCTGAGTCCCACGAGCCTGAGTCAGCTGACCTGGGCCAGCTGCGGCCATACCGTGAGTCTTTTGTTCTAATGTATACATACCCTTAAATTTACAGAATTCCAAAGTCACTGTACTGTCTTCAGTGATTTAACTATCATAATTTATCACCATTTTGATGCAATGAACTGTGAAACAGCCTCTTTCAGAAACATAGATTTGGAGTGGAATGCTGCATCTTCAATTTTAAATGATTGGAAATGAAGGAGGACTCTCAGGCTATATCTACACTACCACTTACGTTGGTATAACTTATGTTGCTCAAGGGTGTGAATAAGCCACCTTCCTGAGCAACATAAGTTACACTGATACAGCGCTATGAACATACCTACTGCCACCCTGCTGCCAATTAAGCCAACGGGAGAGGTCTTCTGTAGGCTTAGAGTGTCTACAGTAGAGAGCTTACAGTGGTGCCGTAGCCTCAAAATTATGTCCTATCAGCCACATTTCGGCCTCTTTTCTGTTCTGGGGGCTACATACGACTTTTCTATTTGTGATCACTCATA
This sequence comes from Eretmochelys imbricata, assembly GCF_965152235.1. Taxonomy (NCBI): domain Eukaryota; kingdom Metazoa; phylum Chordata; order Testudines; family Cheloniidae; genus Eretmochelys; species Eretmochelys imbricata. The sequence continues at coordinate 270,667,248 of NC_135572.1, read as the reverse complement.
TTGACTAAATCATGGAAAGGTTCTGTGGTTTCTCTGGATATTTCTGGACTTTGCCTTGTATGGTTCTAGTTCTTTGTGATTAATTACATCAAGCTGGAGTTCCACTGAGACCACAACAATGTTCTGTAATCTTTCCAGGCCTTCAAAAACCATCTTAGTTGCTGTTTTAAACTTAATATGGATTACCTTTAAATCAAAGATCCAGGGTCCCACTGCAAATTGCAGACTGTTTCTGATGATTGGATGTAAATATAGAAATAAATTTTTCCTGAGAATGGTGGGATACTGGGACCTCAGTCCTTTTATTTATTTTATTTATTTTTCAGTCAGTCAATCAATCAAGCAGCTGATTATGATTACAGAAGAATAATTTAGCTTCCACAATATGATTTAAAACTGTTTTAAGTATGACTTCTGTTTCAGTGAGCTTTAAATAGTGTGCTGAACACCCATTAACCAGAAGTTTAGAAAGATATCTAATCTTTTCCATTTTATTTCTGTTTTCTGTGCAATTGCCAGAGACCACCATATAATACTTTTCTCTGTATTCTTGGGTGGCATCTTCATCTATTTGGACACATCATTTTGCAGCTTTTTTTTTCTTTTCAGATAAAAAAACAGTAGTAAAAAGTAAAAACACTCCATTTGCTGAAAGGGTGCTGTAGCCATTATTGGGTCATTTCTCATGCTTGACCAGCAATCTTGCATCAGGGTCAGTGTTTCTTTAATTTTTCCTCTCTACTCACTTGCCACATATCTAGTAGTCAACCCGTGAGTTTGAATATGTCTGAGAAGTATATTCAGAATGAAGTGCTTCAACCACTTTATTGCTTTTTTGCACTGTATTGAAGGTGGTGGTGATGTAAAAGTATGCTGCAATTCACTTACCAAGTTAAGACTTCACCTTTTCAGCTGATTTTTATGGCACAATCAGAGCATGCCATGGGTGTTGAAGATGAACAGAGGCTGCTCCTGAATGACGCTGGAGTTGAAGAGCTGCCGAAAGCACAGGAACAAGGATTTAAACTATCATTGGTGGCTGTTTCAATTATGATACTGACACAGAACATGTATGACTTGCAGGATCATCAAACTCAGTATTTTGCTCTTTGATTTCTGTGGGAAGAGTTCTGTTCATTGGTTCATTTGGTCTTAAAAATCTGAAGAAACATATTTTCTCTACAATTTGAGATGGGAATAAATGCTTTCTGTTTTTCTGAATAGCAATTCTTTAAACGGTTTACGTTTCATTTTTTGACAAATTATCTATTTTTTGTACCCTTGGTCCATTTAGTAGTCTGTTTGCTACCACTTCTTTCTACATAAATTCATACATTGATGTTAATCACTGAACACGAATTACCCATTTGCAGTATTGATCAGCAGCTTTCACATACGCTACAGTTAGAAAGAAAACAACCACTTAGTGAATTAAATACTGTAAAAACCATAGCCTGAAAATTGTGTTATCAGAAGCTCTGTCCACCTTCTAGAAGCTTTTAGATTCTTGCAAACCATGTCTCCCTAGCAGATTATAGCTCTACCCACTTTCCTCTTTTTCTGCTTCCAGTAACCATTGACTCCTCTCTTTAGATGTCAATGACTCTGTCCATTCCCTGTTCCTTTAGGCTTCTAGATCCTGCAAACACTTTTATACATGCTTAACTTTTGCTAAAAGTTAATCCCTTGTAGTCAATGAAACCCTTCATGCTAGTGTAAAATTACATACCTGCTTAAGTGTTTGCAGGATCAGGGCCATAGTTTTCAATATATGCCTATAATAGTTTTGTAAAATTCAAGTACCAATACTGGTAGTGGCATTAAAAAAACTCCTCATTTTACATTTTAGTTCATTGTACATTGTATCTAAAGTTTCAGTACCACAAATTTTCAAACCTGTTTTTCGAAACAGGCTATGATTCTCTCCTTGGATGTACAAACACTGTATCAAGTAGGAGTGAATATTCATTCTCCTGTACCTGGAATTTTCTCAGGACTTCTTCGAGACCGTGTATGGCCTGAAAGCCTTTGCCCTGAAGCCATTTGAAATCACAGGTTGGGTGTCCTGTGGATCCGACATCTGGGATGTTAGGTTTTTCCATGTGATGGTAGGAAAGTGTGAGGTGTAGGGCCTTGCCCCACTTCCTCCTCTTCCTGATCCTAAAATCTTCTCTTTATGTTCTCTCCCACCGTCCATCTCCACGCTTGATCCATTTTTATTGAACTACTTGGATCAGTACTTAGAGCTCTCCGATAAATTCCTCTGTTAAGTGTCCCTTGCGTCACTTTGTAAATTGAGTTCAAGTATAGTCTCTATGGGTGTTCCACCTCAGGATACATGCCCGCCTGTGCACTCTTGATCAGAGATTTTAGTTAGGAGTGTCCATGGATCCATGCCTGCACACAGTACACCCTCATGGTCTGATATGAGGCTTTGTAGGGAGGGGCAGACCTGCCACGCCACTCCAGTACCTTCTCAACCACGTTTGACTTGAGATGGAATGTTGTGGTGTCTGCTGTTCACCTTACAGCTACTGCCTTATCCTTTATAGCCTTTATATTTTTCTTTATTTTTTCTCAGTATTCTGTTTAATTTTTGTGTTTGTTTAAGTACAGATTTGTGCTTTTGGGGCAGTATCTACACAACTCTACTGCCTCCCCTCCCTCCACACACTTTTTTTTTTTCCTGGCCAGGTCATTCTTCACCCTTCTCCTTTTTGTTTGTTTGTGGACTCCCTGCTTGGGTTATGCCAAAGACCCTGGTTTTCAAACTTTGTCAGACCTTCCACAGGCCTTTCCCCCTTAGTGACGGACATCTCAACTGCCTCTAAGAGTATTTATGTCCCATCAAAGTGCCTGGTCTGCTCTGGGTTTAGGGGTGGCTCTTGGAAGTTGAAAGAAGATAGATTGAAGCACCTCCTGATGGAGCATTGTTGAAACTTGCAGGGTCCCCTTCCCCCCTGTACATTGGCCTCTACTGTTCAGACTACTCCAGTGACTTCATCCTCAGTAAGCAGAGAGCATGGGGAGCTTTGGAAATGAAGCATTCCTAGAGGAAGAAAATCCATTCCCCATAAAGAGAATTCAAAAGAAGGGGAAAGTCATCTCTGAGGCCAAGGAGACCTCACATCCAGGTATGGGTACTGCTGAGGCTTCTGTGGGCCCCAGTACCTAGATGCTGGCACCCACCAAAAAGTCTTCTGGTACATTCCACACTGAGAAGTCTTCTAGCAAACCACACCAAACAGCACCATCAGATATCTCCACTCAGGACTCTTCTAGGAGCACAGACTGTTCTCAAAAGCCTTCAGTGTATGCTCCTGTACCATCCTCTGCACTGTCTCTGGTACCATTTGAGGTCCTGGTGGAGCACTATCCAGCCTGTCTGGTAACAGCCAAGTTCTTCTTCCAGGAAGATCTTCTAGTTGCTGAAGAACCTGGATCTTCCCTCTAAAAGGGGTACTGAAGAGGGATCCCTCATTGATCTCAGTTTTTCAGTCATTGCTAGTGTACCCCAATACAAAGATTTGGCCACCAGAATCAACATGATTGCTAGCCCCTCAATCTCTTATACTGTTCTGGCTCTCAACACCAATGCCAGGGGCTCCTCCGCTGGACACGGGTAGATACCTCTTTTGATTCAGAGATTTCTATGCAGGACTCTATTTCTTTCCCATTTCAATCTTCCTCTCTGGATGTATTTCCCATAGAGAAGACCCCCAGGAACCAGCAGTTCATGTCAGCCTCAGCAGGAACAACTTTGGGCTCCTGCTGTTTTTCACTGTGCAACACTACAGTGGGCTCTCTGGAACCCATGGGCTCCTTATGGTGACCTTCTGCAAAAGGCCCCATCCAGACCAACAGTCACTGGTACAGCAGGACACCCGTTGTCGTCGTGTCATCCCCCGCCCCTCGAAGAAGACCTCTAAAGGAGAAGGAGCTAATGGTAGAGGAGGAGACAATACTGGCGAACAGGTTGTCCTCCCCCTGATTCTGCCCTACCACCATCTTATGTAGATGATATCTGGGCCTTTCCAGACCTGGGTAAAAGAATAGCAGAGTCACTTCAGGTACCCTTGGAGGAAATCCAGAAGAGACAACACTGCATTCTGTCCCCTGTGGTTGCCTTACCCATTAATGAGCATTATAGTCACCAGCCCACACTGTCTGGCAGATATCTGTGACCATCTCACCCACTTGCAAGTGGGTCGACCAAAAATATTGCCAAGGGTCTGGAGTACTTTTTTCTTCTGTCCCACCTCCAATTTCTTGTAGTGGATGCTGTCAATGAGAGAACAGACAAGCTTCTGGACCTTTTAGGCCATAACAGCTACTCATCAGCTGCTCTCCAACTTAGGATTGTGAACTGTCAGGCCCTGATGTCAAAATGTGATTTCACAATATATGGTAAATTTTCAAGTTTTATTGATAATTTGCCCTAACACCAAAGAAAACTGTTTAAAGTCCTCATCTCAGAAAGCCAGATGATTGCAAAAACTTCCATACGAGCTTTCCTTGGCGCTGCTGGCACAGCCTTGTGTTCAATGGCTACCACCACTGTCATGCATCCAGGCTCCTGGCTGCAAGCTTACAGCTTTCCCAGGGTAGTACAGAAAAGTGTGGAGGAACCTTCTCTTTGAAATGCCTAAAGTCTTCAGTCATGGCAGCAGTGGCTCTCTCCAATCTCAAAGATTCTGTGGCTACTCTGCAATCCCTCAGGATCTAAACTTGATGCTCTCAACTAGTACAGTGCCAGACCTACACCAGACCTGCAGTTCCCTGCAGAAAGAGGTCCAGATTTCAAAAAAGGGGCCCTCTTTAATGGTGAACTCCCAGTCAGTGACCTTCTCCAAGTGGCTATTTTGACTAGTTGGTCAAGGGTCAAAATCCATTCCCTACTCTAGTTCTCTCACTGCACAAAACCACCCTTCCTCCACCATTTGGGAACAATCTCCTATTTTTATCTTTCTGGGAGCTCATCACATCAGAGAGTGGGACTACAGGTGGATTTCAGTGGAATGTTCCATCCAATTCAACCCATCCCTCCTTCCCATCCTCCATCCCCGTCCCTCTTCAGAGGCACTTCTCATGAGGGACTCCTAAGGCAGGAGGTTCAATCTCTCCTACTTCTTGGAGTGATTGATTCAGCTCTCCCCAGATTCATTGATAGAGGGTTCTATTCTAGGTAATTCTTGGTTCCCAAGAAAAAAAGCTGATGGAGACCAGTCCTAGACTGCAGGACTCTGAACATATTTATCATTTTGCAGCACTTCAGAGTTGTAATTCTAACAATAATAATTCTGGAAACTAGTTCACCACTCTTGACCTCCAGGATGTACACCCATCGCCTACAGTTTGTCATTGGGCAAGGATTGTTACCAATACAGTGTTCTCCCATTTGGCTTTTCAATCACCCCAAGAGCCTTTACAAAGATCCACTGTGGTCAGCCTCATCTACTGACTTCAGCTGATACCACAATCTTGCCTGCAGCTATTCGGCCACATGTTAGCCTGTACATTTGTGACACCCTATAAGAGACTGCACTTCCAGCTCCTTCAGGCCTGGCTCAAGACTGGCCCAGCAGGCACAGTCTTTCCAAGTAGGCACCTTACCACCAGTAGTTCTCAGCTCCCTTCAGTCACGGAAGGATCATTACAGAGATTGTGTGGGAATCCCCTTTTCATGTCCACCCCATCAAGGGTCATCACTATACCTTACAACTGGAATAAGGTGTCCATCTTCAGGACTTCACAGCACAGGGGAAATGGAGTCACCAGGAAGTATTCCTCGCCACATTAGTAATCTTAGACTCCGGGCAATTCTCTATGCTTGCCATCATTTCCTACTTAACACCAGGAGCCACTGTATCAGAGTATGCCACTCTGTTGTCCAGCAGAGTTGTACTTCAGGGCATTGTGGTTGAGAAGGAACTGGAGTGGCGGCAGGGCTGCTTCTCCCTATATACCTTCATGCCGGAGCATGAGGATATGTAGGGGGCAAGCATGGACCTACAGAGGCTGCTAACTAATATCTCTGGTCAAGAGTGCATGGGTTCACACACATCCTAATGTGGAGCACCCATAGGGACAAATGCCTTGAAGAATTCAAGTTACTGTGCAGGTAAGTAACCACTGTTTGTGGCCCTTTTCAGTAATACACATACCTAGGACTTTATAACAATCCGTTGTTCTTCAAAACTGAGTGCCCAGTTCCATCATGAGAAGTCAATTAGTCTCCCTTCCTTCTGCCCTTTATCCCTCCGACCCAAAGAAAAGGGGTGGTGGTCCTTTTAGGACCACAAAATTCTGATTCCACCAACTCAGGATGCTAGACTGTTTTGAATCCTTCTTTGTGCTCTAGTAAGGCCCAAAAAGAGGCAAAAGGCCTCTAGATCTGACTTGACTTAAAATGGATTTGACTTTGTATGAAAAGTTTATGAATGCTGAGGGATTCTCTTGTCCCATAGGGGTCAAAATCTTTTAAACTAAGATGATGTTAAACTTTTGGGTGGGGCGGGAGTCTGCCTCTGCCAAATAGATTTGTCAGGTAGCATTCTGACCCTTTGTTCACAGTTGTACACATCGCTAGGGTACAGCCATGGGTACTTGCTTGGTCTCAGCGTTGGTGCATTTTTGAGTGTTACTGTCTGAAGCCATAGATCCTAGTTCTTTTCCGTACTGTGTGGATACTAGGTATTGACAGACAAAGCCCATTGATCATATTGGTGGATTATCCAAAGAAAAAACACATTTTTTCTTCCTGTAAACTGAATTTTTAAAACTTTTTGTTCATTTTTGGTTGCATTTCTTTGCAGGCGTTGGATATGGTGGAATTTGGACTAGTATGATGAGCCATATCTGCTGCCGGAGGGGTTAGACTTAAAATCTTTTAGAAAATGTAAAAAGAAAGACAAGGTGCTTATGGATGCATCTGGAAGTGTTTCACACAAATAGTAATACCACCTAACTCTCATAGTGCTTTTCATCAGTAAATCTGAAAGGAAGCTGTAGCTGAAAAGGAGGTACAAAAATTCTTTCTCTTTTCTCTCTGCCTCCTGCAATTAACATTTTCAGATCATAGGTGAGATCGTCAAGTGCTATGGCTCCAGTGCAATCAATGGGCAGATGAGGACAAGCTCTAGGTCCTTCTAATCAGGAGAAGCTGATGCTATCTTCCAGCTGCTTCATCCAAGAAATACACTTCTGGAAGAACAAAATGGGTTCAAGCTCTACCTAAATGAAATGGAGGTGATACTAATAGGAAAGTGGAACTAACTGGCAGAAACCCTGGAAGCACTTTACTGAGAGCATCTGCCCCTCCATTTGTCAGGATGATATCTTCAAGTCCTACTGAACATACTGCTTGCTCCTAGACACGCACATAGTGGTAGTGGCCAGAAATACGTTGCAACCCTTCCTCTCCAATACGGTCCTAGCCATGGTCATGTCTAGGGCGGACTTCTACAGTGCTCTCTAAGGAAGAAAGTGTCACACAGACACACAGACTTCCAACTAGCACAACACACACAACCTGTCACCTAGGACAAGCAAGTCAATGAGAGCATATCACACCAATGGGCTACTGGCTCCCCGTCTGGATCACTTTCAAGAGCCTGACCTTCAAAACATGCAGGGTATTAGGAGCAGCTAATTTCTGCTATCCTACAAGAGCACATTTATCACTAGGGTCAATACAATTTACAGTTCCTAGTGCAGAATAAAAGGGGCATTCTCATTGGTTGGTCCCTAGTTATGGAATTCCCTATTCTTGGAGATCAAGCTGAGCTGGAATGTTGACATGTTTTAGTGAACAAACCAAGCTGTGTTTTTACTCAAGCCTTCCTTCACTAAAGAAGGGTTCTAAATCATCCAGCGACATTTCCTTCATAATATATCATTCAAAAAATTTCAGAAATTTAATATGTTCTAAGGAGGGGCACAGAGTATTGTGCTAATCAGACTGTAATAATGCTGGATTCATTGTATTATAGTGCCTAGATATAGTGATTGGCACATTAAAATTTCTTTAGAGATGCATGTTCAGTTCTTGCTCCTGGGCTTTCTCTCTCGTCTCTCTGGCCACAATATTTGTAAAATATATGTATTGACTTTTTACATCAAATATGGAGACTCCTATTCAGGCAGTTATTTTAAACAAGCGCCCAGGTAGTGTAGTGTATATTGATCTAAATTCTGTGGCAAGGCTCTCCAGTTTACTAGTAAGAGCTGCACTGAATGCTAGTATAATGTTAATATATTCAATCATAACATAAGAATGGCCATACTGGGTCAGACCAAAGGTCCAATTTAGCCCAGTATCCTGTCTTCTGAAAGTGGCAATGCCAGGTGCCCCAGAGGGAATGAAGAGAACAGGTAATCCTCAAGTGGTCCATTCCCTGTAGCCCATTCCCAGCTTCTGTCAAACAGAAGTTAGGGACACCACCCCTGGCCATCCTGGCTAATAGCCATTGTTGGACAATTTAATAACCTGTAGTTTTATTTTAAATAATTCTAAAATATACACTACAAAGCTAAAATCAATGCTCCACTCCTGAACAGTTTTGAGCCCCGAATGGCAGCCTCCTTGCTCCATATGTATTGGATCTCTGTCATGGCCTAACCTAATCCTCCTGCTTGACCTCATTTTCTTAGGGACTTCTCAGTAATTGTGGGCATAGGAGAAAAGGAGTAAGAAGCCATGTAAGTTTCCACCTACCTTCTGGAATCCTCAAAACACAACCCTTTTTCTGCTATCTTTACCATGCTCAACCAACATTTCACCTGCTGCTCCTGAGTGTCTGTGTATTATTCACAGCGTTCCCTACAAGGGGGGAGTTCATTTGTTTGTACTTCTGCAACTACTGCTGCTCTAAAAGGACAACAAGAGGGAGATTCTTTTGGTTTAAGAACACAGGCACTGAACCTCCACAACGAGTGTCCATATAGAACTCCTTCCAGAAGTTTTTGGGTGTGTTTTTTATTTCACTTGACCAGCATAATGAGAAGAATGCAGGCATTTTTTAAGCTGAATTTAAGCAGGAATTTTTAATTTTCAACACACTGTGCCTAGTAGTCAATCTTGTTGAACAAGTGTCACTGACCCACTGCATTCACCACCTAAGATGGCTGTAACAAATGCCTTCCCTTCTTGGAGATCTTCAAGATCAAGTTCTCAAATGCTCATTACAAGAGGAGTTACCCCTGCTCGGCCTCCATGCAAAGGGGTTAATGCTGTTTCTCCATCAAGGAGTACCACTTCCTGAAAATCTGGAACATCTGCCCCTAGTCTTCCTCAGCCAATTCTACACTTACTAACCTGGTGGGTAAAACCGGAATCTTTATGAGGAACATATAGCTCTCACATCCAGATGGAATAGTCCTCACAATATATTTCAGTTTGATGGGCTTTGGGTTTCACTTTGTCTCTTACTTAGTTCACAGTATGGACGAGTTTGGGAGCACAGCTACTCTTTTTTTATATGTGAAATATGAGTAGTAAGGAGAGTCTTGCCTGATATAAAATACTTAGCTTGGTGTAGGACTGGGTGGGGAAGTAATTCTGACCAAATCAGACAACTCAATTAGGGTAGTCCTCCTCAGCAATCAGCATGATAACATAACATGATACATCTATTGCATAGTTCTGGGCAGAACACATCCATGAAATCTAACACCATTTCATATCACTGGATGAAGTATGGGACAAACATCTGGTGGAAAACCTAAGCGGGTAAAACAATCACACAGAAAATTTGGCCTTTCATTCAGAAACCTTGTAAATGTTGAGCAACCATTGAGGAATACCAGATGAATACTAGAATTCACCTACACCTCTCGTACACCCCCAGAATTTTCCAAACTTGAGTCTAAAGGTAGAACCCTAATGCCTTATTTAGGCACCTAAATAAGAGGCCAGATTTTCCAAAGGGTTGAACACCTGCAGCTAAATATTAACATAGGTACTAGGCCTGTCAAGCGATTAATCAATAATAGAATACCATTTATTTAAATATTTTTGGATGTTTTCTACATTTTCAAATATATTTATTTCAATTACAGCACAGAATACAAAGTGTACAGTGCTCACTTTATATTTATTTTTGATTACAAGTATTTGCACTGTAAAAAGACAAAAGAAATAGTATTTTTCAGTTCACGTAATACAAGTACTGTAATGCAATCTCTTTATCATGAAAGTTGAAATGTAGAATTATGTACAAATACTGCATTCAAAAATAAAACAATGTAAAATTTTAGAGCTTGCAAGTCCACTCAGTCCTACTTTTTGTTCAACCAATCGCTCAAACAAGTTTATTTACATTTACAGGAGATAATGCTGCCTGCTTCTTGTTTACAATGTCCCCTGAAAGTGAGAGCAGGTGTTCTCATGGCACTGTTGTAGCCAGCATCACAAGAGATTTACGTGCCAGATGTGCATGCTTCAACCACCATTCCAGGGGACATGCATCCATGTTGGTGACAGGTTCTGCTCGAAAACCATCCAAACCAGTGCGGACCGATATATGTTCTTTTTCATTATCTGAGTCAGAAGCCACCAGCAGAAAGTTGATTTTTCTTTTTTGGTGGTTCAGGTTCTGTAGTTTCCGCATCAGAGTGTTGCTCTTTTAAGACTTCTGAAAGCATGCTCCCTACCTCGTCCCTCTCAGATTTTGGAAGGCACTTCAGATTCTTAAATCTTGAGTCAAGTGCTGTAACTATCTTAAGAAATCTCACATTGGTACCTTCTTTGCATTTTGTGAAATCTGCAGTGAAAGTGTTCTTAAAATTAACATGTGCTGGATCATCATCCGAGACTGCTATAACATGAAATATATGGCAGAATGTGGGTAAAACAGAGCAGGGGACGTACAATTCTCCCCCAAGGATTTCAGTCACAAATTTAATTAACGCATTATTTTTTTAACAAGCGTCATCAGCATGAAAGCATGTCCTCTGGAATGGTGGCTGAAGCATGAAGGGGGATACGAATTTTTAGCATATCTGGCACGTAAATACCTTGCAATGCTGGCTACAAAAGTACCATGTAAATGCTTGTTCTTACTTTCTGGTGACACTGTAAATAAGAAGAGGGCACATTATCTCCTGTAAATGTAAACAAACTTGTTTTTCTTAGCGATTGGCTGAACAAGAAGTAGGACTGAGTGGACTTGTAGCCTCTGAAGTTTTACGTTGTTTTGTTTTTGAGTGCAGTTATGTAACACCAAAAGCTCTACATTTGTAAATTGCACTTTCAGGACAAAGATTGCACTACAGTACTTGTATGAGGTGAATTGAAAAATACTATTTCTTCTGTTTATCGTTTTTGCAGTGCAAATATTTGTAATCAAAATATACACTTTGATTTCAATTACAACACAGAATACAAGATATATATGAAAATGTAGAAAAATCCAAAATATTTAATAAATTTCAATTGGTAGTCTCTTGTTTAACAGCGCAATTAAAACTGTGATGAATTGTGGTTAACTTTTTTGAATTAATTGCATGATGTAACTGAGATTGATTGATAGCCCTAGTAGGTACCTAATTTTTAAGCATCCAAATTGGAAAGTTTGGGCAAGAGTGCTGCAACTGTTTAATTTAGAGGCCATATATGTGGATGTGAATTAGCCATCATGATTATGCCTTCCCTCTGATACCTTCCTAATTCTCATGGTTGTTAGGAAAACAAGGAAAGACAATGCTCAGATCATCTTGGTGGCAGAAGATTGAAACTACAGGGCCTGGTACACCACACTGGTTTGGTACTTTTAGATTGTAGTAGAGAGTCACCTTAGAAATGGATGGATGATTTTTGGGATAGGCATTCCTTCCTAAAACGTTAAAACTTTTATCCCTGGGTTAAATTTTTCATCCAGACTTACAATGTTCTCTAAATCAATGGTTGTTGAACAGAGAGAGAGAGAGTTGACGCTGCTAGCAATGGAGATCAATGGGGAAACCTTCCACAAGGTGTGGCTCCTCACCATACTACAGAATCTGGTCAAAACTGGTACAAAATAAATGGATCAGATTAATCAAATCTACAATGGCTAACATATTTGATTTCCTCCAGAAAGGATTGCACAAGTGTCTTGCCCTGTTGTCTGCAGTTCAGGGAAAGACTAGTGGATTATTCTAGTTTTCTTGAGACAGGCTTTCCTTGACTCCAGATTTCACAAAGCCGTGCTTCTTCAGAAGCTAACTTGGAAATCCATCACTCCTCCCTAGAGTCTTTTTATCCTTTTTAATGTACTGTGCTCAGCTTTCCTAAGAGACTTCTTATCCTTGAAGTAGCGTACTGGGGGCCATGATCTGTGGCCATGCTGTAATAAGCCAGGCTTGATTTTAAATAACAAAATGTCTCTGAATAGCTCCCTTTTCTTTCAAAGGTATTCGTCTCTGACTACCTTAAACTGGAAGGATTTCCCATTTTTTGCCCCAACCTCAAAGGCCCAACAGAAAGAAGATGGCACACTCTTGGCATACGTATACCTGTAAAATTTATTAGTTCAGGACAACAAAGTGAAAAGACTCTTTCCAAAAAGGATAAACCACTTTTAAAATGAACTGTTCCTATGTGGATTAGATCTTGCATCACCACAGTCTATTATGTAGCCAGAGATCCTTGTCTTGATGGTATTTAAACCCGCTTTTGAAGAGAGTGGCTAATTTCTTGAAAGAAACCTATACTATCTTCTCCTTGCATGTTCTTTCCAGCCTTCAAACTGGACTCTTTCACCTTCTTGGATGAAAATTTGGTAGCTGTGTTCTGAGGCACATCATTTAGTAGTTCTTCCATGGAACCTGCTACAGTGTGGCCCAGTACCACTCTGTTTGGTCATCTGTCACCAGTCTGTTGCAAGTGGACCCAATTGCTGGATCCCACATGCTTCCAGATCAGCTGAATAGAGTCCAGTCACTGTTTCTAGCTATGGGGTTTTAGGAAGGACTCCTGGGCTCGGACCTCTTGTCCAAGTCCCTTTTTTGGGATATGTGGTGCCGCTGTCCTAGACCCATGAAAACAGTATCTGAGACATTTTGAGACACACCCCACCCCCAGTTGCTTACACATGCTCTTGCAGAGCTCCACTTAGATTATGAGCACCCTGAGCATCTAGTTTAACCCCTTTAAGAACAGTGAGGCAAGAAGTGCACAAAATGCCCCAGTAACAACTATGTGGGTGAAACAAAACAATCTCTGCACTCAAACTCTCTCAAAAAAAATGATAAAAGACAAACACACTATATTAACTGTGGGTGAATACTTTTCACAAAGTGATCACTCTATATCTGACCTCAGCCCTCATCCTCAAAGGAAACCTTCACTACACCTTCAAAAGATGAGCCTGTGAGCTTAAATTCACAACTTTGCTAGACACTAAAAATCATGGACTGAAAAGAGACTTACGACTTATTACAACAATCTATAAATTGCTAATCCCAGCCCCGCACTTTTTTTAAATATTTTCATTTTCACACTGATTACATTTCCCAGATCTGAAGAAGAGTTCTGCGTAAGCTCAAAAGCTTGTCTCTATCACCAACAGAAGTTGGTCTGATAAAAGATATTACCTCAACCACCTTGTTTCTCTTATTAGTTTAGGAATATTAAAGGTGGGGAAAAAAACTTCTCCACCTTATGGCGTCCAACAAAATCTAAATATAGATTTATTTACAAAAAGAAATATAAAAATATGAATACTTTGTTAGTGAAGAACTAAAGCTTTTGTGTACCTCTTTCATGCACATGAAAAATGCAAAGTGACATTTGGTAGGCAGCCATTTGAACATCACTTTAACTGAAACACTTTTTATTTCTTCAGTAGTTTAAAGACAACTTTCAGAAAGTCAAGTGATTTTCAAGCTGTTTAAACAGAGAAGTTACTTTGTAAAGGCTTTTACTGCTTTGTACTATAGTTATTTTGACACACACACACCCCACCCCATGCACACCTCTTTTCCTTTTTCAAATGGCTTTGTGCAAGTGTGCATAGGAATCCAAAGGCTCATCAGTCAAAACAAGACTGATTGGAAAGAGATTGTGGAATTATTTTATTAATGAATGTAAAGAAATAAAATTTGGTCATCTTTTGTGTTTGCAGAAGAGGTGGAAGAGGAGGAAAAAGAAAGGAAGGAACAGGATAAAGAGAGAGAAAAGGAAGAGCACAAAGAAGAAGAAAGACATCCAGAGAGAAGTATGTACAGTAGAGGTGTTCGGTCTTATTGACAGGAAGAATGAAAGAATATCAGTGTAGTGTTGCTCTAGAATTAAATTCTCAGGTTCAGCCTTTGTTTCAGTTCTTTGATTTGAGACAGATGTGTTATCTAATTGAGAAATTTTTACATAATATATATTTAAAAGTTGGAGGTTGAAGTGCATGCATGCTATTGAAGTACTGTTAACCGCATGATTGTTCCTAGTAAACTACTGTCTATGATAGTCCAGGGACAGTGCTCATTCCACTCAGAGGTTTTCTTTTGAGTTAGATTTCTACCAAACTTGCAGATACTTTCTGATGGGCACCTCAGAGATGGAACTTTAGCGTGACTGAAAATTCACAGGGAGAAAATTTGAAAGTTGACACTCTCCAGTAATCAATATCTCCTTTAAAAATACTCTCTATTCTATAGATACTTGCACTATAATAGTATTTTAAATTAAAAGAATCAAACTTTTCTAAACATAGGTAAGTAGTTTAGGTGGTAATGCAAATTTTAAAAAATTTAACAAGTTAGCTGTACAGTAGTTGAAAACCATGAATGTACAGATATCTGCAAGATTTGAGTTAGAGCTCATAGCATGTATGCAATAAAGTAGAGATGGAATAGAACTGTCAGGTAGACAAGTCCATCTCTCTGAACTAATATTAAACTTAATTTTTAATTTGTTTAATTTTACCTCCTTACTCCCAGTTTTCTCCTTTTGTACCAAGCTCCCTTTTTCTCTCTGTGTTTATGCTTACAATAGTCTCCATTCATTGTAGCTTAGTCAGGCTATGGTATATATACCTAGGTCTCTATAGCATGCTGTGCCAGGAGAGGGAGAGGGGCTGGCCGGGGAATCCTGCCCCGCCCCATCTCTCAGTACACGGAATTACTGCCCTGTATATCTCTATCGGGTACAAAGGTGAGGGAAGGCCCATTTTAAAGAAGGTAAGTGAGAAGGAAAGAATGTCACTAGAATTGTCATGCATTTTGGGGCAGCACTTTGGCAGGCTCTGTGTGCCCGAGATGGCCATGCACATTTTCATTACCTCATTTAAATTTACACAGTATGTTTCTTTAAAGTGCGATAGGTTAAATGGGTGGTGGTGGTTCTTTGGTGCATTGAATCAAAGTTTCATATTGAAGTCACAGTGCAGAGGGTTTCTGGTTTATGAAAAAAGATAAATTTAATATCTGAGATTTTCCCCAAGATTCTGTCATCCTTTGAATGAGTGACTGGACTTGAAAGAAAGGATGCTACTGATAGCTGTAGGATTCCTTTGGTTGCTGCTGCTGTTAAGAGATTCCTCAGCAGTCCCTGTGCCATGTGCTTCCAGGTGAAGTGTCAAGAAGGAAGCGTTCCAAATCAGAGGATATGGACAATGTACATTCTAAACGTCGTCGGTACATGGGAGAAGAGTATGAAGCAGAACTCCAAGTAAAAATTACAGCCAGAGGGGATATTAACCAAAAGCTGCAAAAGGTATACTAGATCTTGCTGCAGAATGGAGGTGTCAGAAATGTTTTTAGATGGAACCCACAGCTCTTCTATTGTAGATCTTTCACTTTGAGTTCTAACGTCTCTTTTCTTTGGACATAATTTCCATATTAACCTGCAAATCACAAAAATCAGTCCATTGACTGTATTTTCATTTTAAATTGCATAAACTCCTGCTTTTATTATTAGATGTTTTGTGGACATCCAAAATACTTGGATGAATGAGAAAAGAAACTCTTGTGCAGGAGGAATCCTTTATTTTAGTGTAATAGTAAATGATCATATTTCACTTATGGGAAGTCATGACCTAAATTGCAAGGGAAGATATACTGTATTGGGAATCAGGAGATCATGAATTCTAGACTCACTGTGTTTTCCAGCTAGCTTTAATAATTCTGTGCCCTTCACAGTCCTTATTATTGATCAAGACCTCCCAGGTTACTTAAACTGGGAATAGAACATAAATTTCTATTATGGCAAAGCTAAGTTTCAGCTACAGTGTCACACTACCACTGAGTCTGCCAGATGTTTGTGCTTGTCTGTGTTGTCTGAAAAATGAGTCTACTTCTACATATATAAACCACTGTTACAGTGTGTTATGCTTCATCCTCTCTCATGGCTGGTCCACTGAGGATAGTGGCTGCCTGGTGGTATTAGCTCATGTAGGTTGGTCTTTTAGCTTAAGTATTAAAAGCCTGTGCTGAAGATTTGGGGATTAAATCCTGCTGCTGCTGCATAATGGAGGGAGGGGGCAGGGTTGTTGCAGTTCCACATCATAGAACTTACTGTTTACCTAAAGTTCCTCTGCTGCTTTGGGCAATCTTATATTTCCTCAAAGTACAGCATATGCTGATCGTTCCCCAGCAGAACTTGCCAAGCCTGCGAGTATATGCTTGGAAAATTTCTTATGGATTCCACTGCAGGGCTCCAGTCTGACTCAGGCTGAACAGTCCCCTAAACAGTTGGCAGGGGCACCGAGGAGCATGCCTCCAAGCATGGTGACCTCCAGTTCCAGGACTGATAGAAGTAGAACTGAAGACTCCTCCACTGAGTAACATCAGGAGGATAGCAAACATCTTCATAAGAGATGAGAGAAATCCCCCTCCAGGTCTACTTCCAAGAAGATGACCTCTTCCCTGATATTATCTAAGTCAAGTGAGACTTCATATCCTGGTTCAGGAGGCTCAGGAGCACATAAGGGACACAACCTCCCGTCTCTGAAGAGCAAGAGTGGTCCAAGACCAGCATCATTTGCAGGAGCAGTACCATCTGTGGTACCAACAAAAGAGAAAGCACCAAGTGCCTCCTACCAGGGGAACTGTTGCACTCCGAAGACTGATCGACTGGCACCAAAGACTCTGACCAGAAAGACTCCACCTATTCAGGACGGGAGTCCTCCACACCTCTCCACATCCGGGGGGAGAGATATTAACCCTGAGGATATAGTCATCATTCTTGGAGTCCCCAATACACTCAGGTCTAATCCTCACAAGAGAGACCCTAACGCCACCAGTGCAGGGATGGCATGAAAGAGGGAGTAGTTTTCTGGTACCTTCCACCAGCTGTGGCATCACAAGAGCCACAGTACCACGCATGGAATTGAAACTACCTTTTCCTCTCAGATGAATGGGGCCTGAGTGAGTGAGCATCATCACCCCCCCACCAAAGTGGGAGATTAGCCCGGACAGAGGATCCAAAATCTCCTGGGTTCCTTTATATTGTTAAGTTAGTGTACCCAACTTGGGACCAACATGGGCACACTATGTCTTTGGGCCTCAATCATCATTGTACCGCTCTTATTACGACCATGGGACCTATACATGTGCTATTGTGAATTGGTATTATTACATCAGGAATCATGACATCCCTCTCCTTACAGAGAGGAACTGGAACCCCTCAGGAACTAATGGAGGAGAAGGAAGATCCAGAACAGACAGCTCTGAGGAGACTGTCACCATCATCCCCTGATGATTAGAGGCATTTCCTAGACCTATTAATAGTGCCCTACCAAATTCATGGTCATGAAAAACGCATCACAGACCATGAAATCTGGTCTCCCCCTGTGGAATCTGGTCTTTTGCATGCTTTTACCCTACACTATACAGATTTCACAGGGAAGATTAGCATTTCTTATATTGGGGGTCCTGATCCAAAAGGGAGTTGCAAGAGGGGTCACAAGGCTATTTTAGGGGCTTTGCAGTATTGACTCCCTTAATTCTCTGCTGCCTTCAAAGTTGGGCAGATGGAGAGCAGCGTCTGTTTGCCGGCCACCCAGCTCTGAAGGCAGCGCCCCGCCAACAGCAGCGCAGAAGTAAGGGTGGCAATACAGTACCATGCCATCCTTTCTTCTGTGCTGCTGCCTTCAGAGCTGGGCAACCAGAGAGTGGCAGCTGCTGACTGAGGGCCTAGCTCTGTAGGCAGCAGCGGAGAAGTAAGGGCAGTCATACCATACCATGCCATCCTTCCTTCTGTGCTGCTGCTGATGGCGGCTCTGCCTTTAGAGCTGGGCTCCTGGTGAGCAGCTGCTGCTCTCCCAGCTGTCCAGCTCTGAAGGCAATGCCACTGCCATCAGCAGTGCAGAAGTAAGAGTAACAGTACCACAACCTCCCCCACCCCCACAATGACCTTGCAACCCCCCACAACTCCTTTTGGAATCAGGACCCCTACAATTACATCACAGTGAAATTTCAGTTTTAAATTTACGATTTTTAAAATCCTTTGACCTTGAAATTGACCAAAATGGACCATGAATTTGGTAGGGCCCTACCTATTAAGTAGGGTCTCTGACACATTCCAAATCCCTGTGGAGGAAGTGCAAGAGACATCTCACAAACTCCTCAACATTCTACAAAGTGCATGGCCTGGCAATGTGGTACTCCCCATTAATGAAGCCATCTTAAAACACACCAACGTGGTCTGGCATGCCCCAGACACATGCTCTCTTTCCACTCCAAAAAGGACAGAAAAGATGTACTTTGTACCAGCCAAGGGAGCAATTTTTATTTACACAGCTTGCCCTGAACTCCTTAGTGGTCCAAACAGTCACTGAAAGAAGCAGGTAACATCAACCAAAATCCGCCACCTCTGATAATGCAGCTAAACATTTGGATCTATTAGAAAAGAAAGCTTTGTTTGTTTGTTTGTTTACGCTTTAATCAGCCTGCAGTTCTGTAAAATGTCAAAATATGATTGTGCCAATTATTCCAAGTTGGTGGAATTTACTAATAAGCTCTCACAAAAGGACAGAATACAGTTCCATGCACTCATGAAGGAAAGCAAATTGATTGCCAGTTGAGCCCACTAAGCTTTAGTCAATGTAGCAGACACAGCCTCCTTATTGATGATGCTTTATGCATGGCAACAGTAGTCACCATGTCTTCAGTCCTCTGGGTTTCCCAGGAAAGTAGAGGATTTGACCCACAGGGAACAACCTGTTCAGTGAGAAGACAGATGATTCATTGCACTCACTGAGGAGCTCAAGGGCACCCCCTCACCCCTCTTACGGGGGATCTACACTTCAGTGCCAAGGAGGAAATTCCACAGGCAGCAACTGTATAGGCAACAACTGGCATCTCACCCTTTTTATCATCAGAGAGGCTATGAACCACTGAGAAACAGAGGGTGCAGCGGAGCAAGCACAAAGTTCTTCTGCCTACCAACCCCAACCTCCCACTAAGAAACATTTTTGATGGGATCTTCAAAAGCAGCAAATTACTCCAGATATCATGTTCTTCTGCCCAATGTAGTGGCCATCTAGCTCGTTTTTCCCAAGTTTGGCAGAGAACAAGAGGCAAATGGGTCCTCAACATCATTCAGACCAGCTGCAACAGAGTTTCTTTCCCTTCCACCACCAAAACCCCCTTCCCTTCCCTCCTTCAGGAACCTCTCTCACTCTTGGTTGTTGTTTCAAGAACTAAATTCCATCCTTCATCACGGAACCATAAAACTGGTGCCCCCTCAACACTGGGGAAAGGGTTTTTTCTTGAAAAAAATTTTTCAAGCATGAAGGCCCATCTTAGATTTCAAACAACTCAGTATCTTCATCTGTGGATTGAGGTTCAGCATGGTCGCCCTGGTTTCAATAATGAACACTTTCTCAGAACAAATATGACTGGTTTGCAGCTTGTGTTACAAAAGTTGCCTACATCCACCCCTCACACAGAAGACCCTTGAGGTTTCGCAGTTGGTCTGAACCACTGTCAGTACAGGGATGCCCCCCTTCAAGCCTGCAACAGTGCTAAGGGTATCTACAAAGGTACAGTAAGTTGTGGCAGCTCACTCCTGGTGCCATAAATCATCAGTTTTCTTCTACCTCAGCGACTGGTTACTGATGACAAA
Organism: Eretmochelys imbricata; assembly: GCF_965152235.1. Classification (NCBI taxonomy): domain Eukaryota; kingdom Metazoa; phylum Chordata; order Testudines; family Cheloniidae; genus Eretmochelys; species Eretmochelys imbricata. The sequence continues at coordinate 270,647,204 of NC_135572.1, read as the reverse complement.
ATCTCATCAGGAGGTATGGACAGCAACCTCATGCCTGTCAATCTTCTGTGTTCGTTGGGAATCTATGTAAACACAGAATAGTCCATTTTAGTTCCCATGCAGCCTGTAGAGTTCATCGTAGCAACACTGGACTCAGTGCCAAACCATACCTTCCGCAGGACAGGTTCCAATCCATAAAGGAGGGTGGCCTCTTCATTCTTCCTCGCCCCCTCCCCCCCCCCGAAGACTTTAATCATGGGGGTGTCATTGTTAGGGTGGGGCATCTGTCTAGAATTCTATACAGTGTAAGGGATGTTGACTCCCCCAGAGTTTAGAATGCACAGGGGCCTCCTAAAATAGCGTGCAGTCTGGGAGACCTGTAAGAGATTCGTATGAACCCTGCATGTTCTACTGATGTCTAACAACATGACAACAGTGTTCTACATCAACAACCTCCCAGTGTATAGAAGCTGTCAATCTTTGGAACTGGTGTATTCATCACCAGATCACTCTGCCGGCAGTGCAGCTCATTGGGATACATAACTCCCTGGCAGCCTCAGCAGACATTTCCGAAAGACCACAAATGGGAGCTGTACCATTCTGTGGTACAGTGCATATTTTGTCAATCTAAGTCTCTGTCTTGGGATCTCTGCATCTTAAGAGAACAGAAAATACACAATCTACACAGGGGTCCAGAAGAGATGCGCTTTTATTTCCTTCGTCAGGATAGCTGATATGCCCATTCCCTTTTTACCTTCCGTTCTGAGGAAGATCAAGCAAGACAGAGCGGTAAGCATCGTGATTGCTCCCAAATGGCCTAGACAGTTTGGGGTCTCCAGCATTCTTCAGGTGTCAGAATGCCCATATATCAATATCCAGTCTTTCCCAGACCTGTTGACCCAGGATAGAGGCAAGGTCAAGAATCCCAATCCATCTTCCCTCCACCTGACAGCCCCACACCATCTATTTGGATGGGTATTGAACCTAGAAAGGACATGTTCGGAAGTAGTGCAGGCTATCCTTAACAATAATAGGAAGGAGTGCATAAGAGAGTGCTACACAGTCAAATGGAAAAGATTCTCCATCTGGTCTCAGCATCACCAGATAATATGGTGGGGATGTCAGAGTTCTTTGGGATGTTCCTTAGAGACATCAGGTCTTTTCCTTAGCTTCCTGCAGGTACGCTTAGCAGCTATTAACTCTTGTCATCCTCCAACTTCTGTGATGAAGCCCACTCTGTCATAGGACCTCAGTCTGGTCCTCTCAGCACTAACAAGGCCTCCATTCGAACCTCTGGCCTCATACTCTTTGTCCCACCTATCTAATGTATGAAGGGTGCCTTCCTGGTTGCAATCATCTCAACTAGAAGAATAGGTGAACTGGGCACCCTTATGGCTGATCTATCATACACAGTCTTCCATAAGAACAAAGTTTCTCTAAGATTTCATCCTAAATATGCCCCCATAGTAATCTCAGAATTCGATCTGAATCAGACAGTTCACATACCTGTCTTCTTCCCTAAACTACACATCATTAGTGAGGACAAAATATTTCCTTCTCTGGATGTCTGTGAAGCTTTGGCATTCTACCTAAAGAACAAAGTCCTTTAGGAAACTGCCTAAATACTTTATATTCTCTGCTGAGCAGAGGAGAGGGGAAGTTATCTCTTCCCAGAGACTTAAAAATGGATTTCAAGCTGCATTTTGCTGTGTCACAAATTGAGAAACACCTCTTCTCCATGAGGGGTGAGAGCCCATTCGAGTAGGGCCAAGGCCACACTGGTACCCTCACTTTGAGACATTCGTCTCCTCAAAATATGTAAAGCAGTATGATACAGCACGGCCAGAGGGCAGCAGGAGAGTGTTAGAAGGGAGCCTTATTCCCTGTAGAGGGAAGAAAGTTTGCTATAGATTAATTGGAGCACCTGAAGCCAGTCACCTGATAAAACCCCCCTGCTTCAATAAGACAAGGGAAGGAGTTGAAGCAGAGTGGACTGGTGTTGGAGCAGAGAGCAGTTTGGAGGGAAGCAGAGGAGAGTTTGGAGAAGTGCTGCGGTGGACTAAGAAGACCAAGACCCTAGATAAAGGGACACCTGGTTTGTGCAGAGGGAGGGCAGGAAGTCCCACAAGTTGAAGGGCAGGCGGGGGAAGTAGCACAGGGGAAGGAACCGCTAGTTCAAGCGGTTTACTGCTATCCCTAGGGCCCCTGGGCTAGGACCCAGAGTAGAGGGTGGGCCCGGGTCCCTTTCCTCTCCCCTCCTCTAGGACACTAGTGGGGCAGTTAATACCCCAGTTCAGGGGTGAGAAACGGTGCCCTGAACCCTCCCCAAGAAGAGAGAGCGCGAAACCTATCAAAGTAGTGCCGGCAATTTGCCACAGCAGCAAAATGGGGCTCACTCCATAGCTTCCTGAATCAGTACGCTCTCGTACAAGTTTATTCACCCAACGCAGCTTTCAACACAGCAGTCCTCCAATCATAGACACCAGAGAGGTCCTTGCACCCTCCTCCTCCTTAATGAATGTTGCTAGTCAGTCACCTACCATGGAATAAACATAGTGTATACACTTGAAGAGAAATACACTCAAAGAAGAAAGATGAATTACTTACCTGGTACAGTAACTGGCGTTTTTTGAGATGTGGGCACTATCTGTATTCCACTCCTTCCCCTCTGTTTCAGATCTTTATGTGTGATTCGTGATAGAGAAGAAATTGGAGAGGTGGTCGGTCTACCCCTTATGCCCTCAGTTTGGAGTATGTGGAGAAGGGTGCAGGCATGGACCAATGGACACTGCTTGCAAAAATTTTCCAGTTTCATGTGCATGGGTCCATGTGCACACACAATGAAATACAGATAAGGGCCACACATCTCACTCTAGTTACTGTACAACTTCTCTTTCCACAGATGGGAGCATGGGGCAGTTGTGTTGGAGGGAAAACTGTGTCTGGAAGAAATGTGTTAGGCATGTTCCTTCCACTGAATTTCTTGAATTCCGGTTTTAAAATGTCAGCATCTATGGTGACAGAAATACGGTCAGGGAAAAGTCCATTTACACAAAACTTTACCACAGTGCCTTTCACACCATTGTTAAGGATCTTATAAAAACTGCTTTGGTAGGATTATACATATTTATCATACCATAGAGAAATGGATTTGTTCAGCGACTGGCAGAGAGTCCATCTACATCTATTAAAACTCAAGATGAGGAATTCTTTTTTCTAACTCTGCATCTACAAAAATACTTAAATATCATGGTACTGATGATCAGATGGTTATTTGATCGACAGAATGACAACATCAGTCTTTGTATGTGACAAGATGCTGAATGTGTGCTGTGCATAAAAACATTGGCAGCCTCCCAAGTACTGGTAATATGTTTGCATATTTTTCTAGGTCGTCCAGAGGTTGTTAGAGGAGAAACTCAGTGCCCTGCAGTGTGCTGTATTTGACAAGACTTTGGCAGATCTGAAAACACGAGTAGAGAAGATAGAATGTAGCAAGAGGCATAAAACTGTGCTTACTGAACTACAGGTACTTATGTGTTTTACATGGCACAGTATGGCGTTGTTTAAAAACTAGCTTCTCTCTAGCAATAGACCCCATCTGGCTGCTGCTAATGGAAGTCAATTGATTCCTTAAACAAAAAACAACAATCCATTATTTTTGCTGTCGGAGAAGGTGGAATACTCCTGGAAGCAAGTCACTGGTCAGATGGTAGGAGCAAGCAATTCACTATGAAGAAAATAAACCCGTCCTTTTGATAAGTTAATGATTTAGCCATTAGTAAATCACTTTTCTACCCTGCTCTGCCACTTTTTTAGATATTCTTCAAATAAACGACCTGCATGGAAATATGTCTCATTTGTGGTCGCTTAGAGTAGAAATGAACCTATTTTAAAAAGGGGGGGGGGGAAGGAAGGCTGCTGTTGGAAGAATATTTAAATGAAGAAACACCAGTAGACACTAGTTCATGTCCGGTTCCCAGGCAGACTGAAGAATTCTACTGTGATAGGGATATGAATGCTTCCTGTATTAAACAAAGGTGTGGTGTTGCTGTGCTCATTTTTTTTTGAGCTGCCCCAGTCTTCTTGCAGAAAGTGTGGAATTTTCCAAACTTGAGGCTACCGAACACATGTTCATTAGAGCGCTTGACATGAGCCTTGCACAGACTGATCGATCTATGGTACCTAGGGCATTTTCAGTACACCCATCATCACAGTATTGAGGCACCAACCTATGTAGTATAGCTGTCAAATAAATTGAAAATGCATGTGACCTGTGAATTTTTTTTGATGTTACCATACTTACATTTTAAGTTCATAAGGGCAATGACAATCTCTTTGTGTGTTTGTAAAAAGCCTAGCACAATAGAAATCTAATCCATGATTGAGGCCCTTAGGTGCTTCTGCAGCACATATAATTAATATATGTCATACAGATTGCAGCCTTTCTTGTCACCTTGTAAAAGTAGGTAAAAGGTGGGGAGTTTGAGTGAGCCAGGTTTTTTAGATCAGAGTTTCCCAAATCATTGTCTGTGAAGCTTACTGTCTATGGAGAACCAGCAGGTCTCATGGGGATGGCTCCTTGCTTCCAGTTCTTCATACAGCTGTTTCATTGCAAAGAAGAGCCCGGGTGTCTCTAAAATAAACTGGAAATGAGGAGGAGGCAGTCCAGCTGCCTATACAAAGGTCTACTGCTTTGTAGGAAGAGAGGAGCATTACTGGTGCCACCAGAAGTAGCCAGTTATGGAAACTACCATCTGGAGAGGATCAGGATCTATCAATGAATGAAGAAAAGCAAAGGGAATGGGTTCTAGGCAGTATGTCCAGAGTAGGAATAAGAGATGTCTCGAAAGTATTCCAGAAGATAAAAGAACCTGGCATCTGGACAGTATATGCAGGGGGGAAAAAGGATCAGGTGCCAAAGAAACTCAGCTAGAGGATAAGTGAGAGAGGGCAGAATAGATAGGAAAGGGAGATAAAGTGAAGAGCAGAAAGAGAGAGTATGATTAATTTTTTCCCAAATGATAATCCATGAGACATTAAAATAGTTATAAATATTTTCTTAATGTTACTTTTCCAGGTAAGTAGTTGCTGCAGGGATATTGCCTGATCACCACTGGGAAGGGAGGGTGGCATGTGTAATTTCTAGACAGAAGATGGTCCAGACTATCTCTTTAAAAAGTTTGAGAATCCCTCCCTCTCTTGAACTCACATTCTCTCTCACATACACTTGCTTCCCTTGCTGTAGAGTATTAGTTGCAGGTTGTACCACGTTTCATGGGAAAGACTATTTTGTCTAAAATTGCATTTAACTTATCTCAATGTGTATCTTCAATTGGTCTAATTTTTGTGTGTGTGTCCTGTTCTATTCCTTCCCCTCCCCCCCTCCCTCCCCTTCCCCCCCCAGGCTAAAATTGCTAGATTGACGAAACGTTTTGGAGCAGCCAAAGAGGACCTGAAGAAAAAACAGGAAGTAAGGACTAAAATTGTAGATTCTTTTGTTAGTTTTTGCTCAAAACTAGTCTGAGTAATAACCTGTGGAAATACACCTTTCAGTATGAAAAGAACGCAGTAGAAATACATCTGATGAAGTGAGCTGTAGCTCACGAAAGCTCATGCTCAAATAAATTGGTTAGTCTCTAAGGTGCCACAAGTACTCCTTTTCTTTTTGCGAATGCAGACTAACACGGCTGTTACTCTGAAAGTAGAAATACAGTTAAACAGTTTCCCCTGTTATGGAGAAAATGTCTACCCTCTGCTAAATGCAGAAAGTGCAAGCGGGTGTTGCCTTAGTTAGTTTGGTCTGATGCTCGGTATGAGACAAATAATTTCAGAAGAGTTGGTTAGCAGGTGGTAATGTTAGAGACTACAATAAGCCTAGTTTCAGAGTAGCAGCCGTGTTAGTCTGTATTCGCCAAAAGAAAAGGAGTACTTGTGGCACCTTAGAGACTAACCAATTTATTTGAGCATAAGCTTTCATGAGCTACAGCTCACTTCATCGGAAGCATTCAGTGGAAAATACAGTGAGGAGATTTATATACACGCAGAACATGAAACAATGGGTATTTTCATACACACTGCAAGGAGAGTGATCACTTAACATGAGCTACTACCAGCGGGGGGGAGAGAAACCTCATCTAAGTGATCACTCTCCTTATAGTGTGTATGATAATACCCATTTTTTCATGTTTTGTGTGTATATAAATCTCCTCCACTGAATGCATCCGATGAAGTGAGCTGTAGCTCACGAAAGCTTATGCTCAAATAAATTGGTTAGTCTCTAAGGTGCCACAAGTACTCCTTTTCAATAAGCCTAGTGTTTCCATCTTTTCATTAAAGTTCAAGGACTTTATTCCGATTTTCATTAAGGCCTCTTTACACACTCTGGCAGCATAAAGGTGCATTGAAATGAGTGTAAGAGCTGGTCTATAGGGTGTGGCAATGTGCACTAGAGGGGTTTAAATTATAAAGAGTTTAGCATGCACAAAGGAACTTTTAGTATCCACTAGCAGCAGTATCTATGTAGGACAGTTAGTGCGCAACATAGTGGTGTGCTTTAAAATTCACAACCCTCTAGTGTGCATTGCCACACTGCATAGACAAGTCCTAAGTGTAATTTAGAACAGTGTAAAGGGACCTTGTTGTAAATGAGAATCAAGTTTCAAGTTCATACATAAAAATTAAGAAATTAGATGCAGTTCTCTCAGATCGTAGGACAGGCTCGCCTTCAGAGGCTCTGGATCCAGCCTTCCTCTTTAACCTTGGAACAGAGTTTGAAGGACTCTGGAGGGAGCCATGCCCACCTTCCTCCGCAAGACAGATAGATGGCCATGATACAGGGCTTTGGTGGGGAAAGCAAGTGAGTAGATCCAGACGAATATCTCCTTTCTCGTCACATTTTGGGGGAAAATTTAAAGAAATTAGGAGTAAACAGGGAAGAACTATTTCCTTGAGTCCAGAAAATGTATTTGTAATAAGTTACCAAGGAAAAAGATGGAAACTAAAAGTCCAAATGAGTTCAAGAGACCTTGATTTCCCCCTACTGAACAGCTGGAAGCTGGGATTAAGATATGCCAAATAGGAGGGGACAGTATTCTCCATTGAATGAGCTCTTGGAGCTCCTAAAACATCTCAAGTTCTTATGTCCTGAGTCTATGGCAGTAGAAAGTGCATGTTGGACAAAAATGAAAAAATACAGGGTTTAATATAAAGCGGTAGATTTCAAGTTGATTTATTTCTTTGTAGAATCCTCCAAACCCACCTCTGTCTCCAGGGAAAGCAGTGAGTGATACAGGCAGCATCAGCAACCTAACCTATAGGTGAGGACTGAGAATGCAGCTGTGTGTCATTTTCAATTTACTGGAGTAGGAATTTATAATTTGAATACTGAGTTGTGCTTAGAACAAGTCCAGTAAGAGATCTTGCTGCATATAATTCAGTGAATATCCTGAGTTTGTGCTAGTTTAATATTCTTGCATTTTACCCATTTATAATGCCCTTTCATTTCTTTCTTTGCTGTTCAGCTGTGAACGCATGCCTGTTCTTTTCATGTTACGAAAATCATATATTTACTACAGGAAATGTGAACTTCGTTAAGGTAGTGCCAAACATTGAGTAGCTAGTAGTAATACATTTTTAAAAAAGGAGTTAAAATTACCTTTTAAAAAAATGTTACAGGTATTTTTATCGGGAAAGGTAGATTGTGTACAAGTGCATTAAAAGTACTGAATGAAGTTGGCAGTACTGTGGTAGAGATGACATCATGGATTAATTTACAGGAAAAAAGTATTTAGTAGTAGGTGGATATTGAAAATGACATAAGTACAAATAGTTTAGATAATTTTTTTTAAACTACTGCTTTCTCTAGACTCCTGTACTGCTTGTTGGTACACCTCAGAAGCACTCACTGGGAGATGCTAACATAAACCTTTATTCCATAGAAATGCCAGCACAGTGAGACAGATGCTGGAGTCCAAGAGAAACATAGGAGAGAGTACATCAACACCTTTTCAACCCCCCATGAATGCAGGTAAGAAGCTTCGCCTGGTCTTCAAAAACGCACTTTACAATTTTGTTGAAACAAAGACTGCATTCCTGAAAATTGTGAACATCAAGTCTTTTCTACAGAATCATTTTCTACTAACAAGCGTTGGCCAGATTAACTACTACATACTTACTATATAGGCAGTTGCCTAACTTTGGCCCTGATCCAGCAGTTTTGTTGCACGTAGTCAGATGTCATCCCCTTTGACCTCAGGGGGACTGTATATATCTGCAGGGGTCTGCCTGTGCATAGCAAGTTATAGAACTGGGGCCTTGGTCTCTTATAATTGTGCCTTTGTAATTTCTCAATAACAGGTTGTAGTATTGTTTCAATAAACTGAATTTTTACAATTCTTACTGCATTTTATCTTTGCAGTGTTTTAAGTGATGGATAAAACTTGCCTACTAACACTTTCTTGAAAATATGAGTTCAAGATTATAACACTTCCCTGCATCAATCATGTATGTGTATAATTTTGACACTAAAAAATGCCATCTATTTATTTCTTCAGGGTAGAGGTTATATCTTCCTATATATTTGTACAGCACCTAACACAATGGGGATCATATACTGATTGGAGCTTTGGGCATGATTGTAATATAAAATATAAATAATATTTTTTTAAGTTACATACTGTCTGGCTCCCCTGGTGAAATTATTAATCTAATATTGTGTGTTCCCATTTTTATGCTGTTGTATTGATGTGAAATTGCTCATTTGGTACATAAACTTAGAAATATTTTTGTCCTTTCTGTAGTGTCTACTCCAAGTCTTGCTGCTCCTCAGACAGTGGTCAGTGGACATCCCAAACCGCAGACTCCTGTGACTTCCAGCTCCTTGACAACGTCAGTTCTCCCTACAGCCAACACAGCTACAGTAGTTGGCACCACACAGATGCCCAGTAGCAACACTCAGCCCATGTCTGTCTCACTACAGTCTTTGCCAGTAATTTTGCATGTTCCAGTTGCAGTATCCTCCCAGCCTCAGCTCCTGCAAGGCCACACAGGGACTTTGGTCACCAACCAGCAGTCAGGCAATGTTGAATTTATATCAGTACAAAGCCCTTCTACTGTTGGTAGCCTTGCCAAAACTCCAGTGTCTCTGGCGTCTACTAACCCAGCTAAACCAAATAACAGCCCTTCTGTGTCCAGCCCTGGTATTCAGAGGAACTCTCCGGCCAGTGCTGGGTCAATAGGGACAACACTGGCAGTACAGGCTGTTTCTACAGCACATCCTGTTGCCCCAGCCACAAGGACTACTTTGACCACAGTGGCTACTTCAGGACTGTATAATCCTACCAGCAATCGGGGTCCCATACAGATGAAGATCCCACTCTCTGCATTCAGCAGTCCAGCTCCCACCGAACCAAGCACCGTCACAGCACCTCGAGTTGGTAAGCTATGCTTGAAAATTAATTTTGGGAGTGGAAGAGAGAATAGATGTGCAAGGGGAACATGAAGCTTTTTAACAGGCTAGAAGTGGAGTTTATTCATATAGGAATTTTATTTGCTAAGAATGGTTTACTGAGACAACTCCTCTAGACTAAAACCTGTCAAAACTGCTTAGACCAAAAAAGTGTCTGATTTTTAGGTTTCTGTTGGACATTTCTGAATTTCTTCTAACAATAAATGACACAAGCACTTTTGCCTGCTAAAGTTTTCTTTGTTTAGAATTTGGTTTAAACCACTTGATGCCAGAAACTCCCAGTCTGCTATTAGTTATGTATTTATTTTTAATGCAGCCTTCCAAAATGACTGCATTACCGCAGGGATTCTCAAACTTTTTTTTCTGGGCTTTCCATTTGAAAATATTTCAGGCTGTGATTGCTATCCCCCAAAAGTGATAGCAATTACAGTACACGCTCGTAGGAGCATACTTATGGTATTGCCATCCTTACTTCTGCACTGCTGCTGGCGGCAGCGCTGCCTTTAGAGCTGGGTGGCTGGAGAGTAGCGGCTGCTGTACTCTCCTCCCGCTCGTGCTCCCCCACCCCTTGGCAGTATTTTTTTGGGATCTTGTGACCCCATACAATAGCCTTGCGATTCCCTTTTGGGTTGGGATCCCCAGTTTAAGAAATACTGCTTTACAGAGTAAAGGCACATTACAAGGAAAGTAAATACTATACCGGTGGCATTACAATATTGTTGCACACATTTCACAATACAGCAGAATAAACATAAAAAACCAAATAAGCAAAGTGAACAAATGAATGCTAAACTAGTGTCAAAGCAAAATGTATCAATTTTGTTAAAGCAGAGCCTTCAAGCGCAATGAATGTTTAAAAATGATACTACGGTAAGCAATTGAAGTGCTTTCCTACCATCTTCAGCCATTTGGTAATGCTGCTGCTGCTTCTCTGCATTTCTAGATTCAGTTGCCATATGTCAGGTGGAGCAGTCTTGAGTATTTTTGGGACTAGTCCTCAGTGTTTCAGGCTGAATGGGTATCCCAGTGACAGAGAAGCAGTACTGCATATTCATAGATTCTAAGGCCAGAAGGGGACTACTGTGATCATGTATGAACCCTCCTGTATAACACAGGCCATACAACTTCCCCAGAATAATTCCCGTTTGAACTAGAACATGTCATTTAGCAAAGCATCCAATCTTAATTTAAAAATTGCCAGGGATGAAGAATCTACCACAACCCTTGGTGATTTGTTCCAGTACTTAACTGCCCTCCCTGTTAAAAATGTATGCCATATTTCCAGTCTGAATTTGTCTAGTTTCAGCTTCCAGCCATTGATTGGATCTTGTTATACCTTTGTCTGCTTGACTGAAAAGCTCATTATCAAATATTTGCTCCCCATATAGGTACTTGATATAGCCATCTATTTAATAGCTAAAATCAACTATAAAAAAATTATACCATTGCATGGTAAGGTAAATGCAAGCAGAGCTTGGCACCAGAACTGGTTTTATTTCACCTTTTTGTCTGAAATTACACATTCAAACTGCTTTACTCATCAAGCTGACACTTGTTTATACCGTATTCAACTTTTAGATCAGAACCCATAACTAACTGTAGTCTTGCTTTGCTTAGCACTTCGGAGTAGGAGTTTTCCCACTCTAACGAGCAAGGACCACTGGGAGTTTGCATTGTGTGTCAGGAATATATTCCCCAACCCCTTTAACATGTATAAAATGAAGCCTCCAGGATCTCCCTAGTAAAGATGCAGTGTCTGTTCAGAGAGCAGTCCTTTCAAACTAAACGTTTCTGTGCATAGTCATTGTATCTGTGTTCAGAGTCAGTTTGCACTAAAAAATGTGAATACATATCTTTATTTTTTACTTTGTCTGTCTGTGTAAATAGAGAATAAAGAAGGATTTGGGGGATTTTTGTCGTGGAGATTGCTAATGAGGTATTCCAAATATACATTTAGAACACTGAGACCTCTGAGAAAGAAAATGTGTAGCATTATTAATGGACTGGAAAGTACCTATGATTTTATATCTGCCATCCCATCTACATTTTGTAAAGCACTTTGAGAGCTACATCTGAAAAATGCTGTTACAGGGTAGAGCATAATTACTGTGGAATAGTTTAAGTCAGTAATTCAGAGTTGCTGGGTATAAAGCTTTTAATTTTGAATCATTAACATTTCCACCAAGTGTATTTTTTTATCATTGTATGTGTGACACTGATTAGATATTGCAAATGAACAATTTCTTGACCCCCCCCAGAGAGCCAGACAAACAGACCACCAACTGATGCTTCAACAAATAAGAGACCAACTGAGAGCACAGCACAGGTAGGTTGTGGTTTATGCTTGTAACATTCTGAAGTTATAATCCACAGGAGCATAGTTCTTCACCTGTCTCTCCCATCCTGCAACCAAACAACTTAAATTCCTTGTTTCTTTCCTTTCTGGTTTTCCTTTGTAGCATTCAATTCTTGGTTTTGTTTTGTTTTGTTCATTTGTTTGTTTGTTTTTTCTTCTGACCCATAGTGTTACTGGAAACATGAACTCCTGGTAATATTTGCAAAGATTCCCAGTATAATTAGGACCAACAACTTTATGTAAATAGACGAGTTAATTCCTTTCTTTCAAAGAACACTAAAAACATGTTTGATACAAAAGAACACAACTCAGGTTTGTCTACAGCTTCTGAACTTTATTTGAAAGCCGCAAACCTGTGAAATTACTGCAAACTTCTCCTTGCCTCATTATGCCAAAGGACTGTCAGATGGGAATATATGACCTGGGTATCGAATATTTCAGTTCTGTGTACCACACCACAAAGTCCCTCTTGTAGAAATGCCCACTAGACGATAAAGAAGAATCTGCAGTTCTCCCAACTCCTCATGTCTTGGGACCTCTTTTGAACTTGCATTGAAGTGAAATGGTAAAATTAAATCATTTAAAAATTAAATATTGTATTTTAAAATTAAATCCCCTCCCACAAAGAATGGTATTAATGAGAAGTAATTCTACTGAAGTCAGTGGACTTTAACTAGTATATAAACTGTGAGAGGAAAATGAGGACAATAACTTTTATTGTGTGGCTTGCCCCTGTTTAATGGTATTTCAAGATAGTGTTCAATCTGTAGGTCAGGAGAAAAACCTTCTGGGCTGGTGTTTTCCCCCCAAACATAATAGCAGTAGTGATTTGGCATAGCTGACAAATATTTTAGAATGACCAATCACTGCCATCTGTAAATGATGTATTGACATTGAGTTTCTAAAAATGGTAGCTTGGTACTTAATTTTTCTTAGATACCTGTGGATTATAGCTACAAAAATGTGATTCATACTAGATAGCTATATATATATATTTAATCTCTGGAATACAGAAAAAATTGACAGGTTTATGGATTCAAATCTCAGTTGTTAATGTCATCTTAAGATATATATTTAAGAATATTTGATGTTTGGCAAAATCTGAAAGCCGGCAAAGATTTTGCAGGAACAACCCCTGTTGGTGGTGATAGTGGTCCATCTAAATGGTGGGTGTGTAGCACAAAAGGAAAAGGCGCTACGCTTTCCGGTTTTCAGCTTTTTGTTACATTATATGTTTCAAGGGCTGCTTTCAGTGAAATGAATTAAAGCATGTGTAATGCCATGGTTACTAATGATCTAAAAATTTTAAAAAATTTGGCTAGAGAGGTATGATCTTAAGACATGCCATGTCATTTTAAAAAAATCCAGTTAATGCCACCTGCTTTTTGTTATGTAAAATCCAAAATATTATGTATTACTCCGCACTTCACAGCTCTCAGAACAAAAAGTAGTTCGCAGTGTGCCGTATACCTGTGGCATATTTGATGGTACAACTTTGATCAATTGTTTCGAAAACCAGTTGAAACAGGAAGAGACTTCATCAGACAGTAAAGAGCCAGTAGAAGCAACACAGACGAATTTTAACTTCCCTGAGGATGTCCTGTTTGGCTTGGAGGAGGAGGAAGAGGATGCTAAGAGCATCAAAAACACCCACAAGCAGACTGGCTGGGCTGCTAATCTACTAAAGCAGTGGCTGGCTAAAAATGGCAAGGATCCTAGCTTTGAATTGGTGCCAGTAACTGAACTCAATGATATTTTAAGAGAGTTTTATTACACAATAAGGAACCATGATGGAAATACCTACAGTGTGGCAAGTTATAAGTCCATGCGTGCTGGCTTGAACCGGCATCTCAAAATGCTACCCTATAATCGTCAGATTTGCCTAATGAAGGACAAAGAGTTTTCCAGTGCTAACATGGTGTTTGTGAGTGTGTTGAAGATGCTGCGCATGCAGGGGAAGGATGAAACTCACCACCACCCTCCCATAGCAGCTGAAGACTTACGTAAGATTAAGCTGTCTGGGGTGCTGGGGTTACATAGTCCTCTGGCACTGGTCAACAAGGTGTGGTTTGATTTGCAATTGCATTTTTCCAAACGAGGGAGGGAAATCTTAAGAGACTTGGCTCCAGATGCCTTTGTTGTTGAGAAGGACAAGAATGGGCGACGTTATGCTATGTTTAGATATCCTGGCAAAGGGAGAAATGCAGAAGACCCCCATAAAATGGGTAAAATGTACGATATGCCAGGAGACCCAAACTGTCCTGTTTTTTCCTTGGAGCTTTATTTGTCTAAGTTGCCACCTGAACCCCCTGCGTTTTACTTGCATCCGTTAAAACTAACGACAGAGCAGATGCGAGAGCAGCCTGTCTGGTACAAACGGGAACCTATGGGAGTGAACTACTTGGGTACAATGATGCCCAGGATAAGTGTGGCAGCCAGGCTGTCCCAACGATATACCAATCACTCTCTCAGAACTACTACCATCCAATTACTATGTGAAGCAGGATTGGGGCCCAGAGAGATCATGGCAGTGACAGGCCATCGCTCTGAGTCTGCTATTAGACATTACTGGGGAGCTGCAGAAATTCGCTACAGGGCCTGGTCGGATATAATGGAGAGTAACACTCCCAATTATCTCTATAACACTATTCCAAATGAAGTGGTAAAAGAACCAGTATCTGATGCTTCCACTTCTTCCATAAAACGTGTCATTTTAGAACAAAACAAAATGTCATTACTTCCTAAGAAATCTATTGTACCTGCCAGCAAC